>NC_140999.1:22393707-22993707 GCF_052327205.1 Somniosus microcephalus
TCTTCCCCCCCCAGTCGCTCTCTCTCTCCCCCCCAGTCGCTCTCTCTCTTCCCCCCCCAGTCGCTCTCTCTCTTCCCCCTCCAGTCGCTCTCTCTCTTCCCCCCCAGTCGCTCTCTCTCTTCCCCCCCAGTCGCTCTCTCTCTTCCCCCCCAGTCGCTCTCTCTCTTCCCCCCAGTCGCTCTCTCTCTTCCCCCCCAGTCGCTCGCTCTCTTCCCCCCCAGTCGCTCGCTCTCTTCCCCCCCAGTCGCTCGCTCTCTTCCCCCCCAGTCGCTCGCTCTCTTCCCCCCCAGTCGCTCGCTCTCTTCCCCCCCAGTCGCTCGCTCTCTTCCCCCCCAGTCGCTCTCTCTCTTCCCCCCCCACAGACAAACTCTCTCTTCCCCCCCAGTCGCTCTCTCTCTTCCCCCCCGTCGCTCTCTCTCTTCCCCCCCAGTCGCTCTCTCTCTTCCCCCCAGTCGCTCTCTCTCTTCCCCCCAGTCGCTCTCTCTCTTCCCCCCCAGTCGCTCTCTCTCTTCCCCCCCAGTCGCTCTCTCTCTTCCCCCCAGTCGCTCTCACTCTTCCCCCCCGTCGCTCACTCTCTTCCCCCCAGTCGCTCTCTCTCTTCCCCCCAGTCGCTCTCTCTCTTCCCCCCCAGTCGCTCTCTCTCTTCCCCCCCAGTCGCTCTCTCTCTTCCCCCCCAGTCGCTCTCTCTCTTCCCCCCCAGTCGCTCTCTCTCTTCCCCCCAGTCGCTCTCACTCTTCCCCCCCGTCGCTCACTCTCTTCCCCCAGTCGCCCTCTCTTCCCCCCCAGTCGCTCTCTCTCTTCCCCCCCAGTCGCTCTCTCTCTTCCCCCCCCAGTCGCCCTCTCTTCCCCCCCAGTCGCTCTCTCTCTTCCCCCCCAGTCGCTCTCTCTCTTCCCCCCCAGTCGCTCTCTCTCTTCCCCCCCAGTCGCTCTCTCTCTTCCTCCCCAGTCGCTCTCTCTCTTCCCCCCGAGTCGCTCTCTCTCTTCCCCCCCAGTCGCTCTCTCTCTGCCCCCCCGTCGCTCTCGCTCTCTTCCCCCCCCAGACGCTCTCTCTCTTCCCCCCCAGTCGCTCTCTCTCTTCCCCCCTGTCGCTCTCTTCCCCCCCAGTCGCTCTCTCGCTTCCCCCCCAGTCGCTCTCTCGCTTCCCCCCCAGTCGCTCTCTCGCTTCCCCCCCAGTCGCTCTCTCTCATCCCCCACAGTCGCTCTCTCTCTTCCCCCCCAGTCGCTCTCTCTCTTCCCCCGCAGTCGCTCTCTCTCTTCCCTCCCAGTCGCTCTCTCTCTTCCCCCCCAGTCGCTCTCTCTCTTCCCCCCCAGTCGCTCTCTCTCTTCCCCCCCAGTCGCTCTCTCTCTTCCCCCCCAGTCGCTCTCTCTCTTCCCCCCCAGTCGCTCTCTCTCTTCCCCCCCAGTCGCTCTCTCTCTTCCCCCCCAGTCGCTCTCTCTCTTCCCCCCCAGTCGCTCTCTCTCTTCCCCCCCAGTCGCTCTCTCTCTTCCCCCCCAGTCGCTCTCTCTCTTCCCCCCCAGTCGCTCTCTCTCTTCCCCCCCAGTCGCTCTCTCTCTTCCCCCCAGTCGCTCTCTCTCTTCCCCCCCAGTCGCTCTCTCTCTTCCCCCCCAGTCGCTCTCTCTCTTCCCCCCCAGTCGCTCTCTCTCTTCCCCCCCAGTCGCTCTCTCTCTTCCCCCCCAGTCGCTCTCTCTCTTCCCCCCCAGTCGCTCTCTCTCTTCCCCCCCAGTCGCTCTCTCTCTTCCCCCCCAGTCGCTCTCTCTCTTCCCCCCCAGTCGCTCTCTCTCTTCCCCCCCAGTCGCTCTCTCTCTTCCCCCCCAGTCGCTCTCTCTCTTCCCCCCCAGTCGCTCTCTCTCTTCCCCCCCAGTCGCTCTCTCTCTTCCCCCCCAGTCGCTCTCTCTCTTCCCCCCCAGTCGCTCTCTCTCTTCCCCCCCAGTCGCTCTCTCTCTTCCCCCCCAGTCGCTCTCTCTCTTCCCCCCCAGTCGCTCTCTCTCTTCCCCCCCCAGTCGCTCTCTCTCTTCCCCCCCAGTCGCTCTCTCTCTTCCCCCCCAGTCGCTCTCTCTCTTCCCCCCCAGTCGCTCTCTCTCTTCCCCCCCAGTCGCTCTCTCTCTTCCCCCCCAGTCGCTCTCTCTCTTCCCCCCCAGTCGCTCTCTCTCTTCCCCCCCAGTCGCTCTCTCTCTTCCCCCCCAGTCGCTCTCTCTCTTCCCCCCCAGTCGCTCTCTCTCTTCCCCCCCAGTCGCTCTCTCTCTTCCCCCCCAGTCGCTCTCTCTCTTCCCCCCCAGTCGCTCTCTCTCTTCCCCCCCAGTCGCTCTCTCTCTTCCCCCCCAGTCGCTCTCTCTCTTCCCCCCCAGTCGCTCTCTCTCTTCCCCCCCAGTCGCTCTCTCTCTTCCCCCCCAGTCGCTCTCTCTCTTCCCCCCCAGTCGCTCTCTCTCTTCCCCCCCAGTCGCTCTCTCTCTTCCCCCCCAGTCGCTCTCTCTCTTCCCCCCAGTCGCTCTCTCTCTTCCCCCCCAGTCGCTCTCTCTCTTCCCCCCCAGTCGTTCTCTCTTTCCCCCCCCCAGTCGCTCTCTCTTCCCCCCCGTCGCTCTCTCTCTTCCCCCCCAGTCGCTCTCTCTCTTCCCCCCCAGTCGCTCTCTCTCTTCCCCCCCAGTCGCTCTCTCTCTTCCCCCCCAGTCGCTCTCTCTCTTCCCCCCAGTCGCTCTCTCTCTTCCCCCCAGTCGCTCTCTCTCTTCCCCCCCAGTCGCTCTCTCTCTTCCCCCCCAGTCGCTCTCTCTCTTCCCCCCCAGTCGCTCTCTATCTTCCCCCCCAGTCGCTCTCTCTCTTCCCCCCCAGTCGCTCTCTCTCTTCCCCGCCAGTCGCTCTCTCTCTTCCCCCCCAGTCGCTCTCTCTCTTCCCCCCCAGTCGCTCGCTCTCTTCCCCCCCAGTCGCTCGCTCTCTTCCCCCCCAGTCGCTCGCTCTCTTCCCCCCCAGTCGCTCGCTCTCTTCCCCCCAGTCGCTCGCTCTCTTCCCCCCCAGTCGCGCTCTCTCTTCCCCCCCCAGTCGCTCTCTCTCTTTCCCCCCCAGTCGCTCTCTCTCTTCCCCCCCCAGTCGCTCTCTCTCTTTCCCCCCCAGTCGCTCTCTCTCTTTCCCCCCCAGTCGCTCGCTCTCTTCCCCCCCAGTCGCTCGCTCTCTTCCCCCCCAGTCGCTCTCTCTCTTCCCCCCAGTCGCTCTCTCTCTTCCCCCCCAGTCGCTCTCACTCTTCGCCCCCGTCGCTCACTCTCTTCCCCCCCAGTCGCTCTCTCTCTTCCCCCCCAGTCGCTCTCTCTCTTCCCCCCCAGTCGCTCTCTCTCTTCCCCCCCAGTCGCTCTCTCTCTTCCCCCCCAGTCGCTCTCTCTCTTCCCCCCCAGTCGCTCTCTCTCTTCCCCCCCAGTCGCTCTCTCTCTTCCCCCCCAGTCGCTCTCTCTCTTCCCCCCCAGTCGCTCTCTCTCTTCCCCCCCAGTCGCTCTCTCTCTTCCCCCCCAGTCGCTCTCTCTCTTCCCCCCCAGTCGCTCTCTCTCTTCCCCCCCAGTCGCTCTCTCTCTTCCCCCCCCAGTCGCTCTCTCTCTTCCCCCCCAGTCGCCCTCTCTTCCCCCCCCCGTCGCTCTCTCTCTTCCCCCCCCGTCGCTCTCTCTCTTCCCCCCCAGTCGCTCTCTCTCTTCCCCCCCAGTCGCTCTCTCTCTTCCTCCCCAGTCGCTCTCTCTCTTCCCCCCGAGTCGCTCTCTCTCTTCCCCCCCAGTCGCTCTCTCTCTGCCCCCCCAGACGCTCTCTCTCTTCCCCCCCCAGTCGCTCTCTCTCTTCCCCCCCGTCGCTCTCTCTCTTCCCCCCCCAGTCGCTCTCTCGCTTCCCCCCCAGTCGCTCTCTCGCTTCCCCCCCAGTCGCTCTCTCGCTTCCCCCCCAGTCGCTCTCTCGCTTCCCCCCCAGTCGCTCTCTCGCTTCCCCCCCAGTCGCGCTCTCTCGCTTCCCCCCCAGTCGCGCTCTCTCATCCCCCACAGTCGCTCTCTCTCTTCCCCCCCAGTCGCTCTCTCGCTTCCCCCCCAGTCGCTCTCTCGCTTCCCCCCCAGTCGCGCTCTCTCATCCCCCACAGTCGCTCTCTCTCTTCCCCCCGAGTCGCTCTCTCTCTTCCCCCCCAGTCGCTCTCTCTCTTCCCCCCCAGTCGCTCTCTCTCTTCCCCCCCCAGTCGCCCTCTCTTCCCCCCCCAGTCGCCCTCTCTTCCCCCCCCAGTCGCCCTCTCTTCCCCCCCCAGTCGCCCTCTCTCTTCCCCCCCAGTCGCTCTCTCTCTTCCCCCCCAGTCGCTCTCTCTCTTCCCCCCCAGTCGCTCTCTCTCTTCCCCCCCAGTCGCTCTCTCTCTTCCCCCCCAGTCGCTCTCTCTCTTCCCCCCCAGTCGCTCTCTCTCTTCCCCCCCAGTCGCTCTCTCTCTTCCCCCCCAGTCGCTCTCTCTCTTCCCCCCCAGTCGCTCTCTCTTTCCCCCCCCCAGTCGCTCTCTCTTCCCCCCCGTCGCTCTCTCTCTTCCCCCCCCAGTCGCTCTCTCTCTTCCCCCCCAGTCGCTCTCTCTCTTCCCCCCCAGTCGCTCTCTCTCTTCCCCCCCAGTCGCTCTCTCTCTTCCCCCCCAGTCGCTCTCTCTCTTCCCCCCCAGTCGCTCTCTCTCTTCCCCCCCAGTCGCTCTCTCTCTTCCCCCCCAGTCGCTCTCTCTCTTCCCCCCCAGTCGCTCTCTCTCTTCCCCCCCAGTCGCTCTCTCTCTTCCCCCCCAGTCGCTCTCTCTCTTCCCCCCCAGTCGCTCTCTCTCTTCCCCCCCAGTCGCTCTCTCTCTTCCCCCCCAGTCGCTCTCTCTCTTCCCCCCCAGTCGCTCTCTCTCTTCCCCCCCAGTCGCTCTCTCTCTTCCCCCCCAGTCGCTCTCTCTCTTCCCCCCCAGTCGCTCTCTCTCTTCCCCCCCAGTCGCTCTCTCTCTTCCCCCCCAGTCGCTCTCTCTCTTCCCCCCCAGTCGCTCTCTCTCTTCCCCCCCAGTCGCTCTCTCTCTTCCCCCCCCAGTCGCTCTCTCTCTTCCCCCCCCAGTCGCTCTCTCTCTTCCCCCCCAGTCGCTCTCTCTCTTCCCCCCCAGTCGCTCTCTCTCTTCCCCCCCAGTCGCTCTCTCTCTTCCCCCCCAGTCGCTCTCTCTCTTACCCCCCAGTCGCTCTCTCTCTTACCCCCCAGTCGCTCTCTCTCTTACCCCCCAGTCGCTCTCTCTCTTACCCCCCAGTCGCTCTCTCTCTTACCCCCCAGTCGCTCTCTCTCTTACCCCCCCAGTCGCTCGCTCTCTTCCCCCCCAGTCGCTCGCTCTCTTCCCCCCCAGTCGCTCGCTCTCTTCCCCCCCAGTCGCTCGCTCTCTTCCCCCCCAGTCGCTCGCTCTCTTCCCCCCCAGTCGCTCGCTCTCTTCCCCCCCAGTCGCTCGCTCTCTTCCCCCCCAGTCGCTCGCTCTCTTCCCCCCCAGTCGCTCGCTCTCTTCCCCCCCAGTCGCTCGCTCTCTTCCCCCCCAGTCGCTCGCTCTCTTCCCCCCCAGTCGCTCGCTCTCTTCCCCCCCAGTCGCTCGCTCTCTTCCCCCCCAGTCGCTCGCTCTCTTCCCCCCCAGTCGCTCGCTCTCTTCCCCCCCAGTCGCTCGCTCTCTTCCCCCCCAGTCGCTCGCTCTCTTCCCCCCCAGTCGCTCGCTCTCTTCCCCCCCAGTCGCTCGCTCTCTTCCCCCCCAGTCGCTCGCTCTCTTCCCCCCCAGTCGCTCGCTCTCTTCCCCCCCAGTCGCTCGCTCTCTTCCCCCCCAGTCGCTCGCTCTCTTCCCCCCCAGTCGCTCGCTCTCTTCCCCCCCAGTCGCTCGCTCTCTTCCCCCCCAGTCGCTCGCTCTCTTCCCCCCCAGTCGCTCGCTCTCTTCCCCCCCAGTCGCTCGCTCTCTTCCCCCCCAGTCGCTCGCTCTCTTCCCCCCCAGTCGCTCGCTCTCTTCCCCCCCAGTCGCTCGCTCTCTTCCCCCCCAGTCGCTCGCTCTCTTCCCCCCCAGTCGCTCGCTCTCTTCCCCCCCAGTCGCTCGCTCTCTTCCCCCCCAGTCGCTCGCTCTCTTCCCCCCCAGTCGCTCGCTCTCTTCCCCCCCAGTCGCTCGCTCTCTTCCCCCCCAGTCGCTCGCTCTCTTCCCCCCCAGTCGCTCGCTCTCTTCCCCCCCAGTCGCTCGCTCTCTTCCCCCCCAGTCGCTCGCTCTCTTCCCCCCCAGTCGCTCGCTCTCTTCCCCCCATGTCGCTCGCTCTCTTCCCCCCCAGTCGCTCGCTCTCTTCCCCCCCAGTCGCTCGCTCTCTTCCCCCCCCAGTCGCTCGCTCTCTTCCCCCCCAGTCGCTCGCTCTCTTCCCCCCCAGTCGCTCGCTCTCTTCCCCCCCAGTCGCTCGCTCTCTTCCCCCCCAGTCGCTCGCTCTCTTCCCCCCCAGTCGCTCGCTCTCTTCCCCCCCAGTCGCTCGCTCTCTTCCCCCCCAGTCGCTCGCTCTCTTCCCCCCCAGTCGCTCGCTCTCTTCCCCCCCAGTCGCTCGCTCTCTTCCCCCCCAGTCGCTCGCTCTCTTCCCCCCCAGTCGCTCGCTCTCTTCCCCCCAGTCGCTCGCTCTCTTCCCCCCAGTCGCTCGCTCTCTTCCCCCCCAGTCGCTCGCTCTCTTCCCCCCCAGTCGCTCGCTCTCTTCCCCCCCAGTCGCTCGCTCTCTTCCCCCCCAGTCGCTCGCTCTCTTCCCCCCCAGTCGCTCGCTCTCTTCCCCCCAGTCGCTCGCTCTCTTCCCCCCAGTCGCTCGCTCTCTTCCCCCCCAGTCGCTCGCTCTCTTCCCCCCCAGTCGCTCGCTCTCTTCCCCCCCCAGTCGCTCGCTCTCTTCCCCCCCAGTCGCTCGCTCTCTTCCCCCCCAGTCGCTCGCTCTCTTCCCCCCCAGTCGCTCGCTCTCTTCCCCCCCAGTCGCTCGCTCTCTTCCCCCCCAGTCGCTCGCTCTCTTCCCCCCCAGTCGCTCGCTCTCTTCCCCCCCAGTCGCTCGCTCTCTTCCCCCCCAGTCGCTCGCTCTCTTCCCCCCCAGTCGCTCGCTCTCTTCCCTCCCAGTCGCTCGCTCTCTTCCCCCCCGTCGCTCTCTCTCTTCCCCCCCAGTCGCTCTCTCTCTTCCCCCCCAGTCGCTCTCTCTCTTCCCCCCCAGTCGCTCTCTCTCTTCCCCCCCAGTCGCTCTCTCTCTTCCCCCCCAGTCGCTCTCTCTCTTCCCCCCCAGTCGCTCTCTCTCTTCCCCCCCAGTCGCTCTCTCTCTTCCCCCCCAGTCGCTCTCTCTCTTCCCCCCCAGTCGCTCTCTCTCTTCCCCCCCAGTCGCTCTCTCTCTTCCCCCCCAGTCGCTCTCTCTCTTCCCCCCCAGTCGCTCTCTCTCTTCCCCCCCAGTCGCTCTCTCTCTTCCCCCCCAGTCGCTCTCTCTCTTCCCCCCCAGTCGCTCTCTCTCTTCCCCCCCAGTCGCTCTCTCTCTTCCCCCCCAGTCGCTCTCTCTCTTCCCCCCCAGTCGCTCTCTCTCTTCCCCCCCAGTCGCTCTCTCTCTTCCCCCCCAGTCGCTCTCTCTCTTCCCCCCCCAGTCGCTCTCTCTCTTCCCCCCCAGTCGCGCTCTCTCTTCCCCCCCAGTCGCTCTCTCTCTTCCCCCCCCAGTCGCTCTCTCCCTTTCCCCCCAGTCGCTCTCTCCCTTTCCCCCCAGTCGCTCTCTCCCATTCCCCCCAGTCGCTCTCTCTCTTCCCCCCCCAGTCGCTCTCTCTCTTCCCCCCCAGTCGCTCTCTTCCCCCCCAGTCGCTCTCTTCCCCCCCCAGTCGCTCTCTCTCTTCCCCCCCAGTCGTTCTCTCTCTTCCAATAACAACATGCACTCGAAAAAGCCTCGGCACCGCCAGGCACTCCAGCTAGTTGGCTATATGAAGGATATTGCAAAATGTTGAGTAACTAAGGGTATTGGGAGGCACAAGGAAAAGAACACTCAGAAAATGCCCGTTATGGGACAACTGTAATCAAAAATAGGTTAGGTGGGAGCGGGAGGATGATATGTGCAGCAACATCCTAAACACAGCTAGAACATTTCCTGTGCTTATTATTTACAGAGAAATTGTAATAAATGTGTTCAAATATTTACAGCTTGAAATATTGAAGAGATCAACTCACTCTTTGGCGCCAGCAGAAAGATTTAAGATCCAAATCTTGACAATCGCTTTTGAAGATTGCGAGTGATCCTTGAATTAGCCATTGGTTAGGATGGTAAACCTTGAGAAAAGCTTAGTGAGTAACACTAAATAGGAGCCTGTGGTATTTTGACAGGATAATTGGGACTAATGGAAACATAGAAACATAGAAGATAGGAGCAGGAGTAGGCCATTCGGCCCCTCGAGCCTGTTCCGCCATTTAATGAGATCATGTCTGATCATCCAAATTCAGTATCCTGTCCCTGCTTTCTCCCCATATCCCTTGATCCCTTTAGCCTTAAGAAATATATCTAACTCCTTCTTGAATATATTTAATAAGTTGGCCTCAACTGCCTTCTGTGGTAGAGAATTCCACAGGTTCACCACTCTCTGGGTGAAGAAATTCCTCCTCATCTCAGTCCTAAAAATCTTAACCCTTATCCTTAGACTGTGACCCCTGGTTCTGGACTCCCCTGCCATCGGGAACATCCTTCCTGCATCTAGTCTGTCTAGTCCTGTTAGAATTTTATAAGTTTCAATGAGATCCCCTCTCATTCTTCTAAACTCTAGCGAATATAAGCCCAATCAACCCAATCTCTCCTCATACGTCATTCCTGCCATCCCAGGTATCAGTCTGGTGAATCTTCGTCTGACTAATGGCCTTTTAATCTGCCTAAACATAATTTTGTTCTGGCAGAGCGAAGGATAATGGCCCAAAATTTGCGGTCGGAGACTTCATGTGGGCGGATGCCTCCGACCTGTAAAAAATCTACGAATTTACCTGGTGGTCCGGGAGGTACGGAGACTTGCGCTCCTGGGCCTTTTCGGGTCTGCGCGGGCAGAGGCCCCGTGTATCCCGGGGGTGCATGCGGTTCACAAGCGCCCCTGGGATCACATGGACTGGACCAACCAATAAAAGAAGGGAATCCTCATTCATACTTATGGGAGTTCTGTACGTACAGAATCTCCATAAGTATGAATGGGGATCACTTAAAAAATACACAAACATATGAATTTCTTTTTAAAATTACGTATTTAAAATTAATTAAAATGCCATTTAATTAAATATTTTAAACAAAAATTTAATTTTTTGAATTTTTTCAAAATATGTTTAACAGGGCTAAAAATAAATTTATCTTATTGGACAGTGTTTTCAATGTATAAATGAGTGATAACATTTTATTTTCTTTTTTTTTAAACTCTTCTGCTGGTAAAAGCAGGCCGTACGCCTACTTTTACCAGATGTAAGAATTTCACCAGGCATTCATCGGGCGGAAGTTGGGCAAATAGCGCAACTCTCCACCCGCGGAGGCCCTTTTCCCGGGGATGCGGATGATCTTTTTTTTAAATTCGTTCATGGGAACTGGGCGTCGCTGGCAAGGCCAGCATTTATTGCCCATCCCTAATTGCCCTTGAGAAGGTGGTGGTGAACCGCCTTCTTGAATCGCTGCAGAGCTCAAGTTCCGGGTTTTAGCGCATGCGCTTCACATGCCTAAACCCGGAACTTGCGCGGCCCCTACGACCCGTAGGGGTCGCAAAATACGGTCCTATATTCCACAAAATCGGTCTTCATAATCTGGGCATGTTGATAGAATAAATATATTAATCAGCAGAATGGGGTGATGTATTTGGTGGCAGAGACCTGTGGCGTAACATTGCCTGTAGCCAAAAAAGTAACTGCTGGGCATTGTAACATTGCAGTGTGTTACAAGTGCTTTGTGCAACATGTTATTAACTTATATCATGCATGCCCCCCGGACGAGCTACAGCTTGAGGCTAATGAGATACAACCCACCTGCTTGAAGCTTTGTTTGGCTTTGATACAAAAATTGAAAGAGGAAAAGGCATTGCCAGACAAATTGTTCAAACTCAAAAAAACATTGTTGGAACATTGCTGTTTTAAGTAAGCTTTGAAGTTTAAGCATCTATTAAAGTCGACAAAACAGCTATTTAATAGAAATGTGTGTGTGTGTCAAATAAGCCCAACTTATATAAATGAGCAAGAGATTGCTACACAAAGCGATAATTTAACATGGACCTCGTGCATCACCCGTGCATGTGGTGCGTCATGAATCAGAAGGCTTGACAGTTCTCAGTGGGATAGAGTTTAGCAACCAGCACTCATTGATGTGTGTCCTCTGTGTGCTTAAGTTTGCTCTCAGTGAGCTGTGAAATGGTCACCAGCTGAGAATTACAAAAGGGACAATTGAAGCTATACTGAGGCCCTATAATTTTTCTTTATTTAGTTTGGAAGTACTTGCGAAGTTAAGCCACCTGATCTTGCACGTCACCAGTTGTCATACTTAACCCCTAGACTGCCTGCAGCTTCAGGGAATTCTGTGTTTCTTGAGCCAGCCATTTAGTTTTTTTTTAAGATTTCTCCTCCTTCACTGAAATGCTGAATAACCCCATACTATTACAGTAATAATGGTAGTAAGGAGTAGCTTTGTTATAATAATTGGGGAGACCAAACGCAGATTGGGTGACCGCTTTGCGGAACACCTCCGTTCAGTCCGTAAGGATGACCCCGAGCTTCCGGTCGCCTGTCTTTTTAATTCACCGCCCTATTCCCACTCAGACCTCACTGTACTCGGGCTCTTGCATTGTTCCACGGAAGCTCAGCGTAAGCTCAAGGAACAGTACATCATCTTCCGATTAGGCACTTTACAGCCTTCCGGACTCAATATCGAGTTCAACAATTTCAGATCATAACCTCGGCCCCTATTACATTTTTACTTATTTTTTATCCACACCTTTGTTTTGGCCCTTTCCCCACCCCCCCACCCCTTTTTTTCTCTCCCACATGGCAGCTGTCTCCCATTCTGCCAGCGCATTTCACACCTAATCTAGAGCCGTCTTTTGTCTCCACTCGTCCTATCACCATCTCGTCTCGTTTTGAATACCTCTTAATGTCTCTTCACTTCTCTTTTGTTCTCTCCCAGCCTGACCTTCAGTCTTGACAAAGGGTTTGACCCGAAATGTTGACTCTATTTTCTCTCCACGGATGTTGCCTGGCCTGCTGAGTTTTCCCAGCATTTTCTGTTGTTATTTCTTATAATATCAATGTTACTAAGATATATCCTTTAAAATTAGCGTTACCTGCCTGCCTTATCTTTCCCCAACTCTCTTTAATCCTTGTTTTTATCTGCATTAATTTAACATTAAGTATACATTATTATCGAAATGCTCTATTTGAACTTTTATTTTATAGTTTTTCTAATTGATTTCAAGTTTAACTAACCTTCTTATCTCCATGGATTTCCCATTCAGAGTTGACCTGGGACTTATGTAAGTTGAAGGGTTAACCAATTGAGACTAAATATTGTAGTTTGACCTGCTCACATTGTGGGAACAATTGGGATAAACTGTGAAATGATTCTCAGAATGACATTTGGTAGCCTGAAGCAGGGTGAACGGTAAATGAGATCGTTCATTGCTGATCACCATCTAATGAGTTACCTTATGAGGCACATCTGAAGGGGTAAATCTTAGGAACAGGCATAGGCCATTCAACCCTTCAAGCCTGTTCTGCCATTCAATTTGACCATGGTTGATCTTTACCTCAACTCCATTTGCCCACCTTTGTTCAATAACACTTAATACCTGTCTCTAACAGAAATCTATTGATCTCAGTCCTAATAATTTTGACCCAGCATCCACAGCTTTTTGGGGAGTGAGTTCCAGATTTCCACTACCCTTTATTGTGAAGAAGTGCTTCATGATTTCACTTCTAAATGGCCTAGCTATACTTTTAAGTCTATTCCCTCTTGTTCTGGACCCACCAGAGGAAACAGTTTCTCTGTATCTACCCTATCAAATCCTTTAATCATTTAAAATACCTTGATTAGATCACCTCATCTCATACATGACTCGTATATCATAAGCTATTATGGTACTACAGAACAGTTTACCCTGCAGCAGACAACCTACCTGCCTCAGGACAAACCTTTTCCAAAAGTTATTTTTTAAACAAAAAAGTGAGAGTACTAGAATATCTGACTGATAAGTCATTGGCCCGAATTTTGCGGTGGGTAATGACAGCGAACTGTCAGTGTTCGTCATCATTACCCCTCTGAAACTGACTGCAACTTCAGGATTTAGCACATGCACATCTAAGCGTGGAAATCCTGAAGTTGCGGTCAGTCATTCACTGCTCTGACACTAGCTGCGCTGTAGACCTGCGCTGCGCCCCCGCCCCCTCGCATAGCCAGTAATCAGTGAAATAAATGAAACTGATGAAAACTTTGGAGGCGATTTTGCCAGCCCTGGGGAGGCGGGTATGGAGGCAGGACTGCCAGGAAAATGGCAGAGACAGGTGATCTGTGTCGGGTCCCGTCTCCTCGAGGCAGGAAGGGGATTAGTGCCAATTAACTGCCTGTTAACAGGTAGTTAACAGGCAGTGTTTTGGCTAATCCCTATTTTGCCACCTAAAGTGTGGGCTTCCCGATGGCTCCGAACCTCGCCAGGGTCAGCGAGACGAGCCGTGGGTCTGCGGGGGTCGGAGGGGCCGAAAAGTGAGCTGTGCAGGTGAATGCGAGTGTGGAGAGGTAAGTGTTTGAGGTGAGTGTAGAGTGTTTTAATAAGAATACTTACCTTTGCTTCTTCCTCCAGGCTTCATCCCTTTAGGCTGCGGAGCTGCCTCATCTCCACGGCAGAGAAAGCAGAATGGCCGCTGCATTCTTAAATACAGCAGCCTTCTGCTTTGTGCTCAGGAAGGCTTTCTAATTCAGTCTTGAGCAAAGACTCAGCTAAGAAGACAGATTGTTGTTGTGTATGTACCGTTAAGGGAATAACTGGTCTCAAACTGCAGTACCAGCAGTGACCACCCCTGTATAAAAGGCCCTAGCAGGCTTCGGTAGTTTCAGTTTCCAGGTTGTCTCCATTCAGTAAAGACTTGTTATAATCAACTCCTGCAGTCCGTGTCTCAATTATACACGGACATAATACTGGCGACGAGTAAGAAACTAACTTACCTGCAACTCGGCAGCACCTCAGACGACGTTATTGAAGGTCGAAGCCAGAAGCAAGAAAAAAAACCCCAAAGAAACTCGAGGAACGGGCGTCGACCATGGGCAACCGCCCTCCAAATCATCGAATTGAAAAGTGCAGGAGAGACTGTCGAGAGCCAGGCTTGGTTCTCCAGTCTGTGGTTTCCCAGCTAATCGGGCTGGTGGCAGGTAGTGCACTGATCCTTCCTGGGCTGCGGCGGGCTAGAGCTCGATCGGGTGGCTCTGCAACGGGGCCGGGCAGCGAGTCGGGAAGCAAAGAGAGAGAGAGAGGGTGGAGCACACAGGGCGCGGCCGGTGCTTCGAATCCGGGCAGCGTTCGGACCTAAGAAGAGGGAGGGAAGTGTCCCAGAGGGTCCGCTCCACGACGGGAACGGTTCTTCAATTAACGGAGCAAATATTGAAGCGCGATAGAAAAATAAAAATACCGCGGAGAGCGGCGTTGGCAGCAGCGATCGGGGAGGCGCGAAGACCATAGGGCGTCGCCATTACAGGATAGTAAAATAAATATAATCGCCAGCAACAGCGTTGGCAGCAGCGGCAGCGGCGGTAAAGCGCGGGAGGCGCCATCTTAACTCGGCGGGGAAGAAGGAAAAGCGCGGGAGGCGCCATTTTGATCCATCTGGAACGAAGGCAAAGCGCGGGAGGCGCCATCTTAGATTTTCAAGATGCCAAAGACTGGCGATATCACTGCCTTCGATAATGCAATAGAAGACTCGACCACGTATGTGGAAAGAGTCGAGGTATATTGCGAGGCAAACGAAATAGCCGATGAGAAAAAGACATCGGTATTGCTAAATTTAATGGGCGCAAGGACATACGGCCTATTGCGTGACCTGATTACTCCAGCCAAACCGAAGGCGAAGAGTTTTAACGAAATTGTTGCTATCCTACAGGAACACCTAAATCCTACACCGCTGCTGATAGCAGAAAGATTTAAATTCCACAGGAGAAATCAGCATAAAAATGAGAGCAATGCTGATTACCTTACGGAACTACGCAAGCTATCAAAGCACTGCCAGTTCGGAGCAGGACTGGCAGATACCTTACGGGACAAATTTGTCTGTGGACTCCTGAGTGAAGGAACCCAGAAGAGGTTACTCTCAGAGAAAGAGCTGACGCTAGATAAGGCTTTCAGCGTGGCAGTATCGTATGAAGCAGCAGCAAGGGGAGCTGCGGAAATACAACAAAAACCACAGGAATACGGCACCCACGAAATGACACGGGGATTTGCAAAATGTTATCGCTGCGGCAGAACAAACCATGACCAGAAGGACTGCTGGTCCAAGGACAAAATATGCAGGCAATGCGGAAAGATGGGACACATTGCACGAGTTTGCAGGTCTGGGAAGAAGACCAATGACAACAAAAAGGCTACTAAGGAACCGTACAGGAAAGTACAAAAGATGACGGACAGTAGTTCCGAAGACCAGATGAGCGATAGCGAATCCGGGAACAAGAGACTAAGCTGTCTCAAACTTCACAACGTAATCGCAAAAGAGGATCACCGAACCATTTGGGTCACCCTCACGATAGCAGGGTCCCAAGTCAAAATGGAATTGGATACAGGATCAGCTCTAACCGTCATGAATCGACGAGACTACAAGCGGCTATTCTCACACATACCCTTGAGAGAGACATCCATTGTCTTGAGGATGTATACGGGGCAAAAAGTATACCCCAGAGGAAAAATAAGGGTGCCTGTCGAATACAACGGCAAGAAAATACGGAAATTGTATCTCTACATTCTGCAAGATGGTGGACCACCGTTATTGGGATGTGAATGGATCAGAAAGATAAGTTTAGACTGGCACTCCATTCAGGCACTGACGGTGGCTGGTAAAAAGGATGACGACGTCACTCCTGGACGATTGTCAACAATCTTAGCTGACGCCAAAGAGGTATTTCAACAAGAACTGGGCACTCTTAAAGGCGTAACCGCCTCGATCAAAATAGAGGAGAATGCAATTCCCAAGTTTTTCAAAGCAAGACCGGTACCATATGCAATTCGCCCAGCCGTCGAGGCAGAGTTGGAGAATCTGGAGAATGCAGGCGTGTTATCTAAGGTAGACTGGAGCGAGTGGGCGACACCCATCGTTCCTGTCATGAAGAAAACGTTAAACAATAAGTCTGAGGAGCCAAGGAAGGTTCGCATCTGTGGGGACTTCAAGGTGACGGTGAACCCAGTCCTTCACACAGTACAATATCCTCTTCCAAAGATAGAAGATATCTTCGCCTCACTATCTGAAGGGAAGCGTTTTACAAAAATTGACCTAGCACAAGCATATTTGCAGATGGAGGTTGAAGAATCCTCTAGGAAGTATCTCACGATAAACACTCACAAAGGTCTTTACCAGTATAATCGACTGGTATTCAGAGTAGCATCAGCTCCGGCGATATGGCAAAGAGCGATGGAACAAGTCCTGCAAGGGATTCCGGGGACTCAGTGTTACTTGGACAACATCCTAGTGACAGGTGAAGATGACAGTGAACACCTTGCCAACCTAGAGCAGGTGCTCACTAGACTACGTGAACATGGGCTACGAGCCAATCGCCCCAAGTGCGAGTTTTTTAAGAAACAGATATCGTATTGTGGCCACGTGATTGATGAAGAGGGGTTGCATAAGTCCCCTGACAAAATTGAAGCGGTAGTTAAGGCTCCAGCGCCTGAAAATGTGTCGCAACTGAGGTCATTCCTCGGATTGGTGAATTATTACCATAAGTTTTTGACGAATTTGTCCACAATTCTGCATCCACTGAACGCCCTACTACGAACGGGAGTAGCATGGAAATGGAGCGATGAATGTAAGCGGGCCTTTCAGAAGAGTAAGGACTTAATCACTTCAAGAGAAGTATTGGCTCACTACAACCCATCACTATCGATAAGACAGGCGTGTGATGCGTCTCCCTATGGCATTGGGGCGGTACTGTCACATAAATTCCTTGATGGTTCAGAGAGGCCGATAGCTTTTGCGTCACGCTCGTTAACTTCAGCCGAGCGTAACTATGCCCAGATTGACAGAGAGGCCCTCAGCCTGGTGTGGGGGGTGAAGAAGTTCGATCACTACCTGCACGGTCAGAAATTTACTCTACTAACTGATCATCAACCTCTCGTCTCCATTTTCAACCCTCAGAAGGGCGTACCGATAATGACGGCACAACGGCTACAGAGGTGGTCCCTTTTCCTAGGGGCACACCAATATGACATCGAGTACAAAGGAACTAAACAGCATGGGAATGCTGATGGATTGTCGCGCCTACCGTTGCCGACGGTGGAAGAAGAACTGGCAGTGGATCCAGTGGAGTTATTCCACTCGACTATAGTCGAATGTCTCCCTGTGACGAATGCAAACATAGAAAAGGAAACACAAAATGACCCGACACTCTCCTGGGTCTATGATTTAACGGTGAAGGGATGGCCAGCACATGGCGAACCACTGCTGCCAGCATTCTCGCTGAGAAGAGAACAGCTGTCAGTGTGCAGAGGAACCTTGATGTGTGGATCCAGAGTAGTAATTCCACCCAAATTGAAGGAGTGCTCAATGAGCTTCATGAGGGTCATCTGGGAGGGGTAAAAATGAAGAACTTAGCCAGAGCGTTTGTGTGGTGGCCGGGAATCGATAGAGAAATCGAAGAGATGACCAAGAGCTGTACAGGATGCCAGAAGGTCCAAAACGCCCCACCACAAGCCCCTCTACATCCATGGGAGTGGCCCTCATCTCCATGGCAAAGGGTGCACATTGATTTTGCTGGTCCCTTTATGGACTCGATGTTTTTAATTGCAGTGGATGCACATTCAAAGTGGCCAGAGGTAATAAAAATGTCCTCAACCACCACAGAAAAAACTATCACAGTCTTACAAACCATATTCGCCAGGAATGGGCTGCCTGAACAGATTTGCTCTGACAATGGACCACAGTTTGTGTCTGAAGAGTTCCGGAGGTTCTTAAAGAACAATGGTGTTAAGCATTACACATCCGCCCCATATCATCCAGCCACTAATGGATTGGCCGAGAGGTTTGTTCAAACATTCAAGAAGGCTATCAAGGCAATGTGTAATGAAGATATACCCCTACAACACAAGGTGGATAACTTCTTGTTTGCCTACCGGAATGCGACACATGCGGTTACCAACCAAACTCCAGCCATGATGTTATTCAATCGAAGACTATGATGCCGCTTGGATTTGGTTAAGCCAAATGTCAGAAGAGATGTGGAGAACAGGCAGTTTCAGAATATGAATGAAAGGCCGACCAGGAGTTTTAAGATAGGTCAACCAGTTTTGGCCCGGGACTACCGCACAGTGAAATGGCAGCCAGGAACGATCTGTACACGGCAAGGATCTCTAATGTATACCGTGGACGTTGGAGAGAGCAGTGTAAGACGCCACGCTGACCAGATTCCAGAGTCACTGGAAAACGTCAACTCCACACCACGATCTGATACACTTGGCGATGAAACCGAAGTACCAATTGCATCTACCGCAGAATTGGTGATATTGGAAGCAGACGAACCAAACAAGACATTGATCCCGACTCAACCTTGCCAGAAGAACCTGATATCCCAAAGAGGCGTTATCCAGACAGAATCAGGAAGCCTCCTCAAAGACTGAACTTATAATTGCTTAACTTCAACCAATGTATCTAGCAACCGTAATTGTAATTGTAATTAGTTATTATTTAGTTGTTAAATGAATGTTATGTACTGTTTATCTAAAAGGGGAGGAATTGTTGTGTATGTACCTTTAAGGGAATAACTGGTCTCAGACTGCAGTACCGGCAGTGACCACCCCTGTATAAAAGGCCCTAGCAGGCTTTTGTAGTTTCAGTTTCCAGGTTGTCTCCATTCAGTAAAGACTTGTTATAATCAACTCCTGCAGTCCGTGTCTCAATTATACACGGACATAATAATTGTCAGTGTTTGACAGCTTCATAGAGCTGTCAAACGATGACAATTCATCTGTCAAAAAATCTTGACAGATGAAACGTCACTCGCTGACGTCACCAGTAACCGGCTTTCCCTTAATTGGCCTGCTAAGCCCGCTGTGCGGGCTTAACAAAGTCAATCAAGGGAAAATACCGTGGGTTGGCCAGACATCGATGGAGGTGGGACTAAAACCTGACGAGCAGCAGTCCTGCCTCCATCACGTCCCCATGTATAAAATCACCCTCTTGGGCTTTTCTGCGCTAATTTTGCTGTTAAATACCCCATTAAAAGGTAAGCCTTGTTAGAATAGGTGTAACTGGGAGTTTTACAGTGTATTGACTGCTAAACAATCATTCTGGCCCTGAAAAACTAATTTTTGTATTTGTGGAGTGTCAAATTTCTCCATTATGATAAAAATTATAATTTTTTTTAAACTTAAAAATGTTTTTTTAAAGTTTGTTCATGATATTTCAGCTTCTACCTTATCTCCACGTGAAAGTCTCAATCTTTATTTTGCTCTCGGTAATATTTTTTAAAAGTCCAGATAAAAGCTGCTTTTCATTTCTTGGTTTGCTGTCTGTGAGAATTCTGCAATGTGCTTGGCTGCTTAGACAGCTTGCTGAAGTCACTGCAGCTCTTCGCTGGGAGTCCCCATTACAGAGCGCTGCAATCAATTACATGTCGAGAAAGGCAAACTTCTCGCCACAGAGATCGCAAGATCGCAAGATCTCTGTGGCGAGCTTTCTTTGAGACGAGCTCCTTTGCTTCGCTGCTGACCGCAATTTTGGGCCATTGTCTGATGTACGTTTTAAAACTTCAGTAGAAAGAGGAGTGACATATAAGGGATAATTTCATGAGGTTCCACTGCTAGCACTAAACCTTCCTACAGGGAAGTGAAGGATGGAGATAGAATAAATCACTGTAACCCCCATTCTCTAATCCCGGTTCACTGCTAGTGTGCTGGCAAAGGAGCCTCGTAAAATTACCCCTATAACGCCACCTGATCGACATAATGTTCTTAACAATAGATACATGATATATTTAAATTGGAGGAAAAAACATAAATAACTACATATTGTCATTTTCAAAACAAAGCAAAGTGTCTTGCAGGACTTTTTACGCTGATGACACACTATCCCTTTAAGTAACGTGAACATCTATTAAGTGTTTACAAAATATAAGTCATACTGTCAAACCCCCCAAGGGAGATAAATCATCACCAACAACATCTCTGAAACTGCATGTCGCACCTTGTATTCCTGGAAGTGTAGAGTTAGATTACTTCAGCACCAGTAGAAATGGGTTGCACTTCTTATTCTACTGACATGCGGCGACACCTAATATTATACTGAAAGATCTAGCTTTACAGTGTGGGTCAGCAGTGCTTCATGGTTCCATTCTGTCACTCATCGATTCCGTTACCATTTTCATTGAGGCCTGAAAGTAATGCTGCCCATGTTTGTTTCAAGTGTGTTGCCGTGTTTGTACCAGAGGTTGGTAGCACTTTGTACCTCCTTCAGCAAAATGCAGCCAGGTGTCAAATTAACTCAAATTTGAGATCATTTTGGTTCCAAGACTAAACTGTGATTGTACTACAATTTAATCAATGTGACAAATAAACCAAATTCAAAGAAGAGCCTATCATATTATCATTTCCGAAGCAACATGGAGATGAGACTTGGGGCTGGATTTTGCCAGCCCTGGGAGGCAGGTTTGGAGGCGGTACTGCCGGGGAAATGGCAGAATCTGGGGGCGGGTGCCCAACCCGCCCCCAACCCGCCTCCGTGCCATCTTCCCAGGAGGCGGGTAGCCAACCCGTGCTGGGTTTTGTCTCCTGGAGGTGGGAAGGGAATTACAGCCACTTAACTGCCCGTTAACAGGTAGTTATCAGGCAGGTAAGAGGATTATCCCCATTCTTCCACCAGAGGCGCGGGCTTCCCGACGCCGGGAAACTCCGCCAGGGTCACCGAGGCGAGCAGTGGGTCGGAGGGAGTCGGAGGGGTGCAAAAGTGCGCTGTGGAGGTAAGTGATGGATGCAAGTGTGGAGAGGTGAGTATGTGAGGTGAGTGGAAAGTGATAGAAAATGTTTACTTACCTTTGTTTCTTCCTGCAGGCTTCAACAATTGGGGAACCGGAGACTCTCGCACCTCACTGACAGAGATGACAGATGGCTGCTGTATTCTCGGATGTAACAACCATCTAATTTCTGCTAACAAAAGAGGTTTGATGAGTCTTGAATACAAGAACTCATCAAACTACAGAGAATGTCAGTGTTTGACAGCTTCACAGAGCTGTCAAACGATGACAATTCATCTGTCAAGAATTTTGAAAAATACGCTGACATTCTCTGGAACCGGCTTCCCCTTAATTGGCCTGCTAGGTCAATCAAGGGAAAATAGCGTGAGTTGGCCACAAGTTGATGGAGGCGGGACTGAAACCCGACAAGCAGCAGTCCTGCCTTCAATGCATCCCCATTGAAAAAATCACCCCCCTTACTGATAACATGGAATGATTTACTGTGATGTCATCAAAGTGTGTAAAGGGATGATATGAAATTATTGGATTAGAAATTATTCTGGTTTCTGCAAACTATTACAAATAGATTATATGTATTTTACCATTTAAATAGCAAAAGTAGTTGGCGTCATGACATGTTATCATATTGTGATAGATCATTCTATAGCACATAATATTGAAAAGGTCTTGTTAAAGACATCGGTTCAGCTCTGCTGAGACCAGCCTTATTTTGGCCAAAGAAGGGACCTGACATGAAGGGATTTAATCTTTTGAGCAACTTGATCCTGTTCCTGTCATAGTTTTGTACCGAATGAAAAAAAATTAATCTCAAAGAAGAACTCAGTTTTAACCACGATGGATTAGACAGTAAATACTTACTGGCATAATTAAAATTAAACTAGGACCAACTGGTCAATGTTTATGGAGCAGAAAATGGTGCACAACTCACTCTGTATGCTGAGGATGGGAGATAGCTCTCGTGGTCTCTTCTTCAGATGTGGGAATGTAGTGATGGACAGGATGTTTTTGCTGCAAGGACTTACTGGTTACAAGGAACTTGGCATGAACATTGTCCTCGCTATTTATTTATTTTGGTTATGTCCAGCAGATGAATTGCTGGATATTAAATGTGTGCTTTATTTTTTTAATTTGCTAATGGGATGTGGGCGTCGCTGGCAAGGCCAGCATTTATTGCCCATCCCTAATTGCCCTTGAGAAGATGGTGGTGAGCCACCTTCTTGAACCGCTGCAGTCCGTGTGGTGAAGGCACTCCCACAGTGCTGTTAGGTAGGGAGTTCCAGGATTTTGACCCAGCGACGATGAAGGATTGGCGATATACTTCTAATTCAGGATGGTGTGTGACTTGGAGGGGAACTTGGAGGTGGTGGTGTTCCCATGCGTCTGCTGCCCTTGTCCTTCTAGGTGGAAGAGGTCGCGGGTTTGGGAGGTGCTGCCGAAGAAGCCTTGACGAGTTGCTGCAGTGCATCTTGTAGATGGTACACACTGCAGCCACAGTACACCGGTGGTGGAGGGAGTGAATGTTTAAGGTGGTGGATGGGGTGCCAATCAAGTGGGCTGCTTTGTCTTGGATGGTGTTGAGCTTCTTGAGTGTTGTTGGAGCTGCACTCATCCAGGCAAGTGGAGAGTATTCCATCACACTCCTGACTTGTGCCTTGTAGATGGTGGAAAGGCTTTGGGGAGTTAGGAGGTGAGACACTCGCTGCAGAATACCCAGCCTCTGACCTGCTCTTGTTGCCACAGTATTTATGTGGCTGGTCCAGTTAAGTTTCTGGCCAATGGTGACCCCCAGGATGTTGATGGTGGGGGATTCAGCGATGGTAATGCTATTGTTGTTGTATAACAACAAAGTATCCCTCCCATAACTATAAATGAGCTTGAATTTTCCTTTAAGAAGGAAGTGATCTTTGCTATAGGTGACTTTAAAAGCCAGTGTATTTCTCCAATAGTTCTCTCATCTCTGAAATCTTGTCTTCTAGGGCTAATGATGATCCTGAAAAAACAAACACAACATACCTGGAAGACTCTCAGCCTACACAAGGTAAGCCATAGCAGCAGGATTACAAGCTAATTGTTTTAGTCTTCTTAATGCTCAGGATCCATCACTTGTGTTATTCAATCAGCAGCTTCAAACTGTTCAAAACCACGGTTGCAAACTTTGCAGAGGCCTAGCCTGTCATATAATCATAGAATCATAGAAAGATACAGCACGGAAGGAGGCCATTTCGGACCATCGTGTCCGCGCCGGCCAACAAAGAGCTATCCAGCCTAATCCCACTTCCCAGCTCTTGGTCCGTAGCCCTGCAGGTTAGAGCATCCCAAGTGCACATCCAAGTACTTTTTAAATGTGGTTAGGGTTCCTGCCTCTACCACCCTTTCAGGCAGTGAGTTCCAGACCCCCCACAACCCTCTGGGTGAAGAAATTTCCCCTCAAATCCCCTCTAAACCTTCCCCCAATTACTTTAAATCTGTGCCCCCTGGTTTTTGACCCCTCTGCTAAGGGAAATAGGTCCTTTCTATCCACTTTATCTAGGCCCCTCATAATTAAGGTCTACCTTAAGGTCTACCCTCAGCCTCCCCTGTTCCAAGGAAAACAAACCCAGCCTATCCAGTCTTTCCTCATAGCTAAGATTCTCTACGCCCGGCAATATCCTTGTAAATCTCCTCTGTACCCTCTCTAGAGCAGTCACATCTTTCCTGTAAAGTGGTGACCAGAACTGCACGCAGTACTCTAGCTGAAGCCTAACTAGTGTTTTATACAGTTGAAGCATAACCCCCCTGGCTCTTGTATTCTATGCCATGGCTAATAAAGGCAAGCATTCCGTATGCCTTCGTAACCACCTTATCTACCTGGCCTGCTACCTTCAGGGATCTGTGGACATGCACTCCAAGGTCCCTTTGTTCCTCTACACTACTCAGTGTCCTACCATTTAATGTGTATTCCCTTTCCTTGTTAATCCTCCCCAAATGCATTAACACACACTTCTTCAGGTTGAATTCCATTTGCCACTGTTCTGCCCATCTGACCAATTTATTGATACCTTCCTGCAGTCTACAGCTTCCTTCTTCAGTATCAACCACACAGCCGATTTTAGTATCATCTGCAAACTTCTTAATCATACCCCCTATATTCAAGTCTAGATCATTGATATATACCACAAAAAGCAAGGGACCTAGCATTGAGCCCTGTGGAACCCCACTGGAAACAGCCTTCCAGTCACAAAAGCACCCATCAACCATTACCCTCTGCTTCCTGCCTCTGAGAATCCTCCAGTTTTGAATCCAGCTTGTCACTTTGCCCTGGATCCCATGGGCTTTTAACTTCATGACCAGTCTACCATGTGGAACCTTATCAAAAGCCTTGCTAAAGTCCATATACACTACATCAAATGCACTACCCTCATCTACCCTCCTTGTTACCTCCTCAAAAAATTCAATCAAGTTTGTCAGACACGACCTTCCCTTAACAAATCCGTGCTGACTATCCTTGATTAATCCATGTCTTTCTAAATAAAGATTTATCCTGTCCTTCAGAATTCTTTCCAATAATTTTCCCTCCACCGAGGTTAGGCTGACTGGCCTGTAATTATTCAGTCTATCCTTTTCTCCCTTTTTAAACAAGGGTACCACATTAGCAGTCCTCCAATCCTCCGGCACCACACCTGAAGCCAGAGAGGATTGGAAAATGATGGTCAGGGCCTCTGCTATTTCCTCTTTTGCTTCGCTTAACAGCCTGGGATAAATTTCATCCCAGCCTGGGGATTTATCTACTTTTAAAGCTGCTGAACCCCTTAATACTTCCTCTCTCACTATGTTTATTTCATCTAATATTTCACACTCCTCCTCCCTGATAGCAATGTCTGCTTCGCCCCTCTCCTTTGTCAAAACAGACGCAAAGTATTCATTAAGAACCCTACTGACGTCTCCCGCCTCCACACACAGATTACCCTCAAGATCTCTAATAGGCCCTACCCTTTCTTTAGTTATCCTCTTACTCTTAATATATTTATAAAACATCTTTGGGTTTTCCTTGATTTTACTTGCCAAGAATTTTTCATGCTCTTTGCTTTCCTAATATCCTTTTTAATTGCACCCCTGCACTTTCTGTACTCCTGTAAAGATTCCGCAGTATTTAGCCCTCGGTATCTGTCATACGCCTCCCTTTTTTTCTTTATCCTACCCTGTATGTCCCTAGACATCCAGGGGGCTCTAGATTTGTAAGTCCCACCTTTTTTCTTTCAGGGCACATATTTGGTCTGAACCCTCCGGATCTCCTCCTTGAATGCCTCCCACTGCTCTGACACTGATTTACCTTCAAGTAGCTGTTTCAAGTCCACTATGGCTAAATCCCCTCTGAGCTTAGCAAAATTTGCTTTTCCCCAATTTAGAATTTTTATTCCTGGTCTATCCTTGTCCTTTTCCATAACTACTTTAAATCTAACTGAATTATAGTCACTAGCACCAAAATGCTCCCCCCGCTGATACGCCTTCTACCTGCCCAGCTTCATTCCCTAAAACTAAGTCCAGAACCGCCCCCTCCCTTGTTGGGCTTGCTACATCCTGGCTAAAAAAGTTCTCCTGGATGCATTTTAGGAATTCCGCACCCTCTATACCCTTCACACTAATTTTATCCCAGTTAATATTGGGGTAGTTGAAATCCCCTACTATTACTGCCCGATAGTTTTTGTACTTCTCAGAAATTTGTCTGCATATTTGCTCTTCTATCTCCCTCTCACTGTTTGGGGGTCTATAGTACACTCCCAGCAGTGTGATCACCCCTTTTTTGACCCATATTACCTCATTTGATGATCCCTCCAACATATCATCCCTCCTCACAGCTGTAATAGTTTCTTTAATCAGTGCCATGACCCCCCCTCCCTTTTTACCTCCCTCTCTATCCCGTCTGAAAATCCTGTAACCAGGAATGTTGAGCTGCCATACCTGCCCCTCTTTCAGTCACGTCTCTGTAATAATAGCTATAATATCATAGTCCCAAGTATCTACCTGTGCCCTCAGCTCATCTGCCTTGTTCGCTATACTCCTTGCATTGAAGTATATACCATTTAGTACAGGCAAACCTCCTGAAGGGATAATTATTAGGCCTAGCCCCTTCAGGGCTACCCCGGATCAGGCGTATTCCTCAGACGTTCACTTTCAATTAAAGTTGTAGGTAGCCGGATCCTAACGATGCTTAATTGGGTCTAAAGGTCCGGACTATCCCTAAAGGAAAGGAACAACCTGAAAGTGTTACCGTCCTCCAGATAGCACTTTTAATAAGTTTAGCTGGACTGTAACGTTCCGGATATTATGAGGGTCTGGAAAACTCCCCCAGAATTCTGCAACTCCTCACCAAAAAGTGTACAAAGATTGAGTTCGCGAGTTTGATACAGATATTCTAAAAATATATAGATTTATTAAAGAACTGACATGTAATTTACAGTTGGTGAGTCAATCGCAACATTAACAGTTCCAAAAAGAAAGCTTACAATTCTATTATCAAAGAACCTTACTCTCAAATCTTAACTTCGCTAGTTTTACAGTTCTTAGTTTTCTGCAGGATATCCACCAAAATCAAATACAGTACCATTGATCCCTGAGGTACAAAGAGTTGGAGACTTACAGAGCCGCCTCTGAAGCCGAGAATCACTTTGCCCCTTTAAAGCGAGTCTACTATCCCATTTGAGAGTTCAATATTTATACCCTTTTCCAGTGGTATTTCCTTTTAAGGTTTTCTGCTGATGTAAGCTAATTATCTCTAGTCATTTTTCTGCTGATCCCTGCAATTCTTGCAGTCACCTCAGCTGGTAGCAGTACAGAATCATGCCTCTTCTCTAGGTGTTCTAAGTTTACCATAAAAAACGGTGTAACGGCAGGTGCGTTTTAGTTGATGTCATTTTTACGAAGGCAGGTGTTTCTTACTTTTATGTGCTTCTTTACGGAGTGTAAATTAGAACACGTTGCCCAGGGTGAACCATTGTTTTGTTCCCAAAGGTTAAGACTACCAGAGCCTTGAACCTTCTGTTTCAGTAAGGTTATTGATTCAGTGTCAACAACTATCTTATCTCTATAGCCAGAATGCTTTCACAGCTTTTTCATCGTTAGGTTTCTAAATTTCCAGACCCAGTTTGTCATGTTTTAATAAGGCTAGAATACTTTCATAGAATGGTGTATTTTTCTGAATAGGTTATATGGCTTATTCCTTCACACTCCTTGTTGACTACTCTCTAGCCCTTGATTCCTCTGTCCTTCCAATTTACTTTCTACGTTTTTGTTTTCCAATTCCAGTTTTTCTTCTCTCCCTACTGACTCTATTCTTAGGTTCCCATCCCCCTGTCAAGCTAGTTTAAACCCTTCCCAACAGCACTAGCAACCCCCCCCAAGAGGATATTGGTCCCAGCTCTGTTGAGGTGCAACCCATCCGGCTTGTATAGGTCCCACCTCCCTCAGAAATGGTCCCAATGCCTCAGGAATCTAAAGCCCTCCCTCCTGCACCATCCTTCCAGCCACACATTCATCTGCTCTATCCTCCTATTTCTGGACTCACTAGCACGTGGCACCGGGACTAATCCGGAGATTACTACCTTTGAGGTCCTGTTTTTTAATCTGACTCCTAGCTCCCTAAACTCTGCCTGCAGGACCTTATCCCTCTTTCTACCTATGTCATTGGTGACGATATGGACTACGACATCTGGCTGTTCACCCTCTCCCCCCAGAATGCTCTGCAGCTGTTCAGTGACATCCTTGACCCTGGCACCAGGGAGGCAACATACCATCTTAGAGCCACATCTGCGGCCGCAGAAACACCTGTCTGCTCCCCTCACTATTGAATCCCTTACCACTATTGCTCTTGCACTATTTTTCCTCCCCCCCTGTGCAGTGGAGCCACCCGTGGTGCTGACGACTTGGCTCTGACTGCACTCCTCAGAGGGAGCATCGCCCCCACCAGTACTCAGAATCGAGAGGTTGGAGAGCGAGATGCCCTCCGGGGCCTCCTGCACTTCCTGCCTGGTCTTCTTCTGTCTGGTGGTCACCCACTCACTCTCTGTCCGCTCTCTCTTAGGCTGCGGGGTGACCACCTCACTAAACGTGCTATCCACGTAGTTCTCAGCCTCGCGGATGCACCACAGTGACTCCAGTCACCGCTCAAGCTCCGTAAACCGTTGCTCGAGTCGTTGCAGCTGGTGACACTTACTGCACATGTAGTCATCCATGCAACACGAAGCGTCCATGACTTTCCACATGCCACAGGATGTGCACTCCGCTAGACTGAGCTGCCCTGCCATTCCTGTCATCCCTTTATCTAACAGACTATTTAAAAGACTAAGTACTAACCTTTATTTAAAAGACTAAGAACTAACTTAACAGAATAAGCTTTAAAGTTAAAAAAAAAAACACTCACCCACTACTCACCAATCAGCTGCTTCCCTTGTGCCGACATCACTTTTAATCTCTGACGTCACTTTCGAATGTTGCCTGTTGAGGGCCGCTCTCGCTGCTACCGCTGCTGGTGAGTCAGGACCTCGCTCTCTCTCCCGCTCCTTATACTCCCCGCTGTCACTCAGGCTCCTCCCAGGGCCACTCTCGCGGCTGCCGTTGCCGGTGAGTCTGGGCCTTGCTCTCTCTCCCGTTCCTTATACTCCCCACTGTCGCTCAGGCTCCTCCCAGGGCCGCTCTCGCTGCTGCCGGTGAGTCTGGGCCTCACTCTCTCTCCCGCTCCTTATACTCCCCGCTGTTGCTCAGGCTCCTCCCAGGGCCGCTCTCGCTGCTGCCGGTGAGTCTGGGCCTCGCTCTCTCTCCCGCTCCTCATACTGCCCGCTGTCGCTCAGGCTCCTCCCAGGGCCGCTCTCGCTGCTGCCGCTGTCGGCTGCCATTTTTACAGTCAGAATTGTTGTCCATCTACAGGCAACATTTCTGTCTTGCAAGGCAGCGATTCCATGTGCTTGTTCCTCACAGTTACTCTGGAGAAAATATCAAATTGTTCTGCGAGTATTGACTAAGGAAATAGACCCAAGAACTGTAATGTTGGGCCTACTATCTCCCCAGATGTTTCTGAATTTGCCATTGAAAGATCACATTTCAGCCTTCAGCTTTAATTTCCCAGCATTGCTGCTAATCCCCAAAAGCTCTAACTTTTCAGTCTTTTAGTCTGTTTTTTCTTTGGAACAAATATTTACAATTAAACGAATTGAGAGATTCTGTCCTGGAGTTATAATTTCCTGGGGAGGCATCAAGGCACACAGCCATCTCTCCTCACAATATGTAATTTATACTTAAGGAAATAGCTTATCATACTACTCCAACAAAAAAAAACTGGCTGAGATTTTGATAAGTTCCTTACGCTTTATGCTGGTGAAGGCATCATTGTGTATTGAGGTTAAAAACCCATGGTTCTTTTGGATGGAGTGTGATTATTCAGCTTCCCATCTGGTGGGGAAGTGTTTTCCCTCCCAAGGAAAGATGACCAGCCTCATATCCAATCGCTCGGACACTTCTGATCAATACACCTTATCACAGAGATTGACTTAATTTCCTTGAGGTATGTCTATGACAATGCCAGGCTTCAATTTATTCATCTCAAAATATCAAACAAACTCTGTTGTGATGCAAATAGGTTTAATCGCATGGGGATCAGGCCACATCGCACATGATATGATTGCCTTGAGGCAGAGGACACAGTGGGGACCAGGTGCACACAGGGACTATTAGAGAGTGCAATCATTTCAAAAAAGAATGGTAGATCTCCTTCCAAGAGCTTCTGAATTGCCCTAATCCAGAATGGAATTGCTCAGACTTTTAGAGGAACGGCAAAGGTTGGTGTGAACACACAAAATAAAGAAATCTATGGTCCTCATCAATTTTCAAGGGTTGAGCTGTTTCTTTTTTCTCCAGAACGATACAAGACTTAAAAGCAGACATTATGACCGACTCTTGTTCAGTGCTGCCCTTGAAGTCGCAGCACTAATAACCCCAGCACTAATAACCAGATAGAATTAATACCAATGGCCTTATTGTGAATGAGATCAGATGCAACTGTGTGCACAGAGATGCGCACACTGGGGAGGAAGGCAGCTGGGGTCAGTCATGTGAGAGCCAAAAGCTCAAACAACAGAGGCAACCATTGGGCGTGTGCGCTTGAGCGAGCTGAAAACAGAGTTTGAGTAATTTAACCTACAGCACGGCGGCAAGCCGAGATACAAGCAGGTTAGAAATTTCATGGATGGCAGGTTAGAATGCTGGAGATGGGACGGAGGCCTCCTGCTTCACATGTGGGCCTGAGCAAACCTTTCGCTGAAATGTCTGACTCCACTCTCGATTGTGTGAGGTAATTTTTTTTTTGAATTCGTGTTAAATTATCCATTCAATTCTTGTTGAGAGGCACCAGCATTTTGCTGGCGCCGATCCTCCCCTTTCTAATGCTGCTGTTTATATGGGAGCGAATGAGCTTGAGTCGAAGCTGAAATCTGAGCTCAGGGGGTTTGTGATTGAGCATATCTGAGGTTTTGTTGCTTCGACTGAGATGGGGCTTCTTGTTTTCTGAAGTATGAAAAATATCAGAAGTACGTGCGTGCCACTCTTGAGCAGCCCTGATTTCAATTGTCCCCGATTTCAATTGTCCCCGCATTTCGTGGCCATGCCTTCAGCTGCCTAGGCCCTAGGCTCTGGAATTTCCTCCCTAAACCTCTCCGCCTCTCGCCCTCTCTTTCCTCCTTTAAGATGCTCCTTAAAACCTATCTCTTTGACCAAGCTTTGGTCATCGCCCTAATATCTCCTTATGTGGCTCGGTGGCAAATTTTGTTTTATTACACTCCTGTGAAGCACCTTGGACGTTTTACTACATTAAAGGTGCTATAGAAATTAACGTTGTTGTTATTGTATTGGCTGTGTCTTAATTCAAGTACTGGAAGATCAGTGTCTGTAAGTTGATTCCTGCATTTGCATTACCAAATCCAACTCCCTTCAAAAACAAAGTCTGCGGGGGTTAATTGTAGCCTAACTCGCTGGGTGGGAAACCCATGGGATCGGATGGAACTCCGATTTACACCCCGTCCAATAATACTCTTCATTAACTTCAATGGGAGGGTAAAATCTGCAAGTATGCACCATTATTTTTTTATTTTTATTTGTTCATAGGATCTGGGCGTCGCTGGCAAGGCCAGCATTTATTGCCCATCCCTAGTTGCCCTAGTTACCATTATATCTAAGTTAGGATAGTACGGAGATCTGAATGACAGTCAATTAAAAAAAAAACTACTTATGTTCTCTACTGGATTTAAAAAGACAGCCACTAACTAAATCATAGAATCTTACAGCACACAAGGAGGCCATTCAGCCCATCCTGCCTGTGCCGGCACTTTGAAAGAGGTATCCAGTTAGTCCCACTCCCCTGCTCTTTCCCCATAGTCCTGCAAATTGGACAAAACTGGACAACAATAACCTCATTCTTATTACAGACTTTGACTAGAATGTGCATGTGTGTGGATATGAAGTCCGGATGGGATTGCAGTCAGCTGCAATGCCACTGTGCTCGAGTAGCCCTCCAACACCCACCTTCTAAACTTGCACACAAAGAATGGATACATGGGGGTCGATTTTCAGTGTGCCGTGAGGCAGGCTTTTAGGCGTGCGGGGGTCCCGACACCATCCCGCCCAAAACCCGCCTCCACATAAGTTTCAAAGGAGGCGGGTACCCGCCCCGCACTGGGACCCGCCGACTCAAGGCGGGAAGGGATTAGTGCCAATTAACTGCCTGTTAACAGGTAGTTAACAGGCAATTTTTAGCCTAATCCCTATTTAGAGGGGTGTCGTGTGGGATTCCCGACGGCTCCAAACCACACCAGGTTAGAGCAGGCGGGCTGTCAGGTTGAAGGACTTGGAGGGGTCGCAATGTCGGTGTTCAGGTGAGTGATGGGTGCATGAGTGCAAAGGTAAGTGTGTTTGGTGTGTCTAAAGTGTGTACAGAAGTTTAAATTACCTGTACTTACCTTAACAGCCTTTCTTCCTCTAGGTTTCGGGAGTCCATCACTCAGCCGGCACTGAAAGCAAAATGGCTGCGAGCTGTCAAAAGTGACAGCCTTCAGCTTTCAGTGCCGGTGAGAGTTGTAACTGAGTCTGTGTAGAAGGACTCAGGTTAGAAGTCAGACTGTCAGTGTTTGACAGCTTCAAACAGCTGTGAAACACTGATATTTCATCTGTCAAGACCTCTTGACAGATGAAATTTCAGTCTGTGATGTCACCTGTTGCCGGGTGGCCCTTAATTGGCCTGCTGAGCCCGCTGGGCGGGCTCAACAAGGTCAATCAAGGGAAAATCGCGTGGATTGGCCGGACGTCGATGTAGGTGGTACTAAAACCCGAAAGTTGTAGTCCCGCCTCCTTCCCGACTGCTGAATGAAAATCGGCCCCCTGGCATGTACCAGGGGGTGCCCATGGAACCATACCCCCCAGGACGAGTCAGCATTTTAAAGAGAGGAATAGAAAAGTTGCAGGGGATAAATAGTGGTCAAAGTAATGGAGATTGCTAACAATTGGATTTTGCTGGGATTGTTGAAAAAAATCTTTGCAAATTTGGCTCAAACGGTTTATTGAAAAATTGCTTTTAATTGAAGTTCAGCATAAAATTCCTTTCTATTAAAAAGACATTCATTGCATTAGAAATGAATAAGATACTCTGTACAGAGGAGCAAATATTGCCAGTTCTTCGTGAATAGTAGATGCAAGAGCTGGTTCTGCAGTCAAGTCAAATATGTCTGCGCTTCTGCACTGATATAAAGGCAGCCTGACCTAATAGATACCATGGGGTTGTGTTATTTAAATAGTTTGCTTAAGCTCCCTGTGCAGCTTTGCACAAGGAGTGCTGACAAGGAGTGTTGAAAAATGGGACCCGCAAAATTTGGAGCATGTACTCTTGGCTGCTCCAAATTAAAGGGACGTGGCACTTAAAGGTAAATGGTTGCAACCTTTTAGATATTTGCCAGTCTTTTCAAAGGCTGAATGGGGGAAGAAGTGGCTGGTAAAAAAAAAGGCAAAGGAAGATACCGTGGAAACATAAAATGGAGTCTGCAGGCAACTGACAGAGAGGTGCAGTCCCCAATCACATCACTGATAGCTGGTGAAGTGAACTTGCTGGGTCATGAGGTACATGCAATGAGGCTTGGCCTGATTGTTACTCTAGGCCAGCTTCTCCAGTGGGCAGTAGTGTACCATGACTGGCAATTGATGACGGCCAGATTGAGTGCTGTCCACAGCACTTGGAAACAGATGCAGGAGAAGACATCACACTTTAAGGGATCTAGCAAGGCGAGACTAACCAACAGTTCCCTATACCGGGTAGATGGCATATGTTGCAGCATTAACTGCTCTCCCATTCCAAACCTTCATTCAACCTTCATGTGTACCATAGCCCAGCAGGGCATCTCATGTATGTCATAGCCCAGCAAAACACACAGTCAATATGCAACATACAACAAAAACCCTGCCACATTCATATCCTCCAGGGGCTTCAAGTTGGGCAGAAAAACAGGTAACCCCTGCACTTTGGGAAATACACCAGTGTAGTGACGTTGGGCATGCATTCAAGATTTCAGTAGGAAATAAGATAAAAGTGTTGAACAATGCATTAGTCACCTTTTTGATGCATATATGGCCCACACAATGCCTCATATTGCAGGGCTAGGTAGGAGGAACCATAGGCATAACAATTGCAGGGAGCAGTGATCTTGCCAACCACTGGCAGTGGCCTCCCCAGGTTGCAAGTTTACGTAAGCTGTTCTTGCCACAAGTCACAAAGCTCTGTCCTGCTGACCTGTAGCAAGCTGATGCAGTTGTCCTGTGTAGTTAACAATTAGGTGTGCTAAGACCTGCAGAATGGTCTGGGGCCTGCTGATCTCTTTTCTTTCATCTTATAGTGCCATGGGACATTTTACTATGTTAAAGGTGCTATATAAATACAAGTTGTTGTTGTTATTATTATACCACCTCTACCATGCACTTGAGGTGCTTAAAGCAAACTGACTGATGCAGTGATCAAAAATAGCTGCAAATTGGTTTCTGCAAAATTAATATTTTCATAACCATGTCAGAAATATGGAAATGACGTCTCGCCAAGAACACTACATTAAAAATGAACTGCAAACATTGCAAACAAAATCCTTCCAAGGCCTAATTAAGTGCTCCAGCACCCATGGAAATAAAAAAAGAGCAAGTCCAGCGCAGATCTTGGGGAACTAATTGGGAGTGATGTTCCTTTAAATATTATTGCATCACTTCTGGGTCCTTAATGAGACTTGCACATGAAATGAGCATAGCCAGTTTTCAATTCACTAATAACAGGACACTGGGGAACTGCAACCCTGAAAGAAATTGGTGCTAGTAATCCATCTTCAAATCGCTGCTCCCGCTGTTTCAGTTGTGCTCCTGCTCTCCCAGTGCACTGGATTGAGGAATCGGTGCTAGAGTTTATATTTGATTAAAAGTGTGCTTCTAGAATCATTGCATAAAGAATAGTGGATACTTTACAGTGATTACAAGGCAGTAATTGGGGGATTCAAATGTTGTAAATCATGAACATAAAATTCAACTAAACCCGAAGATAGCAGGTTATAGCTATGAATGTATATAGAGATATTTTAGTAAATTATCTGTGGCGCTGTTCATGAATATAATTTTTTTTATATACAAGATGGCAACAGCGTTGGAATACTTCAGACACGTGTTCCAAGGAGCCTGCTAGTGGCCATAGCTTGGAATTGCAGTTGATGGAGCAAAACTGAACAGGAAATGTTGACATAGCAATTTACAATGGTAAACATCGATGCAAAACGTGTCCAAAAATGTAACAAGAGCAAATAAAGTTTGTGGAAGTGCGTGCCCTGTGCAGTATTTTTAAAGATGTGACACTCATTCCATATTGTTTTGGGTCAATAGTTTTGCTGGCTGTGGCTGTTGTGGTAGATGTCAAAGATCAGAGCACTCTGTATCAAATTAACTGCAAGGTTATCGAGTAATAATCCAAAATTGATTACTGGGAAACAAAGAGCTGGATTTTGCCAGCGCTCAGAGGGCGGGTTTGGAGGCGGGTCAAAGAATAAAATCGTTTTGATTGACAGCGGGTTGTGATCCTGCCATCAACCCACCTCCAAACAATTTTCCCAAGTGTTGGGTCCCTGATTTGCGAATGGACCCGACACCTAGCAAGGGAAGAGGATTAAAGTCAATTACTTGCCTATTAACCGGTAGTTGACAGTAGTTGACAGCCTATTTTTGAATTTTGATGCTTCTGGCTCGGGTTTCCCAACGTCTGGGCACCACGCCAGGTAAGTGTGACGTGTTGCAAGACTGCTGTAATGTTTCTGGATTAATGACAACTGCAGAAGTGGTGTGAAGGATCCAATGTTGCACATGGTGAGCCTCAGAGGAAAGAAAACGTTGGGAACTGTATTTTTAATGCATTTACACTTTTCTTTAGGTTACAAGTTTTTAAATCCATGTCCAGTGCCACCTCATTGGGAGAACCTCTCTCACCAGTGACAGATCGCTTCTGTCACCTCACCTGGAGCTGCCATCTATTCCAGCCTATGGAGGGAGTCATTGGAGAGCCTGGGTGCAAGAGGTCACCTTTTTGCAGTGATTGTCAGTGTTTTCAGCACCTCAATGCTGTCAAACACTGAGAAATCAACTGTCAAAATAAAATTGTGCGTGGTCCCTTTAAGGAAACCGGCAGATGACGCATCATGAAATGACATCATCTGACTCACTTCCTCTTAATTGGCTGGCAAGCCCGCAGGGTGGGCTTAACAAGGTCAATTAAGCCAAAATCACATCTGTGGGCCGGATGCAGCTGGGGGGGGGCGGGACTGAAAGCCGGAAACCACCTGACCCGCTCCCAACCCGCTTCCATTAATAAAATCGTGGCCAAAATTCCTGCTGCAGCCCAATTTAAAAATGCACCCTCTTCATTAAAGACATTTTAGAGAAACATTTTCTTGCTTAGGGAGCGAAAAGATAAAGAAAAAGGATAATTAAAATGTGCATTTATAAACGACTCTTTCTGTCTCAGAAGTATCTCAAAGCGGTTTACATGTAATGAATTGCTTTGAAGTGCAGTGACTGTTATGTAGGTAAACCCAGCAGCCATTTTGCACATAGCAAGATCCAACAAAGAGCAGGGAGAGATAAATCTGTTTTGGGTGGTGTTGATTGAGGGACAAATGATGGTCAGAATGGTAAGACTAACATCATATACACTGATATGGTTCAGTGATTTATATCATGGTGTCTTTGACAGCAAACAACGAGAAAAATTTGCCAGATGCTATTTTACAAGGATGACAAAGTAAAATTCTGGAAAAACACAACCGGTATCTGACAGCACCGGGGAAACAAAATTAATTAATGTTTCAAGTGCAGACCGTCCATCAGAACTGATGTTTGACCCCTTAACATTACTCACAAAACATAGAGGCCCGGAAATTCCACGGGGAGGGGTAGGGGGGTGGGGTCTTCTGCCTTAATTTTGGTGGGAGATCGGCAGAACCTCCAGAGTAATGACATAAGCAGCTGAACAGGTTGTGGCGGGAGACCAAGAGAAACTCCGTGGAATTTCAAGGCCTGCTTTTCTTTTTCTGATTTTTAATTTTTCTGCTTCACAGTTTCTCTTAAATGAGTAAAAGAAATACCATTAGACATTTTGGGCTTTACAACCAAAGCTGCTTTCTTGGTCCTTTTCTTAACAACTTGGGATGTGTGCTTTGGACCCTCGCCTTCGTGATGATGACCACAAATAGCCGTTGTCAGTGAGCTCTGGGGCCTATATTCTGTTTTTTACATCACCGGACCAGACATACTGATTCTTGTTTTCTAATTTAACTGACTGCTGGAGGAAATATAATCATCATTCAAAAACTGAAAATTGAATCAAAGATGATTGTATCTGAGCCCCATAATTAAAAAAATGATAATTCTCTTTAAAACTTCCATGTTGACATTGCTAAATGAAATCATGTTTGCAAGCATCTTGTGATGACATTACGGCGAAGTATTGGCTCCGCAGTATTGATGTGTGTGCAAATCTGTGGCCTCAGATTTCAGGAGCCGTGCTTTTGGTGACTGCTGATAGGGCTGGGCGATGGCATAAAGAAGAAAAGCTAACTGTAAAACCTGAGTCAGCCGCAGGGTTTTGCAATTCTCAATCAAGACAATACTGTCTGCTATTATGTTCTTGCTATGTCTCCCTGTTTTCCATCATTGATAAGCAGCAGGAGAATCAAGTTAATTTTCTTCACTTTTGTAAGTGTTTCCTGTGCTTATGCGACTCACACAGGAGATCAAATAAACTGGGGAAAGCCCACGACTGTATGAATGTACGAGGTCTGTCATTAGAAGTAAGGATCAATAACACATCTTTTTTTGCTCTCCTTTTCAATCCCTGTCTGTTCTCCTGAAGGCACTGACTCCTGGCTATGGTTCAGTACAGTTGTATCGTGGTTACGTTACTGGACTAGTAATTCAGAGGCCTGGACTACTCATCCAGAGGACGCGAGTTAAAATCCCACCATTGTAGTTTGAGAATTTGAATTCATGTTTAACGAATCCGGAAATAAAAAGCTTGTATCAGTCAAAGTTGTAAAAAAAAAAACAACTGGTTCTTTTAGGGAAGGTAACCTGCTGTCCTTACTCCTTACCCACTCTGGCTTGTATGTAGCTCCAGTCCCACACCAACTTAGCTGACTCTTTCTTAACTGCCCTCTGAACTGGCCAAGCAAGTCACTCAGCTGTATCAAACCTCCTACCAGTGGGTCAAAGAGAAGGCCCGCCACCATCTTCTCAGGGCAACTAGGGATAGAAACATAGAAGATAGGAGCAGGAGTAGGCCATTCGGCCCCTCGAGCCTGTTCCGCCATTTAATGAGATCATGGCTGATCATCCAAATTCAGTACTCTGTCCCTGCTTTCTCCCCATATCCCTTGATCCCTTTAGCCTTAAGAAATATATCTAACTCCTTCTTGAATATATTTAATGAATTGGCCTCAACTGCTTTCTGTGGTAGAGAATTCCACAGGTTCACCACTCTCTGGGTGAAGAAATTCCTCCTCATCTCAGTCCTAAATGGCTTACCCCTTATCTTTAGACTGTGACCCCTGGTTCTGGACTCCCCCGCCATCGGGAATATCCTTCCTGCATCTAGTCTGTCTAGTCCTGTTAGAATTTTATAAGTTTCAATGGGATCCCCTCTCATTCTTCTAAATTCTAGCGAATGCAAGCCCAATCGACCCAATCTCTCTTCATATGTCATTCCTGTCATCCCAGGTATCAGTGTGGTGAATCTTCTCCCTCCATGGCAAGAACATCCTTCCTCAGATAAGGCGACCAAAACTGCACACAATACTCAAGGTGTGGTCTCACCAAAGCCCTGTACAACTGCAGCAAGACATCCTTGCTCCTGTACTCGAATCCTCTCGCTACGAAGGCCAACATACCATTTGCCTTCTTAACCGCCTGCTGCACCTGCATGCTTACCTTCAGATGGGCAATAAATGCTAGTCAATGCTGACACTTACCTTGCCAAAGTATCCCTTCATGTTTAATGCCGAGACAATGGCCGGAATTTTGCATACCTCAGTGGGTCCGGTGTGGGCGGTGTCTGTGGCGGGTCGCGACACCGCCGCTGGCTCCATCCCGCTGCTGAAAATGAACTTACCTCAATGGGGCCTATTAAGCCCACCCAGCACGTTACCCAGCCCAATGAGATGGCGCGGGTCTGATGACGTCATTGATGACACGTTTTAAGCTGGGATCTTTAAAGGAACCATGGCCACATTAGATTTGAATGTCAATGTAAGATAGTGCTGTCAGTGCACTACAGCATTGGAATGCTGCAAACAATGACAGTGACTGCACAGAGTCAGAGGGCTGTGCCCAGGTTCTCCGATGACTCCCTCCATATGCTTATGGGTGAAAGAGACCTCCCCAGGAGACCAAGACAGCCTGGCTGCAGATTGCAGAGGAGGTCACAAGCAGGGATGTGGTCAGGAGGACCTGGGTGCAGTGCCGCAAACCTTTCAATGATCTCATTAAATGACGAAACAGGGCCTCGGTGAGACCACACATGGAGTACTGTGCACAGTTTTTGTCTCCTTATCTAAGGAAGGATATACTTGCCTTGGAGGCGGTGCAACGGAGGTTCACTAGATTGATTCCTGGGATGAGAGAGCTGTCCTATGATAAGAGATTGTGTAGAATGGGCCTATGCTCTCTGGAGTTTAGAAGAATGAGAGGTGATTTCATTGAAACATACAAGATTCTGAAGGGGATTGACAGGGTAGATGCTGAGAGGCTGTTTCCCCCTGGCTGGAGTGTCTAGAACTAGGGGGCATAGCCTCAGGATAAGGGGGAGACCATTTAAGACCGAGATGAGGAAGAACTTCTTCACTCAGAGGTTTGTGAATCTTTGGAATTCTCTGCCCCAGCGTGCTGTGGATGCTGAGTCTTTGAGTATATTCAAGGCTGAGATCGATAGATTTTTGGACTCTAGGGGAGTCGAGGGATATGGAGATCGGGCAGGAAAGTGGAGTTGAGGTCGACGATCAGCCATGATCTTACTGAATGGCGGAGCAGGCTCGAGGGGCCGTATGGCCTACTCCTGCTCTTACTTCTTATGTTCTTATGTTAGTACAAAGCCACACTCAACCTCATCCTGCTGTGCCTCTCATCACATCCAAATCACTCTGCCTGCCCTACCCTACTCCTGCACATCCTTACACCAACATACCTTGCACCTCCACCCATCCCTCTCTATCTACATTATCACTGTTGTATCCGTGTGTTAACGAAGACACGGAATGCAGGAGTTGGTTTACAGGTGTTTACTGGACAAAGTCTGGAGGTGAACTAACAGATACAAGACACTATACAGGCTTATCAAATCAATCAAATCAAATCAACTTTTATTGTCATTGTTAGTGCACAAGTGCAGTACAACGAAATGTAGGCTTGCGGCTCCCGAGAGTGTACATTAATATAGCCCGAGTGGCCATTACCGGCATTACAGTACACAGGGGCTCTTAAAGGCACATACACCACAATTCCTCCCCTTTTAGATAACCAGTACATAACATTGTAAGTAATTGTTATTAACATGTTTACAAGAACAATAATCTACATCTTGCTGCAGTTAATCAATTATAAGTCAGTCTCTCTGGAGGCTTCCTGACTCGGTCCGGATAACGCCTCGGTGGTGTAGTAGTTTTCGGTGGTGTAGTAGGTTCTTTTGGCAAGGTCGATTCGGCTGGAATGCCAGTGTCGGGTTCATCTGGTTCTAGCATCACCGGATCGGAGGTAGATACTATGGGTATCTCTACTTCATCATCAGGTGTATAGAGTTGTGGTGTAGGTTGTCCCTTTTCGGATGACTCTATGATCTGGTCAGCATGGCGCCTTATTATGCTTTCTCCAATGTCCACGGTGTACATCAGCGGTCCTAGTCGTGTGCAAATAGTTCCAGGCTGCCATTTCTCAGTACGGTAGTCCCGGGCCAAAACTTGTTGACCTATCTGGAAGGTTCTAGTTGGCCTTTCATTCATGCCTTGAAATTGCCGGTTCTCTACGTCCCTTCTGATGTTTGGCTTCATCAAATCCAGCCGGCATCTTAGTCTTCTATTGAAAAACATCATGGCGGGAGTCTGGTTTGTAACCATATGTGTTGAATTCCTGTATGCAAACAAGAAGTTATCTACCTTATGCTGTAGATTTATGTCTTCATTCCCCATGGCCTTTATGGCCTTCTTGAAGGTCTGGACAAACCTTTCAGCCAATCCATTGGTGGCGGGATGGTATGGGGCGGACGTGTAGTGCTTAACCCCATTGTTTTCTAAGAACTTCCTGAATTCTTCGGACACAAATTGCAGTCCATTATCAGAACAGATCTGTTCAGGCAGCCCATTCCTGGCAAATATGGTCCTTAATACTGTGATGGTTTTTTCCGTGGTGGTGGAGGACATCTTTATTACTTCCGGCCACTTGGAGTGTGCATCAACCGCGATTAAGAACATTGAGTCCATAAATGGACCAGCAAAGTCGATGTGTACCCTTTGCCATGGAGATGAGGGCTGCTCCCATGGATGTAGAGGGGCTTGTGGTGGGGCGTTTTGGACCTTCTGGCATCCTAGACAGCCCTTGGTCATTTCTTCGATGTCTCCATCGATACCTGGCCACCACACAAACGCTCTGGCTAGGTTCTTCATTTTCACTCCACCCAGATGCCCCTCGTGAAGCTCCTTTAGCACTTTATCCTGGAGTTTGGGTGGAATCACCACTCTGGATCTACACATCAAGGTTCCTCGGCACACTGACAGCTGTTCCCTTCTTTGCGAGAATGCTGGCAACAGTGGTTCGCCATGTGCTGGCCATCCCTTCACCGTTAAATCGTAGACTCGTGAGAGAGTCGGGTCATTTCTCGTTTCCTTTTCAATGGCAGAATTTGTTACTGGTAGACATTCTACTATGGTAGAGTGGAACATTTCCACTGGGTCCACTGTAGGTGCCTCTTCTACCGTTGGCAACGGTAGACGCGATAAACCGTCAGCATTTCCATGCTGTTTTGATCCTTTGTATTCTATGTCATATTGGTGTGCCCCTAGGAAAAGGGACCACCTCTGTAGCCTTTGTGCTGTCATAATGGGAACGCCCTTTTTAAGCTTGAATATGGAGACGAGGGGTTGATGGTCAGTCGACAAGGTAAATTTTTGTCCGTGTAGGTAATTGTTGAATTTCTTCACTCCCGATACCAGGCTGAGTGCTTCCCTGTCGATCTGGGCATAGTTACGCTCAGCTGAGTTCAATGAGCGTGACGCAAAAGCTATCGGCCGTTCTGAGCCATCAAGGAATCTGTGTGATAATACCGCTCCTACGCCGTAAGGGGATGCATCGCACGCCAGTCTGATTGGCAGTGATGGGTTGTAATGAGCCAAAACTTCCTTGGACGTGATCAAACCTTTACATTTATGGAAGGCACGTTTACAGTCCTCGCTCCATTCCCAAATTACTCCCGTTTGTAGCAGTTCGTTAAGAGGGTGCAGAACAGTTGACAAGTTCGGTAAAAATTTATGATACTAATTTATCAATCCCAAGAACGACCTTAATTGTGAGACATTTTCAGGTGCTGGTGCTTTTATGACTGCTTCAATTTTCTCAGGGGATTTATGCAACCCTTCTTCATTAATTATGTGGCCACAATATGATATTTGTTTCTGGAAAAATTCGCACTTGGGGCGGTTTGCTCGTAGGCCCCGTTCTCTCAGCCTAGTGAGCACCTTCTCCAAATTGGCAAGGTGTTCGTTGTCGTTTTCTCCTGTTATAAGGATGTCGTCTAGGTAGCATTGAGTCCTAGGAATCCCTTGCAGGACTTGTTCCATAGCTCTTTGCCAGATAGCTGGAGCTGATGCTACCCCGAAAACCAGTCGATTGTACTGGTAAAGGCCTTTGTGTGTGTTTATTGTGAGATACTTTTTAGAGGCCTCCTCAACCTCCATCTGTAGATATGCCTGTGCCAAGTCAATTTTTGTGAAACGTTTCCCTCCGGATAGTGAGGCGAAAATATCTTCTATCCTCGGAAGAGGATACTGTACCGTGTGAAGGACTGGGTTTACAGTCACCTTGAAGTCCCCACAGATGCGAATTTTTCTCTGTTCTTCAGATTTATCATTATTCAACATTTTCTTCATGACCGGGACGATGGGTGTTGCCCACTCGCTCCAATCTATCTTGGATAACACGCCTGTCTTTTCCAAATTCTCCAGCTCTGCCTCGACTGCTGGACGAATTGCGTATGGCACCGGCCTTGCCTTAAAAAACTTGGGAATTGCCGCATCTTCCACCTTTATTGAGGCGGTGACGCCTTTCAAGGTTCCTAGTTCCTGTTGGAACACTTCTTTGGCGTTGGCGAAGATGTCTTTTAATCGTTCAGGTATGATGTCATCATCATTTTTTTTCTTACTGGTCACCGTCAGTGCCTGAATGGAGTGCCAGTCCAAACGTATCTTTCTGATCCATTCACGTCCCAACAGCGGTGGACCACCATCTTGCAGAACGTATAAATACAACTTCTGTATTTCCTTGCCGTTGTATACAACAGGCACCTTTATTTTCCCTTTGGCGTATACTTTCTGCCCCATATATGTTTTCAAGATAATGGATGTGTCTTTCAAAGGTATATGCGGAAATAGCCGCTCGTAATCCCGTCTACTTATGACGGTCAGAGCTGATCCTGTACCTAGCTCCATTTTAACTGGGGACCTGCTATCGTGAGGGTAACCCAAATGGTCTGGTAATCTTCTTTGGCAATTACATTATGTAATTTGAGAGAGCTTAGTCTCTTGTTTCCAGAGTCGCTATCGCTCTTCTGGTCTTCGGAGCTACTGTCCGTCATCATTTGTACCTTTCTGTACTTTTCCTTATTGATTTTTTTTCTGTTAGTGGATTTTTTGTTTCCAGATCGGCATACACGTGTAATGTGTCCCATCTTTCCGCATTGCCTGCATGCTTTGTCCTTGAACCAGCAGTCCCTCTGGTCATGGGTGGATCTGCCGCAGCAATAACATCTCTCGAACCCCCGTGTCATTTCATGGGTGCCGAAGTCCTGTGGCTTTTGCTGTATCTCTGCAGCTCCTCTTGCTGCCGCTTCGTATGATACAGCTACACTGAAAGCCTTGTCCAGTGTCAAATCTTTCTGAGAAAGTAGCCTTTTTTGTGTTCCTTCACTTAGGAGACCGCAGACGAATTTGTCTCATAGAGAATCTGCCAGTCCTGCCCCGAATTAGCAGTGTAGGGTATCAACAATCTCCTTAAAATTCTTGTCCATTGGTTTGGCTGGAGTGATTAAGTTTTGTAACAGCCTGTATGTCCTTGCGCCCATTAGATTGAGAAGTACCGATGCCTTTTTATCATCCTTTATTTCATTCGCTGTGCAATATACTTCCACTCTTTCCACATATGTGGCCCAATCCTCTACATCACTATCGAAAGCAGTAATGTTGCCAGTCTTAGGCATCCTGAAAAAAAATGGCGCCTCCCGCGCTTTCCTTTCTTCCTTGCTGAAGAAAAAAGAAAGAAAAAATGGCGCCTCCCGCGCTTTCCCGCTGACAACGCTGTTCTCTGCGGTTTTTATTTATACAATTATTTTTAATAGTCGGAGACTTGTTCCCGCCGGACTCTCTGGGACTTTCCCCGCCCTCTGCGTGGTCTGAACGTCGACCTGCTTTGCAGAGCTGGCCGTCTCCCGAGTGCTCCACCCTTTGTCTTTGTTTGCCTGCGCCTTCACTGCTTGGTCCCGCTGTAGAGCCAGCCGATCGAGCCCCAGCCCGCCGCCCAGGAAGGATTATTGCAGTACCTGCCACCAGCCCGGCTAGCTGGTGAAACCACAGTTTTTTTTTTTCTTTTTTCTTCTTCCTTCGTCTGAGGAATCGATCTCCTTGAGGTGCTGCCGAATTGCAGGTAAGTCCGTTTCCAATTCGTCGCCACTGTTGTATCCGTGTGTTAATGAAGACACGGAATGCAGGAGTTGGTTTACAGGTGTTTACTGGACAAAGTCTGGAGGTGAACTAACAGATACAAGACACTATACAGGCTTATATAGCCCGAGTGGCCATTACCGGCATTACAGTACACAGGGGCTCTTAAAGGCACATACACCACAATCACATCCCCATCTCACTAGCCACCCCTCACACTCACCCTCATCCTAGTGTAATCATACCAACTAACAACACACAAGGGTAGTCACTTCGGTGTTTTATTCAATGTTTATGTAAAGTTTCTTTTAATGTGGTATCAAACATAAGAATCTATATTTTCACCATTTTCTGGTCTTGGACAGATTTATGTGCACCTTTGGAAGTGGCTTAGTGAGTTGCAGTGAATGGTGACACATAACGGTACCCCCCACAATGCTGATGAGTGTGAAAGGAATGGCTTGGGCATTGTAGGGATGCTTTATGGTGTTGGTGTGGGGTGGTGCCAACCTGGCGCATCATGTGTGCAGCGTCAAGTGATGTAAATCTGGCCATGTTGAGGCCATCCCTGGCCTCCCGGGCAGCAATGTGCTCGGGTGCTGATGCCCTCTGTCCTGTGCAGCATCAGGTGATTGCGGAGAAGGTTGGTGTTGTTGTTGGTGCTGCTGGTGTGCCTGGTGCTGCTGGTGTTGGGACTGATCGTGGTCCGATTCTGAGGACCAAAGTGAGACAGTATAAACAGCACCCATGTTGATGGAATAGATGGCAGGTGAAGTACAGATGACATTCTGTTAATGGTGAACAAGTTCTTCCAATGAGGTGACCCTGGATGGAGACTTTGCTGGAAAGGCTTGCAGAATCTGTGCTGGAAATGGACTGAGCAACAGCTTCTGCCTGAGGAAAGTGATGATCTGTCAGGTGGGAGCTTTTACTGTACATTTCAAGCTGGAGCAATGGCCATGGAACTCCCACCTCAGGTTGACAGACATGCTTCCCGAGCAGCGTGGTTCCCGTGGACATGCAGGGAAATTTAAAAAGTAAGTGAAAAAGGCTCTTAAGTGCCTGGAAACTACCTGATAATTATCTCAATTGAATCGCCTGCCGCTGCCGCTCGGGTCAGCTCCATAATGACAGACGTGCCTGGGGGAAAGCCGCGTGGGAGCGAGATAACAGCGGGTTCCTGACCCGCTGTCAAAAATAACAACTTGCCCACCTGACCCGCCACCGATCTCGCCCGCTACCACCCCGGAAAATTCAGCCCAGTGAATATAAGCAACCATCCTGTCTTCACCCAAGATCCACCCACACGCATGTTTTCCAGCAAGAGTCACTGGCTAGCGATCAGAAACAGGAATTTTTTCTCCTTCCCAAAACCTGGAGTGCTGAGATCAACGATAGTACTCATTAACACAGCCGTAGCACTAGGAGACCTGCAGATGATCTCAGCTATTTCAACACAGACGAGAGATTAAGACAGATCTTGCTGGCCTCTGTGGCTCAGGTACTCACTGCTTTAATTAGTTTTGTCATTAATGGTCCTTTTTATCCAAATATTTCACAAGAAGACAAGCATCGTGTATGCATACAGCCGCAGGTGGTTGAGAGAGTGATTAATATGGTTGACATTTATTCAGGGGGTTCAAAATCCACAAATAATGAAGCTGAAGTGGTTTTGTAGATTAAATTAAATTGACATTAAATTATAGGATAATACTCCTTGCCTGCCATGTATAATTTTTGAAAAGGTGGACTTAAGTCTCTGTCAAGTATAAAAATAATGATAATGACAACTGGAAGTGAGGTTGAAATTATCGGGCCTATTTACGTGACTCTTGCTCCCGAGGGTTGCTCATTTCTTCAGGCGCAAAGATCAGGAAAAAGGGGTATAGACACGTATAGCCGAGTCTCCAACCGTTTTACGTTGCCCCAGGATTTTCTTGGGTGAGCGGGGGTGTGAGCAGAACCTATGGAAGGCACAGGCCCATCGTAGCTATGCTCATGAGGCATTTCTGGCCTCCTGTCTCATTAACGTGCTACAACGCTTGGTTGGAGGTTCCTGGTGAAGGCTGAAGAAAGTAAGGTAAGTGACCTTATGATGTTTTCACTGTCATAGAAACATAGAAAAATAGGAGCAGGAGTAGGCCATTCGGTCCTTCGAGCCTGCTCCGCCATTCAATATGATCATGGCTGATCCTCTATCTCAATACCTTATCCCAGCTCTCTCCCCATACACCTTGATGCCTTTTGTGTCTAGAAATCTATCTATATCCTTCTTAAATATATTCAGTGACTTGGATTCCACAGCCTTCTGTGGTAGAGAATTCCACAGGTTCACCACCCTCTGAGTGAAGAAATTTCTCCTCATCTCGGTCCTAAATGTCCTACCCCATATCCTGAGACTGTGACCGCCCCCCACCCCCCCCTCCAACCATGATCTCCATCTTCTCGATCTTGAAGGCCCGAAATGTGCCTGCAAGTTTTTTTTATTTCCTCACTCTTTGGCTGACATGAGGCCCTACCAGGGCCAGCCCTCACCAAGGGTGTTCAGGGCTATTTAACTGGCTCAAGGCAGGAGATCATGGCACCCCTGGGTGCTGGTTGTGGGAGAGTGTGAGAAGCAGGAAAATCTGTCCATATTGAATAAAAAGACTGCACGGTTTTGGGTAATCTTAATCCAGTTCCCAGAGAACACTGGGCCAAGCAGAAAAACTGTCCCTAATTTAGCTCTAAGTGGCATTATGGAGCAGAAATTCGGGTCTCCACGGGTGAGTACGCACGGGGTACTCACCCGTAAGCCCAATGGAAGTGCCGGTTTCCTGCATGCACTGTGCATGCGCGGGAAACCGGCACTTCCGTTCCCCTGAAAGCAGGGGTTCAGAGGTCGAACGCGTGAGCAGGAGAGGCTGCGCGTGCGCATCGAACTTGCGTTTTTTTTACTGGTTTTCCCGGGAGGGTAAATCTCCAGAAGTTACACATTTGAAAAGCAGGCATAAGGCCTGCTTTTTACAAGGTAAGTGGTGAATTAAAACATTTTCTTTGCAGGTTTTCACGCGAGGGTAAGCCTGCAGGATTTAGAAATGTAAAAAGCAGGCGTAAGGCCTGCTTTTTACAAGGTAAGTGGTCAAGTAATTAAAATTAAAACATTTTTTCCACAGGTTTATTTTTTTTAAATACTTTAAAGCAAGGTAAGTTTATTTTTAGCCCCGTTAGAATATAAAATTATTTTTTTCAAAAATTTAAATTATTGTTTAAAATAGTTATTTAATGTAATTTATAGTTTATTTAAAAAGTGTGATTAAAAAAAAAAAATTATTTGAAGGTTTACTGCTATTTTGGGGCCGTAGTATTTATAAGTTTTGACAGGTCTTCCTGTCAATCTTATGAATGGGCTTTTTCCTCCTCCGATTGGCTGCCCATGGCCCACGTGATCCCAGGGGACGCATCGCACTAACTGTGCCCCTAGGACACGCAAGCACTGCGCACCGGCAGCTGGGCCAGGCCCCGGATCGGAATTCCATGGGGCCCTACAGCTCAACTGCCGGGGCGCAAGGTAAGTGCAGGTCGGGGGCTTACACCCGCGGGAAGCCCCCGAACCGAATTTCTGGGCCTCTATTGGCAATCTAACTCTGTTGCTGTGGGAGATGGAAAATGTCACATTAGTACAATGATTGAAGTTTTTCTGAGTTTGGGACTACATGGAGAAAATTTATTCTATATCTAACCTGGGGGTGATTCAAGCCGATACCCGGTGGTGGGGGGGATTTTAACTTTGGATGATAGTTAAAATGGCCAATATTAAATTAGCCGCCCATTATATACCACACCCGATTTTTCCCTTCCATTGACTTCAATCGGGCAAGGCGTATCACGGGCGTCTAATTTGATATCGCTCATTTTATACCAGCACCCAATGTTAAAATTGTCCCCCAGGTGTCTGAAATGGAAAGAGGTCCACTCCCCACCACTACCACCCCTCACCTTGATGAGCACAAGTTTAAAAAAAGACCATTAGCTACATAACAGTATTGTCACATGGTATAGGCGAGGGCATATTAAGGATATTATTTGCTGTTCTAAGGCGCTTAGTCTGTATTGTATCACATTAAATGGAAAAAAGATCTGACTAATATGTATCTATGACTTGTTTTCAAATGGATGAGTCAGTGCACATCATTTGAGGATAATTTTAATCAGGACTGTATGAGTATAGACAAGATTTCAGTCATAGTATCTTGCATTCTAACTGTCTTTACAGTTAAGTCTTCACAAAAGCCCAATTTTCTAATGGAATGCATAGTCCTTTTACACAGCCAGTATCCCAGCTAGGAAATAATGGATGATGAATTGCAGCCAACAATATACTTTGATTAATATCACCACAAAGAGGTCTGCTTAGCCCCAGGAGTGGAGCTATTTATTATACTACACTATCGGGCAATAGGGTTGCCAACCCTCTTGGATTGTCCTGGACTCTCCAGCAATTGAAGATGAATCTCTTGGACACTGTTCCAAGCAACCTAGGAGAAAAATCATAGGGGCATTCAAAAAGTGTTTTTCTTTCATATATTTGAACATTTTTTTTTAATAGTTATAAAAATATTGGAAATGGGAGAAAATGGTTGTTTGACTGGGGTGGGGGGGCGGGGCTATTGGAGGCGGGACGTCATGTGATGAAACCCCCAGGAATACATCCAACCAGAGTTGGCAACACAACAACAACAACAACTTGTATTTATATAGCACCTTTAACGCAGTAAAACGTCCCAAGCCGCTGCACAGGAGTGTCAGAAAACAAAAAAATTGACACTGAGCCACCTAAGGAGAAATTAGGGCAGGTGACCAAAAGCTTGGTCAAAGAGGTAGGTTTCAAGGAGCGTCTTAAAGGAGGAAAGAGAGGTAGCGAGGCGGAGAGGTTTAGGGAGGGATTTCCAGAGCTTAGGGCCCAGGCAACAGAAGGCACGGCCACCAGTGGTTGAGCAATTATAATCAGGGATGCTCAGGAGGGCAGAACTACTGGCCAATGGCATTCTATTTATACCACACTTATACAATATGGCCCAGAAATTCAGTTCTTAGCGCCAGCCACTAGCGCCATAGGAGGAGGAGAAGTGGGGCGCTAAGCGGCTAGCACCCGGGCGCGGCGCGATCTGCGCCTCTTGCGAACTTCACTCAAGATTTAGCGGCGGCGCAAAACCGCAGCGCCCGCTCAGCTGCGCGCGCAGATCGTGACGTCATTTCATGGTGCAACGCCCTTGGTGCGCCCCGAACTGGAACTTTAGTGGCGCCGCCCTTCTTTGCGCCTGGCGCCCCCAGCGACTGGTAAAGGGGAACGGTTCTCAGTCGCTGCGGGGCGCGGGAGGCGCTATTTAAAGGGGACTCCTCCTGCATTATAAGTGGCAGCCATTTTGTGCCAATCCTGTGTGAGAGACGGATATTTGGAGAGAGACAAAGGCAGAGAGCTTTCTGCATTGACTCAGCGCTCGCACAGGTACTTCTGGCTTCAGGCCAGAGCTTTGCACTTGGATTTAACTTTCAGTGCCATAGCCTTGAGTCGCCACATATAATGGGGGCTGCAATGGGTGGAAACATTGGCTTTCTGCATTGCATTCAAAGGGCTCAGAGACACCGTGAGAGAGTGCCAGTCATGGCCAGACAGAGAAGGGCCAACAGGCGTCGGCACAGGAGGCCTTACCCACCCAGGGTATACCGCCAGCAGTTCTCATATCTGAACATGTCTGAGGAGCAGTGTGTTCGGAGGCTGCGATTCAGAAGGGAGGTGGTCACTGAGATCTGCCACCTGCTTCGCACAGATCTGCAGCCACAGCTGAGGAGCAGGACGTCTCTGTCGGTGGCAGTGAAGGTGACGGTGGCTCTCAACTTCTATGCCACCGGCTCCTTCCAATCCGCTACTGGGGACATTGCCAACATCTCCCAGTTCGCGGTACATTGCTGCATCCGCCAGGTGACCAATGCCCTTTTCAGAAGGAGACGTCAGTACATCTCCTTCCCCATGACCCTGGACAAGCAACAAGAGCATGCAATGGGACTTGGAAGAATAGCGGGCTTCCCGATGGTCCAGGGCATAGAACTGATGAACCAGCAATGGTCAGGCCTTGTTTCAGGGCTGCAGTGTGCAGGGCATGGCAGCCAAACAAGTCGACCCTCCCCCTTTAAGAGCTGACCGGCGCCAGCGTGTCTGCCTTCATTCAGAAACTCGCCGCACCTGCGCTGCGCCCGCCCTCGGTGTTAGCGCCTCGGCTCGCCGGCTTAGCGCCTTATGATAGTCGTGCATCGCCTGCTTTAGCGTAGCAGCAACCTCTTGGGGCGATGCAACTCAATTTCGGCGAAGGTGGCGCTAAGTTGCGCCGGGCGCTAAATTTAGCAAACGCCCGGCTGTAGCGCCCCAAACGTGGCGATACTGAATTTCTAGGCCTATGTATTTTTAAAGAACAAGTATTGTAATCAGAATCATCTTGATTTAAAATGTTATAGAAATATAATTTACTTAACATCCTTTTTTATTCCTGCTGTTTCTTCAGAATTTTTTGTTTCAATGCAGAGTGCCTGTCGCCTCTTGGAGGGATAGCTGACCCCGACAGTGCGGGGAGCTGAATTAACATGTAATGTTGAAGCTGAAGCCCCCGTATGTTAAAATCTTTACCAACACTGAACTTCCATTCAGTGAACTCCAAATTTAAGACAAGCTGGAAGTGCTCGCAGTCCCCTTTAGTCTTGGAGACAACGCACCTGGGAGAGCAGGAGCGTAACAATCACCAATTAAACAACAATATTGAAAGACAGAAATAAACAGGAGGTTAATGTTAATATTTTGTAACTGTTTTGGGTTTTGTTTTAAATAAGGGGCCGCAGATGAAGTAATACTAAACAATAGTGATGATGTTCCTCGTTGGGTGCCCGACATGTCCTGACACACGAGGTGCATTGCACCTGTGAAAGCACAGTTGTCCACAATTTTCGTGCCCTGCGCCATTGCCCTGGCCTGGATGCACTCCCGCTGCAGGCCTGCCCTCTGGCAGGGCCTTGCGCTACATCGGCCAGGTGGGGGTGTGGGGGGTGGTCGGGGGGAGCCACGACTGGATGCAGTTGCAGGCTCAAAGAAGTTATGCTTCTGGACACGAGCAGCAGGGTCATCTGGCTCCTGCTGAAGAACAGGCTCTGCATCCCAAAGATAATCCAGGGACCCAACAGACTGACGCAGAAAAAACTGAGGACTGTGCTTTCCTCAGGCACCATGAAGAAGAAAATCTCCCCCAATAAGGTTACACAATTTTACATTTCTGAGACCGAAGAAACCATGGCCACTCAAATAGAAGGCAATAGACCATAGAGACCCTGAGGTAGATTCTACAAGTTGTGAGGGCCACAAATTAAGGGCATTTGAACTCCTGGCATGTGCTCCCATTGTGTCAAGCGCTGTAGCTGGAATGTGAAATTGTAAAATGTGCTCCCATAAGAAAGCAAAATGGAAATGTAAGAGTAGATATTTTGAATCTGAGTTCACAAGAAAGAAAGACTTGCATTTATATAGCACCTATCACGACCACCAGATGTCCCAAAGCGCTTTACAGCCAATTAGGTACTTTTGAAGTGGAGTCACTGTTGTAATGTAGGAACTTGATCAAAACTTGTACAAACTTGATCAAAATCTGTGGAAATAGTGTTTAGAGGAAGTTGACATTCTGAATATAGTGTATCACAACTCCAGATAAATTAGTCACCAATACTGGAAAGAGATTAAAGAGATGTTTTAACTGTGATCTACTGCACTTATAGTGAGAGGGAAGTAGAGGAGCAAATCTGCAGAGAAATTGCTATAGAGTGGTGATATTGGGGGACTTTAATTACCCAAATATCGATTGGGATAATGCTGGGGTAAAGGGAAAGGAGGGGGAGGAATTTCTGATATGTGTTCAGGAGAATTTCCTTGACCAGTATGTTCTTGGCCCAACTAGGAAGGGGGCATTGTTGGATCTGGTGCTGGGGAATGAGGTGCGCCAGGTCGACCAAGTGTCTGTGGGAGAACACTTAGGTACGAGTGATCATCATATCATAAGATTTAGATTAGCAATGGAGAGGAACAAGGAACAATCCAGAGTGGAACTTCTAAACTGGAATAGGGCTAACTTCAATGGGATGCAAAAGGATCTAGCCAGGGTAAAATGGAACCAAAGACTGACAGGAAAGACTGTAATGGAACAACGGGTGATCTTTAAGGAGGAGATGTTGCAAGTACAGGCTAGTTACATTCCAACAAGAGGGAAGGGTAAGGGAACCAAAGCAAGGGCTCCTTGGATGACGAAGGAGATAAAGAAGATGATGAAACAAAAAAAGAGGGTGTATGATGCATGTCAGGTGAATTCTTCAAGGGAGAACCAGACCAAATACAATAGGGGTGATTTTCATTCAGAAGTCGGGAAGGAGGCGGGTCTACAACTTTCGGGGTTGTAGTCCCACCTCCTTCGAGATGCGGCCAATCCACGCGATTTTAACTTAATTGACCTTGTTGAGCCCGCCCAGCGGGCTCAGCAGGCCAATTAAGGGCCACCCGGCAACAGGTGACGTCACAGACTGAAATTTCATCTGTCAAGACGTTTTGACAGATGAAATATCAGTGTTTCACAGCTGTTTGAAGCTGTCAAACACTGACAGTCTTACTTCTAACCTGAGTCCTTCTACACAGACTCAGTTAGAAATCTCACCAGCACAGAAAGCTGAAGGCTGTCACTTTTGACAGTTCGCAGCCGTTCTGCTTTCTGTGCCGGTTAGATGATGGACTCCCGAAACCTAGAGGAAGGAAGGCTGAGAAGGTAAGTACAGATAATTTACACTTCTTTAGACACACCAAACACACTTACCTTTGCACTCATGCACCCATCATTCACCTGAACACTGACACCTCGACCCCTCCAAGTCCTTCAACCCGACTGCCCGACTCCTCTAACTTGGCGTGGTTTGGAGCCGTCGGGAATCCCACACTTCAAGCTTTAAAATAGGGATTAGGTTAAAAACTGCCTGTTAACTACCTGTTAACAGGCAGTTAATTGGCACTAATCCCTTCCCGCCTCGGGTAGGCGGGTCCCAGTGTGGGGCGGGTACCCGCCTTCTTTGAAACTTACATGGAGGTGGGTTTGGGGCGGGATGGTGTCGGGACCCCCGAATTCGGGACTTTAACCCCCCGCACGCCTCCAATCCTGACTCCACGGGTCAGTTAAAATCGAGGCCTAACTCCCAGGTCCCTCTGTCCCTGCACACTCTTTAAAACTGTGCCATTACGTGTATATTGCCTCTCCCTGTTCCTTCTGCCAAAATGCATCACCTCACACTTTGTATTAAATTCCATCTGTCACTTGTCTGCCCATTCTGCTAGCCTTTCTATGTCCTATTGCAATGGATTGGTATCATCCTCACTGTTTGCCACACCCCCAAGTTTGGCATCATCGGCAAATTTAGAAATTCTACTCTGTATTCCAATATCCAGGTCATTATATATATCAAAAAAAGCAGTGGTCCCAGTGATGACCCTTGGGGAACACCACTGTCTACCATCCTCCAGTCTGAAAAACAGCCATTTACCACAACTCGCTGTTTTCTATCCTTAGCCAATTCCTTATCCAAGCTGTCACTAACCCACCTATTCCATGAGCCTCAATTTTGTTAACCAGCCTTCTATGTGGTACTTTGTCAAAAGCCTTCCGAAAATCCATGTAGACAACATCCATTGCATTCCCTTCATCATTCCTCCCTGTTACTTCGTCAAAAAATTCAATTAGATTAGTCAAACACGATCTGCCTTTTACAAATCCGTGTTGGCTCTCCTTAATTAGCTTAAACCTCTCCAAGTGCCTGTTAATTTTTTCCTTGATTATTGTTTCTAAAACTTTACCCAACACTGATATTAAACTGACTGGCCTGTAGTAATTAGGATTGTCCTTACAGCCTTTCTTGAACAATGGTGTCACATTTACCACTTTCCAATCCTCAGGCACCTCCCACGCATCTCGGGAAGATTGGAAAATTATGGCAAGCCCTTCTGCTGTCTCCTCCCCTAATTCCTTTAGCAACCTGGGATGCAAGCCATCTGAACCAGGCGACTTGTCCACTCTAAGCATACCCAGCCTTGCTAGTACATCCTGTCTATCAATTTTCACCCTTTCCATTGCTTCTACCTTTTCCACTTCTACTGATATTTTGTCAGCATCCATCTCCTTCGTAAACACCGATACACAGTACTCATTGAGTATTCTAGCCTTGCCCTGCGCCTCTAAGCTTATATCACTTTCTTTGTCCCTAATAGGCCCCACCCCGCCTCTTATTACCTGCTTACTGTTTACATACCGGTTTTTGGGTTCCCTTTTATGTTAACCGCCATTCTACTCTCATATTCTCTCTTTGCCAACCTTCTTTTCATCTTCACTTCCCCTCTCAACTTATTGGGGTCGATTTTCATTGACCCGTGGAGTCGGGATTGGAGGCGTGTGGGGGGTTAAAGTCCCGAACTTGGGGGTCCCGACACCATCCTGCCCCCAACCCGCCTCCATGTAAGTTTCAAAGGAGGCGGGTACCTGCCCCGCACTGGGACCCGCCTACCCGAGGCAGGAAGGGATTATGCCAATTAACTGCCTGTTAACAGGTAGTTAACAGGCAGTTTTTAGCCTAATCCCTATTTTAAAGCTTGAAGTGTGGGATTCCCGATGGCTCCAAATCACGCCAAATTAGAGGAGTCGGGCCGTCGGGTTGAAGGACTTGGAGGGGTCGAGATGTCGGTGTTCAGGTGAATGATGGGTGCATGAGTGCAAAGGTAAGTGTGTTTGGTGTGTCTAAAGTTTGTAAAGAAGTGTAAATTACCTGTACTTACCTTTTCAGCCTTCCTTCCTCTAGGTTTCAGGAGTCCATCATCTAACCAGCACAGAAAGCAGAATGGCTGCGAACTGTCAAAAGTGACAGCCTGCAGCTTTCTGTGCCGGTGAGATTTCTAACTGAGTCTCTGTAGAAGGACTCAGGTTAGAAGTAAGACTGTCAGTGTTTGACAGCTTCAAACAGCTGTGAAACACTGATATTTCATCTGTCAAAACGTCTTGACAGATGAAATTTCAGTCTGTGACGTCACCTGTTGCCGGGTGGCCCTTAATTGGCCTGCTGAGCCCGCTGGGCGGGCTCAACAAGGTCAATTAAGTTAAAATCGCGTGGATTGGCCGCATCTCGAAGGAGGTGGGACTACAACCCCGAAAGTTGTAGACCCGCCTCCTTCCCGACTTCAGAATGAAAATCACCCCTATTGTATTTGGTCTGGTTCTCCCTTGAAGAATTCACCTGACATGCATCATACACCCTCTTTTTTTGTTTCATCATCTTCTTTATCTCCCTTGTCATCCAAGGAGCCCTTGCTTTGGTTCCCTTACCCTTCCCTCTTGTTGGAATGTAACTAGCCTGTACTTGCAACATCTCCTCCTTAAAGATCACCCGTTGTTCCATTACAGTCTTTCCTGTCAGTCTTTGGTTCCATTTTACCCTGGCTAGATCCTTTTGCATCCCATTGAAGTTAGCCCTATTCCAGTTTAGAAGTTCCACTCTGGATTGTTCCTTGTTCCTCTCCATTGCTAATCTAAATCTTATGATATGATGATCACTCGTACCCAAGTGTTCTCCCACAGACACTTGGTCGACCTGGCGCACCTCATTCCCCAGCACCAGATCCAACAATGCCCCCTTCCTAGTTGGGCCAAGAACATACTGGTCAAGGAAATTCTCCTGAACACATATCAGAAATTCCTCCCCCTCCTTTCCCTTTACCCCAGCATTATCCCAATCGATATTTGGGTAATTAAAGTCCCCCAATATCACCACTCTATAGCAATTTCTCTGCAGATTTGCTCCTCTACTTCCCTCTCACTATAAGTGCAGTAGATCACAGTTAAAACATCTCTTTAATCTCTTTCCAGTATTGGTGACTAATTTATCTGGAGTTGTGATACACTATATTCAGAATGTCAACTTCCTCTAAACACTATTTCCACAGATTTTGATCAAGTTTGTACAAGTTTTGATCAAGTTCCTACATTACAACAGTGACTCCACTTCAAAAGTACCTAATTGGCTGTAAAGCGCTTTGGGACATCTGGTGGTCGTGATAGGTGCTATATAAATGCAAGTCTTTCTTTCTTGTGAACTCAGATTCAAAATATCTACTCTTACATTTCCATTTTGCTTTCTTATGGGAGCACATTTTACAATTTCACATTCCAGCTACAGCGCTTGACACAATGGGAGCACATGCCAGGAGTTCAAATGCCCTTAATTTGTGGCCCTCACAACTTGTAGAATCTACCTCAGGGTCTCTATGGTCTATTGCCTTCTATTTGAGTGGCCATGGTTTCTTCGGTCTCAGAAATGTAAAATTGTGTAACCTTATTGGGGGAGATTTTCTTCTTCATGGTGCCTGAGGAAAGCACAGTTCTCAGGCACAGCAAAGAGGAAATGGGGGCCGTGGGCCCAGTATGTTAGGTCTCCTTCCCATAATGCTGCCTCAAGATTTCTTGGGTTTTCCCAAACATGTGTCACTGGGAATGCAACTGGAGCAGGTGCAGGTTCAGTGTAAGGATGGCAATGAGGTGGGACCAGGCCATTCCCAACCTCCCCCTGCCTCAGTTTTTTCTGCGTCAGTCTGTTGGGTCCCTGGATTATCTTTGGGATGCAGAGCCTGTTCTTCAGCAGCAGCCAGATGACCCTGCTGCTCGTGTCCAGAAGCATAACTTCTTTGAGCCTGCAACTGCATCCAGTCGTGGCTCCCCCCGACCACCCCCCACACCCCCACCTGGCCGATGTAGCGCAAGGCCCTGCCAGAGGGCAGGCCTGCAGCGGGAGTGCGTCCAGGCCAGGGCAATGGCGCAGGGCACGAAAATTGTACTTACCTTCTCAGCCTTCCTTCCTCTAGGTTTCGGGAGTCCATCATCTAACCGGCACAGAAAGCAGAACGGCTGCGAACTGTCAAAAGTGACAGCCTTCAGCTTTCTGTGCCGGTGAGATTTCTAACCGAGTCTGTGTCGAAGGACTCAGGTTAGAAGTATGACTGTCAGCTTCAAACAGCTGTGAAACACGGATATTTCATCTGTCAAAACGTCTTGACAGATGAAATGTCAGTCTGTGACGTCACCTGTTGCCGGGTGGCCCTTAATTGGCCTGCTGAGCCCGCTGGGCGGGCTCAACAAGGTCAATCAAGTTAAAATCGCGTGGATTGGCCGCATCTCGATGGAGGCGGGACTACAACCCCGAAAGTTGTAGTCCCGCCTCCTTCCCGACTTCTGAGTGAAAATCACCACCTTAATGTGCATATGTCCCTGAAGGTGGCAGGACATATTGAGAGAGTGGTTAGCAAAGCATATGGGATCTTGGGCTTCATAAATAGAGGTATTGAGTACAAAAGTAGAGAAATTATGCTGGATCTTTATAAAGTGCTGGTTAGGCCACAACTGGAGTATTGCGTCCAGTTCTGGTCACCACACTTTAGGAAGGATGTGAAGCCCCTCGAGAGGGTGCAGAGGAGATTTACCAGAATGGTTCTGGGGATGGAGGATCTTAGCTACAAGGACAGGTTGAAGAAGCTGGATTTGTTTTCATTAGAGCAAAGGAGGTTATGGGGTGATTTGATAAAGGTGTACAAGATTATGACTGGTTTGGATAGGCTAGACGGGGAAAGGCTGTTCCCATGAGTTGATGGTACAAGGACTAGGGGACACAGATTTAAGGTTTTGGGCAAAAGATACAGGGGGGATGTGAGGAAAAACTTTTTTACGCAGTGCGTGGTGAGGACCTGGAACTCGCTGCCGACGGAACTGGTGGAAACGGAGACATGTTTTCAAGGGGAGATTGAATAGGCACTTAAGAGAAATAAACTTGCAGGGCTACGGGGATAGAATGGGGGAATGGGACTGACTGGATTGCTGCACAGAGAGCCAGTGTGGACTCAATGGGCCAAATGGCCTCCTTCTGTGCCATTATGACTCTATGACTTATATATATTACATAGAATTACATAGTATTTACAGCACAGAAACAGGCCATTTGGCCCAATGGGTCCATGCCAATGTTTATGCTCTACATGAGCCTCCTCCCACCCTTCTTCATCTAACGCCATTAACATATCCTTCTATACCTTTCTCCCTCATGTGTTTATCTAGCTTCCCCTTAAATGTATCTATGCTAGTCCCCTCAACTATTCCTTGTGGTAGCGAATTCCACATTCTAACCACTCTCTGGGTAAAGAAGTTTCTCCTAACTTCCCTAGTGGATTTATTAGTTACTATCTTATCTTTATGGCCCCTAGTAATGTGTCATAATGTTCTCCAGGATATTGCTGTTCAAGAAGCATGTTAAGGACCCCCCACTCATTACAAACTGGAGCAATGTGGTAAGAAGGCAAATTGCCATTTAGTAGAATGCTGCCCAGTTTCAAGATTGGATCATTTGGAAACCTTTAAGTAAGAGATATGTGGGAATACCGTTGTGTCTGCAGCCGGGCTGGGCCAGCATAGGAGCGAGAAATTGGTGAGCAAGGTTAGAGCTGCCGAGCAAGACCAGCAAAGCCCTTTAGCTCTAATTCAGTCCGCCAGAGAGAAGGGGAATCTCTTCTTAACTTTAATGATAATGGGGGTGAAATTGGTCTTTGGCAATAGCGAACAATGGGCAACAGCAAAACGACAGCCTGTTTTACACCCCATCTTCAACGGAGAAGAGAATCGGGCGGAGTGTAAAACGGGCTGCCGATTCTCTATCGCCCCATTTTGCACGACCACAGATGTCCAATTTCACCCCAAGTATTGGAGTAATAAGAAAATCATAATGTTGATAGCCAGTAGCCTGTTTCCTAAGAAAAACAAGGAGGATTGAATCAAAAAGGGGATTAAAAAAAGCAGTCATGTTGGTATTTTGACCGGTGGAGCAGTCAAAAGACTTTTGAGAAGCCTGTGGCCAGTTTGAATGTAAAATCCACACTGCCTAGGACAGACATCTGCAATGTCGAGATCACCTGTGCAATATAAGGCTATATTTCCTATTCCACATGGCCTGTGGCACTGATGTGGAACAGACAAACTGGGGGTGAGAAATCAGGTGTAATTACCTATCTCTGGATCTCTGCCCATTTTGCACAATCTTCTAAAGGGCTCTTGCTTAAAGTGTGTGAGAGCTTAATTTAGATATTGAAATCGAAGGTAATGACAGTATATTGGGTGTAAATGGGAGTCCCTGGTTTCCTTGCGGTGAATGCGCTGTGCATTCAGTGCACCCATATGAAAGGGGCGATGAGTGTTAATAGCAAGTGACAGCCAGATTACTCACATGGTCACCTCTGAAAGCGAACTTTAGTTTTAATCGCCCATCCTAATATCTCCTTCTTTGGCTCGGTGTCAATTTTTGTCGAAACATCCTCTGTGAAGCGCCTTGGGGTGTTTTACTACGTGAAAGGTGTTATATAAATGCAAGTTGTTGTTGTTGTTTAACTGTCGATTTGCGAGATTTTTTTTTGTTTACTTTCTTTTTTTTGTCGTGTTGCACATGGGGAGTTAATGCCAAGAACAGTTTTCAGGTCAGGTGGGATTAGAGGGGTATTTGAAAGAGCAAGGAAGAGAGAGAGAAAGAAGAGCTCTCCCAAATATTGAATCTTACAGTAGGTGATGGGGTGGAGGGAGAGGTTGTACAACGATGTGGATAAGGTGCATGAGGGGTCTACCAGCAGGATATGCTGCTCAGTGGGTGGCATGAGTTTGTGCAGGGTTTGGGGCAATATGATGGGGGGTGGGGAAGCTGGTTGGGGGGCTCCAGCAGCTGGAGGTGCTGCTCGGTTGGAGGGCAGGCCAGAACTTCAGCTCCAGGGGCAGAAGGGGCATGACTTAGAAAGAGGATGCTAAGGGAAGGGTCAGATGCTGCTCTGTGGGGAGGGGGACAAGTGCTGGAACGGTTGCAGTGCACGTGTTGGGGGGGGGGGGGGCGGGGGGGGAGAAGTGTCTTCCTGGCTGTGGACAAGGTGCTCGGGGGAGAGGTGTCCACAAGCTGGAATTATTCCTCAGTGGAGGTGGCTCATTGTGGAATTGGTGCTTAATGGAGGCAGCTGGAGATGCTCCTTTGTGTGGGGAGGGGGAACATTTGGTTTGCAGCTGGGTTTTCTGCAATGAGACGAGGTACTCTTGCTGGCCATGAGATCGAGCCAGTATTGGGGGCACATGATTGGGGCAAATGACTGCACGGGGGTCGCGGGGCGGGGGGGGGTGGTTGCGTGGCTGAGCACAGCAAGGTGTAGAAATGCAGTGGTCATAGGCGATTCAATAATCAGGGGGTACATAGGCATTTCTATAACTGCCAACGTGTGTCTCGCATGGTGTGTTGCCTCGGTGGTGCCAGGGTAAAGGGTATCATGGACCAGATGCAGAATATTCTGCAGGCGGTAGGGGATAAGTCAGAAGTCGTGGTCCGTGTTGGAACCAATGACATAGGAAGGAAAAGGGTTGAGGTCTTTGCAGTCAGAGTTTAAGGAGCAAGGGAAGAAGTTAAAAAGCAGGACCTCAAAAGGTGGTGATCTCTGGATTGCTCCCAGCACCACATGCTAGTGAGTATAGGAACAGTAAGGTAAAGCAGGTTAATGCGTGGCTGGTGAAATGGTGCAGGAGGGATAGCTTCCGATTTCTGGGGCATTGGGACGAGTTCTGGGGCAAAAGGGACTTGTACAGGATGGACAGGTTGCACCTCAATAGAGCTGGGACCAATGTCCTTGTGGGGAGGTTAACTAGTGTGGTGGGGGAGGGATTAAACTAATTTGGCAGGGGGAGGGGCACCAGCATGAAGCATTAGCGAAGAGAAACAAAGGGGGGCGATCTTGCCAGCCCTGGGGAGGGGGGTTTGAAGGTGGGACTGCCGGGAAAATGGCAGAATCTGGGGGCGGGTACCCATCCCGACCCCAACCCACTTCCATGCTGCACCGGGTCCCGTCTCCTGGAGGCGGGAAGGGGATTACAGCCACTTAATTGCCTGTTAACAGGCAGTTAAGAGGATTATCCCCATTTTTCCAGCAGAGGTGCGGGCTTCCCGACGTCAGGAAACCCCGCCAGGGTCACCGAGGCGAGCAGTGGGTCTGCGGGGGTCGGAGGGGTGCAAAAGTGCGCTGTGGAGGTAAGTAATGGGTGCAAGTGTGGAGAGGTGAGTATGTGAGGTGAGTGGAAAGTGATAGAAAATGTTTACTTACCTTTGTTTCTTCCTGCAGGCTTCAATCGTTGGGGATGCGGAGAGTCTCGCATCTCACCGGCAGAGATGACAGATGGCTGCTGCATTCTCCGATGCAACAACCATCTAATTTCTGCTCACAAAAGAGGTTTGATGAGTCTTGAATACAAGAACTCATCAAACAACAGAGAATGTCAGTGTTTGACAGCTTCACAGAGCTGTCAAACGATGACAATTCATTTGTCAACATTTTTTGACAGATGAAACATCATACGCTGACATTCTCTGTAACCGGCTTTCCCTTAATTGGCCTGCTAAGCCCACTGGGCGGGCTTAACAAGGTCAATCAAGGGAAAATAGCGTGGGTTGGCCACAAATCGATGGAGGAGGGACTAAAACCCGACAAGTGGGAGTCCCGCCTCCAAAAGCCCGCCATTGACAAAATCCAGCCCCATAGAGTACAAAAGCAAGGAAATTATGCTAATCCTTTATAAATGACTGCTTAGGCCCCAGCTTGAGTATTGTGTCCAATTCTGATCACCACACTTTAGGAAGGATGCCAAGGCCTTGGAGAGGGTGCAGAGGAGTTATACTAGAATGGTACCAGGGATGAGGGACTTCAATTACTTGGAAAGACTAGAGAAGCTGGGTTTGTTTTCCTTAGAGCAGAGAAGGTTAAGAGGAGATTTACTAGAGGTGTTCGAAATCATGAAGGGTTTTGATAGAGTAAGGAGAAACTGTTTCGAGAGGCAGAAGGGTCGGTAACCAGAGGATGCAGATTTAACCTAATTGACAGAAGAACCAGAGGTGAGATGAGGAGAAATGTTTTTACGCAGCGAGTTGTTATGATCCAGAATTCACTGCCTGAAAGGGTTGGGGAAGCAGATTCAATAATAACTTTCAAAAGGATATTGAGAACTAACAATGAATATATTTTAGTGATTGGCAAACCAGAATTACTCGGGCCCCAGTGGAAAGTACCCACTTCTGTTAAGTCAGACAGATTCTCGTCTACTGACTTAGGAGGGTAAAATACGTTTATATGATTTTTATATAAAAATAAAATTCATTACAGATAAATGCTTGAAGGAGAAAAATTTGCAGGGCTATGGGGAAAAGGCAGGAGTCTGGCACTAATCGGGTAACTCTATCAAAGAGCCGGCACAGGCACGATGGGCAGAATGGCCTCCTTCAGTGCGGTATAATTTGCGCTATAATTGAATGCCTGGTTTATAGAGTGAGCTGCTGTTCGGGCAGTACATTGAGATGAAGATCTGGTACAGAATAACTGGTTTTACTGCACAAGGGTTTTTAACTCGCTGTCGTTACCGGAGGCTTGCCAGCAGAACTGCTGCATACACTCCTGATTGGCTACATTATTAAGCGTGCTCGCGGGACCATTGCTTCAACGTTACTAAGGAATGTGACGATTTAGCACACTGGCCTTCACCTTGACCCTGCAGACATTGGGGGAGGAGTGGACAGTAAAAAACCAAACAGATAATGTTGCAAACCTTTTATCACTGCATTTAGTTCTCAGGAGGAGAAGTGGAGTGGGGGGTGGGCAGGGGGGGAAAAGAGAGATTTCCCAAGAGGTTAATGGACACCAATTTAATATTCAATAGTTTTTGGTTAACTGCTGCATATTCTGTGTGCTCAGTACAGATTGTGGGTGACAAAAGATGTAGCCATGAGGCCTTGAAAGGGAGATGAATATTTAAAAAGGATTGTAAAAATAATGTCAACAACAACTACTTGCATTTATATAATGTCAACAACAACTACTTGCATTTATATAGCGCCTTTAACGCAGTAAACGTCCAACTGTCTTAAAGGAGAAGAGAGAGGTAGAGTGAAGAGAGGTTTAGGGAGGGAATTCCAGAACTTTAGGCCTAGGCAGCTGAAGGCCTGGCCGCCAATGGTGGAGCGATTAACCTTGGGGATGTGGAAGAGGCCAGAATTGGAGGTGCACAGAAAGCTTGGAGGGTTGTCGGGCTGGAGGATGTTACAGAGATAGGATACGGCGAAGGCCGTGGAGGGATTTGAACACATGGATGAGAATTTTAAATTTGAGACATTGGTGGACTAGAAGCCAATGTAGGTCAGCGAGCACAGGGGTGATGGGTGAACAGTAATCGGTGGGAGTTAGAGTACGGGTAGCCGAGTTTTGGATGAGCACAAGTTTATGTTAAGTTTTTAAGGAATTGAAATACATTGTAAAAGGTATTTTCTTAACCATAAATTCTCATTACTACATCGCACCAACTGTGAGTGTCGCCAGCCTGGGTGAATCTGCGACAGGCAAGGTATGAAACCACTACAATAGAAAATCCCTATCACAGAGCCACCTACTGGCGTAATTGGCACTACAGGCAGTGTAATGGGCCGGATTTTCCGATTGGAGACTTCCTGCGTGCGGATGCCTCCGATCGGGAAAAAATCTACGCACTTACCTGCTGTCTCCGTAGGTTCCGAGACTTCAGATCCAGGGCGTCTGCTCTACAAAATGCGCAGAGGCCCAGGTATCCCGGGGCGTATGCGGTTCACAAGCGTCCCTGGGATCACGTGGGCCATGGGAAACCAATCAAAGAAGGGAATCCCCCTTCACATTTTTGACAGATCTATACGCATACATCTGTCAAAAGTATGAATGGGGATCACTTAAGAAATAGTTTTTACCAAGCGTAAGATTTTGAAAGGTTTTCAGCGGGCGGACGTTGTGCAGAAAGCGGAACTCTCCGCCCGCGGAGGCCCTTTTCCCGGGCAGGCGGAGGATCTGTCAAGACGATTCTTGACAGTTCGCAAGTGCCGGCTTTCAGCTTCACATGTCTAAACCCGGCACTTGCAAGGCCTCTATGGGCGCGTACACACCCGTGGGGGTCGGAAAATCCAGCCCACTGAGTTTACCCGTGAAAGTTTTTGTTGAGGCTCGTGCCGCACGAACCATATTTGATGCAGAGTAGATTTTTTGTCCTAGTTTTTGGTATTAACATTTTTGATTTGCTATAATTAAAGAACAGAATTTGACAATCTCTTTGGCTATTCCTTTCTTTCTGTGGTGCTTGGAGGTTGAAAAGAGGATTATGAGGCACGTTTTCTTGCACCGGAGGTGGACTGCCCTTATTCACGTATATTTATGCTTCCATCTGTACAGACCCAAGAACATCTATGTGGGAATATTTAAGGAAAGAAAGAAAGACTTGCATTTATATAGCACCTTTCACGACCTCAGGACATCCCAAACCACTTTACAGCTAATGAAGCACTTTTGAAGTTTAGTCATTGTAAGAAACACAGCAGCCACTTTGCACACAGCAAGCTTCCACAAACAGCAATGAAATAATGACCAGATAATCTGCTTTAACCATGTTGGTTGATGGATACATAACCCTCCATCCCTGCACTTCCTGCAGAAGCACCTCCAATGCAGCATCTGAAAACGGAGACATCATCCAGCAAAATTTCCTGGCCAATGCTTTCCTCTCTGCCCAGCAAGCAATACAAGCCCTTTAAATATCAGATGCAGTCCTTAAAGAGCTGCAGCTGCACATAATTTCCTCATTCCTGTTGACAGGGAACTCCCGGCTGGAGGACCTCCTCGTGGGTCTGCTCCAGGGCCTGGCAAAAAAAGCCATTAATTGGTCCAGGCAGCGGGCGGTCGAGGGGGTCATCCAGCCAGATTGCCTCCCTCTCTTCCGCGGCCATGTTCGCGCCCGGGTGGCCCTGGAGATGGAGCACGCGGTGTCCGCCGGCGCGCTCGAACACTTTCGTGACCGGTGGGCTCCGCGGGGACTGGAGTGCATAATCGGTTTAAACGACGAAATTTTAATTTGATTTGTTAAGTTTTATTTAAAGGTTTATTAGAGTTTTATTTACAGTTTATTTGTTTAATTTATTTTGTCTTACAAAAAGAGGACAGGGAACTCCCACCAGCAATCTCAATTGTTGTTCAGGAGTTCACTATGAATATTTAGTTAAATTTACCACGCACAGTTTTGGGGAACACAAAGCTCACTCCACTCCTGTCCTGCTGTTTAAGCAGTTTAAATATACTTAAAAGTCATTTGATTGAAATTCACCCACAAGGTGTGTTTTGTTCTTTTATGAGAGATGTTAGCATGTGTGCAAATCTGTACTAGTGATATGGAGTGTCTATGAGTGAAGATGACACCATGTATATGGTATCTCTATTGAAAACAGACTGAGCTGTTCCAGATATTGTGCAAATGCTTTCAAATAACAAAACTTTAGTGTGAGAATCTTCATACATCTCAAACTGATCAGGATTTATGAATAGCTTTCAATTGGGTTCCAGTTAGCATTATTTTTGCCCACACAATAATGGGTGTTTAAATCTGTCATTATAGAAGATGATCATTAAGAGGAACTCCTTGTTGTCTTATAGAACTGTGCAGGACATGTAGAACATTTACACCTGTCAAGGCAGGGTAATACAGATTTGGGCATTTCATGCTATGCAACATGTGGAGAGAAAACACATTTAGGCATTTTAAGTGTAGGGAATGGGTGGCACAGGATTAAAGCACTGTCTATTCGCCTCAAAGAGCTGGATTCTAATTCCGGCAAACTCATGCGATGAAAGTTCCTCCTGCTGACAGTTGGATGTGTTTTAAGTAAAATGAGTTTGGATGGTTTCAATCCAGTTCTTTGTGAGCAGGAGTCCACAGTAAAGGACTGTCCAAACCATAGCACTAATTGACATAAATCTAGCATTCTTACTGTGAGCAGCCAGAAGGATGGCTGTTGTGGGAAATGGAAATGTCACATTGGTGCAATCTGGAGTCCTGTTTGAAAATATGTTGTCAGAGCAGTGTAGAGGGAGTCTTTTTTTGGATGTTATGTGTCATATCTGACAGTGACATTAGATACATAAAATAGAAAATGTTCCTTTCCCAACACTGACATCCTTCAATTTGATCAGCACATACAAACCCCCAATGAAAAACAAACCAAGTCCTTGAATAAAATGTCTGTCCACAGCTTTTCTGTTCACAGCATCACATGAAGCTATAGGTTAGATAGAAAATATAAGGAGAGTTATGAAAATCTAGAGTCATGTAAACACTGAGCAAGGCGATGAGTCACAGGAAATGATATTGTGACTTGTGGGTAGGGGAATAGGAGGAGTATTAAATTATAATGCCCTGGATTTTGCGGTCGTCATGACGGTGAACTATCAGCATTCGCCGTCATTACTTCTCCATTTTGATAAAAATGACTAGATTTTTAAAATATTTTTTTAAAAATTGAAGTTTGTTTATGATATTTCAACTTCTATCTTAACCCCATGTGTATGTCCCAATCTTTATTTTGCTCTCTGTAAAAAATGTAAAAAGTGAATTGATAATTATTATTTCCTGGTTTGCTGTCTGTGAGAATTCTTCAATGTGATTGGCTGCTTAGACAGCTTGATGACCTCACTGCAGCTCTACACTGGGGATCCCCTGTTGACAGCGCTACAATCAATTTAATGTCGAGAAACCTAAAGCTTTAGCCTCAGAGATCGCAAGATCTTTGTGGGCAGCTTTCTTCAAGGTCAGCGGCGATCACCGTCGCTTCGCCACTGACTGCAAATTCTGGGCCATTGTAATTTGGGGGAGGGGTGGAAGGGGGAGTATTACCGTTTGGAAAATAACTGTGTTCTGAAACTGCATCTGTTATATATAACAAACACCTTGCAATACCAAACCTTAACTACATTAATAGAGGGGAGTCCCTGATGGATTGACAGAGAGGGCTGGATTTTGATACTGGAGGCGTGTAGAAGGCGGGACTACAACTTTTGGGGTTGTAGTCCCGCCTCCATGGAGTTGTGGCCAACCCACGTGATTTTCACTTGATTGACCTTGTTGAGCCCGCCTAGCGGGCTCAGCAGGCCAATTAAGGGCCACCCGGCAACAGGAGACATCACAGATTGACATTTCATCTGTCAAGAGCTTTTGACAGATGAAATATCAGTATTTGACAGCTCTTTGAAGCTGTCAAACACTGACAATCTGTACACTAAGTTAATTCCTTCCTCTCAGGCTGATTTAGAGATCTCTCCAGAACAGAAAGCTGAATGCTGCAACTTTTGACAGCTCACGGCCATTCTGCTTTCTGTTCCGGTGAGATGAGGGACTCCCGAGACCTGAAGGAAAGAAGGCTGTAAAGGTAAGTAAAACTTATTTAAACACTTTACACACACCAAACACACTTACCTCTGCACTCATGCACCCATCACTCACCTGAACACCGGACATCTCGAATTCTCCAAGCCCTTCAGCCCAACGGTCCGCCTCGCTAGTGTAAGTGGGTTGTATTTTTAAGAGGGCCTCTAGAGTTCCACCTCAAGGCCAGTTTCTTCAGCAAGAGAATGTAGATTCCAAGGCTGTCTCTCTACCACTCTACTATGTACACTGAGTAATGTACTGATAACTATGAAAAAATTGTTATGTCCAAAAGCACAATTGCAGTTTTGTTTAAAAAAAAAAGAAATATATAGTTAAAGCTGTTTTAAGTTTTGGTTCTTTCTTGTTTCAGAAATCACAATCAAAGTTGATGATTCCGAGTGTCTGTCAACCGGCAGCTATCATGACCTGGAAACAGAGCGATTTCTTTCCACCTGTTCCACTGGCCGCAGAGTTTCTTTTAATGAAGCATCGCTATTCGACCACGGGAAGAAAGCACAGGAAAAAGGACGGAGGTACCGCATGTACTAACCCCAGTATTAGCAAAATGCTAATTGACATAAGTTTTGATTTTTAGCTTGGAAGAACCAACACATCCCTCAGTCCATCAAAGTCAAAGAGATCCTAATCAGTGAAGTGTTTATGTTCCAGACAATAGCATAGGTGAAAATTTGACCCAAGGTAATTGCGAAACCTAAGTAAAAGATCAAGCATGGCCTTAAACACCCTAGGCAGTCAGCTCAGTAACATTTTTTCTATTCTAAATTGTAAGGCCTGAGGAGTTCAAGGAAGGATTGAAAGCTAGTATGCACACTGAAGGAAGGTTGAGCACAAAACCTTATTACACGTACACAACAAAGACAAGAATTAGAAAAGCAACTTACTAAAATGTATGTGTAATGTAACAGTAAAATATCATAAACTGTGGGTGCCCACTTTTGCTGGACAGGGTGGCTGCGTCTAACCCTGGCTACAGCCTTTGGGCCAAGCTATATAGTGCCGAACACCACCAAGCTGAAAGAGTAGGAGCGAAGACGAGGTGATTCAAGCAGTAGTGATTGGGTGATGCCAGTGTTGGTTTTTGAAAGCTTGTAGACTGTAGAAGAAATGCAAGACTGAGGGAGTTCCACAATTTTGAGATCTGGGGAAATAATGAATTAGAGTAGGAAATTGTGTGATGAGTCTTGTGGCGATGCAAGAGGAAGGAAGAGCATGTTGCAGTTCGTGTTTCTTGATGAATAGAGGAATCTGTCATTTTACAATCAATCCAAACTCAGCCCACATTAAGGGGGTGATTTTATCAATGGGGACGTGATGGAGGCGGGACTGCTGCTTGTCGGGTTTTAGTCCCGCCTCCATCGACGTCCAGCCAACCCATGCTATTTTCCCTTGATTGACCTTGTTAAGCCCGCCCAGCGGACTTAGCAGGCCAATTAAGGGAAAGCCGGTGACAGAGAACGTCAGCGTATGACATTTCATCTGTCAAAAAGTTTTGACAGATGAATTGTCATCATTTGACAGCTTTGAGAAGCTGTCAAACACTGACAATCTCTGTTCTTTGGTGAGTCCTTGTACTCAAGACTCACCAAACCTCTTTCCTGAGCAGAAATCAGATGGCTGTTGCATCGGAGAATGCAGCAGCCATTCTGTCATCTCTGCCGTGGAGATGAGGCAGCTCCGCAGCCTAAAGGGATGAAGCCTGGAGGAAGAATCAAAGGTAAGTAATCTTATTAAAACACTTTAGACTCACCTCACACACTTACCTCTCCATACTTGCACTCATCACTCATCTGCACACTGGACATCTCGACCCCTCTGACCCCCGCAGACCCACGGCTCGCCTCGCTGACCCTGGCGAGGTTCGGAGCCGTTGGGAAGCCCACACTTTAGGGCTCAAAATAGGGATTAGCCAAAAAACTGCCTGTTAACAGGCAGTTAATTGGCACTAATCCCCTTCCCGCCTCGAGGAGTCGGGACCCAGTGCGGGCGGGTACCCGCCTCCTGGGAAGATGGCACAGAGGCGGGTTGGGAACGTGATGGGTACCCGCTCCCAGATTCTGCCATTTTCCCAGCAGTCCCGCCTCCATACCTGCCTCCCAGGGCTGGGAAAATCACCCCCTAAGCCTCAGTTAAACCTGTTCCGCCTTTCTATTAGCTCATGGCTGATCTGCATCTTAACTCCTTCTACCCGCCTTGGTTCGAGAACCCTTATACCCTTGCCTAATAATAACCTATCAATCTCAGTTTTAACATTTTCACTTGACCTTGCCTCAACAGCTATTGGGGAAGAGAGTTCCACATTCCGCGTTGACTCTCTTTTATGACTGGTACCACACTCTCCTCTCACTGCTTTTCTAATTTTATTTCATTACATTTTTTCCGGTTTGGATTTCTTTTGGCATCATTATCATGATCAAACTTGGACAGTGACCATTTAAAACAACTGTATTTAGATTTGACCCCACACAGCCCACTTCTGCGTGGAGATAAATTAAAGAAGTCGGAAAGATAGACTGGAAGAAATGTTGCAAAACAAATGTGAAGGGATTACTAAATCAATTACCTAAGGCCAGGACAATTCGCGGGTTCAGGCATGCTTGCTTATTAAATTCAGCTTAGTTGTGGCTGGCTGAAATGCTTTAACTAGAAAATTCTTGGCACTAAATTGGCTCTTATGCAATGCCATGGGATAGATTACAGAAAAGGAGAGGGAATGGCTTAGCGATTTGAAATTGTTGGATAAATAAACATTTAATTGTTACGATAATTTCTGGGTTGCTTTCCACTTTCAACGAATCAGTTTTATAGGACACATCAGTAGGGAAAAGTGTTTGTATAATGATCCAGAGGGTGGGGGCTGACCCTGATAATTCATATACAGTATGATGAATGTGTGGCTCCAATGACTGACCAATTTAACAAAACATAAAACTAGGCTGCAAGAATTAGCCAGATCAGTGATTGATCATCTATACCAACGTATCTACTTATAGAATAATTCACATTTTGAAATGAATACAAGATAGACATTTTATCGAAGAACTGAGATGTCATCGTGAACCATGAGAGGGAGGATTGAGTAGGCTATGGTCAACCCTAAAATGCGATTCCTCGAATCACTCCCATGTATCCCTTTTTTATAATTATTTTTGGTGTGGTGAAATATATTGTAGAGTTTGGCAGTTTCATTTCATTATTTTACGTGTACCAGAAGGAGACACGAGAGTCACCTTGTGATAGTGTTCGCACTGGTCAATTACCAATTGTTATGGAATCAATCCAAGTTTATCAAATGATAATCAAAGAAATAATAGTCCGTATGTATTCCAAATTAAATATTTTTCAAGCATACTCCTGTTAAATACTTGTCAAACCTATTCAAGATGTCTTGGGGTAGAAATTGGTAGGCATTGAGCCCGTTTTCCAGGCGTAAAATGGATGCAAAGCACACCGATTTAGGAGTAGATTGCCTGTGCCCAACCTGCACAGGACTTTGTCCCACTACACAGGCAGGTAACGGGTCTGACCCGCTCAGGATTTTTCAGCAGCCCCCACGACTGTCAAGGAAAGGCAAGTATCATGTTTTTGAAACGTTCCTGTGGAGCCAGAGGCAGGAGTGCTCCTCCGACTCCACAGGAGCCACGATCACACACCGCGCACTACCGCGCCCCCCCCATAACCCGCTCAAATCTCCCCCTCCCAGGACTTACCTGATAACTGCCGCCAGCAAGGCAGGCGGCCTGACATTGATCTCTTCACTCGGGCGAGTGGCCATGGAGGCGAGACCAGTGCTGACAGCTTGCACTGGGTATGCTGACGAGGCCTGAGGACTAAATTCCATCAGTCCTTCTGCCTCTCGGGTCAGGCGCGCACTTCTCTGGGTCTGGAAATCGACCCAGACCAAAATTACCCCATTATACTCCTCCCGTTCCCAGCTTTTCCCTAATTTCGAAGGATAATAAGGGAATATTCCCTCTGTTTGCTATTTGTAGCCAAATCATAAACACGGCCTCACATTTATCAGTTTTCCACAAATAGTGGCCAGAGGAAATCTTCCCCCAGTATTGCTTCATTCAGTGCTGTTAGATGATTTTGGTATCATTATTAATGCTGTTATTGCCTATGGGGCAAAACTCTGCACAAGTATTTGAGCCCTGAGACTGAGGGCTGAATTTTACCAATGGAGGCGAGTAGGAGGCGGGACTCCCACTTTTGGGGTTGTAGTCCCGCCTCCATCGAGATGTGGCCAACCCACTCGATTTTCCCTTGATTGACCTTGTTGAGCCCGCCCAGCGGGCTCAGCAGACCAATTAAGGGCCACCCGGCAACAGGTGATGTCACAGATTGACATTTCATCTGTCAAGAGCTTTTGACAGCTGAAATATCAGCGTTTGACGGCTCTTTGAAGCTGTCAAACACTGACAATCTGTACTCTAAGTTAATTCCTTCCTCTCAGGCTGATTTAGAAATCTCTTCAGAACAGAAAGCAAAGGCTGCAGCTTTTGACAGCTCATGGCCATTCTGCTTTCTGTGCTAGTGGGCTGAGGGACTCCCGAGACCTGAAGGAAGGAATCCTGCATTAGTAAGTAAAGGTAAGTAAAACTTATTTAAACACTTTACACACACCAAACACACTTACCTCTGCACACATGCACCCATCACTCACCTGAACACCGGATATCTCGAACCCGCCAAGTCCTTCAGCCCGACGGTCCGCCTCGCTAACTTGGCGTGGTTTGGAGCCGTCGGGCAGCCCACACTTCAGGGATAAAAATAGGGATTAGGCTAAAAACTACCTGCTAACTACCTGTTAACAGGCAGTTAATTGACACTAATCCCCTTCCCGCCTCAGGGAGGCGGCTCCCAGCACAGGTCGGGTACCCGCCTCCTGGGAAACGGGCACGGAGGCGGGTTGGGGGCGGGATGGGTTCGTGCCCCCCGATTTCGCGATTTTAACACCCCACACACCTCCATTACCGCCTCCACGGCCCTGGGAAATTCTAGCCCTGAGATTGTGGGCTGGATTTTGTCAATGGGGGCGCGTTGGGGGCGGGACTGCTGGTTGTCGGGTTTCAGTCCCACCCCCAATGACGTACGGCCTTCCCACGCTATTTTCCCTTGATTGGCCTTGATAAGCCCGCCCTTAACCGGCCAATTAAGGGAAAGCCGGTGACAGAGGACGTTAACGTATGACGTTTCATCTGTCAAAAATTTTTGACAGATGAATTGTCAGCGTTTGACAGCTTTGAAAGCGGTCAAACACTGAATATCTCTGTTCTAAGGTGAGTCCTTGTACTGAAGGCTCACCAAAACCTTTTTCCTCAGCAGAAATCAGATGGCTGCTGCATCTGAGAATGCAGCAGCCATTCTGTCATCTCTGCCATTGAGATGAGGCAGCTCCGGATCCCCAAGGGTTGAAGCCTGCAGGAAGAAGCAAAGGTAAGTAAACTTTTTCTAATGCTTTACACTCACCTCTCATACTTACCTCTCCAGCCTTGCACCCATCACTCACCTCCACAGCGGACTTTTCAATCCCTCTCACCCCCGCAGACCCACTGCTCACCTCGCTGACCCGGGTTCACAGCCATCGGGAAGCCTGCTCTTGCAGGGGTAAAATGGGGAAAAGCCTCAAAACTGCCTGTTAACTACCTGTTAACAGGCAGTTAATTGGCTCTAATCCCCTTCCCGCCTCGAGGAGATGGGTCCTTGCGCGAGTCGGGGACCCGCCTCCCGGGAAGATGGCACGGAGGCAGGTTGGGAGCGGGGTCGGTACCCGCTCCCAGTTTCTGCCATTTTCCCGGCAATCCCACCTCCATACCCGCCTCCCAGGGCTGGGAAAATTCCCCCCATGTGTTACTGTTTTTAATTCTTTCCCTCTCGCCTATTACTGTACAGGAAACTTTGTGCTATCCGGCACCGACGAGACCGAGCTGTTGCCGTTCCCTCAAAACTGCCGGACACACCAGCGTTAATGTTGAAGCATACGGAGCTTTTCATCTCCGTATCTGACAACAAACACTGTTGCTTAGCAACAGTTTCTAAACAGTCGGCCCATAACTTGGAAGCGTCTCTGTAGCTTAGCAACAGCTTCAGAGAGACTTTCCAGAGCCTGACTGTTGAAAAAAAAGCCACGAGAAAAGCCACAAGAAGAAAAAAAAGCTAACAAAACGGCCCCTGATTTTTGCCGGTGGCTCGAGCTTGCCGGACATTTAGCCTCCGGATAACACAAAGTTTCCTGTACTTGGAATATGTCGTGGGGAACAGCCTCTGAAGTTCTGCTTCAAATATAGTTTAGAAAATCCACACCCAGATCGTTGCTTTGTTCAAGTGAAAGTTAGATTACCATCTTAGTTCGGATCCTTCATCAGAAAGCAAAGGCCTCCACCCAAAACATTCTTCTTCTCTTTCAGATGCTGGATGACCTGCCTATCCAATATTTCTACTTTTATTTCAGATTTCCAGCAATTATAGTTTTTCTTTCTATCTTCTTATTCTATTCCTGTTTTCTCTCCCTTCTAAGGCTCTCCCTCTTCTCCCCATGATAATTACAGTCTTCCCATAATATATGACTGATGGATAGTGCCCAACAGTAGCTCAGGGGCAATCTTCCTTTGGTGCTTTTCCTTCCCTTCATTTGGAATAATCCCTTCCTTCCTCTTGATGACCGGGCCGAGACTGGCCATTTGCGCTGTTAATTCTATCTAAAATTTGTACTTCCTGAATGGATTTGGCTGTGTAAAGAGGAAGTTCAGATTATTAGGATCTGAAGTACTCAACTTCAACAAGTGCAAATCACAAAAGCCTTACCATACATATATACTCCTTTTAATTTTATTCACGGAAACTGTAAATTACCAATGATTTGCCAGTACTTGGAACTACCACAGACCCTGTGACGAGGGGACACAAGCACTGTGATACAGTATAACCAGAAACGTAATATAAATCAGACTTTAATTGGTGGCAGGCTACTGTAAGGTTATTTTTCGCAGCGACATACCTGGCTGTCTACCACATAGTACAATAAATTATAATGCTGCTTATTTTCCACCGAGACTCGGGATCAAATCCAGCTAGGCAGCTTTCCTATATTAGGGATTTTAACCCATTATAGGGAGTACTAGGGCTAACAGTGTGGAGTAGTAAAGTGCTCTCACATTCACATTTCAGCCATATACATCAGCTGTGTACAATTAGAGTAAGGCCCTGAAATTTCATAGAGATTCTCCTGGTTTCCCGCCAATAAAGCGGACGCCCCAGAGAAATGCCAACAATGGCTCTTTATGTCATTTTTCTGAGGGGCTCCTCTGGTCTCCTGCAGTAGTTAGGGCAGGACTGGGAGAAGCCCTGTAGAATTTCCAGGTCTAAGTCTTTAGAAATAATTTGAATTAATAGTAATAAAACATATTTTACCTGCCTTTCAACGTTAATTTTCTTCAAAAAATAAAAACACGAAATCGTTCAGGGGTCTCGCCCCTGATGACTGCCTAGCAACCCCTGCTGAAAGTGTGCATGTATGAACATCAGGTTGCAGGCATAGAAACATAGAAGATAGGAGCAGGAGTAGGCCATTCGGCCCTTCGAGCCTGCTCCGCCATTCAATGAGATCATGGCTGATCATCCAAATTCAGTACCCTGTCCCTGCCTTCTCCCCATATCCCTTGATCCCTTTAGCCTTAAGAAATATATCCAACTCTTTCTTGAATATATTTAATGAACTGGCCTCCACCACCCTCTGTGGCAGAGAATTCCACAGGTTCACCACTCTCTGGGTGAAGAAATTCCTCCTCATTTCAGTCCTAAATGGTTTACCCCTTATCCTTAAACTATGACCCCTGGTTCTGGACTCCCCGGCCATCAGAAACATCCTTCCTGCATCTAGTCTGTCCAGGCCTGACAGAATTTTATAGGTTTTGATGAGATCCCCTCTCATTCTTCTAAACTCCAGTGAGTATAAGCCCAATCGACACAATCTCTCCTCATACGTCATTCCTGCCATCCCAGGTATCAGCCTGGTGAATCTTCGCTGCACTCCTTCCATGGCAAGAACATCCTTCCTCAGGTAAGGCAAACAAAACTGCACACAATACTCAAGGTGCGGTCTCACCAAGGCCCTGTACAACTGTAGCAAGACATCCTTGTTCCTGTACTCGAACCCTCTTGCTACGAAGGCCAACATATCATTGGCCTTCTTAACCGCCTGCTGCACCTGCATGCTTACCTTCAGCGACTGGTGCACAAGAACACCCAGGTCTCTTTGCACTTCCCCTTCTCCCAATCTATTGCCATTCAAATAATAATCTGCCTTCCTGTTTTTGCCACCAAAGTGGATAACCTCACATTTATCCACATTATAGTGCATTTGCCATGTTTCTGCCCAATCACCCAACCTGTCCAAATCGTACTGGAGTTTCACGACATCCTCCTCACAGCATACCCTCCCACCCAGCTTTGTGTCATCTGCAAATTTGGAGATATTACATCCAATTCCCTCGTCCAGATATTAATATATATTGTGAACAGTTGGGGTCCTAGGACCGATTCTTGCGGTACCCCACTAGTCACTGCCTGCCACTCGGAAAACGACCCGTTTATTCCAACTCTTTGCTTTCTGTCCGCCAACCAATTCTCTATCCAAGTCAATACCTTGCCCCCAATCCCATGTGCCTTAATTTTGCACGCTAATCTCTTATGTGGGACCTTATCGAAAGCCTTCTGAAAGTCCAAATATACCACAGCCACTGGTTCTCCCTTATCTATTTTACCAGTTACATCCTCAAAAAATTCCAGTAGATTAGTCAAGCATGATTTACCTTTTGTAAATCCATGTTGACTTTGTCCGATCCTGTCACTGCTTTCCAAGTGCTCTGCTATTACATCTTTTATAATGGACTCTAGCATTTTCCCCACTACCGATGTCAGGCTTACCGGTCTATAATTCCCCGCTTTTTCTCTACCACCTTTTTTGAATAGTGGGGTAACATTAGCTACCCTCCAATCCATGGGTACTGTTCCAGAGTTTATCGAGTTCTGGAAGATGACCAGCAATGCATCTACTATTTCTAGGGCCACTTCCTTAAGTACCCTGGGATGTAGATTATCAGGCCCTGAGGATTTATCGGCCTTCAGTCCCATCAATTTTCCTAACACCATTTCCCTACAAATACTGATTTCATTCAGTTCCACCCTTTCATCAGACCCTATGTTCCCCAGCATCTCTGGGAGGTTATTTGTGTCCTCCTTTGTGAAGACAGAACCAAAATATGTATTTAGTTGGTCTGCCATTTCTTTGTTCCCCATTATAAATTCCCCTGATTCTGACTGCAAGGGACCTACGCTTGACTTCACCAATCTTTTTCTCTTCACATATCTATAAAAGCTTTTATAGTCAGTTTTTATGTTACCTGCAAGCTTACTCTCATATTCTATTTTCCCTTTCTTAATTAATCCCTTTGTCCTCCTTTGTTGAATCCTAAACTTCTCCCAATCCTCAGGATTATTGCTTTTTCTGGCCAATTTATATGTCCTCTCCTTGGATCTTATGCTATCCCTAATTTCCCTTGTTAGCCACGGTTGAGCTACCTTTTTTGTTTTATTTTTATGCCAAACTGGGATGAACAAATTCTGTAGCTCATCCATTCGGTCTTTGAATGTTTGCCATTGCCTATCCACCGTCAACCCTTTGAGTGCCATTCCCCAATCAATCCTACCCAACTCACTCCTCAGACCATCGTAGTTTCCTTTATTTAAATTGAGGACCCTAGTCTCTGAGTCAACTACTTCATTCTCCATCTTAATGAAGAATTCGATCATATTATGATTGCTCCGACCCAAGGGGCCTCGTACAACAAGATTGCTAATTAATCCTTTCTCGTGACATAATACCCAGTCTAAGATGGCCTGATCTCTGGTTGGTTCCTCGACATATTGGTCCAGGAAATCATCCCGTAAACACTCCAGGAATTCCTCCTCCACAGTGTCGTTACTAATTTGGTTGGCCCAATCTATATGTAGATTAAAGTCACCCATGATGACTGCTGTGCCCTCATTGCACGCTTCTTTAATTTCCCTTTTAATGCCATCCCCAACCTCCGCCTTACTGTTTGGAGGTCTATATACCACTCCCACTAACATTTTTTTCCCCTTAGTATTCCTCAATTCTACCCATACAGATTCCACATCATCAGAGCTAATATCCTTCATTACAATTGTGTTAATCCCTTCTTTAACCAGTAATGCTACCCCACCTCCCTTTCCTTTTTGCCTATCTTTCCTGAATATCGAATACCCCTGAATGTTGAGTTCCCAGTCTTGGCCATCCTTGAGCCACGTTTCCGTAATCCCAACCAAATCATATTCGTTTACCGCTATTTGAGCAGCCAATTCATCCACCTTATTACAAATGCTCCTCACATAATTGGGCTCATCTGTAATGCCTCACATGGTTGAATGCCTTGCATACACTCACTGTCAAGGCTCACGCATGAATAATGGCCACTTGGTAAGACGGTGCCTGGCACAAGAAGCCAGTACCCTTCAGCAGAGAAGAGGAGGGCAGAAAGGTGGTGGAGAAAAACTGGTGCAAAAGAAATGTTGGTTTTAAAATGTGACTACAAACTCTGTTCCCTTGCCACTGACTCCATACCTCTCCCTGGCAACTGTCTGAGGCTGAACCAGACTGTTTGCAACTTTGTTGTCATATTTGACCCTGAAATGAGCTTCTGAGCACATAGCCGCAGCATAACTAAGACCACCTATTTCCACCTCCGTAACATTGCCCGACTCCGCCCCTGCCTCAGCTCATCTGCTGCTGAAACCCTCATCCATGCCTTTGTTACCTCTAGTCTTGACTCTTCCAATGCACTCCTAGCTGGCCTCCCATGTTCTACCCTCTGTAAACGTGAGGTCATCCAAAACTCGGCTGCCCGTGTCCTAACTCGCATTAAGTCCTGTTCGCCCATCACCCCTGTGCTCGCTGACCTACATTGGCTCCCAGTTAAGCAACGCCTCGATTTTAAAATTCTCATCCTTGTTTTCAAATCCCTCCATAGCCTCGCCCCTCCCTATCTCTGTAATCTGCTCCATCCCCACAATCCTCCGAGATATCTGCGCTGCTCCAATTCTGGCCTCTTGAGCACCCCCGATTGTAATCGTGCTACCATTGGCGGCCGTGCCTTCAGCTGCCAAGGCCCCAAGCTCTGGAATTCCCTCCCTAAACCTCTCCACCTCGCTACCTCTCTTTCCTACTTTAAGACGCTCCTTAAAACCTACCTCTTTGACCAAGCTTTTGGTCATCTGTCCTAATATCTCCTTATGTGGCTCGGTGTCAAATTTTGTTTGCTAATGCTCCCGTGAAGCATCTTGGGACGTTTTTACTATGTTAAAGGCGCTTTTTAATTACAAGTTGTTGTTGCTGTTGAACAAATTTGAATCCAAGTCAGTCACACACTAATGCCTGCAGAGGTATCAATAACCCTTGTCAGCAGAACACTAGCATCAACCGACAGCTAGGTTTGAAGGGTGGCTGCTTTGACAACCAGTGATGTCATGTTATAGGCATGGCTTTTTCCGTGACTGAGGAGATGAATAAGTTGCAGGTCAACAGTAACCTAAGCTAAAAATAATAATAATTGTACTGACGCAGCCAAAGATTAGCCCAGCAATTAACAAACTGTAGCCCACGTATCATCATACCTGGTTCGTTAAACACATTCATCATAAAAACTGCCTTGCAGAGTTTTTAGTTGGCTTGTAAACAAATGACAAAGCATGAAAGGAGAATGAAAACGAAAGAGAAATCAAAATGAATGAAGGCAGATCGGCATTTCACATATGAAATATTTTGAAGTGGAAGGATTGTTGCTATGTCGGCAAACATGGCAGCTCTGATGTACACAGCGAGATCCCACGGTGAGATTAATGATCAGCTGATCTCTTTTTGATGGTGTTGGTTAAGGAAGGATTGTTGGCCAGGACCCTTGCTGTTCTCTGAAATTCATCTTTACCATCCACATAAACGGGAAAATGGGGCTTCAATTTAACATTTTATCTGAGGGGCAACATCTCCAGCAATGTATCTTAAATAATAATGACAACAACTTGCATTTAAAAGCGCCTTTAATGTAGTCAAATGTCCCAAGGCACTTCACAGGAGTGTTATCAAACATAATTTGACACCGAACCACATAAAGAGGTAAAGAGAGGGCAGCCAACCAATAGCTTGGTCACAGAGGTAGGTTTTGAGGAAAGTCTTAAAGGAGGAGAGAAAAGTAAAGAGGTGGAGAGACTTAGGGAGGGAATTCTAGAACTTAGGCCCTAGGCAGCTGAAGGCACGGCCGCCAATGGTGGGCCAATGGAAATCGAGCTTGGGCAAGAGGCCAGAATCGGAGGAGCACAGAGATCTCGGTGGGTTGTAGGGCTGGAGGAGCTTGCAGAGATAGGGAGGGGCGAGGCCATGGAGGGATTTGAACACAAGGATGAGAATTTTAAATTTGAGGCATTGCTGGATCCCGGGAGCCAATGTAGGCCAGCGAGCACAGGGGTGATGGGTGAACAGTAATTGGCGCGAGTTAGGATACGGGCAGCAGAGTTTCTGGATGAACAGAAGTTTACGGAGGGTGAAAGGTGGGAGGCTGGCCAAGAGAGCATAGGAATAATTCAGATGATGAATTCAAACTCCTGATTCCGCAACCTTCTTACCACCAGCTAAGCCAAGCTAACATAATTGAGCGAGAGCCACAGAAATATAAAACAGTTGAGAATCAATTGAACCCGAACATCAGAGCTAGTGAGATTAAAAAAAGAAAAAACACAAATTTGTAAATCCAGTATTGACAGGAATCATGGCTTTATTATAGGTACTGTTAACGAGAGGGATAAAATGTTTTTATGTTCTCAAATTGGTCGTTAATAATTAAAGGTACTTTAGAACAATTGATAGAAAATAGACACAATTATAAAGAAATGTTTGTTTTTAACTTTGAGAATTAAATTGATTATTTTATACGGTGAAATAATATATTTGAAGGGAGTCACAAGCCAGAAGTGACAATCTCATTCTCACTATTAACAGTAGTTCACCAATTATCCTGGGGGAGGCAAAAATGACACCGGAAGGGAGGAAATTTCTCTGTGTGCTGTTTCTAACAAAGCTATTAAACCTAATGTCAGCTGTAGCTTAGTGGTCACTCTCCTGCCTTTGAGTCAGAAATTAGTGGGTTAAAGTCGGAGGTGCCATCTTTCAGATGAGACGTTAAACCGAGGTCCCATCTCCCCTCTCAGGTGGCGTAAAAGATCCCGTGGCACTATTCGAAGAAGAGCAGGGGAGTTCTCCCTGATGTCCTGGCCAACATTTATCCCTCAACCAACACCTAAAACAGATTTTCTGGTCATTATTACATTGCTGTTTGTGGGAGCTTGCTGTGCGCAAATTGACTGCCGCGCTTCCTACATTGCAACAGTGACTACACTTCAAAAGTACTTCATTGGCTGTAAAGCGCTTTGGGACATCCTAAAGTCATGAAAGGGTATTTAAATGCAAGTCTTTAGTTTGTTATTTATCTTGAGCAGCTTTGTGACTTCGTTAAATAGTGAACAGTGGAATTTCACCCGAATGTGTTAACCGAATTGCTAAAAATACCCCCCTTTCCCCCCAGAGGGGGGGGGGGTCATCGGGTATACTGGAACAAAATAGCAGATTAAATGTGCCTTTGTTGCTCATATGTTTAATGGAGAACAGAAACCACATTTTTATAGAATTACGCACGCACTCAGGGTAAAAACACTATTAGAGTCCTTAAGTAAGTAAAAGTTGCCTTAGAGTAGGCAGTTTGGTACATTGTCAAAGTTAGCCGTGAAGGTGATGGTCTGATGCAGTTTTTCTGTACTATTTCAAACCTCTGTGATCTAACAAAAGGTTTTAGTCAGAGATCACGGTTTTGAAACTGCCCAACATAATTTTATTCAAAAATTCATGATGAATTTTTCATACTCACTGTCAATTGATTTTATGCCATTATTACAGTTAAGAGTTTTGAGGTTTTGTGTAAATTACGCTGTATTCTCTCTGTGAAATAGTAAAGTACCTTTAAAGAAACACTTGGTATCATTCATGTGAAAGAGTGGAAAGAATTAACCATCTTTTATTGATCTTAAAAAAAAATGTGCTGAAAACTAGCTGGAAAGCCGGTTGCATTTCTACTCATAACAGTCCAAACAACCTGAATCCAATCACAGAGGAAATACCATCATAATTGTTCACTTAAGACAACTAAAGGGTTATAGTAACAGATTTATAAGGGGTCAGTTGGTATTGCAATTGACAGATGTTTCTTCCGATTATATTGACATCTGTGTAATAATTGGAAGCAGAATGCATACACTGACACCCTCTAATTGACATACAGTAATTTCTAGCACATTGCTAAATACATGACTGGGAACACTTAATAAAGCTTTTCTAGAGGTAAAAGGAAGTTTCTTAGGGGTAAAAGGAAGTTTATCAGACTGGAAAGATGTGCTGAGGAATGTCCATGTACTGATTGCTCTTATTTACGATGAAGTTAGGAATTGAGGGAGCAATATTAAAATTGCTGATGGCACCAAATTGAGGGATATGGAAAATTGTGACAAGAACTGTAAAAGACTGAATTTGGACATAGGTAGGCTAACAGGACGGGCAAATAGGTAGCAGATGCTGTTCCAATGTAGAAAAATGTGACAGAATCCTTGGGTTTATATAGAGGCACAGGGCAGGATTTTAACTCGGGAGTCGGGTAGGAGGCGGGACTACAACTTTCGAGATGCGGCCAATCCACGTGATTTTAACTTGATTGACCTTATTAAGCCCGCCCAGCGGGCTCAGCAGGCCAATTAAGGGCCACCCGGTAACAGGTGATGTCACAGACTGAAATTTCATCTGTCAGGAGGTTTTGACAGATGAAATATCAGTGTTTCACAGCTGTTTGAAGCTGTCAAACACTGACAGTCTTACTTCTAACATGAGTCCTTCTCCACAGACTCAGTTAGAAATCTCTCCTGCACAGAAAGCTGCAGGCTGTCACTTTTGACAGTTCGCAGCCATTCTGCTTTCTGTGCCAGTGAGATGAGGGATTCCTGAGACCTAAAGGAAGGAAGGCTGAAAAGGTAAGTAAAACTTCTTTAATCACTTTAGACACACCAAACACACTTACCTTTGCACTCATGCACACATCACTCACCTGAACACCGACATCTCGACCCCTCTAAGTCCTTCAACCCGACAGCCCGCCTCCTCTAACTTGGCGTGGTTTAGAGCCGTCGGGAATCCCACACTTCAACCTTAAAAATAGGGATTAGGCTAAAAAAGGCAGTTAATTGGCACTAATCCCTCCCCGCCTCGGATAGTCGGGTCCCAGTGCGGGGTCCTTTGAAACTGGCATGGAGACGGGTTTGGGTGCGGGATGGGGTCAGGACCCCTGATTTCGGGATTTTAACTCCTCCCCCCACCCCCCCCCCCCCACGCCTCCAATCCCGACTACACGGCCCAATGAAAATCCTGCCCATAGAGTACAAAAGCAAGGACATTATGTTGAACTTGTATCAAACTTTAGTGAGACTGCATTTGAAATAGTGTGTACAGTTTCAGGCACCCCAACATAGGAAGGATATAAAACCAGTGGAAAAGGTACAGTGTAGATTCATTAGGATGATACTGGGGATGAGGAGGTTACGATTGTGAAGAGAGACTTATGAAGATTGGGATATTTTTCACTAAAACTGACAATGTTGAGGGGTGACCTGATAGAGGACCTCAAGATTCTGAAGGGCAAAGCTATGGCAGCTGCAGTTCAATGTGGGGAAGTTTGAGGTAATCCACTTTGAAAGCAAGAAAGCCAAAAAAAATATTTTCTAATTGGTGAAAGGCTAGAAACTGTGGAAGCCGAAACAGATTTTGGTGTCCAGGTACACACATCACTAAAAACTAGTGCGCCGGTACAAAAAGTGATCAAAAAGGTTAATAGAATGCTGGTTTCATGATAACTAAATGCCCTCATCCCGCTTTCTGTCCATACATAGACCAACACATTGCTGCTAATGAATGCCAAAAGAGTCAAAAGTCATTTTATTTTTAACCCTTAACAACCAAAAGAAGAACAACTCACACAGCCCCCCTTTCAACTTTGATTTCTACTTGGGTCCCAGAGCTTCAGGAACAACAGCCTAGAAATGACGGTTTGCTATATCAACTGATGGGTGCTTAATACTTTTGTGTGGCATTCCTCTATTTGCCATTTCAGCAAAGCAGTAACTCATTTGAAATAAACGGATTAACGCCACCATTAAAATACCTGACAGTGGAAGGTCATATGGACACGTTAAGCATTTGTCTACTAATATCACCTACAGTTATTTCTAGGCACATTGCACGGTACAGTCTCAGGAATAAGGTGTTATGTAATATCAAATTAAGGTGAAGTATGCAATCCCGCACTCCTAGGAGGGAAGCCTCGCTCGGCATGACTCAGAGATAGGACTACAGCACTGTAGCTCAGCTGTCCAATCCAAACTCCCTGTGAGTGCGATTTCCCTGCAGGAAGAACAGGGGTGTGGAATTTACCCGATTACCTTTTTGCTGCTGATCTAGCTTGAAGCAATGTGATAACCAGGCCTGTCGAAATAAAAAAAACACAAAAAGCTACATTGATATCCACGACCAGGAACACAGCAGAATGAAAACTTTTTTTATATTTCTTTCTTCATTTAGGTATACACTGACTGAAGGGGATTTTCACCATTTAAAGAATGCTCGATTAACTCATTTGCACATCTCACCACCTTCACTGAACATAGTCACAATTCATGAGTGTGAATCAAGTGAGAATAATAGCTTGGCAATGACTGCCCGTGCTCCATCGTCCTCCAAAACCAACCTTTCCATTTTCCAGGCAAGTACCAATTAATTGTCATCTTCAAAGACTGATCATATATTGCTAAGCAGAAAAGATTATGAATGAAAAATGCCTTTTTGGTTCAAGTGTCCGAAGTTGCGGGCTGCAGTTATTGACTTTCGTATTTGCTGACAGCCCACTAGTAATTTGGTAGGCAGCGGCTCAGTAGCTGTTGCCACATTATATCGGACTCCTCACCGTGATTCTCGCACATTTGTGCAGCCTTAACTGCCATTCAGGTTTGCCTGTTCTAAGGAGTGGGGGACAGGATGGGTAGAGTAACTGTCAATAAGTTCCTCCCAGCACAATTGCACTCGTGTAAGTATTGTAACGGGCCATGATTTATTGCTGGGTGAAGGGAGCAACAGTGATGCAGTAAATAAATAAAGTTAGTCTGAGTACAACAATATAGAGTTGATGGGGTATATTTTTAACTTTGGGCGAACTTTAGGCGTCTGCGCACTCAAGTTCCTGAGGAGAGGCAGGAGCCATTTTGAGGCCTTGTCTAATTTCCGTAATTGCAGTGAGCTGCGAGCACTGTTTGGGTGCTCGCTAGCAGCCGGTCGAGGGGGTGGGGGGGCCGTCATTTCCAGTGACTCCACCACAGAACCGAGCTGAACATTTTCTCCTCCGGGTTTGGAGGTGGGGGCGAGGGAGGCAATCGGGGGTGGGTGGGGGGGGGGGAGGCGGGGTGGGGTGGAGGGGGGGGGGGCAGGGCAGCAGTGGATGGAAGATTTTTGTGGGACCAGGAGGAGCATTTTAATTAGGCAGAAATTGACCTGGTTTTGGAGTGGCCTGCTGCGGTCCCTTTAAGGACCCCTGGTTAGGCCGCTCAGTGTCTAATACCAATGGGCGGACCTCACAATGATATTGGGGTCTCACCACCGATGTAAGACCCCAGTTTGCCCATTGAAAGTAGGCTCCTGCTTGAAACAGGTGGACACCTGGCCTGCCTTGCTGAAGCTGCTGAAGAAAATGGCGGCGGCCATACCGAGAGCAGGAAAGGGCAGGTAAATGGTGCGCTGACATTTTCTGCCCTATTCACACCAGATGGAGGCTGTGAAATTCAGCCCCTATGAAATGATAGGAGTGATGAATATGTTGCTATTTATGTTACTAATCCTGTTAAAAAAATTACTGTAGCATTTGCATGCAGAGGGAAATATTTTGCTTTTGTATGTTAATTTTCCATTGCAGTCAGAAAGCTAATGTGGTTCTCCAAGCTCCACTAGCTTTCCATACAGCAGATTATCAACTAAGATTCTCATCCTTGCCTTTAAGTGCCTCCATAGTCTTACCCCTCCCTAGCACCATGATCTTCTCCAGCCCTATGTCTCTTCCAACACCGGCCTGCTTCTCATTCCCTGCTCTGGCTGCTCCACCATTGACCGATGCTCCTACAGCCACCTTATGGAACTCCCTCCATTAGTATTTTCACAGATCATCTCCTTCCCTGCCTTCAAAAATATCTGTAGAACTCTGCTCTTCGACTGGACTTCTCTCCCCACCCCAACCCTGTTCCTCCCCTGGCCTTGGACGGGGTGCAATGCAGATTCACCAGAGGGATACCAGGACTTAATAGCTAAATTATGGGCAATAGCTGCATAAGCTTGGTTTGTACTCCCTTGAGTTTAGAAGGTTGAGCGGTGATCTAATCAAAGTATTTATAATGAGAAAGGGATTCGATGGAGTAGTTACCAAGGATCTATTTCCTCTAGTAGGGGAATCCAGAACAAGGGGCCGCAATCTTAAAATGAGAACTAGGTAATTTAGGAGTGAAATCAAGAAGCGCTTTTCACACAAAGGGTAGTGGAAATCTGGAACTCTTTCACTGTGGATGCTGGGACAATTGAAATTTTCAAGACCGAGATTGATCGATTTTTGTTAGTTAATTGTATCAGGGGATATGGAGCAAAAATGGGTAAATGGAGCCCCAGGATGTGCATTTTCCATTTGCAGCCAGCTGACTCGATGTTAATGAGACCCGGCCATCACTAGTGGGTGGTCCTGCCCAAAAACCACGTGGAGGGAAAATCTACCCCCTAGATAGAACTTTAGTTTGACAACTTCTGCAAATCTAATCAGCACTCCTTCAGTACTGCACTGGAGTATCAGCTTAAACAATGTGCTCAAGTCCTGGAGTGGGACTGAACCCATATCCATCTGACTGAGAAGCGAAAGTTTTACCAACTTAACTAATCTGACATCGCTGATATAACAGGATTTATGAAGCACTATGAATTGTACACAAGTATCCCGGTCCAACAAGGATAACTGGAACGGATTGGAATTCATTGAGATCTGTCGTTGTTATGCACAGTCATCTGATGTTTAGGCCTATAGGTATGTTGCCAATCAGAGAAAAAAAGAAAAGAAAGACTTGCATTTATATAGCACCTTTCACAACCTCAGGACATCCCCAAGCGCTTTACAGCCAATGACATACTTTTTGAAATGTAATCATTGTTGTAATATAGGAAATGTGGCAGCCAATTGCACACAGCAAGCTCCCACAAACAGCAATGTGATAATGACCAGATAATCTGTTTTTGTTATGTCAATTAAGGGATAAATATTGGCCAGGACACCGAGGATAACGCCCCTGCTCTTCTTCGAAATTGTGCCATGGTATCTTTTACGTCCACCTGAGAGAGCAGACAGGGCCTTGGTTTAACGTCTCATCTGAAAGACAGTGCAGCACTCCCTCAGCACTGCACTGGAGCGTCAGGCTAGATTTTTGTGCTCAAGTCTCTGGAGTTTTTTATTTACAAACTGGCTCTGCTGAGGTTTGCTTTGTTCTCACCTGGTCAATGGAAATATCAGTGGGAAAGTAGAAAGGTAAAAGGATGGGCCTCAACTGGCCTGGCAGCACAATAGCCCAGTGCTGGCAATGTTTGCATTCCATGTAGATCTTATATCATGGAGCAGCTTCCATCTGTTTCCATGAAATGTCAGGATTAGGAATCTACAAAGAAGAAATTTAAGAGGATAATTTGTAGTACATAAAGAGTCTTTAAAATCAGTAACTAGAAGTCAAAAAAGGAGGGTAAATACCAAGGGGGAGAAATTGGGTGAGTAGCGCCACTTGTTAGCGCCTAAAGAGGCAGGCAGTGGCTGTAGTGCCACTGGCTGCGCCTCCCGCGATATTGAGTTGGGGCGATAATGGTGGCGTTAGCCTTTTGCGCTGCGCTGCCACCGATGACGTCATCGGTGTGCGCAGCGCCCCGTTCGCGATATTTGGTAGCGAACGCCGCAGTTGCGCCGTTCGCTACCCGTGCCCGGTTCACGGGGCCTTACTGTGCCGGCAGCAGCACAAGTTAAGGTGGAGGTGTGGGGCGGCCGCCTTTTCTGGCGGCCGCCTGCCAGCACCTCCGTCCCCGGCCTCCTAACCCCCCCCCCCCCCGCGGCATTGCCAGCTGTTTCCCGAGAGCCCGGTACTTCTCCTTGGTGCCGGACTCATTTGCCAGCACTCGCGAGCGGGGATCGCGCTGTTGCAGGCACCTCCCCCTTAACAGTGGGAGGAAGGCCTGCAGTACCGCAGCGTGCCGTGCCGCAGCGTGTGGCGCTGTGGCACGTTGCGCTGCGATATTCAGTTTCAGCGCCCTAAGAGGGACGCGGAGCGCCTCGAGCCTCGCCCCGTGTCCCTCGAGGGGCAATGAAACTGAATATCTGACGATCGCTAAAGCCTCGAACGCTGCGCTAAATCCTGCGCTCAGGCGACTTTTGCGCCACTTTGGTGCCCCAACCCAATTTCTAGGCCCTTATATTAGAAGTAGTTTGCTTGTTACCTTTCCCTGAACATTGGGCTGTTAAAATATATTTAGGAAGTAAAAAGAATTAAGCAAAACAATATAACAACAACAACAAGTTGCATTTATATTACACCTTTAATGTACAAGATGCCCCGAGGCACTTTAAAGAGAAATATGGCATGATTTTCCCTGCGGAGGCGGGATGGCGGCGGGAAAGCTGGTTGGCGGGTTCCGGTCCCGCTCCCATTTGCAGCTGCTCTCTGAAAATTATTTTCTGTAGATTGGCCTTGTTAAGCTCGCCCTGTGGGGTTCCTGGCCAATGAACAGGAAGCGGGTCTGATGACGTCATTTGATGACGCATCATCAACCGGTTTCCTTAAAGGGACCACGGCCACATTGATTTTGACAGTTGTGCTGTCAGTGTTCTGCAGCATTGAGGTACTGCAAGCACTGACGAGCACTGCACAAAGGTGCATGTCTGTACCCAGGCTCACACATGACTCCCTCCATATGCTTATGGAGGGAGTCACAGCACGCAGGGAGATTCTCTTCCCTTCCCGTGGGTGGAAAAGACCTCCCCAGGAGATCAACGCATTTTGGTCGCACATCGCACAGGAGGACACAAGCAGGGATGTCGTCAGGAATCCCTGGCTGCAATGGCGCCAACCTTTCGATGATCTCAGATGATCACGAAATGTTACTGCAAAGCCACACTCAAACTCACCCTGCTGTGCCACTCATCACATTCCCATCACTCTGCCTTCCCTACCCTATTCCTGCACATCCTTACTCACACCAACTTACCTTGCACCTCCACCCATCCCTCTCTATCTACATTATCACTTCCCCATCTCACTAGCTACCCCTCACACTCACCCTCATCCTACTGCAAGCATACCAACTCACAGCATTGGTTTAGCCAATGTTCATGTGAAGTTTCTGTTAATGTGTTGTCAAACATTGAAATCTATATTTTCAACACTTCACCTTATTGGACAGATCTGTGGGCACCTTGAGAAGTGTCTTAGTGAGTGCCAGTGAATGTTGAGACATAGCTAACCCCTCCCCCCCCCCGCCCCACCCCTCCCACCCGCTATTGTGATGAGTGTGAAAGGAATGGCTTGCTTATTTTAGGGATGCTTTATGGTGCTGGTGTGGGATGGTGTCAACCTGGCGCATCATGTGGCAGCCAGGGTGTACAGCGCCAAGTGAAGTAAATCTGGCCATGGTGATGCCACCCCTGGCCTCCCGGGCAGCAATGTTGTCAGGTGCTGATGCCCTGTGTCCTGTGCAGCATCAGGTGATGGCGGAGAAGGTTGGTGTTGTTGTTGGTGGTGTTGGTGTGCCTGGTGATGTTGGTGTTGGGGCTGATTGTGGAAGGAATCAGAGGACCAAGGTGTGATTTTTTTTCAAGGGCACCAATGCTGCTGCAATAGATGGCAGCTGCAGTTGAGATGACAGAAGCGATCTGTCAATGGTGAGAGAGGTTGTTCCAATGAGGTGACAGTGGATATAGAGTTGGCTCTAAACACTTGCCAGCTAAAGAAATCTCTATATGTCTTACAAATGCCGTAACCAACAGTTTCTGAGCTCTGAAACTGAACAGCAGTAACATGGTATCCTTTATACCACTTCTGCAGCTGTCAGGTTATCAGATAAATCAAAGCAGACTCAACACATGACAGGGTGAGCTGGTGTGTTCCCCGAGCAGCGGGTATCCCACAGGGGAGCACATAAAATTACACGGTAGGCTCAAAATATCATTAAATTGGCTGTTAACAAGCTATTTAATGATCTAAATTGTCTCCCCCGCCGCTTGGTGTCAGGTCAGTTCTCCGCTGACAGACCAGATACCTGGGAGACTCGCTTGGAGGCGGGTTGACAGCGGGTTTCCTACCCACTGTCAATCTTTGCTATTTTGACAGCGGACCCGCCTCCAAACCCGCCCTCTGAGCACCGGCAAAATCCAGCCCATAGTTTCTCTGAGGAACAGACACCAAGCCAAGAGAAAGAGTTTAGAAGGCTAGGTCAGAAACATGGGCTTTGAGGAGGCTTTTAAATGTCAGAGAAACATAGGCAGAGGGACTTCATAGAATGATATCGCACAGAAAGTGGCCATTCGGCCCATCGTGCCTGTGCTGGCTCTTTGGCAGAGCTATCCAATTATTCTGACTCCCCCGCGAAAGAGTTCCAGAAAGTAGGGCAAGGTCACTGAAAGCTATGGGTAGGGTGAAATGACTGTTGCCAATATTCGTGGATGAATGCTTAGCACATTCGTATGACCTTCCTTTCTCCCCTATTTTTGCAGAGACATTAACCCAATTAACCCAAATGGGCTAACATCTGCATTATAATAGCAACAGAGGAATATCATACAAACTCGCCAAGTGTCCATCTGCTAATGTCGCAGATGGTAATTTCTAGGCTGTAGATTGTTACAAGTTGTTGCGAGTTTCAGATTCAGATTTATTTTAGGAATCGCTTGATTTACATTTCCAACAGGCATAGTGAAACTTTCAAAATATTTCAAACTTAAATTGTCACTGAAATCAATCTATATATGCAATGGAACTCAATCTAAACATGTCGCAAACAAAGATAAAACAGTTCAAGGCAACTGAAGTGTCCACATAATGGGTTCAGGCCCAAGAGGGTCACATATAGTATGAATTGTAGGCAATGACTTAAAGCAATAAATAAGGTAAGGGGCATTAACTTAACATATTTAATATACTAATTTCATGGAAGAGTGCCAAATTGACTATGTAGTGTGTGAGAATGGTTATGACAAGGTAGGTTTAAATTAATGCTGTTAGACTGCTACAAGGTATGATTAAGTGGGAAGTCAAGGCAATTGGAATAAATAGACCTTCATTTTTATTTTGAACTGACAGTAGGTGTTGATATACCAACTCTCTTCTGGTAGACTATTGCGAGGTGTGCATTCGTGGGCAGCAGAAGCTCTGAATCCAGCATAGTGCATGGTCGGGGGAGGCTCCAAAGTAATTTTGGATACATTCTTCAATTAACTTATTTCAATCAAGCGTCTCTTTGCACCATCCAACATGGTAGTCAAAAGGGTCAATTTTATCTGGGGAGAAAATGGATTCTCCATCAGTGGGGTGCGACATGAGATTATTCCCTTCTCAATGAAAAACCGGTATTCTGATGCAGAATGCCGTTGGAAATAGATCGAAGCTGGCTTCCAACATTCGATAGACTCTGGAACAGTTCCCATGGATTGGAGGGTAGCTAATGTAACCCCACTATTTAAAAAGGGTGGTAGAGAGAAAACGGGGAATTATACATCGGTAAGCCTGACATCAGTAGTGGGGAAAATGCTAGAGTCCATTATAAAAGATGTAATAGCAGAGCACTTGGAAAACAGTGACAGGATCAGACAAAGTCAACATGGATTTACAAAAGGTAAATCGTGCTTGACTAATCTACTGGAATTTTTTGAGGATGTAACTGGTAGAATAGATAAGGGAGAACCAGTGGATGTGGTGTATTTGGACTTTCAGAAGGCTTTCGATAAGGTCCCGCATAAGAGATTAGTGTGCAAAGTTAAAGCACATGGGATTTGGGGGTAAGGTACTGACTTGGATAGAGAACTGGTTGGCAGACAGGAAGCAAAGAGTTGGAATAAACGGGTCTTTTTCCGAGTGGCAGGCAGTGACTAGTGGGGTACCGCAGGGATCGGTGCTAGGACCCCAGCTATTCACAATATTATATAAATGATCTAGACGAGGGAACTAGATGTAATATCTCCAAGCTTGCAGATGGCACAAAGCTGGGTGGGCATGTGTGCTGTGAGGAGGATGCAGAGAAACTCCAGTATTATTTGGACAGGTTGGATGATTGGGCAGATGCATGGCAAATGCAGCATAATGTGAATAAATGCGAGGTTATCCACTTCGGTGGCAAAAACAGGAAGACAGAATATTATCTGAATGGCAATAGATTGGGAGAAGGGGAAGTGCAATGAGACCTGGGTGTCCTTGTGCACCAGTCGCTGAAGGTAAGCATGCAGGTGCAGCAGGCGGTTAGGAAGGCAAATGGTATGTTGGCCTTCGTAGCGAGAGGATTCGAGTACAGGAGTAAGGATGTCTTGCTGCAGTTGTACAGGGCCTTGGTGAGACCACACCTTGAGTATTGTGTGCAGTTTTGGTCGCCTTATCTGAGGAAGGATGTTCTTGCCATGGAGAGAGTGCAGCGAGGATTCACCAGACTGATACCTGGGATGGCAGGAATGACGTATGAGGAGAGATTGGGTTGATTCGGCTTATATTCGCTAGAGTTTAGAAGAATGAGAGGGGATCTCATTGAAACTTATAAAATTCTAACAGGACTAGACAGACTAGATGCAGGAAGGATGTTCCCGATGGCGGGGGAGTCCAGAACCAGGGGTCACAGTCTAAGGATAAGGGGTAAGCCATTTAGGACTGAGATGAGGAGGAATTTCTTCATAAGAACATAAGAAATAGGAGCAGGAGTAGGCCAATCGACCCCTCGAGCCTGCTCCACCATTCAATAAGATCATGGCTGATCTGATCCTAACCTCAAATCTACTATCACTCTCCATCCCACCCGAACCCATGTGATCTCCCGGGAGAGGCGAAAAACCAGATAAAAAAAAACAATGGCCAATTTGGGAGAAAAAATCTGGGAAATTCCTCTCTGACCCATCTAGGCGATCGAAACTCGTCCAGGAGATCACTCTGTCCCTATATTTTCTACAGTACTTACCTTCTGTAAAAGGCGATCTCCACCCCTGCCAGGAACAGGAATAGAACCATCTCCTGAAATCTAACACAGAATTAGAACACCAGAAGTAGGAGCAGAACCAGGCTACACGACCCCTGGGCCCACTCAACTACCCACAGGGCCATGACCATTCCGATACTAGACTCATGTCCAATTTCCTGCCCACTCCCCATAACCCTTAATTCCCTTTACTTCTAGGAAACTATCTATTTCTGTTTTAAATTTATTTAATGATGTAGCTTCCACAGCTTTCTGGGGCAGCAAATTCCACAAACCTACTACCCTCTGAGTGAAGAAGTTTCTCCTCATCTCAGTTTTGAAAGAGCAGCCCCTTATTCTAAGATTATGCCCCCTAGTTCTAGTTTCACCCATCATTGGGAACATCCTCACCGCATCCACCCGATCAAGCCCCTTCACAATCTTATATGTTTCAATAAGATCGCCTCTCATTCTTCTGAACTCCAATGAGTAGAGTCCCAATCTACTCAACCTCTCCTCATATGTCCACCCCCTCATCTCCGGGATTAACCGAGTGAACCTTCTTTGTACTGACTCGAGAGCAAGTATGTCTTTTCTTAAGTATGGACACCAAAACTGTATGCAGTATTCCAGGTGCGGTCTCACCAATACCTTGTACAACTGAAGCAATACCTCCCTGTTTTTATATTCTATCCCCCTAGCAATAAAAGCCAACATTCCATTGGCCTTCTTGATCACTTGCTGCACCTGCATACTAACTTTTTGAGTTTCGTGCACCAGGACCCCCAGATCCCTTTGTACTGCAGTACTTTCCAGTTTCTTGCCATTAAGATAATAACATGCTCTATGATTTTTCCTGCCAAAGTGCATAACCTCACACTTTCCAGTATTGTATCCCATCTGCCAAATCTCTGCCCACTTACTTAGCCTGTCTATGTCCCCTTGCAGGTTTTTTATGTCCTCCTCACTCACTACTTTCCCTCCCATCTATGTATCATCTGCAAACTTTGATATGTTACACTCCGTCCCCTCCTCCAAATCGTTAATATAGATTGTAAAGAGTTGGGGACCCAGCACTGACCCCTGCGGAACACCACTAGTTACTGATTGCCAGTCTGAGAATGAACCATTTATCCCAACTCTCTGCTTTCTGTTAGATAGCCAATCCTCCACCCACGCCAGAATATTACCCCCAATCCCGTGATTTTTTATCTTGAGCAATAATCTTTTATGTGGCACCTTGTCAAATGCCTTTTGGAAGTCCAAATACACTACGTCCACTGGTTCCCCTTTATCCACCCTGTATGTTACTTCCTCAAAGAACTCAAGCAAATTTGTCAAACATGACTTCCCCTTCATAAAACCATGCTGAGTTTGTCCTATTAAATTATGTTTATCCAAATGTCCCATTACTGTCTCCTTAATAATGGACTCTAAAATTTTACCAACCACAGATGTTAGGCTTAACAGGTCTATAGTTTCCAGCCTTCTGCCTACTACCCTTTTTAAATAAGGGTGTTACATTAGCAGTTTTCCAATCTGCTGGGACCTTTGCTGAGTCCAGGGAGTTTTGGAAAATTATTACCAATGCATCCACAATCCCTACCGCCACTTCCCTCAAGACCCTAGGATGTAAGCCATCAGGTCCAGGGGATTTATCCGCCTTGAGTCCCATTATTTTACCAAGTACCACTTCCTTAGTGATTTTAATCGTATTTAGCTCCTCCCCCCCTAGAGCCCCCTGTTTGTCCAGTGTTGGGATATTCTTAGTGTCCTCTACCGTAAAGACTGATACAAAATATTTGTTCAGCGTTTTTGCCATCTCCATGTTTCCCACCATTAATTTCCCAGTCTCATCCTCTAAGGGACCAACATTTACTTTAGCCACCCTTTTTCTTTTTATATAACTATAGAAACTTTTGCTATCTGTTTTTATATTTTTTGCTAATTTACTTTCATAATCTATCTTCCCTTTCTTAATCAATCTTTTAGTTATTTTTTGCTGTCTTTTAAAGACTTCCCAATCTTCTATCCTCCCACTAGATTTGGCTACCTTATATGCCCTTGTTTTTAGTCGGATACTATCCTTAATTACTTTACTTAGCCACAGATGGCTATCTTTTCTTTTACACCCTTTTTTCCTCAGTGGAATATATATTTTTTGGAAGTTGTAAAATAACTCCTTAAATGTACACCACTGATCATGTACCGTCTTACCCTTTAATCTATTTTCCCAGTCCACTCTAATCAATTCTGCTCTCATACCTTCATAGTCTCCTTTATTCAAGCTCAGCATGCTTGTTTGAGATCCAATCTTCTCACCCTCTAATTGAATATGGAATTCAACCATGTTATGGTCACTCATTCCAAGGGGATCCTTTACTAGGACATTTTCATTTTCACCCAGAGAGTGGTGAACCTGTGGAATTCTCTGCCACACAGGGCAGTTGAGGCCAATTCATTAAATATATTCAAGAAGGAGTTGGATATATTTCTTGAGGCTAAAGGGATCAAGGGATATGGGGAGAAAGCAGGGACAGGGTACTGAATTTGGATGATCATGATCTCATTAAATGGCGGAGGGGCCAAATGACCTACTCCTACTCCTATCTTCTATGTTTCTATGATGAATATTTATTTGACGGCATAGTGACACAAATAAAACAATGTTCTGAAAGGCATGATGCATCAACAGTGCCCCCAATAAACTACTGAAGAATTAAATTCAGTCCATTGTCTTTGAAGGAGTATTTTTAACCATCATCGTCATGTAGTAATGTCACTACAAACTAAAAACCATTTTATTTTTGGCAGGTTTCTTGATATTCCCATCTGATCCCTATGGTTACCTGTAATTTTTCAGACTTCTAAATCTAAAATATGATTTTATTTTGTATGTGTAAAATTGATGAACAGAAAAAACAACCAGGAGATGAGGAGAGTTAAAGATTTTGCTAGAGATCATACAAACCAAAGCACATCCCAATAACTAATAATCCAACAGCATTGTGCTAAAACTGTAACATAATAATATCATGTTTCTGTGGTTAGTATGATGTAGTCAACCTTCATTGATATGTCATTTTAATATAGATGTCTCACACATTGAATGCAATCTAGTACACTAAAGTTAGAATAGAGTAGTGCACATTAATCCATACACTTTTTGTCCATTTTGTTTTATGATTTAACCTGAGCTTGTATCGGTGAAATGTGTTTGCCTTAAAATCATTCACAGAAAAATCACCTTTATTTCAACGAAAGTAATTCATGTAGATCTGAATTTGACTATTACATTTGGAAAACATAGCTGATTTTTTTTTACCTCAAGGAGGTTAAATCTTGACTGCTGTCATCGGTAATGTAAATGTGAGGCCCTCTGGTAGCTTCATGACAGGAGCATTGGGCTCCGCTTGGAGATGGCAGTCTTGAGTGACATTCACACTCCAGGTTCCCTCAGAGGGTAAGTTTGCCAATCTTAGCTGGTTCACCTAGAGGAGAGAGGAAAGCCTGGCTGCATCAATCAAGTGAGTTAATTAAGAAGCAGCATTGACAGCAACCACTGGCAGGACTACATTGTCCTAACTGAGGAGGACAGCTCAGCTTCCAGGGAGAAGAGTTATGTAGAAAAGCAAAAAAAACAACAGAAAATACATCTACAACTGTAACCTATCAAACAGTACTACACTTTGTTACAGAAACACGCTGGCTTATTGTGTTGAAAGGAAATCTGATTCCACAATAACTGTGCCCAACACCTTAAAATCTACATAGACACAGGAACAGAAAATAACACATGAAATCATAACGTGTTTTTTCACAGTGTGTTAACATCCTGTTTATTGCTTTCAATCCACAAAGACTGCACCATCTTTAGAGAAAGTAGAGCTTAAGACTATTTAAACTCATCCTCTTTAGGTCGATTTTTGTGAGTTGACTGTTTATATTGTGAATTTAGCTTATTTCGAATTTTATTTGCAGCCCATCATAAATCCACTGCCACAAACAGCTCTGACAAGCCACTCAGTCAACCCCAGCTCAGCCTTGCCTGGGGATACATTCAATTCATCAGTTAATACTACCTTTGTTGACGCAAATGTTCCTGCACCTGCTGATTCTGGAGAAAGTAGTGTGGTAAGTAAAATTACATAGAATGAAATAGAATCTACAGCACAGAAACCGACCATGTGACCCAACTAGTCTATGCCGGTGTTATACTCCACACAGGCCTCCTCCCATGCTAATTACCTCTTCCCAACCTGCCCCTGTATCCCTCTATCCCTTTCTCCCTCATATATACATCAAACATCCCCATAAATGCATCGGTGCTATCAGCTTCAACCACTCAATGTGGCAGCGAGTTCCAAATTCTCATCACGCTCTGTGTAAAGAAATTCCTCCTAATTTCTTTATTTGATCTGCTAGTGGCTACAGGAAACTTTGAGTTATCCGGAGGCGAACCATCCGGCAAGCTGGAGCCACCGGCAAAAATCAGGAGCCGTTTTTATTCTTTTCGTTTGTTTTCTTTGCTTTTTTCCCCCAGTCAAGCACTGCAAGGTCTGTAGCTATAGCAACAGCTTTAGCTACAGACGCTTGCAGCTGCACCCGACTGTTTAGAAGCTGTTGCTAAGCAACAGTGTTTGTTGTCAGATACGGAGATAAGAATCTCCGTATCTTTCAACATTAACTCTGGAGTGTCCTGCAGTTTTGAGGGAACGGCAGCAGCTCGGTCCCGTCGGTGCCGGATAGCGCAAAGTTTCCTGTATTTTATATTTGTTCTGGACTCACCCACAAATGGAAACAATTTCTTCACATCCACCCTTCTTAATTTTAAAGATCTCTATCAGGTCTACTCTTTTCCAGAGAATAGAGCCCTAGCCTGCTCAATCTTTCCTGATAGCTGCATTCTCCCAGTTCTGGTAACACCCTTGCACTTTCTCCAGAGCTTTATTCTCCAAAGCTTTAATACCCATTTTGTAGTATCAAGATCAGAATTGCACACAGTACTGTTAAGCACTACAAGATGCACTGCAGCAACGTGCCAAGGCTTCTTCGGCAGCACCTCCCAAACCTAGATGGACAAGGGCAGCAGGCCCATGGGAACACCACCACCTCCAAGTTCCCCTCCAAGTCACACACCATCCTGACTTGGAAATAAGTCGCCATTCCTTCATCGTCACTGGGTCAAAATCCTGGAACTCCCGACCTAACAGCACTGTGGGAGTACCTTCAGCACACGGACTGCAGCGGTTCAAAAAGGCGTCTCACCACCACCTTCTCGAGGGCAATTAGGGATGGGCAATAAATGCTGGCCTTGCCAGCGACGCCCACATCCCAGGAACTAATAAAATTAAAAAATGCGTGATCTAACCAAGATTCTATATAAATTTAACATTACCATCCTGCTTTTATATTCTATTCTCAACTTGGCTTGTAATCCCTTGATTTTAGAAGGTTGAGTGGTGATCAAATTGAGGTTTTTAAAATGATAAAAGGGTTTGATAGAATAGATACCGAGACGCTATTTCCTCTGGTGGGGGTTTCCAAAATAAGGGAGCATAGACCTAAAATTAGAGTAGGCCTTTCAGGACTGAAATCAGGAAAGCGTAGTGGAAATCTGGAATTCTCTTCCCCCAAAAGGCTGTGGCTGCTGGGTCAATTGAAATTTTCAAGACTAAGATTGACAGATTTTTATTGGTAAGGGTATCAAGGGATAGGGATTAAAGGCGGGTAAATGGGGTTGAGGTGCAGATCAGCCATGACAGGCTCAAGGGGTTGAATGGCCTGCTCCTGTTCCTATGTTCCTGTGTTCCTACTCTTTATGGCCTTCTCAACTTGTGTCGCTACTTTCATGATTTTTGTATCTGTATTCCCACATCTCTTTGCTCTTCTACTCAATTTAGTTTCTTATCTCCAAGGAATAAGTTGCCTCCATATTCCTCCTTCTTGAACCACCTCTCACTTCTCGATATTAGATTTCATTCACCATTTATCCACCCATTCTGCAAGTCTGTTTATGTCTTTCTGTATTTTGGTGCAGTCCTCCACATTATTAGCTATACCCCCCAATTTGGTATACTTTGCATATTTTGACACCATGGGGGAAAAATTCAGTTGGTTTGCACCTCCCGTTAGTGCCTTAAGAGGGCGCTACTGGGGCGCAAAGCAACTAGCTAGCGCCCAGGCGCGGTGATGTTTGCGCCGCTCACGAAATTGACTAGACATTTTGCAGTGGCGCTAAACACTACCGCCACGATCTCCTGCACCCGCAGATCGTGATGTCAGTCGAGCGTGCAACGCCCCAGTAGCGCCTCGGACTGGATAGCGAGTGGCGCCCCCTGTCTTACCACCTGCCGCTAGCAACGACAGGTTGAGGGGACCGTTTTGCAGTTGGGAAGGGACTGGGGGAGCACTATTTAAAGGTGACCGCTTCCTGCCTTTTTTTGTCGGCGAAATTTTTGCACCACGCATTCTGAGTGAGAGAGAGAGAGACTGCAGGAGATATTCAAAGCTGTGCTAATGAGTTTTGGGTACTGAGCAGCACTTTGCAGGTTCTTTTTGATTTGATTTTCCTTGCATCGATTTAGAAGAGACTATAGGGGCTGCACTCTGAGCTCTTTCCCTGGGCCTCTCCATTGTTCTTTCCAACAGATTTGACGTACAGGTCTCTCCAGGCCGAGATTCAAGGCTGCAATGAGCAGTGTGTGGATGGAGAGCAAGATCGACCATCCCCTTTAAGAACTAGCTGGCGCCATTGTGTCTGTGTTACATTGCTGACTGACATCACATGAGCTTCGCCAGTGCTCTGAGGTAGCGCCTCGCTCCTCGGCGTTAGCGCCTTAAGAGAGGTGTGTAGCACCTGATTTAGCGCTCCAATCACCTCCAGGGGCAATAGAAGCCAAGTTTGCAGTCGGAGGCAATAAGTAGCGCCAGGCGCTAAACTTTGCGCCCGGCCGATAATTGCGCCTGAAACGGGGCAATACCAAATTTCTCCCCCCATAGCTCCAAATCCAGAGTTCAAATCATTTATGTATATGCAACAGTGGTCCCAACACGGATCCCTGTGGGACCCCACTTCCCATTTGCTGCCAGTCCAGGAAACTTCCCTTAACTCCTCACATCTGTTTTCTGTTTTGTAGCCATCTTTCAATCCATTCTGCTTTCTGGCCGTTGACTCCACACGCCCTGACCACTCTCCTGAATCTCTTCTGTGGCACCTTATCAAAGGCCTTTTAAAAGTCCATGTATACCACATCCACTGCATTGCCCTTGTCTACCCTTTGTGTTATCTCTTCAAAGAATTCAATAAGGTTGCTTATATATGATCTTCCTTTTAGAAACCCATGCTGCCTATCTTTTATTATATTCTCCATCTCAAGATGTTTTGTTATGTAATCTTTTAGCAAGAATTCTAGAATCTTTCCTGTCACTAACATTAAGCTAATTGGTCTATATTTCCCTAGATCAGTTCTATCTTTATTTTTTAGAAGCTAGGAATTATATTTGCTGTTTGCCAGTCCTCTGGCCCTATTCCTTTCTCTATTGACTTTTTATTTTAGGATACTTGTGCCTCTGCTATCTCCTCACAAATGTCTTTGAGTATCCACAAGTACAATCCACCTGGACCCAGGGTTGTCCAGTTTGTTGAGTATCTCCTTTCTATCTTAACTGTTGGAATATCCCTCTTGACTTCTTCTACCGTTGTTACTTCCTCTTTGGTAGCTTCTTCAGTGAAAACTAAAACAAAGTATTTATTCAATATTCTTGCCATTTCAGTACCATCTCATGTGAATTTATCTTGCTCATCCCATAGTGGCCCCATCCTTTGTTACTTATGGGCCTAAAGAATACTTTACTATTTCTTGTTATAGGTTTTGATACTTTTAGTTGTATGAAAAACAAGAAAAGTCTTTTCGTTTGCCAGCACTTCAAAAGCTTACTGTGTAGCAAGAGACTGGTGGCATTAAAACGGCCTGTTCTTTTACTTTCAGGCATTTCCTTTATACAGACTCGCTTGAAATAAAAGAAAGAAGGTATAAATAGGTTGAAGTGTCATCAGCCTTGATTCTAAACATAGACTTGCTTTGTGCTCATTTGTTCTATGCTTCATCATCTCCCTTTAGCCTGAAGCCACCAGAGGGCAAACTGTCAGAGTGAATTCGCAAATATTGTCAATGGTTTTTGCATTTTTTTTTGCCAGATTGAAGTTCTAGCCGGGAGCAACAAAGGTGGCAGCAGCAGTGCCACCGAGGCAGTGACGGCTCCCAGCCAAGGCACGGTGTTGCAGTTCTTCACCAAACTGCGGAGACATGCCAGCTTAGAAGGAGCAAGCCCCTACTTCAAGATCAAAAAGTGGAAGTTTGAAACGAGCCAGAGAGCACTGAGCCTTGACACCAGAGGTAAGATTATTACAAAACCTGCAGTTAGCATGAAACAGTCTTTGTTTGATTCTTTTAGCCTGTCAAAGGTCTCTATTCCCTTAACAAAAAGAGGTGGGTATCGATAGCTTATATATCATAAAGACTGTTACAGTTCTTGAAATCAGTTCCCATAGAAGTCAATCTGCAAATACTGTGCAATGTGTCTCGTACGTCAGTTTCTCTATAGAAATCATTTGTAAGTCCTATGGGAGTTTTGAGTTTGTCTTCATTTGTTGTAGTGTAGTACTTCTTTGCTTACTGTAGCACTAACTGGGATCGGATTTGATTTATGCTACTTGTGTGCCAGCTTCAGCAATGGATTGTTTCCATTAGTTTATTTCTCTGACACGTGAACTGCTGGGAGTACTTACCAATTCCACTGTTATTGCTGTGTTAAGGTGGGAAATGGCTTTAATGAAGTGTATAGCACCTTGTGGGATCCAGGCTACAAACCTTCCCTTCCATTCAAGCTCATGGGCCCAGCTGTACAGTCTGACATCACATAGTGGTGTATTGCTCAGCTACCCATTATTCCCTTTTATTTATCCTCTTAAGTACAAAGTGGCACATAACTTTTTTACAGGATAAATCGATGTCAAGCTCTGCAGTGACTATTTAAATTGTTTAATGCTTTTATTTAGGATAAACATGTAGACATAAGAAGAAGTAAAACGTCACTTTTGAAAACCTAAAGAGCAATTCTTGAAGCAAAATGTCACGGTTAGAGTATGAAAGAGATATTCAATGGTTGTTGGACATTGTCGATTAGTTGTGTGTGCTGATATCAGCTGGAATGACGATTACCCAGTCACTGACTTTTCATGAATTGGCGTGAATGATGTTCTAATGAACTAATGCTGCAAGAGGATTTCAGTACATGTCTCTGATATCAGAATGATTACAGAATTGGAAAAGAAGCTATTTTTTATATTCACTGACAAAAATCGGAGGGGGAATAATGAAACGAAGAAATTAAATGAAGAAAATCCAGCTTGGATAGAGTTAAATGCGATCGTACGTGTTAGTGCAGAATGCAGTGATTAGATTACATGTCCTGCTTAGAAAGGCTGAAAATGGCCATTTCAAAACCACCCATAGCAGCCTTATAGAGTAAAGAGGAGAGCTGTGTTAGTGGATATTAAGCGAGCACATTTTGGAAGATGGTGTGTTAGTCTGTGTTAGAGAGAGGAGCGGGGAGGAGAGGATGTTGATGGGTCTGCTTTCATTAGTGCCCACAACCTCAATCGAGTGGCAGCTGGTAAACCTTCATTTAAAAAATAAAAATTAGTCACGTTCTTCAATAAGTTCAGTAGTTTGCTGTATTTTAATTTTTCCAGATTTCCACAGGAAATGTATTTAAATATGGTTTTAACAGAAGCAATTTGTGTTTTCCTATTTTTTGTTTTATTTTAGAATTAAAAGTTTTAATGTACAGGAAACTTTCTGATATCCGGCACTGACGGGACCGAGCTGGTGCCGTAACATCAAAAGTGCCGGACATACCAGAGTTAATGTTTAAACATACGGAACTGAAGCTCCGTGTGAATCAACAAACCCTAACAGCTTCAAAACAGTCGGCTGCAGCTGCAAGCGTCTGTAGCTGAAGCTGTTGCTATAGCTACAGACCTTGCAGTGCTTGACTGGGGAAAAAAAAAGCAACGAGAACTAAAAAAACATATAGAAAACGGCTCCTGATTTTTGCCGTTAGATCGAGTATTCCGGACATATAACCTCCGGATAAACCAAAGTTTCCTGTATTTACATATAATCAGGAAAGCATGTTTTTCGAGTGCTTAAATCGTTGTTTAGTGGCCGACTAAAACTCTCTTCATAAGGTCCAAATAACCAAATATTTATTTGCTCTTGTAAGGATACGTTCTCACATTTTTCCCATTTCTCCGCTTTCTGGTTTTCTTGGCCCTCTCAAAACCTTGAGCAGCCTATTAGATCACCACTTCCCCCAATCTTCTCTGTTTCTGTATATCCGTTCCAACTTTACAAGCCTTTCTTCATAACTACAACTTCTCATTCCCAGTATTATTCTAGTGAATCATCGCTGTACCATGGCTATAATATCCTTCCTATAATGGGGTGCCACATACTGCATGCATTATTCCACCTTTGGGAAATCAGTCAGGTGAGGGATTAAATCTGCATCCCATCATTCCATGGCAAAGTCCATTGGTCCCCCTGCATCATCGAATAGTGTGATTTATTGACCTAATGGTCGATGTTATTACTGAGGCTGCACTGAGCTCATTAAACAGAGCACTAAAGAAATCCTTCTAAAAATAAGCAAGTGATTTTGTGCCTCAGGAAACCATTTTTATTTATTGAGTTAGTTTAAACTTTGAATATTAATTTGTGTGCCTGCATTACAATATAATATGAATCACAAAATCTGGGAATTATACATCAACCCATGGATGAGATAGTCTTTTCAGGTATGATCACACTGCTTGGGTGGTGCTGACAAAATAACTCTCGCAGTGATGGTGGCTCTCCACTTGACATGAGGAAATTGTTTCTGAGATCGACCTGGTTGCATCCATAAAACAACCATTTTTACACTTTTGCGCCTTAATAGGTTGAAAAGCTGATCTTTGCACCTAGTCTTGAAGTTAGCAAAGACCACTTTATTTTCTGTGCTTTTTGACATGTTTAAAAGAAAGACTTGCATTTATACGGCGCCTTTCATGACCTCAGGACGTCCCAAAGCGCTTTGCAGCCAATAAAGTACTTTTTGAAGTGTAGTCACTGCTGTAATGCAGGAAACACGGCAGCCAATTTTGCACACAGCAAGCTCCCACAAACAGCAATGTAGTAATAGTCAGATAATCTGTTTTTTGGTGATGTTGATTGAGGGATAAATATTGGCCAAAACATGGATAGTCGGATTTGGAGAGGCTACGAAACCAGGGGAATGAAATGTATTTTTTCAGAAATATAACATTGAATATACTTTATTAGATAGAAATGAAATAAAAGGACTCTTAAAATAATAGAAACAGAAGAGAGGGAAAGTGGATGAGTAGAAGCATATCATTTGTTAGAATTGCTTTCTCAGTGTTCATTTTTGTAGCATAGGGTTAATGTTATAGTGACAAAGTTATCCGTGATACCTGAAGTGTGATTTGCTTTATTACCGCAATATTAATATTTGTTTCAGTGTCACAGTGAATCAGCTGCAGACAAGGAAGTCTAGAATTTCCTTGAACCTGCCATGGGTTAAAAATTCCAAGGTTTTATGAACTTGCCTAAATTAATTTTCACTCACTAAAAAGAATTGTCAGTTGTTTTGAGAAACAAAATCAAAGAAATTAATAAAATGCACCTTTTGAAATAGACAAATAGTCAATGAATAGGATAGAGCTTCAGCAACACAAAGGATCAAATGCAGCAAGAAACCAAAGAAAGAAACAATGAAGGATTGCAGTGCATAAACACATGGATCGGCCCCAATTTTAACTGCAGGTGGATTCTCCGCTAAGGCCTGAGTTAAAATTACAGTCGGGACTCAATGATGTCATCGGGCTGCAACATGCATATGTAAAGAAGGACCCTGTTGGCTCCAAACATGTGTCCTTGATGCCTGCTCAGGAGAGCAGGTTAAAATTGCAGATGTTGCGATCACGGCGGCTTTCAGACAGGTAAGAGCCAGGGCGATTTTAACTGCCCACCCGCCAGGTTTCTGCTGAGCGAGTAGGGTTAAAATCACCCCCTAATTTCCAAACTGGCAAACTGCTTTGCTTTTCAATTCCCCAAATCTGCTTCGTAATTTCGCTGTTTGGTGAACAGAATTTTCCAGTCCTACTAGGAACTAATAGTGCTTATAGTCCCACCAGTATCAGCTTGGGTCAATCGGTAGCACACTTGCCTCTTAAGACAGATGGTTGTGGGTTTAAGTCCCACTATAGACTTTAACAAATAATCTAGGCGTACACTTCAGTGCAGTACTGAGAGAGGGCCGCATTGGCTTAGGTACGTCTTTCGGATGAGATTGTAAACCATGACCTCATTTGCTAATTCATATGGACATAAAAGGACCCTTGGCAGTATTCAGAGAAGAGCTGGGAGTGAACATAAGAACATAAGAAATAGGAGCAGGAGTAGGCCAATCGGCCCCTCGAGCCTGCTCCGCCATTCAATAAGATCATGGCTGATCTGATCCTAACCGCCAATCCACTATCATAGAACCATCTCCTGAATCTAACAGAATTAGACACACGAAATAGGAGCAGGATCAGGCTACACGGCCCCTGGGCCCGCTCCGCTACCCACAGGGCCATGACCAATCCGAACCTAGTCTCATGTCCAAATTCCTGCCCGCTCCCCGTAACCCTTAATTCCCTTTACTTCTAGGAAACTGTCTATTTCTGTTTTAAATTTATGTAATGATGTAGCTTCTACAGCTTTTTGGGGCAGCATATTCCATGGACCTACCACCCTCTGAGTGAAGTAGTTCCTCCTCATCTCAGTTTTGAAAGAGCAGCCCCTTATTCTAAGACTATGCCCCCTAGTTCTAGTTTCACCCATCATCAGGAACATCCTCCCCGCATCCACCCGATCCAACCCCTTCACAATCTTATATGTTTCAATAAGATCGCCTCTCATTCTTCTGAACTCCAATGAGTAGAGTCCCAATCTACTCAACCTCTCCTCATATGTCCATCCCCTCATCCCCGGGATTAACCGAGTGAACCTTCTTTGTACTGACTCGAGAGCAAGTATGTCCTTTCTTAAGTATGGACACCAAAACTGTACGCAGTATTCCAGGTGCGGTCTCACCAATACCTTGTACAACTGAAGCAATAATTTTTATATTCTATCCCCCTAGCAATGAAAGCCAACATTCCATTGGCCTTCTTAATCACTTGCTGCACCTGCATACTAACCTTTTGAGTTTCGTGCACCAGGACCCCCAGGTCCCTTTGTACTTCAGTACTTTCCAGTTTCTTGCCATTAAGATAATAACTTGCTCTACGATTTTTCCTGCCAAAGTGCATAACCTCACACTTTCCAGTATTGTATTCCATCTGCCAAATCTCTGCCCACTTACTTAGCCTGTCTATGTCCCCTTGCAGGTTTTTTATGTCCTCCTCACTCACTACTTTCCCTCCCATCTTAGTATCATCTGCAAACTTTGATATGTTACACTCGGTCCCCTCCTCCAAATCGTTAATATAGATTGTAAAGAGTTGGGGACCCAGCACTGACCCCTGCGGAACACCACTAGTTACTGATTGCCAGTCTGAGAATGAACCATTTATCCTAACTCTCTGCCTTCTGTTAGATAGCCAATCCTCTATCCATGCCAGAATATTACCCCCAATCCCGTGATTTTTTATCTTAAGCAATAATCTTTTATTGAGTGACATTCAGCGTCCTGGCCAATGGTCCTACCTCAACCAACACCACCAAGAAAATATGATCTGCTCATTCATTCATTTGATGTTTCTGGCATCTTGCTGTGCATTAATTGGCTGCCGCATTTGCCTACATGACAGTGAGTGTTGTAAAGCCCTTTGGAACATCTTCCAGGAGCTACAGGAAACTTTTTTTTATCCGGCACCGACGGGACCAGCGTGGTGCTGGTTGATCAAAAAGTCCGGATTACAGAGAGGTATACTTACCAAGGTATGAGAGCCCCGTACACGGCCACAGGTGCAGGAGCCCCGGTTACACAGCACTTGTGCAGGAGTCCCAGTTACATGGCCACAGATCCAGGAGTCCCTGTTGCACGGCCACAGGTGCAGGAACCCCGGTTACATGGCCACAGGTGCAGGAACCCCGGTTACACAGCCACAGATCCAGGAACCCCGGTTACATGGCCACTAATATATAGTAAAACTTACCTGAACCTACTCCTGAATTTTGCCGGTTAAGAGAGATTTCCGGATATTTAGGTGTCGGTTAAAAGAGAGTTTCCTGTATATAGATTTACGGTCTTTCTTTTATTATTGTTCCATATATTTCTACAAGTTCTACAGCTTTAGTACACATTAGAAATTTACATTAAATTATAGATTTTACACATTGTAGCTCAGACATAAGCTAAGAAAATTATTCCGTACTGAGCACCATTGTAGCCCCTATAATGTTTAGAAAAAAATGTATCATTAAACACTGTTGATCAAACGTCTTTTGATCTTGGAGGCATTAAATGTGCTAGATGAGTTATTGCCACGTCGGGAGAAATTACAGTACTGTGAGGAAATACAGTATCGATTTTACAGATACAATGGGACACTGGTAATATGTTTGACCATTCTGGCGAGCACTGTACAAAAGACATGAAAAACACATACTTTTAAACCTGCTTTCTGACCATCTCAGAAAAGGAAATCAAATTTATTGGGAAAAAATGTTAAATCCTCGTAATAAAAACAGAAAATGCTGGAAATACTCAGCAGGTCAGGCAGCATCTGTGGAGAGAGAAACAGAGTTAACGTTTCAGGTCGATGACCCTTCGTCAGAACTGGAAAAAGCTGGAGATCGAACCGGTTTTTAAGCAAGTGCAGGGGCAAGGAAAGGGGGGAGGGGAGGAAAGAACAGAAGGGAAGGTCTGTGATAGGATGGAAGGCAGGAGAGATTAAGAGACTAAAGGGATGATGGTGCGAGGCAAAAGGAGATGGTAATGGAACAAGTTAAGAAACAAAAGACGGCTCTAGATGAAGTGTAAATGGCAGCTGTCTTTCATTCTGCCATTTACACTTCATCTAGAGCCATCTTTTCTTTCTTGTCCCATTACCATCACCTTTTGCCTTGCACTATCTCTTAATGTCTCTTAATCTCTCCTGCCTTCCACCCTATCACAGACCTTCCCTTTTGTTCTTCCCTCCCCCTTTCCCTGCCCCCGCACTTGCTTAAAAACCCGTTCGATCTCCAACTTTTTCCAGTTCTGACGAAGGGTCATCGACCTGAAACGTTAACTCTGTTTCTCTCTCCACAGATGCTGCCTGACCTGCTGAGTATTTCCAGCACTTTCTGTTTTTATTTCAGATTTCCAGCATCCGCAGTATTTTGCTTTTAAATCCTCGTAGCCCGCTAAGAGAAACTATTAATGTTCACGGTATGCTAAATAGTGGAGGCTGTTTAATTCGCGAGCATCATGTAGTAATGAGAGCAATAATTAGAGATCAGCCCTACTAGAATATTGTTCAAACATCCAAATACAGTCAAATCCACAATCTAAAATCATAATTGCCACGTTCTAGTTTGATTAGTACTGATGTGCTCAACCCAATCATCTGCTTATGTAACTTTTCCATGAATGTTGGTAAAAGATCTTGGGGGAAAAATTCAGTATTGCCCATTTTGGGGCGCTAATATCGGCCAGGTGCAAAGTTTAGCGCCCAGCGTTAATTATCGTCCCCGACTACAAAATTCGCCTCTATCGCCCCTGGAGGTGATTTGAGCGCTAAATCAGACGCTACACACTTCTCTTAAGACGCAAACGTCAGGGAGCGAGGTGCTACCTCAGAACGCTACCGTAGCTCAGGCGATGTCCGTTACCATGGAAGCCAGACAGACTGGCGTCATCCAGTTCTTAAAGGGGAGGGGCCATCTTGCTGACCAGCCACACCCTGCTCATTGCAGCCTTGAATCTCGGCCTGGAGAGACCTCTAAAGCAATTGTGTTGGAAGCACTAATGGATAGGCCCAGGGAAAGAGCTCGGCGCTTAGGAACCACAAAAGTGGAGCTGAGGGTCAAAACACATTAGGACAGCATTAAAACCAAAAATTTTGCCGACAAGAAAAGGCAGGAAGCGCCCGCCTTTAAATAGCGCTCCCCCAGCCCCTTCCTGACTTGGAAACATTCCCCATTACCTGTCGTTCCTAGCGGCAGGCGCTAAGGCGGGGGCGTGACACAATATCCAGTCCGGGGCACTGACGTCACGATCTGCAGGCGCAGGAGATCGTGGCGATAGAGTTTAGTGCCGCCGCAAAACGACTGGTCAATTTCACGAGCGGCGCTAAAATCGCCGCGCTCGGGCACTAAGTACCTAGCGCCCCATTAGCGCCCCCCAGAGGTGCTAACGGGATTCGCTAACCAACTGAAATTTTCCCCCTTCTCATTTGTCTTCTTTTCCCATCTACTCCTGTTCTGCTGAATCCTGTAAATGTTTCTTTTACAGTCCATTTATCAGTGACAACAATGGACTTTTTTTTGGGTACATTTAAAAACAAACTTATTGAATCAATGTGGGTAATTTTAAACTAACTCACTCGAGCGGGGTGTAATACCAGTGTTGCATCCAATCCCGTTAGTTTCCCAACAGGCTGATTAGGTTAAAATTGTCCCCAATGAGTCAGTAAAAATGTCTCTTCCCCAAAATATATATTATTGATAAAAATGTTACATAACAGGAAAAAAATACTGTAATGAAACCACAATCCTAAAAAGGTACTGTAAAAACTGCAACCAGAAACCCTTTACAAACCCTGCTCCCCTTTAGGAGCTCTATTATTTGACTTGCACCCATTCAAAATGGGCATTGAAAGCAAAGTGCAATCCTGGTCCCAAAGCCAGGAAGTCGCACTGTATTCATTGAAATAGCTTTGCATAAATTCTGAGGCCGAGTGAAGCTACCAGCACATGTTGGAAAATAGCGATAGCACGCCCCACAATTTTCCATCCAGTGCCCAATTCCAATGGATAGAAAATGGCGGGAGTGTGGCAATCTTTTCCCAACATGGATCCTGGCAGAGAGGCTCTGGGCCGGGATCACATATTGAAAAAAATTGGGCTTCCCATGCAGCCAGCCAAAAAACATAGACAGAACGAAAGGGACCTCCTCGCCCAAGTTTCCAATCTCTCTACACCCATTCTGCACCTGCGCAACTGGTGCTGTTGATTGGTAAATCTATTAGTGAGTGAGTGGTAAATCTATTAGTGAGTGAGTGCTTAATATGTATTTTTTTTTAATTCGTTTATGGGATGTGGGCGTCGCTGGCAAGGCCAGCATTTATTGCCCATCCCTAATTGCCCTTGAGAAGGTGGTGATGAGCCGCCTTCTTGAACCGTGTGGTGAAGGTACTCCCACAGTGCTGTTAGGGAGGGAGTTCCAGGATTTTGACCCAGCGATGATGAAAGATCGGCGATATGCTTCTAAGTCAGGATGGTGTGTGACTTGGAGGGGATCTTGGAGGTGGTGGTGTTACCATGCGTCTGCTGCCTTTGTCTTTCTAGGTGGAAAAGGTTCCTTTTCCTACTATTTTAATACGTTAACATCTCTGTTATAAATGGACAAAGGGATGTCATATGAATATGTTAAGTGTTCATTTGCTAACATTGCCAACAATAATTTCCAGCCTCTGAAGAATGGCACTACTGGATTCATCTGCGTAGGCTTGTAGTTCACCATCATATTAGATCCCGCTAAATGGAATGTTTACACATCTGGCATTTCTGGCTTGCAAACCTGAAATTCATGATGACAAGGTCCTTTTTCTTTTAAAGAAAAATCATTATTAACTGGTGGTATTGGCAAAAGGATGCCATTGGCTCATGACGCAATTTTAAATTGCACAAATGGGAGGCCCGGCCAGCTTGAAACCCGCCAGTAAAGCCAAGTAGAATTAGTGGCTCGCAGACCCACCGATGCTGTATTAAAGGGGTATGCAGCTGCAGTACAGTGAGTCATTGGCCCTTTGCTGTATGACTTGCCAGGAGGCTGCCCAGCTTTCAGATCACTTCTTTCATACTTTTCTGCCTTGCTTAACCTCAGAAACCTTTCTCTAATCACCATGGACATTATTACCAGTCTTTTCTGCATGGAGGAACATTTGGAGGAAGAGGAGCATTAGCAGCCTCAGGAAGCCATACCCAGCAAGCAGGTTGTACAGGCCCAGAGTTACTTTCCTGGACCTGACTGAGAAAATAAAAAGAAAGGACAATCATCCCTTTTGCAGAAGGACAGCTTTATTCCACACAGAATTTGGCCTTTTGCCCCTGGATCTTTCTCAAGAAGAACAGAAGCTTATATTAGCTCAGACTATTGCCTTAACCAGTAACCTCGTCACCCTTCTTCAAAGTGGCAACAACCTCTTCAATTCACAACTGCACCAACAATTGATGCATAAAATCTTAATCAGTCAATCTTGGGGACAGAGACAAGACAAGCTTTTATAGTATGTTTAATGATGGAGGAGAAGAATACTGAGTTAAAATAACATCGACAAAGACCTGTTGCTCTGTCACATCATCACTGAGATTAAACTGTCTCTGTTGGCCTGTGTCAGCTGCATGTATTCTTGTTTATATTGCTGTAGATCATTGTATTACTGGGTGTAAAAAGAGACACCTGCTATTGACTGGTGTCCATTATGTACAAGCCCTGTGTAATAATAGTATGTTACATCCAGGAAAACCACTTATATTGTTGGTGACAGGAGATGTCTGTTAGTCTTTATAACTCTAGTTCTCCTTACCATCTAAGGATAACCAAAAATTGCATCAGATATTTTCTAGAAACCTTAAGAGGACATACAAAGGCGTGTTATAGAAAGGTTGTGAGTTGGCAAACCAGAGCTTCTGTCTTCCATGTTAGTCCACTGTATAGTCAAAAATGGAAGAACCTGATGACTCCCAAACACTACCCTAGAATACCACCAAAACAGCCCTAAGAGGCATATTATCACCCACTTCTTCACCCAGAAGCTTAGCGTACTGGAAACCCAGAGACATGGAGCAAAGGTTAGTGGAGATAAAAAGCTAGAACAAATGACAACAACTGCAGCATAACGAATTAGCCCTGATTCAGGCCAGAGGTGAGCTAAGCAGCCTGAGAGAGCAACGGAAGCAGAAAGGCTCCTTCCAATTAACCAAGGTGAAAATATTAATTAAAAAGAGGCTAGTGGGCAAAATATTCTGAACAAGAGTTCCTAGCACACACCCTGCAATAACAAGCACAGAATAGATCTGTGGCATCCATTAAGAATGTAGAGGGTAAGCTAACCTCAGACCCAAGTGAGGTTCCCCACCCTGAATACAGTACAAAGAAAGCCATTGGTCCTGTGGAATGGTCATTCTTTCCTGCTGTACTCAAATGAATGGCCTTCAGTGATGCATTTCAGAAATCAATTAGAATCTTATATTGCAATCCCACATTCAGTATGTGCACCAATGGCTTGTCTCCCCGCATTTCAAGGATGCCCTCTATTGCCCCTCTTCCTTTCCCTGACCCTGGAATTCCTGGTGGTAAGCCCCTGGCAGCAAACATTAGAGTAATATTGGATACCCACAGGAAAACCCGAATACAAAATAGCCATGTATGCTGATGACATCTTACTTTATGTAATTAACTCTACAACCTCACTCCCAAAAAAATCTATCAAAATAATTAAGGAGTTTGATGAGCTCTCAAGACACAAGCTCAACTGTTCCTAAACCGAGGCATGTCCCTCGCCCGGGGCATCGCCATGCCAATTCACAGGTCAAACTCCTTTGTGTGGTCAGTACCTGGCTTCACATACCTTAGTGAAACAGTGACTCCCGCACTCACTGGCTTTATAGCCCCGTTGTGATGACATATCAGTGACGTGGCAAATAGAACAAGCTGCCCACAGCCCTCCTGAGGAGATGAAGGGCTCGAATTTCCCTGGGCCGTGGAGGCGGGAATGGAGGCGTGTGGGGTGTTAAAATTGCAGAATCGGGGGGCACGAACCCTTCCCACCCCAACCCGCCTCCATGCCCGTTTCCCAGGAGGCGGGTACCCGACCTGTGCTGGGAGCCGCCAGCCCAAGACGGGAAGTGGATTAGTGCCAATTAGCTCCAAACCACGCCAAGTTAGCGAGGCGGACCGTCGGGCTGAAGGGTTCGAGATGTCCAGTGTTCAGGTGAGTGATGGGTGCATGAGTGCAGAGGTAAGTGTGTTTGGTGTGTGTAAAGTGTTTAAATAAGTTTTACTTACCTCTACTTACTAATGCAGGCTTCCTTCCTTCAGGTCTTGGGAGTCCCTCATCTCACTGGCACAGAAAGCAGAATGGCCGCGAGCTGTCAAAAGTTGCAGCCTCTGCTTTCTGTTCTGGAGAGACCTCTAAATCAACCTGAGAGGACGGAATTAACTTAGAGTACAGATCGTCAGTGTTTGACAGCTTCAAAGGGCTGTCAAACGCTGATATTTCATCTGTCAAAAGCTCTTGACAGATGAAATGTCAATCTGTGACGTCACCTGTTGCCGGGTGGCCCTTAATTGGCCTGCTGAGCCCGCTGGGAGGGCTCAACAAGGTCAATCAAGTGAAAATCGCGTGGATTGGCCACAACTCGATGGAGGTGGGACTACAACCCCAAAAGTGTGAGTCCCGCCTCCTACTCACCTCCATTGATAAAATCCAGCCCGAAGAGTTAAAAGTGAATGTACTGCGTCGCCTTCTCTGTCTTTTTCAGATACGGCCGGTCAGGATCCCAACCCAGTAATTCCAAGATCTTGATAGGCACATCTCCAGGCTCCCGTGAGCTGGCAAGAAACCACAGATACACTTCAAACACCTTGAGCTCCCGAAACGCGAAGAAGGGCGCATCCTTTCCGATGTCAAGCACTAATGCTTGGTGGATGAATTCTGGAGATTTATGGCATTGAATCTAAATAGCCCCCCACAACCCATGACTATACATGAAGACCAGAGCCTCCTTAAACAACCTGCCCTTCACTGATCTTTAGAGAAGGCCAAGAGAGCCCTGCAAACCCTCCATGGATAGAGGCCTGTGCCTCTCTGAAAATTCGGAAGGGCCGATCGACCCTTTTCCCAATATGCTCCAAAGGAGAATTCTCAGGAACATTCACATGGGTGGATTATGTTATCCCCTTTCAACAGCTGGATGACAAAGTCCACCTCACCAAACTTGACTAATACTTGACCTCTATTGCACCTTATTTCTAACCAAATAGTTTTCTGTCTTTGAAAAGAAAGACTTGCATTTCTATAGCGCCTTTCACAACCTCAGGATGTCCCAAAGCGCTTTACTGCCAAAGAAGTACTTCTGAAGTGTAGTCACTGTTGTAATGTGGGAAACGCGGCAGCCAATTGCGCACAGCAAGCTCCCACAAACAGCAATGTGATAGCGACCAGATAATCTGTCTTTTTGGTGATGTTAATTGAGGGATAAATATTGGCCAGGACACGGGGGATAACTCCCCTGCTCTTCTTCGATATAGTGCCATGGAATCTTTTACGCCCACCTGAGAGAGCAGACGGGGCCTCGGCTTAACGTCTCATCCAAAAGACGGCACCTCTGACAGTGCAGCACTGGAGTGTCAGCCTAGACTTTTGCACTCGAGTCTCTGGAGTGGGACTTGAACGCACAACCATCCGACTCCGAGGCGCGAGTGCTACCCACTGAGCCATGCTGACATGTGAACCTTCAAGTACATCACCTTGTTCCAGTGCTGTAACAGTACCTCTGATCAATACTGCCACCCCAGCCCTCCTTTTTTCTCCTTCCCTATCTTTCCCGAATACTTTGTAGCCAGGAATATTAAGTACCCAATCCTCCCCTTGTTTGAGCCTTTGAGGTCCTGCTACCTCATTCTTATCTCATGCCACTATCACTGCTGCACCGCTATTTACTAACACCATGAAAATCAGAGTGAGAAAATGATGTGCTGACATTCACAGAATCACAGAAACCCCACAGTGCAGATAGAGGCCATTTCGGCCCATCGAGCCTGCACCGACACATATCCCACCCGATCCCTGTAACCCCTACACCAACACATATCCCACCCTATCCCCGTAACCCCACGTATTTAATCCCCCTAACACTAAGGGTCAATTTATCATAGCCAATCAACCTAATAGTGTGAAGGAAAAGGGTAAAAGTGATTTTGTGTTGGAATAAAGAACAGGCATTTTGAGGTACATCAGGGCAGTAGAGCTTTGTTTAGGCAGCATGTGTTTCAGCTCACACGACTACTCTGGGGTTTATGTGGCACAGAGTCTGAACAGACTTGGATTCGAATCAGCCCCAAAGGAGTAAGTGAAACAAATGGATTGCAGTTTCATTATGTTACAGCCCTGTCACACTCTATCTTCCGATATTAACTGCTGCCTGCTACTCACAGCTCACATTACTGAAGTGAGTGATCATCGTACCGGATAAGTAGGAGCGAGTGAGACAGCTGGGTGCAGGATAAGAAAGGACACTAACACTGACAGATGTTGGTAACAGGAAACGATGCTTACTGCCCAGCAATTATCAGCGCAGTAAACGTGACACTGGCTCCAAGAGAAGAAAGGAAGCTGTTAGTTCCACAGGATATATCATTGCATTGGTGGATCATTTTAGTGGGCACGGAAGCCAACAGGAAGCTGCTATTAACTAGTGTTAGAAACACACGGGTAGAGGTTTGTCTTGGGCAGTCGGGTAAAACGAGTGGTATCGCATCAGTTGCCTGTTCGATGCCTAGCAGCAATATTCATTTACATTGTCATCAATGAAACTGAATACCGGGCGGGATGAATAACGCCCAGCCATTACAATTCCACCCGTTTTGCCTTATCGCCCAAGTAGAATTTCTACCCCAGAAGCACAAACAAAAGCAGTTAAAAAAGCATACGGGATCCTGGGCTTCATGAATAGAGGTATATAGAGTACAAAAGAGTGGGACCCCTGACGGCATCCCTGCTTTTGCCCTCCTGTGCGATGTGCAACCAGGCTGCGTTGGTGTCCTGGGGAGGTCTCTGCCACCCTTGGAAAGGAAGAGAACCTCCCTGCGTGCTGTGATGGAGGGAGTCATTGGATAGCCTGGGTGCAAGCGTCCACCTTTGTGCAGTGTTTGCAGCACTGTCAGAACAACTGTCCAACACCATGTGGACGTGGTCCCTTTAAGGAAACCGCTGATGACACGTCATCAAATGACATCATCAGACCCGCTTCCTGTTAATTGGCCGGGAAGCCCGCAGGGCGGGCTTAACAAGGCCAATCAAGGGAAAATCCCTTTGACAGAGCAGCTGCAGCCGGGAGCGGGACTGGAACCCGGCAACTAGCTATCCCACCAACATCCCAACACCGCTGAGAAAATCCAGCCCGTAGAGTACAAAAGCGTGGAAATTATGATGAACCTGTATAAAACACTGGTTCAGCCTCAACTGGAGTACTGTGTCCAATTTTGGGCACCGCACTTTAGAAAGGACGTGAAGGACTTGGAGAGGGTGCAGAAAAGATTTATGAGAATGATTCCAGGGATGAGGGACTTCAGTTACGTGGATAGGCTGGAGAAGCTGGGGTTGCTCTCCTTAGAGCAGAGAAGATTGAGAGGGGATTTGATAGAGGTGTTCAAAATCATGAGGAGTCTGGATAGAGTAGATAGAGAGAAACTGTTCCCACTGGCGGAAGGGTCGAGAACCAGAGGACACAGATTTAAGGTGATTGGCGAAAGAACCAAAGGCGACATGAGGAAAAACTTTTTTACGTAGCGAGTGGTTAGGATCTGGAATGCACTGCCTGAAAGGGTGGTGGAGGCAGACTCAATCACTTTCAAAAGGGAGTTGGATAAGTATCTGAAGGAAAACATTTGCAGGACTACGGAGAAAGGGCGGGGGAGTGGGACTAGCTGAGGTGCTCTGCAAGGAGCCGGTACAGGCTCGACGGGCCGAATGGCCTTCTTCCGTGCTGTAACCATTCTATGATTCTATGAAAGCTTCTTTAATACAGGGAAGTGGGTTTGTCAATAACATTAGAAGGAAACATGATGCAGTTCGATTATGAAGAGTCAGAATTTAAGTCTAATAAATTAAATATTTGTCTCTCAATTGCACATCGATTATAGTAGTCTAACAGTTGTGTTACTGGACCAGCAACCCAGAGGTTGTGAGTTAAAAGCCTACCACGGTAAGTTGAGAAATTGAATTCAATAAATCTGGTAAGTTGTGGGCTGGCACCAGAAACAGTGGCCGTGCTCCCATCGAAGATCAGGGCACACAGGAAGGGCTGACTTCTGCCCAGGGCCTGATTTGAATTTTGGAAAGAAGGAAGGAAAAACATTTTAGTGGGTTAATTTCTTCAACATGTTATTTTTATCACAGTAGCTGACACATTTGCATTAAATTTATCTCTCTGCTATATTTTGTAGAGTTACTGCAGAATTTAAGTTGAATGCAAAAACTGTGCATTGAAAAAATGCACATGAAAGAAATTAAAACTCTCCACCTCAATGTCTGATCTCTTTTTTTATGTACCCTTGTCTCAAGTCGAGTGTCCATTTTAGTACCTCATCAGCTGGATATCCTCTTTCTTTTTTTCTCATGACAGCACTTTTTTTCCGTTTCTCTCCTTTGCCTCTTTTTCTTTGTTTGCATCTGTCTCTCAATTTCCATCTAATTACTAAACTTCACTATTATACGTAGCGCCCAGCTGGATCCTGTTAAGTGTATGACGAGTCTGCAACATGTTTTTGCTTCTACCAAAATAATGAATGAATCAAGATGTCTATAAGTTGCGGAGAAAGGCACACAATTTAAAAATCTTTGTACCATAGCACAGTTAAAGAAAAGAAGGAAAGGCTTCAATTTATATAGCACCTTTCACGACCACCGGACGTCTCAAAGCGCTTTACAGCCAGTGAAGTACTTTTGAAGTGGAGTCACTGTTGTAAGTTAATCATTTATTCAGAGATTCAATGTAAACCACAGCAGAAATCAATAGAAAAATGACATAAAAGTGATCAGGCTTCTAAAACATATGTCTGTATCTGAATTTGGAGTTAGGACGATGGGCGCTGGTTAATATTCAGCAAACCTTGAACACTTAAAGCAGAGCTAAGAAGCAAATATGTCAATGCTTGGAGCAAGAATTTATATTTGAATATTAGAACGAAAGAAGAGAGAAAGGAACTGTCACGGCCTCAGGATATCCAAAGCACTTCACAGGCAATGAAGTATTTTGATGTGTAGTCGTTGTAATGTAAGGAAATATTATGCTTGAAAATGGAATTCAATAAAATAGGAGTGAATGTCAAGTGGGGCTTTCTGTGCTTGAATTGGAATTCCACTTAAATCACGTCTACATTTACCTGAATTTGAACATATACCCGAGCTTCTCCATGTACGATCTATTGATAGGTCCAATCAGTATCTAAATAATTACATTTAAAGGTGTATTACTTCCTTCAATACATTTTCAACCTCGATGACTTTTCTATATTTCTTTTACTGTTTTCGTACAGTGTATGGTGTATTTGTCAACCTGTATATGTAGTAGGAAATGACCCTGTCTGATATAGGGAATTGTACTGGAATGTGATCTGGAGGAAGGTGGATAAGAACAAAGCTTTTTTTTTAATGGTCTGGCGATAAAATTCCTTTGCAATATTATTAGCGTTCTGACTAATGGGTGTGCATTAAATATTCTCCATTTAAAATAGTGCTCACATGGCATGGTGTTAATCAGTGTGCTAAAAATAATGTGCTGAGGAATTTCAACCCCCTGAAATGAAGCTGGACAATGTAGAGTAATTCTAAGGGAGGCTGCAGATTCCAGTGAGAGCAGGGTAAGTCCGTGGATAATAAAGCGAGCCTGGATGAGTAGTCCTGGGGAGATTGTACACACCAGGAAGTTTGCATAATAGGAATTTCAAAATACACTTACCAATGATACAAATGGCAGGAAGTGAAAATATTTTGAATATATAAGCACATAATAATATCAAGAAATTACATATTATGGGTAGAATACATTAAAGAAGAATATCAATCTGAGCAAAGTGTACCTCAAGGAAGAGTGTAAAAACAAAAAGTTTTAAATGTCTCCTCTCTGGATGCAGATATTCCTATTTATGACCATCAACAAGCAGTATAACTGCAGCCTAAGAACTTTCGAATGTTTACTTATACATTTGCATATTCATTTACTAATGGAATCATTTGCGTTTGTTAGGGTCTCCAAAGAGACACCAGTTCCATCGACAGCGTGCTGCCAGTGAGAGCATGGAACGGGAAGACCAGGATCCTCACCAGACTGATATTATACAGTACATTGCCCACACAGATGACGTCACCTTTTGCACCTCTCCGACTCCATTTGCACAACCCCCCTCCAGTCCACCTCCGTCAGTTGGCAGGTATTGTTCAATCTGTTGTGATTCAAAGAATCGGAACATTTTCTTTTGCATTTTTCATGTGAATTAAAATGATTTACTATAAGAACCAACAATCGTGAGATGTATGAAAGAGTGTGTGTGTGTATACAAGAGTGTGTGTATGCTTGTATGGGTGTATGAGTGTTTGTATGAGTGTGTGCACGAGAGTGTGGGTGTACGAGTGTGTACAATTGCGTGTGTGAGTGGGTATGTGTGAGTGTGGGTGTACGAGTGTGTGTGTATGAGTGGGTGTACGAGTGTACAAGTGTGTATGATTGTGTGTGTGTGTATGAGTGTGTGTACGATTGTGTGGGTGTACGATTGTGGGTATGTGTGTGTGTGTACAAGTGTGTGTACGATTGTGTGTGTGCGAGTGTGTGTACGATTTTGTGTGTGTGTGTACGAGAGTGTGTACGATTGTGTGTGTGTACGATTGTGTGTGTGGGTGTACGATTGTGTGTGTACGATTGTGTGGGTGTACGAGTGTCTTAGTGTGTGTGTCCGAGTGTGTGTGTGTACGAGTGTGTGTGTAAGAGTGTGTGTGTGTATGAGTGTGTTAGTGTGTGTACGAGAGTGTGTGTGTGTACAAGTGTGTTAGTGTGTGTGTCCGAGTGTGTGTATGAGTGTGTGTGTACGAGTGTGTGTACGAGAGTGTGTGTGTACGAGAGTGTGTGTGTACGAGTGTGTGTGTGTACAAGTGTGTTAGTGTGTGTGTCCGAGTGTGTGTATGAGAGTGTGTGTGTACGAGTGTGTGTACGAGAGTGTGTATGAGAGTGTGGGTGTACGAGAGTGTGTGTGTACGAGTGTGTGTACGAGAGTGTGTGTGTGTATGAGAGTGTGGGTGTACGAGTGTATGTGTACGAGTGTGTACGAGTGTGTGTGTACGAGAGTGTGTGTGTATGAGTGTGTGTACAAGAGTGTGTGTGTACGAGAGTGTGTGTACGAGTGTGTGTGTACGAGAGTGTGTGTGTGTATGAGAGTGTGGGTGTACGAGCGTATGTGTACGACTGTGTGTACGAGAGTGTGTATGTGTACGAGAGTGTGTGTGTGTATGAGAGTGTGGGTGTACGAGTGTGTGTATGAGAGTGTGTGTGTATGAGAGTGTGTGTGTATGAGAGTGTGTGTGTATGAGTGTGTGTGTGTACAAGAGTGTGTGTGTACGAGAGTGTGTGTGTATGAGTGTGTGTGTGTATGAGTGTGTGTACATGAGTGTGTGTGTGTGTACGAGAGTGTGTGTACGAGTGTGTGTGTGTACGAGTGTGTGTACAAGAGTGTGTGTGTGTACGAGTGTGTACGAGTGTGTGTGTACGAGTGTGTGTGTGTGTACGAGAGTGTGTGTACGAGAGTGTGTGTGTGTATGAGAGTGTGGGTGTACGAGTGTATGTGTACGAGTGTGTATGAGAGTGTGGGTGTATGAGTGTGTGTATGATTGTGTGTGTGTGTGTGTGTATGAGAGAGTGTGTGTGAGTGGGTGTGCATACAGACTTACCAAACTTCTTGACAAAAGAATAATATATTTCTAAATACTGAATGCCAGCTTCTCAGTAGATGACTGGAGAAAGCAATTTGCTTTGCTGCTTGAATTAATATTATTTTGCACTGATTGTGTCACAATGAGGGTAATTTTGACTTTGTACGATAATGTAAAATGTGTGATAGCGAATCAGTAGGCTATTTTACATCTCTCCTGACTTTTATTTCAATTGACTTCAATGGGAATAAGAATCAGGTGAGATGTAAAACGGGCTGTCGATTCACAAGCTCCCGTTTTTACATTACTGCACAAAGTCAAAATTACTCTGAATAAGTTGGACTCTTTTAATGATGTTGAATCTGGATTATCCTTAACTGACACCAAGGTAACTAGGGCTGAACAACTGTTAATCATTTTCTGCACTTCAGAAAATAAAACCTAAGCACTGAAACTATGATAGTCATACCCTGGGTATTAAGCAAAACCCGGGTGAGGTGCAGAAAGGGAAAATCTGGTGGGGAGGATCGGATGCGGTAACAGAATCTGCCGGATTTTCCTTGCAGGTTCTGTTAGGGGCATGCAGACATCCCTGCCAGATTTTCCTTTCTGCACTGCAGGCGATACTGAACAAAAAAATCTACCCCAATGACTTTATAAATATATTTTAAAACAGAATATATTGTAGAAAATAGCAGATACTGCTGAGAGTTTTAAAGGCCGTAATTGAATCTTGCAGTTCAGCTGACGCTGTTAAAATTACTTCCATTCATTTTTATGCTTCATGACAAGATCAGGATTCTTTGATTCTTCCCTGAGCACCATAATTCCATATGTTATTCCACACGTTATTTGACATATATTCTTCCAGACGTGTGTACAACCCAAAGCAGGCAACAGGTAATGCCCAAGAGGGAAGAATTGCTTTGGTTGCTATGTGGCATGGTATTCTAAACATGTGTTAAATGCATTCACAGTGTCACTATATATAGCAAGAGCAAATCTTCCCTTCCCCGCACCCCAGGTTATTAACTTGGTAGAGTTGCAATGTTGCTCTGTACTGTCCATGTATTGCTGTGTATTTTGGTTGTAAATTTGCAGCTAATTTGATACTAATCCGAGTGTAAATGACGCAGCTTTATTTACTCCAGTTGATAAGTGGAGTAAAAACTCCTGCCTCCGAGATGTGGAGTAGCACAGAGCCACGAAGAAAGAGATTTTGCATTAAACCACGACAAATGGCTGACGACACCCAGCTCGACCTCGCCGCCACTTCTCTCGATCCCTCCACGGTCTCTAAATTGTCAGACTACTTGTCCGACATCCTGTTCTGGATGAGCAGAGATTTTCTCCAATTGAAATATTGGGGAGACTGAAGCCATTGTTTTCGGTCCCTGCCACAAACTCCGTTCCCTAGCCACTGACTCCATCCCTCTCCCTAACATCTGTCTGAGGCTGAACCACACTGTTCGCAACCTTGGTGTCATATTTGACCCTGAAATGAGCTTCCGACCACATATCCGCAGCATAACTAAGAATGCCTATTTCCACCTCCGTAATATCGCCTGTCTCCACCCTTGCCTCAGCTCATCCGCTGCTGAACCCCCCATCCATGCCCATCCTCCCACGTTCCACCCTATGTAAACTTGAGGTCATCCAAAACTCGGCTGCCCGTGTCCTAACTCGCACCAAGTCCCGGTCACCCATCACCCCTGTGCTCACTGACCTACATTGGCTCTCGGTTAAGCAACGCCTCGATTTCAAAATTCTCATCCTTGTTTTCAAATCCCTCCATGGCCTCGCCCCTCCCTATCTCTGTAATCTCCTTCAGCCCCACAACCCCCTCCCCGAGATATCTGTGCTCCTCTAATTCTGCCCTCTTGAGCAACCCTGATTATAATCGCTCAACCATTGGTGGCCGTGCCTTCTGTTGTCTCGGCCCTAAGCTCTGGAATTCCCTGCCTAAACCTCTCCGCCTCGCTACCTCTCTTTCCTCCTTTAAGACGCTCCCTTAAAGCCTACTTCTTTGGCCAAGCTTTTGGTCACCTGCCCTAATTTCTACTTTTGTGGCTTGGTGTCAAATTTTTTGTCTTTTAATACTCTTGTGAAGCGCCTTGGGACGTTTTACTACGTTAAAGGCGCAATATAAATACAAGTTGTTGTTGTTGATGTGAATCTCCTGTCATTATTCTGGCTCGAGTGTAAGCTCAGTTCGTGTGTCAGGCTGGGTAATTTAATGCCGGTCTACAGAAGATCTGATTCGATGCACATAGATATGTAAGTGCTTGGAAATCTTTGAACTGAATGTGATCATGGAGTGTAAACACGGCTCAACCTCAAACAGGAACAACAGCAGTGAATTCATTCTAAAGTTGTGAGAACAGATGGCTTGGGTTCGTAGCAGAAAAGGAAGTAGTGATCTCATCATCTCTCCTCTAAGCAGGCAGATCCTGTGTTTATATCTGTACCGAGAGTAACTGGTAAGTTCTTTCTGGGTAGCAACCCAGGCGTGGTGGGAGCATTGAACATCTCGTATCCAATTATCCACTCGGGGAGAGTGTAGGATGTCACTACAGCAGCGTCACATCCTGCCAGGAGATACACACAGAGATCAATTACTCCATCCAGCCCAAGGCCAATCACCCACCTAAATTGCCATTGCTACTCTCATCCTGCCATGAGAAACTTGGAACTGGCGGGTGAGTTTTCATACTGTCGTGTTACAAGTATAGGGGAGGGATATATTGCCATGTACTTTCCAAAGTTCATACTAAACCAGATTCATTCTGATATGAACTCAGCAATATGAATGAACAATATGTCTGAGAAACAAATTGAAAGTAACTCTGGTGTCCTTAAATCACATGGAGGCTATATTGGTAAATCTGTTTCTGTTTAAATCAGCTCAAATTTCCTACACGTTGAATAACACAATACTGAATTAAGGAATTTCCATGACACTTCAGTTCCTTCATGTCTCACAAGTATATCCACTTACCTTTGATGACTTCACCTTTAGCCTTTCCTCTTCTACAGACGTTCTTAGCCTCACTATTTCCTCTGAACTCAAATGGAAATACCATATATCCTCCATTGCTAAAACTATCTCCAAGAGACTCAGTTTCCTCTTTCATGCAAGACACTTATTTTCCCCTCAACAACTCTTACCATTCATGAGAGCACAAGTGTAACCAAGACCTCAGTATATTTCCCCATAGTTGGGGAAGCTTTTCTCTTGCACCCCTGGAAAGAATACAAGGAAAAGCTTGGGTGATTGTTGATCTTTCTCTTCCATCTAACCTCCAATCTCCCCATCTCCATCCTACAGATTCCTCCTCCTCCTCCATGCAATCCTCACTGTTTTGAAATCAAGACTCATCACACAATTTCCTGCCCTGACTTAATGGCGCCGATATTTACGGGGAGGCGGGAAGGGAGCGGAGTTGTGGGTGGGAAACCCAGAAATCCCGGGAATGCGGAGGTCTTGCCGAATTTAATGGCAGGATCTCATTGTCATTTTTTATTCTGTTTCCCGCCCGGCAGCGGCCGGATTGACAGGCTGGCCAGCTGCTGGGCGGGAAAGACAGACGAGGCTCAATCTATAGGAAAATGGTTATTGCACAATAAAATGGACTTTATTAGTAAAAATAACACCCTGCTGCACTAGAAACCCCCAAGACTTGGCCAGTTGGGTTTCCCAGACATTTCTCAGATCACAGGTTTGGGGGTGGTGCGGGGTCGGCTGAGCATGGCAGAGAGGAGAGGCCACGATTGGCAGAAAGTTTGCTTGAGGGGTTTGATTTAAATATTATATTGAACTGTCCAACCACTCAAGAGCGGGACACAGACACGCCACGCAACTCACCGTCGTAAAAATGACACCATCCAGGACAAAACAGCCCGCTTGATTGGCACCCCATCCACCACCTTAAACATTCACACCCTGCACCACCGGCGCACCGTGGCAGACTTGTGCTCCAGAACTAGCCGCGCCTCTAGCCAAGCTGTTCCAGTACAGCTACAACACTGGTATCTACGCGACAATCTGGAAAACTGCCCAGGTATGTCCTGTCCACAAAAAGCAGGTCAAATCTAATCCGGCCAATTACTGCCCCATCAGTCTACTCTCAATCATCAACAAAGTGATGGAAGGTGTCATCGACAGTGCTATCAAGCGGCACTTACTCACCAATAACATGCTCACCGATGTTCAGTTTGGGTTCCGCCAGGACCACTCAGCTCCAGACCTCATTACAGCCTTGGTCCAAGCATGGACAAAAGTGCTGAATTCCAAAGGTGAGGTGAGAGTGACTGCCCTTGGCATCAAGGCAGCATTTGACCGAGTGTGGCATCAAGGAGCCCTAGCAAAATTGAAGTCAATGGAAATCACGGGAAAAACGCTCCACTGGCTGGAGTCATATCTAGCACAAAGGAAGATGGTTGTGGTTGTTGGAGGTCAATCATCTCAGCCCCAGGACATCACTGCAGGAGTTCCTCGGTGTCCTAGGCCCAACCATCTTCACCTGCTCCATCAATGACCTTCCCTCCATCATAAGGTCTGAAGTGGGGATGCTCGCTGATGATTGCACAGTGTTCAGTGCCATTCGCAACTCCTCAGATAATGAAGTAGTCCATACCTGAATGCAGCAAGACTTGGATGACATTCAGGCTTGGGCTGATAAGTGGCATGTAACATTCGCGTCACGCAAGTGCCAGGCAATGACTATCTCTAACAAGCGAGAGTTTAACCACCGTCCCTTGACATTCAGCGGCATTACCATCACCAAAGCCCCCACCATCAACATCCTGGGGGTCACCATTGACCAGCCACATAAATACTGTGGCTATAAGAGCAGGTCAGAGGCTAGATATTCTGTGACGAGTGCTTCACCTCCTGACTCCCCAAAGCCTTTTCACCATCTACAAGTCAAGAGTGTGATGGAATACTCTCCACTTGCCTGGATGAGTGCAGCTCCAACAACACTTAAGAAGCTCAACACCATCCAGGACAAAGCAGCCCGCTTGATGTGCGCCCCATCCACCACCTTAAACATTCACTCCCTGCACCACCGGCGCACCGTGTGTACCATCTACAAGATGCACTGCAGCAACTCGCCAAGGCTTCTTCGGCAGCACCTCCCAAACCCACGACCTCTTCCACCTAGAAGGACAAGGGCAGCAGGCACATAGGAGCACCACCACCTCCAAGTTCCCCTCCAAGTTACACACCATCCTGACTTGGAAATATATCGCCGTTTCTTCATCGTCACTGGGTCAAAATCCTGGAACTCCCTCCCTAAAAGCACTGTGGGAGTACCTTCACCACACGGACTGCAGCGGTTCAAGAAGGCGGCTCACCACCACCTTCTCAAGGGCAACTAGGGATGGGCAATAAATGCTGGCCTTGCCAGCGACGTCCAAACACATTTTTTTTTAAAGTGCATATGCAACGGGTTGGGGTCGCATTGCGCGATTTAAAATTTTTAACTCCCTCAATCCTATCCCGCCCATTGTGGGGGGCTTAGTCTTCACTTCTGCCTGTAAACCACAGGCTTCTAAAATGCAGTTTTTGCATAAACATAACTGATATCTGCTGTTCTGGTGACTCGGTGAACATTAAAGAGAAAGGAATTCTCCTGGTGTCCTACCTAGCATTCATCCCTCAATCAACACCACCAGAAACAGAGTAGCTGGTCATTTATCTCATTGCAGTTTGTAGAATATTGTTGTGTACAAAATGACTGGTGTAAAATAAAAACAATGGCTGGAATTTTCCCCTAAAAAAAGGGTGGGTTTGGTGCGTGGGGGCAGTTAAATTATTAAAAACGGCCTGATCCCGCCTCCAACCCGCCCACTTCCAGTTTTAACAGAGGCGGGGGAGTGGCGGGCGACCATCCTGTTCCAGGGCGGTACGTCAATTTAAATATTATAATGAGACAGGAAGCCTCTTTTTTCACCTCCATTTTTAATTTATCTGCATGTGGATGGGTTTCACACAATTCGTGAAACTTGGCAGTTAAATCAAGGTGGGGACTGCTGGATCCAGAAGGTAAGTGGCTTTATACCTACATCCCGGATGCAGGGTCCCTAACCCACTCCCCATGATCGGAGATCCCACCACAAGGCCTCCAATCACCTCTCCAGGCCTCCAATCCCCACCATGGAACCTCCCCCTCCCCCCGGCGATGATGCTGAGGCCAGCCACAATCCTCTCCCCCACCCCCCGCCTCCCACCGATCCCCCGGCCGACCCCCCACTCCTGCCGATCCTGCCGCAGACCCCCCCCCCCCCCCCCCCCCGCCAGTACGCGATCCCCAAACCCCCCACGATCCCCAACTCCCCCACTATCCCAGACCCCCCCCCCCCCCGCGATCCCAGACCGAGACCCCTGCAATCCCACCCCCGGACCGACCCCTCACTCCCTCTCTGCAGCTGCAGGCCTACCCGCCCGCAGCCAGCCAGCCTTTCAATCTGGCTGGCTGCGGGCGAGAAACCGAGGCCTCACGTGCAAATCAGGCCCTGCCGTTAAAGTCGGCAGGGCCTGCGGGGAAACCCGACCTCCCAGGTTTCCCGCCCACCTCGGAGGTCCCTGCCCCCTAACCCACCTACCTGCAGAAAATCCCAGCCAATGACTGAACTTGAAAGTAATTTATTGTATGGAATGTACTGAGGGACGTTCCCGAGAGCTGTAATTACGCCCTCTGTCAGTACAATTCTTTCTTCTTACGACTTTGTCTGGCTTCATCGTCACTCATTGGAAAACAAAATTAATAATTCTAAAATTATAACTTTACTAACACATCTAATGATATCATGTAAATGATCTGCTTGTCATACATAAAAAAAATAAGTATCACGAACAATTGAAAGTATTTTTAGAAATTTAGTTTCAACTTTTTTTTTCCACCTTTCCTCGTCCCTCCAACACCACAGACTATACCCAACCAAAGAGGCAGGTTTCAGCCTATCCCTAGATCCTACCAAGGCCACTCTGTAACCAGCTGTTGTGAATGGCACAAAGTCCTCAATTTTCACTCTGTCTCCTCGGAAAACAGAGCCTCACTAGAATCTGCCTCGGCCGAGATCACATACTCACTGGATAAACATGAGTATGCGGCGTGCCATAAGGTCAATGGAATTCAGAGGTAGCTGTATCACAATCAATGACCCTGCTGTATCTTTCTGAACTTCTTTGACATGCGTACATGTTTCAAGGGATGAGTGATGACAAGCAGGTGAAAATGAGAAGTATTTTCCATTTTGTACCCAATGCAGCATCAAGCAAGCGCTTCTAAAATCTTCTAGCAATGTACCTTAACTGCACTCACAAAGGAGGAGGCCAGTTTGGTAGATGGCAAGTGGATAAAGACAGGTGGGATACATCTCACTTAAGCAACTTAACAACCATTTAAATAAATAATTAGAAATGCCTATGGGTATAGAAATTCCTCCGTATCGTATATGACTTCAATTCAACCGAATATCGGGCGGGGCGTATAAGTGGCAGCCTGTGCGATTCTGCCTATTTTGTGCAACCATCCAAGACGGAATTCTACCCCATCAACTTAATTTGAGTTTTATTTATTTTGGGCTAGAATTTATGGATTAGCACTCCTAGTACAGAGATTCAAACAACAGGGGCACTTGTCAGGAAATCTGCTATAGAGGTCAGCATGCCCTGTACGATTTTCATTAATTTAATGGATGGAAAATTGTGTTGGGCAAACTGACCTCAGCACCAGAATTGCCCATAATCATCCCCCCTCGCACAAAGCTCTGTGTGGAGCCTGCTAATCCATCAAATCTACCTCGTTGTCACTTGTACATAGCTGTGTCTGTAAGGTAGTATTTGGCAAGAATCTTTCGTAACCAGCCGTTCAAGCTGAACTGGGATATTCTATATGTGTGTCTGCATGTTTGGAACCCATCACACTTCAGATGTCAACTTGTGTTACAGATGTTAAACAAACTCACAGAAAAGAAAGACAGTCATTTCCTGCAATGTTTTGTGACCTTGGGGAAAAGCCAGTTGCCAATCTGAGAATCAATTATCCTCTAATTGAACTCATGAAGAGCCGAAGAGGAATTAGCTTACAACTGACTTCGAGACATGTCTATTTGCAGCAATTTGAGTTTTGAGAATTTAAAGCCGTGCATCTCCACCTTCAAACCAGAATAATACATTGTGCATTACATGGTTTAATGATCTTGTCCTGTCCTAATGAAACAGAATATCCTCCAACACACCATGAGCGACACCACATGAGGTCCACAGGTCTTTACAGCATAATGAGCAGAAATCTCATCCGGTCTGTGTGGGCAAGAATTAACCGAGCTAAGTCCTAAAAAAGCAAGAGCAGAGTGAGCACGTTGCATAACTATGCATACTCAAGTCCTGTCCGGTTTTGTGAATGTAAAACTCGAGTTAGGGAGGAGCCTTGCAGGAAGTAGACTGCAGATGATGTGTTTCGCATTGTGAAAGCTGGAGAGTGTTGAAAAATTTATGGTTCCATTCACATTTTTTCTTAATCATTTGCTGGAACCGAGTGGGAGCTATAATTAAAACCTAAAAGAGGGACTGAAATTTTGAAGCATAAATTATACATGCAGTGGCACTGATACAATCCCACTCCTTATTTGTAATGCGAGCTCGACTCAGAAGAAAAATACACAGTTGAAAATATGTTTAAGTACATGTTCTCATCTTAACGTAGTCCTTTAATTAATAACTGTACAGTTTGCAAAGGATTCTGCTCTTCCTTTACTTTGAATACGTGCTTTCTTCATAATAATGAAAAAGATAGCTAATTGAATTGAATATGCGTATATATCATTTTAAAATGAAAATGTAGCAGTCAGTCAGGCTCTGGAAATGGCTGCCTTCCAACCAGATGGCTGTGGGTTGAGATCCGTGGGCTGCCTGTCGTTCAGCCCTGGCTGCCTGTTGGGAGGGAGCTTCTCTGATTCTAGGCTGGACCGATAATGACCTAAACCAGTCTTAGGAGGATGAGAAAAAATGACACCATTGGTTTTGCTGTGAACACACCTCCTGTTAGCTGAATATAGGATACCACTGATAGTAGGTGTGAAATAAGGTAACATTCCAGCCCGCCCCCCCCCCCTTCCTAATGGGAAGAAGCTCCAGTGGAGAAATGAAGGGGGAAAACTTGTCGACCAAAATAATGTTAACAAGTTGGACTGGTGCCATTGTGAGAATTGTTCCTGCAAATTCTTGTATCTCTCTCTCTAATTCAATGTGATTTGAGTTCCACGCAATCATTTTCTTGCCCACACAACTTTGTTCATGCGCCATTGCCAGTGTCCTGCAATGGTAAAATGGCATATCTCTGATCCCCGTGCAGATAAGTCTATAAACTCAAGCCCTGTACGATTGTAGTACCACTTTAATGGTTGCTGCTGCTTCTGTCCTACTCACTGTTATTGTGCTATTTTACATTGATTTAAATCACCACTCTTCAATTAGAATTAGTTCTCAACTGCCATAGTAAATACCAGACTTTCCCTTTTGGTTACTTACATACCAGTACATAGTCAGACTAATGGGATGGGAGGAGGCTCATGTGGAGCATAACCGGCATAGACTATTTGGACCAAATGGCCCATTTCTGCACCGTAAGTTCTATGTAAATTCTTTATTGGATTTTTGAGCAGCTCCAAAAAGTAAAAACATTATTGTTGAATGAGCTGAAACTGTACTACTTTCACCTTGTTAGACTTGTAAAATCAGCTTAACCTCTTTAAAATCCCATGTCCACATTCTCTTCTCTCTCAATCAAGGCTGATTTCTTTTTTTTTTTGCAAATTCCCCTTACAGATTGAGGGGGAAGGTGTTCTATTAGAATAGAATCATAGAATCATAGAAAGTTACAGCACGGAAGGAGGCCATTTCGGCCCATCGTGTCCGCGCTGGCCAATAAACAGCTACCCAGCCGAATCCCACTTCCAGCTCGTGGTCCATAGCCCTGCAGGTTAGAGTGTCCCAAGTGCACATCCAAGTACTTTTTAAATGTGGTTAGGGTTCCTGCCTCTACCACCCTTTCAGGCAGTGAGTTCCAGACCCCCACAACCCTCTGGGCGAAGACATTTCCCCTCAAATCCCCTCTAAACCTTCCACCAATTACTTTAAATCAGTTCCCCCTGGTTTTTGACCCCTCTGCTAAGGGAAATAGGTCCTCTGTATCCACTTTATCTATGCCATTAGATTATTATTATTAGATTACTCACTTCCCATAACTGATCTGATGATAGTGCCGCCTTCAAAGGAATTAAAGGGTTTGACTATAATGTGTATATGACTGGTGCTTGAGGAGTAAAGAGAGTCCAGGCCTGTTGATGGTTTTTTCTTGCACCATCTAGGGCATGCCGCTGCCAGACAGTAATTTTGGCCACGGCCGCGGTGAGCTTTGCTGATCTGTGTGGACCTTTTCCCGACATCAGGAGAGGCCCACTAACAAAAAAATGTAACTAGTTGTAATAAGTTCACTTGTCCAAACTTACACATGCACAGTTTTTTTTTCTTTTTGAAGCCAGTGCTCTGTAAACAGGGCAGATTCTAGCGCCCACAGGAGCGTCAGCGCACTGCAGAGCCACTTATAGTAAAAAGAAAGAAAAACTTACATTTATATCGCGCCTTTCACGACCACTGGACGTCTCAAAGTGCTTTACAGCCAATGAAGTACTTTTTGAAGTGGAGTCACTGCTGTAATGTGGGAAACGTGGCAACCAATTTGCGCACAGCAAGGTCCCACAAACAGCAATGTGATAATGACCAGATAATCTGCTTTAGTGATGTTGGTTGAGGGATAAACATTGGCCAGGACACCGGGGATAACTCCACTGCTTTTCTTCGAAATAGTGCCATGGGATCTTTTACGTCCACCTGAGAGAGCAGACGGGTCCTCGGTTTAACGTCTCATCCGAAAGACAGCACCTCCGACAGTAGAATCAGTTCTGAGACTTTGGGCTGGATTTTGTGAATGGAGGAGAGTTGGAGGCGGGACAGCTGCTTGTCGTGTCAATGTCCCGCCTCCATCCTCGCCTGACCAACCAGAGGGATTTTCCCCTGATTGACCTTGTTAAGCCCGCCCTGCGGGTTCAGCAGGCCAATTAGGGAGGAAGTCACTGACAGATCACGTCAACGTCAGACGTGCTATCTGTCAAGACCCCTTAAAAGAAGAAATTACAGCGTTTGACAGCGCTGTGAAGCTGTCAAACACTGCCATTCTCTTTAGTTTGATGAGTCCTTGTGTTGAGGACTCATCAAACCTTTAAAATTTGTAAATTTCACATGTCTGTAGGAACGGAAGTTCCAACAGCCATTCTGTGAAATTGACAAGCAGTATGTTGGCTCTCCCGATCCAGCGGGACTAAAGGCTGTAGGAAGAAAACAAGGTAAGTGCACACTTTTTCAAACTTATCACTCACCTTGCATACTTACCACTCCAAACTTGCACCCATCACTCACCTCTACACCTTACTTCCAGGTGCCTCCGATCGCCGCAGACCTCCTCCACGTCTCCTCCAACCCGGCGGGGTTCTCCGAGGTCAGGAAGCCTTCATCTATGAAGGTAAAATGGCACTAATCCTTTTTCTGCCTGTTTACTACCTGTTAACAGGCAGTTAAAAGGATTAAAAGCCTTTCCCGCCTCCAGGAGACGGGACTCGAAGCTGCACATCTTCCCGCCTCCTGGCAAAAGGGCAGGGAGGCGGGATGGGGGCGGCTTTGCCATCTGTCCCGCCTCCATGCCCGCCTCCTCGGGGCTTGGAAAATCCAGCCCATAGACTGACAAATACATTAATTGGTTTGGCGCAAGTTCATCATATAGGCTGAAAATGTGTGAGATTTGACATGCCTAAGCTCTGGTGATCTGATCGGAGGTGCAACAACGTAAACTTTTTTCTACCCCAAGGTGATGTGTGGCCTCCTAAAAACATTGCATTCAGAGTAAACTGCTGGCTCTATTTATAACCCAAGTGGGTAGCGATATCACAAAGGATGATCTCATCTTCAGTATCAAATATGAGTGGAGAAAATTAATTCAAACAGTTCATTGCCCAAATTCAATCTCATTGCATTCCATTGGCTTATTGTTTTGGCCACTCCTAGCCTCATCCGTGGTCCAAACTGAGAAAATACTTTAACTCGAGTTTTATGTCAGCTTTATTGTATGGCCTAAAACCTTATTCGGATTCATACAATGTATGTATAACAGCAATTCTGAACCTTGACTTGAGTCACTTGCCTGGAAATGCTCTGTAGCTGGGAAATTAACCATTGCAGCCTGAAGCTAAAGGGTTTTAGCATTCAAAGCTAAGTTGCAAGTTGAGTGCCTCTTGCCAGAAGAACTGGGGCTGCATTATCAAGGTGCTGCAAGGAATATTTCTGGTCTGAACACCACGAATGAGTGTATTCAAGGTGCAAAAAACACCTGTTGAACTATGAACGACTTCCCACAGTTTTCCTTCTAACAGGACTTCTGCATTCCCACTGAGCATATGCAGGAGGCAGAGTACTGACAATCAACCTTCCTTCCCACTGACTTGTTGCTATGGAGCAAACATAATGCTCTTTGCTAACAGTGCATGTTCAGTTAATTTTATTCTCATTGCCGTTTCAACTGAAAATTTTGTCCTCAACAAACAGGTCACAAAATCTATTGGATAGAGAAAGAGATGATGGCATCATTAGAAATCGGGTGTGTAAACAACTAGAGTAATAATTAAAAATGCACACTAACTTGTAGCATAGCAGTTGAGGTGCTTCTTCCCATCCCAACGGCAAAGATTTAAGTCCTGAGTCTTAATTCGATCAGGCAATACATTTTACGTTTTTCTTTCCAGTTCTCAGCTGGGCATCCTGAGGATATGGAGCATTTCACCTGACATTGCATCACCCACAGGACACACACTCCTGTCAGTGAAAGACAGAACAGAACTGGTCACAGAGAACGTAGTGCCCGTCTTCCCCAGCCTGTTGTCATTTTTTTTTCTAAAATGAAGCTGGCATATCCTTATATGTGGATGGACATCACAGTGTTGGGGCAATGCAAAAGAGGAAAGCAATTCTATTGCAAGCCACTAGTTAGAAAATAGGAGGCAGAAAATAAATTATTTTGACAGCTCAAAACTGAATGTGAGTTGGCAGGGTCAACAAGCACGTCAACCAAAACAATCTAACTCCTCCTAGTTGGGAGATAAAAATAGCATTGTGAAAAACCAAGCTTTGTTGAAGTTAAGTTTTGTAAATGCTGTGCTGCTATGTCCCACATTTTCCTGAGATAAGCTTGGTTTTCTTTCAGGTTAGATGCGGCAGAGATTCTGCCAAGCGGGAGTGAAAGTGCTGAAAGGAGGGAGAGCTCAGACCAACAGAAGATCTACCGAGATATCTGGAACCTTCGAGCTTCTCTCGAGCTTTACGTATCATCAGACCAGAGCAGCAATGATAAGGATTCAGTCCGGAGCGACGCAGAGAGCGTGTGCTCAGTGGGCGGCCTGCCCAGCACCCTTTCCCAGGACGTGGCTGATGAAGCTGAAGGTCTTGACGAGAGATCTGCAAGCAAAGGAGCCAAACAGGATAGCGTTGAATCAGAGCGTGGCAGCGACAGCGAATCTAACATAAGAAAGCTGCTCCAGATGGACAGTGGCTATGCATCTATAGAGGCACCTAGCAAACCACCAGAAGAAAGAATTCTGAAGGGGGACAGTGAAACTGGAACCAAAGACAAAACGGCTTCAGAGAAAAGAAGGTTCTTCACAAGTTCTGGGCGCAAAGGGACTGTCTTTGAAAGTTTTGATACAAAAACCTTGAGTGAAGAGTTAGAGGACGAAGGAGCAGTAGGCGGTGAACCAGAAAGCCCCATTGGGTGGTCCCCATATGGCCAAATGTTTGTAACTAGAGACTATTTACATAGAAGGGATTACAGTATTGATGAGAAAACAGATGCCTTATTCAATGAATTTCTCCGGCATGACCCTCAATTTGATGATTCTCCACTGAAGTCTAAGCACCGGTCTCGTATCCATCTACGCAAGCAGTGGCAGAGGACCAAGCAATACAGTGATCCAGGAATCCGCTACCCACCTGCATTGGAACGGCACCGAACGCCTCTACGTAGAGGCGACAGTGTGAATTATCCACTTGACCATCGATACCAGAGTATCTTGCCGCGCATTGTCAGTGCCACCGATGAAGAGCCAACTGACGGTGGCCAGGAACACATCAAATCACCAACATCTAAACACTCAGAGGCGGAACCTCCAGGCCCAGAGCAGATCGGTGTTGACATCGAAGAAAGAATCCAAATAATTGAGGAAGAGACAGCTGAGCAAGGCAATGTCATTGATCAAACAGGCTTCCCGCAGTCTTTAGGCCATATCAGTGGCTTCACAGAGACAAATAGCTCCACAAACTTTGGGTATGGGCCTCAGATGATAGGGGCGGATCCCATAGACAAATTAACTACTAGCATTGAAGACAGGCTGTATACTAACCTTAAGAAATCAAAGGACAATGTTGATTGTGTAGTAGCTGTCACGCACGCTTCACCAGACCACAGCCCTGTTTAGCCTTTTTGTGGAAGGAGGTTTATTCACAATTTGTTTTTTGTAAAATTCTCATGTTGATGCTAGTCTTTACTATTAGACACTCCTGACGAACACACAAAGAATGTTTGCTGCTATAATACACAACATGCTTCATGTTCTTTCCATCAAAGAATGATTAGATGTCTATGGAGCTATAATCCCTAATACGTATAAATGCTTTATTAGAAGAAAAGCTTGCTTTTTTTTAAAAGAATAACAGAGTAGTACTGGTGACCCGGGGAAAGCTTTTCGACTCAAATTATTTGGCTGTTATTTTGTTTCTGTATTCCTAAAATACCCTGTAATGTTTTTAATATTGAAAAGAAGAATCAATCCCAGATGAACAGCATTGTACACCAAAAGCTTCCTGTCCTGAGAGTTGGCTGCATTGCTAGGTTTGCATGTATACTTTTCATTCTTAAGAATATCATGAAAAAAAAATTCCTCTATGATTGCAATTCTACACGATAATATTGTCACCAGTGCAAGTAACTTCGGGTTTTTTTTTGGAAACCTTTTTGACTTTTTATAAAATATAATTTCCTCCCCTAGACATTCGATTTCTGTGGAGCTGTTTAAGTTGTAATCATCGTTTTGTGTCATGTTTTGTGAATTAGAATGCTAATTCCTAAAAGCAAGATGTGTACCATTACTAGTTTCCTCAAAGGTAAAAGTGTCTGCTGTAGTTTTATTATTGTTCAACACGGACAATGCTATTTTGTATTTAATTATGGGCTAGGCGCAATAAATGGACAACTTTTTTTTCTATTTTAATTTAATTCTTTTAGAAATCTTGGCCTAGAAATTGGGTTTTGGCGCAGCGACGGCTTTAGCGCCGGAAGTTAGTGCCGGAGCTAAGTCGCGCTGGGTGGGCCAAAAATTCACTAGTTCTGCGCCCAAACGGCTGCCGGCGCTGCTGAAAGCTGTTTGCGCCTGAAAACTGGCGCTACGCGCTGAATTGCGGCGCTATTCCGGCGCTGCGGCGCCCGCTGCGGTGCGGCAGGTTCGGGAAGTGCAGGCCTCCTCCTTCCCTTAAGGAGGAGCTGCCTGCACCCGGCCGCGGCCCGCGAAAATCATTGTAAAAATGAGCCCGGCACCTCGGACAAGTGCCGGGCTTGCATCTGTCCCGGGGGGGGGGGGGGGGGGGGGGGGAGAAGTCCGGGGAGGGAGCTGCGGCCAGGCGGCCGGCGGGAAAGCGGCCAGCCGCCGCGGGGCCTTTAATGCGCCGGCGCAAAGTCCAGTAAGGCACCTCTGCCAGAACGTTGCTTGCGGCTGCCACGGGCGAGGCGGCCGCAAGTCAATTTCGGAGTTCGGGCGGGTTACCATGGCAACCGGGACGCTGCGCACACCGATGACGTCATCGGTGCCGGCGCAGCGCTAACGGCCTAACGCCGATTTAGGGACCCACTCAATTTCCAAACTGGCCATATCTCCGGCGCTAGGCCCTCTAGCGCCTCAAAAGCGGCGCTAAGCCTACCGAATTTCTAGGCCCTTATTTCCAAAGGCTTTTACTAGATTGGTTCACCAATCACTTTGCACTGAAAGTTCAGACATGGTGGCTCATACATATGCCAGTAACTAGGTACCTTATGTTATGTCTTTAGGCTAGATTCACAGGTTTGACTAATTATATACAATAGTTTTATAAAATATGTGTGTGGTACTATATGAGTCACAAAGAACTTCTTACAACAACACTTTTCCTGTTTTTATTTTTGTTTATCTTAACTGTAAAAACAGCCCTGAACAACCATTTCATTGGGTTTCTTCTGCTTTCCATGTTAAAATAAATAAATTCTTTTCTCATTCAAATCTTTTCGTGTGACTTGATTGTAACTTGTGTTGCTGCCAGAAGAAGCCTGGTTGGGGGCGGGGGGGGCGGTGGAGGGTGGTGGAGAGAGAGGGCCGAACGTACAGAAAATATCGCAACTTCAGTTGTTCAGATGAACCTGTCTCCTGCAACACCACTCTCTGAGAGGAGTCCTTTTATTATCTTGTGACACACAGCACCAGATGACACATTAGACAAGAAAGATTTTGTACTGAATGGAGCTGCCAGTCAATTGTCTCTCTCTGTCCATAAGACTTCTTATCGTGACGACCCGTAGCTGAATGAAAGTGTCACCTAACTGGGTTTGTGCATTGTGCTGTTTTCTGAGAATTATAAGCAGCGCTTGAGATCTTGATAATTTTTCAGACTGCCTAGTCCAATCTTATTTACCATTTCAAAGTGCAAGTCGGAAGATATATTCTGGTCCAACTGGGTTCAGCTGGTTTTCTCTAATTAACCATTCCCGTCACTAAGCAGATTTTGTCACAATGCGGAATACTTACCAGGACTTTATCATGAGGCCTTTCATTTCTTTATCACTCGAGTCAAGTCTTTGTCTCTTTTATTTATGTTTATTCTTCCTCGAAAGAACACCCATCCGCAGTTACCACATGATTCTTCCCATTGCTACACCACTCTTTATAGGTCTCAACTATGGTCCAGTACTCAGTCTAAAAACAGACAAGCTACTCTCTACGATTGCTCTCCAGAAAGAATTACCTTGTTCTAAATTTAAGAACTCTGGTACTTGATTGATTGGTGCCCAGGCAGCAAATAAAGAGTCATGTCATATGCTTCAGTCCATCCACTGAGGTCTAAGATTGATTGGCATTGGGGGATAATAGTAACACAATAAACGGCACTCTTTATTTTGTCTTTTGTTGTAAAATAATATTAGTATATAAATATGTCTTTCGTTCTAATGCTACATATCCCTATAGTTTTATTTGGTTTAATTTACATCAATCAATTTGCACAACTTATAAAGCAGAGGCATTAGCCATTTAAAATAAATGGTTTAATACCTGTGTTAAAATAGCAGACAAAAGAATATCATGTTCATCTGTGAATATAGCCAATAGTCATTTCTAAAGTTATGTTTCTAAATGTGTAGTCCTGATCATTAATGTTTACATTCATATACAAATTATCCATGTAATCGGCTCTTAGACACCAACCTTTGCAGACCCAAGAAGGATTTAAAAAACAAAAATGGTGTAAATAGCAGTACTGTGGAACCTTGATTATTCACACCCCTACTATTAGCATTCTTGATTCTCCACCAGACTTGTTGCTTCAGCTGGGTGTCTCACATCAGGAAACCAGCAGTTCGAGCTTTTCAGAATGTTTAAAATAAAACAGCAAAGTTCATTCATAATTCCTATTGATAGAAGATTTGAAGACCAATTTCCATTATTCACCAGGGGAAAAGGAAGGGTCTCTCCATTAATATGGATAATCAAGGTTCTTCAGTATTGGAGAATTGCGGATCACTTCCTATGGAAAACACTTGATTTCAAGATATGGTGAATATAGAACTGAATGGTTTGGGGATTTGTAGGCCGCAGGATACAGGGATCTAAATTTAACATCGTTACGCCCGTTTTATGGGCCCAAAATGGATGCAACAATAACCAGTTTAGCAATGCAGAGGCCCACGCCCAATCTATACACATTATGCAAGCTCCAACTGGCATTACCGGGTCCTGAGCAGTCTAACTAGCGGTCCTTAAAGGGACCATGGAGGCCGGTCAAAAAAGCACAAAAGCTTGGAAAATATTTTGTATTTCATAATGAGGAGGGAAGGGCTGGAGACTTGCACACAAAATTCAATTTTGTATTCATCGCATCTTGAAAGCGAAATATTCTTCGATAGGAAGTGATTATTACCTTTGCGACACCATCATGTACATGAATATTTTTATTTTTATTCAATCTGTGGTTCACAAGCATTCACTGTTGGTTGAGACCAGATGGTCAATTTGCATATCAATGGGAGCTACAAACTTTGAAACACCTTGTAATGAATTTGACAGCAATATATTAGGGTAATCTTCTGTTTGAAGAAAACTGAAGACAGGAATAAGAAAAAAAATGAGGTTATGCACCATCATTTGAACACTCATGCTAAATCAGCAATATAACCACTATTTTACTAATAATTCCCTTTTTTGTTAAATCACTTTGCCTTCATAATAGCCAAAATATTCCATAAATAATTAAATGGTGAAGCACTTTAAGGCATTCCGATAACATTATACGGTGCTACTGTATAATGCAAGCATTTCCTTATAAATTAAACATTTTACCTCAACACTTGGAGTCTTTTAAGGATGCAGATCCATTAGAATTGTGACATACATTCAATTGAAATATAGTTTTAAAACTGTTATAGATGTGATATGGGCGCCAAAAGTATCAAGCTTTGGTGAGGTATGTGTGGAGATTCGAGATAAAAAAAATTGTAATATATTCAGCAACTAGCTATGATTTCAGCTGTATGTTATTGAGTAAATACTAACAGTTACCTGATTCTTTTTTCCCTCAGGTCCCTGAGTTCAAGCTGAATTTTTAAGAAAATGAACAGAAATTCTTCTGAAGGCTTGCACATTGAAGCATGTGTGTTTTTCAGTTTTCAAATACAGCTTTCTCAATCTGAATGGTTACCGTCTCGTCAAGAGAAGGGAAAGCAAAGGTTTAGAGACATAAATCACACGAGGAGAACCTGGTCTAATCTGCTCACACGTGGCTTCGTGCCGCGTATTTCATCGCCCAGGCCACTGGGATTTCAGCTTTCGGGAGAAAACTGATGGAAACGGGGAATGCAATTCCCAAACTGTTGAAAATCCTTCGTTTCCCTTGAATAAAAATGGGGATTTGACTTATTCAGCCACCGTAAACCGTGTTCATTCCCTTCGGGCAGTAATTGTATAATAATCGTGGCATTTGTAACTTGCGTTTGTGGCTGCTGTACTGTGGTCGCCATGTAACAAATTAGACAAATGCTGGATCATGTGGGATTGTGTTGTCTGCCATATTGTTTCTGGTTAGATGGTATTGTCAGAAGTTGAAACTTTCCGCAAATCTTATTACTTTATTGGCAGCTGTATGAAGCATGAGCAAAGGCAACACTGCCATTGAACTGAACTATTATGGACAGCATCTCCCATATACCGGCGACATGTTGAAGCTGATGTAGTTGTGGCCGGCAGACAGTCTGGTTGAAAAGTTCAGCTCCAGGTGAAGCAGCTGTTTTGTTCATAAAGATTTATTGTGCTTCTGGATTTCCTCCGAACTGATGCTGCTCTTTCAGTTAGGAAAACCGCAGTATTCTCCGTCTGTCCCTTTTGTCTCCAATACTTATATCCCTTTCTAAATGTTTTGTTCAGATACAAGCATGCCATAAGTTGAAGGGCGGCAAGAAAGCCACTGCTTTTATCTTGAAAAATTAATAAATGCTGTTTTCATTCGATATGCCTTTTGGCTATACTTTAACCATACAAGTGGTTAGAACAACAAAATCTTGCATTTATATAGCGCACTTAACATAGAAAAGCACCCCAAAGGTGCTTCACAGACGCGTACTCAGACAGTAATCGACACTGAGCCAAAGAAAGAAATATTGGGAGAGGTGACTAAAAGCTTGGTCAAAGAGATGGGTTTTAAGGAAAGTCTTAAAGGAGGAGGGGGGGTGGGGGTGGAGAGGCGGAGAGGTTTAGGGAGGGAATTCCAGAGCTGAGGGCCTAAGCAGCTGAAGACACGGCCACCAGTAATGGGGCAAAGGGATTTTGGGATGCAGATTTGGAAGAACACAGAGTTCTCTGAGGGTTGGAGGGCTGGAAAAGGTTACAGAGAGATGAGACCATGAAGGCTTTTGAACACAAGGATGAGAATTTTAAATTTGACGTGCTGAGGGGACCGGGAGTAAATGTTGGTAGCAAGCACATGGGTAAAGGGTGAGTAGGACTTAGTGCAGGATAGCTGAAGTTTATGGAGGGTGGAAGGCTGACAGCAGAGCATTGTAATACAGTAGGTAGAAACCGGAGGTGTCAAATGCATGGGTGAAGGTTTCAGCAGTAGATGGACTGAGTATGGGTGGAGGCAAGTAATATTATGGAGGTGAAGTAAGGAGTCTTTGTGATGGAGAGGATTTGAAAATACATAACTCCTTTTTTGTAATAAGTACTGTATAGCATTTTAGCCAAACTATTTAAAGAACAGATACACAATCTACCAAGACATACTTTCAAGACACTTATGGTATGGTTTCCTATAGACTTTCTCCTAGTTTACTGCTTCAAGATTCCCGTTTAACTTGAGCTCTCAACATTTAATCATTCAGATATTTTACACAAGCCCTTCTCATTATGATATTACACTTACATTAATGATGTATCCAGCCTGAAGTATAATTACACACGATCCGTGTAAACATTATTGCTGCATTACGCTGTTACTACACAGAACAACTGAGAGCTGGGCACCCAAAGACAATTAATCTGGCCAATGTTGCTGTAACACTTGGAACAGTTGAAAGCATTTGGCTACAGGTCTCAGCAGACTGATCCCTCTGATTACCCCAGGACTAGTCCCCCTTTAAACATGACAATCATTTGGTCGGATAGCTGTCCTACTTCTGATAGTGATTGCTTTGTTTTGGTCACCTTGTGTTGATAGATTACTGATTTTGTACAGTATTTCAAGACTGTAATCACATCACAACAGAAGCACTGACTGCCCCTGCTATTCACTTAGCAACCACGACCAGAGCATTCATTACCTGTTGCAGATAGTTCACTATAAAAGTTCTACTTTTCCAGCCCAAGGCCAATGCACTCTGTTGTATCACAACAACTTGTATTTCTATCACAACTTTAAAGTAGTAAAAATGTCCCAAGGCGCTTAGTCCCACATCCCTAAGCAACGAGTTAGAGGACCTTCTGTGGTTGTAAATGTTTACTTGTGCATGAAGTTGTGATGTGATGCGCAAGTAAGCAGCACTTATTATGCACTTTGTTTTCTTTTAACCTTAGAATTAACTTTTGTTTCAACATGTTTTTGTTTGTAAAAGCCACTCACTTCAATGCAAGTGAGGAAGTGATGCTTCAATTGTACAGAGCCTTGGTCAGACTCCATCTGGAGTACTGCATTCAGTTTTAGACACCGAGCCTCAGGAAAGATATATTGGCCTCTGATATATATTGGAAGGGGTACAGTGCAGATTCACCAGCATGATACCAGGGTTTAAATGGTTAAATTATGAGGACAGGTTACATAAACCTAGCTTGTATTCCCTTGACTTCAGAAGGGTGAGGGGTGATCTAATCGAGATATTTAAAATGATTAAGGGATTTGACATGCTGTGAGGAGGATGCCGAGAAACTCCAGTATGATTTGGACTGGTTGGGTGATTGGGCAGATGCATGGCAGATGCAGTATAATGTGGATAAATGCGAGGTTATCCACTTTGGTGACAAAAACAGGAAGGCAGATTATTAACTGTATGGCAATAGATTGGGAGAAGGCGAAGTGCAACGAGACCTGGGTGTTCTTGTGCACCAGTCGCTGAAGGTAAGCATGCAGGTGCAGCAGGCGGTTAAGAAGGCAAATGGTATGTTGGCCTTCGTAGCGAGAGGGTTTGAGTACAGGAACAAGGATGTCTTGCTGCAGTTGTACAGGGCCTTGGTGAGACCACACCTTGAGTATTGTGTGTAGTTTTGGTCGCCTTATCTGAGGAAGGATGTTCTTGCCATGGAAGGAGTGCAGCGAAGATTCACCAGACTGATACCTGGGATGGCAGGAATGACGTATGAGGAGAGATTGGGTCGATTGGGCTTATACTCACTGGAGTTTAGAAGAATGAGAGGGGATCTCATTGAAACTTATAAAATTCTAACAGGACTAGACAGACTAGGTGCAGGAAGGATGTTCTCGATGGCGGGGGAGTCCAGAACCAGGGGTCACAGTCTAAAGATAAGGGGTAAGCCATTTAGGACAGAGATGAGGAGGAATTTCTTCACCCAGAGAGTGGTGAACCTGTGGAATTCTCTACCACAGAAGGCAGTTGAGGCCAATTCATTAAATATATTCAAGAAGGAGTTTGATATATTTCTTAAGACTAAAGGGATCAAGGGATATGGGGAGAAGGCAGGGACAGGGTACTGAGTTTGGATGATCAGCCATGAGCTCATTAAATGGTGGAGCAGGCTCGAGGGGCCGAATGGCCTACTCCTGCTCCGATCTTCTATGTTTCTATGACATAGAGAAACTATTCCCACTGGTCAGGAAACCCAACACAAGACGGCATAATCTTTAAATTAGAGCTGGGCCATTTAGGAGTGAAATCAGGAAGCACTTTTTCACACAAAGTATAGTGGAAATCTGGAACTCGCTCCCCAAAAAAGGCTGTGGATTCTGGGTCAATTGATACTTTCAAGACTGAGATCAATAGATTTTTATTAGGTACAGGTAGCAAGCAATATGGACCAAAGGTGAGAAAATGGAGTTAAGGTGCAGATCAGCCATGATCTAATTGAATGGTGGAACAGAATCGAGGGGCTGAATGGCCTACTCCTATGCTTATGTTCATATGTTCCTTGCAAAGGTACATGATAAAAAAATTAACAATTAACCCAGTTGCAATAATCTAAGAGACAAAAATCCACATCTCTTCTTTGAACTCCTGCCATAAGTCTAATAGAAGTGAAAAAAGGAAGATCTGCGAATTAGAAGAAAGAACTTGGATTTATATATCCCCTTCCATGTCCTCAGAACATCGTAAAGCTGATGAAGTGCTTATGAAGTGTTGTAGCTTCACTGTTGTAGTCACTACAATTATGACCCAGATATGTCTGTTTTCATTCTTTCTTGCTCAAATCTTCTTTGCCTTAAAACAAGGCCTGTTTCCGAGACTACTCGTATGATTCATGCAAGCAATTTTCAAAAGAATCCCAGTGCTGTTTCCGATTTCTACTTTTAGCCTCTTAGATGTCATACCCAACACTTTCGTTTAAGCCTTTGATGTACAGATACTCTGACAGACCTTACATGTGCTTCATACATATTTAACATTAACCATAAAGTGACCAATGCCACCACTACAATGGTTCATACCTTGGAAGATATTGCCACTTTGCATGTCGTCACTGATTGTACAAAACTATACAATGGGACAAATTAGGTTTTCTTCACATCAAAGGAACACAGCTGTTAATTAAACCATGAAAAGGAATCACTTTGATCTTCTAAATAAGTTAAACTAGAAATACAAAGTCAAACAGTAGATACCAGACTCGGGGGGGGGGGGGGCAAATTTTCATCTGTTTAAGAAAAACGGGAGAAATACCTCTGCTTCATCAGTTTGATTTGCTAACAAAATCATCTGAGGACACAATTTAGAGATGTGCCATTCATCAGAATGCAATTATGTTGATAGTTAAAAAAAAACAGCCAGCCATGATCCTTTACGATTTACCAAGCAACGAAAGAGTCATTTGCACCCGCCCTCGGCAGGTTATTGGAATGTGGAACAGGGAAACCGATCAGTGAACCAGAGGGCATCAATTCAACATGGTCAACAGAATAAAGGCAGAGATTGATGTGTTTTTATGGACACTGGAACTCGCTGCCGATGGAAGTGGTAGAAGCGGACACACTCAATGTTTTCAAGGGGAGATTGGGCAGGCACTTGAGGGAAATAAACTTGCAGGGCTACGGGGTTAGAGCAGGGGAATGGGACTGACTGGATTGCTCTACAGAGAGCTGGCACGGACTCGATGGGCCGAATGGCCTCCTTCTGTGCTGTTATGACTCTATGGGCTCGATCTTACCGGTCGATGTGACTTGGGGGCGGGACAGCTGCCTTCCAGGTTCCAGTCCCGCCCCCAACGACGTCCGACGCACAGACACAATTTTGTGTCAATTGGCCTTGTTAAGCCCGCCCTACGGGCTTGCCGACCAATTAAGAGGAAGCCGGTGTCAGATGATGTCAGTTGATGATGCGCCATCTGCCGGTTTTCTTAAAGGGGCCACGCACAATTTTTTTTGACAGCTGATTTTTCAGTGTTTGACAGCATTGAGGTGCTACAAACACTGTACAAAGGTGAGCCCTTGCACTCAGGCTCTCCAGTGACTCTCTTCTTAGGCTAGAACAGATGGCAACTGCAGGTGAGGTTACAGAAGTGATCTGTCACTGGTGAGAGAGGTTCTCCCAATGAGGTGGGACTACACAAACAATTCAAAACTTGTCACCTACAGAAAAGTCTAAATACATTAAAAATTATTTTCCCAACATTTTCTTACCACTGAAACTCACCAGTGTACCATTGGATCCTTCACACCACTTCTGCAGCTGTCATCAATGCAGAAACATTACAGTAGACCCACAGCACGCCACACTTACCTGGCGTGGTGTCCGGACGTCGGGAAGCCCGCAGTAGACCTGTCAAAATTGTAGAAGGCCTCTTAACTGCCTGTTAACAACCTGTTAACAAGCAGTTAAGTGCCTATAATCTTCTTCCCGCCGCTAGGTGTCGGGTCCATGTGCAAATCGGGGACCCGACACCTGGGAAGATTGTCTGGAGGCGGGTTGACAGCGGGTTTCCGACCCACTGTCAATCTTTGTGATTTTGCTGGATGTTCCGCCTCCAAACCCGCCCCCTGAGCGCCAGCAAAAGTCCCCCCTATGACTCTATGACTGGGTTGTTAGGACATGGAACGTACCCCTCTCAAACAGCAGGGGAAGAATCCATCATGGCCTTTAAACATATAGTGGATAAATATGAATACGAAATTAAAAAGAGCTATTCACCTCTACACAACTAGAGAAAGCTTCTGAATTTTTTCCAACTTGCCATTCCTGAACCAGAAAGTAACAATCAAATACATTTTCTTAGCTTCTTTGAAAGGCCATGTTGTCATTGTACTCTTCAGTATGTATGTATAAAATTAAACTTGTAAATTTATTAAACACTACACAATTTAGGGAACATGCTTTACAGCCAATTAAGGACTTTGCGATCGCCCTAGAGAGGGTACAGAGGAGATTCATGAGGATGTTGCCAGGACTGGAGAATTTTAGCTATGAGGAAAGAGTGAATAGGCTGGGGTTGTTTTCTTTGGAACAGAGGAGGCTGAGGGGAGATTCAGTTGAGTTGTATAAAATTATGAGGGGCCTAGGTAGAGTGGGTAGGAAGGACCTATTTCCCTTAGCAGAGGGGTCGATAACCAGGGGGCATAGATTTAAAGTAATCAGTAGAAGTATTAGAGGGGAGTTGCGAAGAACTTTATTCACCCAGAGGGTGGTGGGGGTCTGGAACTCACTGCCTGAAAGGATGGTAGAGGCAGAGACCCTCATCGTATTTGAAAAGTGCTTGGATATGCACTTGAAGTGCTGTGGCCTGCAGGGCTGCGGACCAGGGGCTGGAAGGTGGGATTGGGCTGGATGGTTCTTTTTTTTGGCCAGCACAGACACGATGGGCCGATTGGCCTCCTTCTGTGCCATAACTTTCTATGATTCTATGAACTCGAAAAAATGTCAAAAATATCATTGATCCAGCTGTGAATTGTGCAAAATGTGTGACAAACAAATCAAAGACCATTTTGAAAAGCCATTTTTCAGACCCAGGAGGCCCTGCTCATCATTGTATTGAAGCAATAGACTTTTGGTGGGGAAGGCTGGCCCGTGACTGTGCAAGCATGGCAGAAAATCACAGACAGAGTTGACTTTTTCAGTGGCTCAGAAGGTGAAGAAGAAGCTTCATGACTTCAAAAGAGCATAAAGAGAAGGTATGAATAGAAGTGTCCAGTATGAGCATAGAACATACCCGATTATGAAGGAAAGTATATGTGCAAAAAAACCTCTATACTGACGCAGGACTGATTGCTAAGGTTACAGCAAGTCGGGTATTAGAAGTGAAAATTGCTGGGGTATGCAAATCACATTGAACACGTCACAATGAGAGTAAAGATGTACATCATGAAAGAATTTCCATGGACTAAACCTCCCACTCTAAATGCCCACTGCTCTTATGTTTATAGACTACATTTGCATTTGATCAGAGGTAGCGCCATGGATCTGATGGTACACTCCCACACACATAGCTGCTAACTCCTTATGAGAAAACTATTGTAAATCTGTTCAGAAAGGGGAACTTGGTGCCTTTGGAGATTGATGATGCATGCCATGCTGCACAGATATTCTATGATTTTCACCCTAGGTTACATCAACCTGTTCATGCATTGTGGTGACGAAGAAGCAGGAAATAGCATGTGCAACAGCAGTGCCCAATTAGACTATTTACTCATAATATACTATCTGTGTTCTTCGTAGAACAAAGGGAACCAAGTCATACTCAAGCTGAACCCAAAGACTGGCGCTCTCTATAGCATCAATTGTCACTACCCTTACTTGAAATAGACACCAGCACAAATATACACTGTGGCAGATTTTGATACTGATGTTGGGAGAGCCAAACACAATTGAGTGGTATGTGTGCCCGGCTTGCTGTTTTCTCTTTGTGTTAAATGGGTGCAAGGAAAGTTCCATGGGTACAAGTTCTTAAAAAGACTTTGGAAGTGTTTTTTTGTAATGCTTACAGTACCTTATGGTAGAATACTGCTCCTCCTGGCCCAACAAAAATAATTTAACTCACCTCTTTGGGACCTCTTCTGCACGTTCCGCACAGTTCACTATCAAAATGGCAATCAAGGTTCTGTGTGCATAGGGCTCTGATTTGCATATTAATAGGGCCTACCCCCTGAAACAGGTGGACACTTCGGCCACACAGTGGCGTGCCCCTTTAAAAATGGCAGCAGCTAGAGCGGTAAGTCTACCAATCCCATTTCGAGGTCATCAGTGCCTCGTTAATGCCAATTTGGTCAAGTTAAAATCGGCCTGAGGTCTCACAAACAGCAAATAAGATGAATGATCGTGTAATCTATTGCTTTTGGTTGAGGGAGGAATGTTGGCCAGAGCACCAGGAGAGCTTCCCTTCTCTTTGAATAGTGCCACGGGATCTTTGACATTCAAACAGGCAGATGGGGGCCTCAGTTTGTTGTTTCAGCGGAAGGACAGCACCACAATGCAACGCTCCCTCAGTGCCGTACTGAATTGGCAGCCTAGATCATGTGCCCAAGTCCTGCAGTGGGGCTTAAACCCACAGCCTTCTGACTCAGAGGTGAGAGGACTACAACTGAGCCAAGTTGACGCTTAAGAAGAGTTATACCCTAACATAGACATCTCTTTTGCTGAAGATCGCTCCTCCAGGTGCATATTAGAATTTGTTTTATTCGGTACTGGACTAACAATAACATTGTTTTAGATATTAACAGATGCCATTCAACACTACCCATCGGCCCATATAAACTGAAACATTTCAGGAATTGCTATAAGCCTTCCTTACAATTGTGACACAGAAAGCACGATACAGAGAGGGGTTTCACTGCTCCTTTGACTCCTACAGAAATCACGTTGAATTACAAAGAAGGTTGCAGCAATCTGAACGTCAGATCAAAAGATTTGTTGTCAATACATAATTCATCCACAACAAAAATCCTTTTCATATTTTGCAGTGTATATGGACTAAGATTATCAAGATGACTGGCGGTGTACATTGCAAAATTCAGAGAATTTATTCATATGTTCTCTTCAATTAGGTCACAATCACCTGCTCCAGGAATATTGAATGAATATATAAAGTGAATTTAAGTCTAAATGAAGCCTTCCACATTCTTAGTATCACACTTGAAATGTGAGCACGTAGTACTGTTCCTTTTTCCCACAAAGATTTTACCTTTATATGAAAACAGGGCCAGCACATAGCAAAGCAATAGTTGTACCTCTTGTCATGTACCCGTACTAATATTATTTCTGTATTAGAAACCAAGTTATTTGGTTCCATAGAAGGACTTACATCCTCATGATAACTTGTCAAGCCTTTCCTTTTTTTTAAAAGGATAAAGATATAAGATTTGCATTTCCATTAACAATCCCAAAATATTAATAAAGAGCGGTAAACTTAATTACAGTAATCCCTCCCCAACCACGGGGGATACGTCCCTGTAAACCCCCGTGGTTAGTAAAACCGCGGTTGGCAAATACAGTATAAATGTTCAAATAACACAATAAAAAAGAATATAAAAGCAATAAAATCATGTTATTTACCTTAATCCTAAATTTAAAACTGCCTTTACGCAAAATTCACTGCCGCGGTTGGCAAAAGTTGTCGCAGAGAGGAAACCGTGTATACTTGAAATCCGCGTATGGCAAAACCGCGGTTGGGGCGGGATTCCTGTACGTACTTCTGGGAAAACTGACAGGAACAGTAACTGCTTTTTGTAGCTTTTCATTGGGCATTCTCCTTTGCTTCCTAATTTCATGAAAGTCTTGGGCCAGATTCTGCTCTGAGTGGCAAACGAATGGCACCAGCCGTTTGCTAAACTTCCATTTGCCCATAGACTTTCTATTGGCTTTTTCATGGCAAGTCAGCCAAACATCGCAACGCCCTCTACAGACTATCTGGGACCTGTGTGAAGAGGGCCAGCAACTGTGTATCTCCTTAACCAATCAGATTGAAGAATCATTGCTGAGCAGTGCAGAGTCTGAACCAGGAATAACAACACAAAACGCTGGAAAAACTCAGCAGGCCAGGGCAGCATCCGTGGAGCGAGAAACAGAGTCAACATTTCAGGTCGATGACCTTTCGTCAGAACTGGAAAAAAGCAGGAAATGGAAAGCGGGTTTAGGGGCTGGGAAAAGGGGGAGGGGATGAAAGAACAAAAGGGAAGGTCAGTGATAGGATAGAAAGCAGGAGAGATAAAGAGACATTGAGAGACATTAAGAGATATTCAAGGCGAGAGGAGGTGGTAATGGGCCAGGTTAAGAAACAAAGGATGGCTCTAGATGGGGTGTGAATTGCGCTGGCAGAATGAAGGACAGCTGCCATGTGGGAGGGAAGAAGAAAAAAAAAGAAAAAAAAAGGGCCAAACAAAAATTGTGGATTAAAAAAAAGAAAAAATATATATATATATATGATAGGGACCGAGATTATGATCTGAAATTGTTGAACTCTATGTTGAGTCCAGAGGGTTGTAGAGTGCCTAATCGAAAGACGAGGTGCTGTTCTGAACCAGGAAGTGTAAGTTAGAATATCTAATTCAATGCAAATCAGGTCCAGGAAACAAAGTAAAGGCAGGGAAAGAAAGATTGAATTAAGAGAGATAAAATAGACAGTAAAAAAAACTTAATTAAAAAAAAATCTCCAACAATAATTAAAAGCTTGAAAATGAGACTCCACATTTGTAAAAGTTGATGTTCAGTGCCAGAGAGGTTGTTTGTCACACCGTTAAAACGGTACTTAGACTGGAATGGGCAAGCCCTAACTTTTTCTGGCACGTTTAGTCTGTATTTATGAGGTACGTACAGCAACTTCATGCCATTTAATACATTAGAAAAGCTTTCGATAAGGTCCCACATAAGAGGTTAGCGTGTAAAGTTAAGGCACATGGGATTGGGGGCAAGGTATTGACTTGGATAGAGAACTGGTTGGCAGATAGAAAGCAAAGAGTTGGAATAAACGGGTCTTTTTCCGAGTGGCAGGCAGTGACTAGTGGGGTACCGCAGGGATCGGTCCTTGGACCCCAGCTATTCACAATATATATTAATGATCTAGACAAGGGAACTAGATGTAATATCTCCAAATTTGCAGACGACACAAAGCTGGGTGGGCCTGTGTGCTGTGAGGAGGATGCCGAGAAACTACAGGATGATTTGGACAGGTTGGGTGATTGGGCAGAAGCATAGCAGATGCAATATAACGTGGATAAATGTGAGGTTATCCACTTTGGTGTCAAAAACAGGAAGGCAGATTATTATCTGAATGGCAATAGATTGGGAGAAGAGGAAGTGCAACGAGGCCTGGGTGTCCTTGGGCACCAGTCGCTGAAGGTAAGCATGCAGGTGCAGCAGGCGGTTAAAAAGGCAAATGGTATGTTGGCCATCATAGCGAGAGGGTTTGAGTACAGGAACAAGGATGTCTTGCTGCAGTTGCACAGGGCCTTGATGAGACCACATCTTGAGTATTGTGTGCAGTTTTGGTCGCCTTATCTGAGGAAGGATATTCTTGCCATGGAAGGAGTGCAGCGAAGATTCACCAGGCTGATAACTGGGATGGCAGGAATGACGTATGGGGAGAGATTGGGTCGATTGGGCTTGTACTCGCTGGAGTTTAGAAGAATGAGAGGGGATCTCATTGAAACTTATAAAATTCTGGCAGGACTGGACAGACTAGATGCAGGGAGGATGTTCCCGATGGTCAGGGAATCCAGAACCAGGGGTCACAGTCTAAGGATAAGGGGTAGGCCTTTTAGGACAGAAATGAGGAGGAATTTCTTCACCCAGAGAGTGGTGAACCTGTGGAATTCTCTACCACAGAAGGCAGTAGAGGTCAATTCATTAAATATATTCAAGAAGGAGTTGAATATATTTCTTAAGGCTAAAGGGATCAAGGGGTATGGGGAGAAAGCAGGGACCGGGTACTGAACTTGGATGATCAGCCATGATTGCATTGAATGATGGAGCAGGCTCGAGGGGCCGAATGGCCTACTCCTGCTCCTATCTTCTATGTTTCTATGAGTCAGATGGTGAGATGCTGTTTTCAAGTACTTTACAGAGGAATGTTGCATCTCGGACAGCAACTTCCTGATTTCTGCTTTTAACAGCACATGTGCGGTCACTGGAAGTTGCTGTCCAATTAGCACGCTAATAATGGTGAGAGCTGTTAGCCTCACTGTTACTTTCCCAGCAAAATCCGTCCGCTTATGTTTGGCAGTATCAAGTTTAAAGGGGAACCATTGAGAAAGGAATTATCTACCCCTTTCAAAGGTCTTTCTAAACACACAATCTAACATGTCTTGAGTGTTGAGGTAATGGATAGGACATGTAATTCTTCCTCGTGAGTGGAACCAAGTGTGTACTCCATCGTGTGTTCTGACAGGACATCACTCACAATCATGTCACATGCGCAATCAAGCATTTCTCTGAATTAAAAAAAAATTACATTTGTGAAAAGAAACAACCCCAGGCAAAAAATGCATCATGACAATTCACATTGCCTTCTGCTGCAATGTAAACCATCAGTGGTCCAATCCAGCCAGCACCATTAAATATTTTGGGGAACAGGCTGTTCCAGGAAATGAACCTCTTAAAATGGCAACAGTATCCCTTAAAGGACATTGACCACAAATTTAATAGTGCTGAGGGGGCGGGTTTGGAGGCGGGTCCGCTGTCAAAATAGCAAAGATTGGCAAGTGCATCTGAATCCACAGTTCCTCCACAAGTTCGGAAGAAACTAAGGATGGATAATTAGCGTTCTTTCTCTTGTTTAGACATTTTTCAGTAGGAAATGACCGTCTTTCTTTCCCTTTTATATTGTTTTTGAATGTGACAGAGAAATTTGATTGTGTGATAAAATGTGACTGACATGCCTCAAACATATATAAGCAAGTGGACCTCCCATGGTGTTGCTCACAAGTAGTCTGCAGTTTTCAGCACCGTTTTCTTTTCCAGCTTACATCTCTGTGCAGCATCATGAGATGTTTCTCTTTTTATATGTCAAAAAGTTGCTATAGAAATGGAAGTTGTGTTGATATCTATGCGGTAATGCAGTGTGTGCATCCAAGGTAACTGGTGAAATATGTTTGTGTGGAAGTGACTAATGGAGAATTTGGTGGTCAGGAGAGTTGGGAGTGGTGTGTGGGGATGGGATGTGGGAGGGTGTGGGACTTGGGAATGGGAGCAGTCGTGTGGAGTAAAGTTTGGGAAGAGTTGGGGGCGAGAGTCTTGGTGATGGTGATAAATTTCAGTGGACCAAATGGCCTTTTCCCATCCTTGATATTTCATGTGTTCTTTGACTTGTGGTTTATTTCAAATAATGAGTAACTGGTTTCATGTGTACCTGTGGAGATAAGACATTTTTCTGTACATAAGCACAGACATTTTCAAACAGCAGTCATTAGTTTTCTGTGACAATATTTAGTTTCTTAATCCAGATAAGGCAATCGGGAATTAATTGTCCATTTGGACATAAGAACATAAGAACATAAGAAAGAGGAGCAGGAGTAGGCCAATCGGCCCCTCGAGCCTGCTCCGCCATTCAATAAGATCATGGCTGATCTGATCCTAACCGCCAATCCACTATCACAGAACCATCTCCTGAATCTAACAGAATTAGACACACGAAATAGGAGCAGGATCAGGCTACACGGCCCCTGGGCCCGCTCCGCTACCCACAGGGCCATGACCGATCCGAACCTAGACTCATGTCCAAATTCCTGCCCGCTCCCCGTAACCCTTAATTCCCTTTACTTCTAGGAAACTGTCTATTTCTGTTTTAAATTTATGTAATGATGTAGCTTCTACAGCTTTTTGGGGCAGCATATTCCATGGACCTACCACCCTCTGAGTGAAGTAGTTCCTCCTCATCTCAGTTTTGAAAGAGCAGCCCCTTATTCTAAGACTATGCCCCCTAGTTCTAGTTTCACCCATCATCGGGAACATCTTCCCTGCATCCACCCGATCCAACCCCTTCACAATCTTATATGTTTCAATAAGATCGCCTCTCATTCTTCTGAACTCCAATGAGTAGAGTCCCAATCTACTCAACCTCTCCTCATATGTCCATCCCCTCATCCCCGGGATTAACCGAGTGAACCTTCTTTGTACTGACTCGAGAGCAAGTATGTCCTTTCTCAAGTATGGACACCAAAACTGTACGCAGTATTCCAGGTGCGGTCTCACCAATACCTTGTACAACTGAAGCAATACCTCCCTATTTTTATATTCTATCCCCCTAGCAATGAAAGCCAACATTCCATTGGCCTTCTTAATCACTTGCTGCACCTGCATACTAACCTTTTGAGTTTCGTGCACCAGGGCCCCCAGATCCCTTTGTACTTCAGTACTTTCCAGTTTCTTGCCATTAAGATAATAACTTGCTCTACGATTTTTCCTGCCAAAGTGCATAACCTCACACTTTCCAGTATTGTATTCCATCTGCCAAATCTCTGCCCACTTACTTAGCCTGTCTATGTCCCCTTGAAGGTTTTTTATGTCCTTTTTTATGTTGCTACTGTATACATCCATTTTCCTTGGCAATCTAGTAGGAGGAAAGGCCTGTGTTGCTTGGAAGTGTGGATCAGATAATCAGTCTATTCCCTATCCCTGTGCGGGAGCTAATTAAACAGGCACTGTTGAAGCTGAGGTACATTGGGTTAATGACTATATCTCCATTGTTAATTAATCTGCTGACAGGTTCAGTAACTACTCCCAGCCAATTCCCACGAAGACTGCCATCAGGACTGTCATTAACGCTTGGTGTTTAATCAAAAGTATTCACCAAAAGTTAGCAAAAGAATAAAAATAACCAAAAGGATATTAATAGTCTATTGTAACTGTTTGATATTTAAACAGAATACATGTATTGATGGCAATTCTCACAGCAAAATTCTATTTAACATAGTTCACACATGCAAGATAAGTGTAGAAATAGATTGTGAGGAGGAAGTGGGAGGATGTGAGGCTGAGGCTTCCAGCTGCAGCAACATAGTCCGGATTCTGCGGTAGAAATAACGGTGAGGCTAAATCGGACAGCAACCTCCGGCGACCGCACATGCGCAGTTAAACGCGGAAATCAGGAAGTTGCTGTCCGAGTTGCCCTGCTCCTCCAGAAGCTGCGCTATACCAATACCTCGCCGAGAGACTCGGCATTGAAACACATGGAACGGCATGAAGTTGCTGTACTTGCATGTTATATACCCACTAAACAATTCAACAGAATTTTTAAGCTTTTGGTTTATATTTTTGTTTGCAAAAATTGCTAAATTCTGTTAATAAATTACTTGGTCAGTATACTTTTTCCAAACTCTAGGATGACACTAAGATTATTCTTTCTCTAAATCCACGCACAGTATTTTGCATATGCAATGAACATTGAATATTAACCACTAAAAAGCCTCATGAGCGTTGAATGATAAATGATGCTCGCATTTCTTCAAAGTCCATTGATAGAACTATTGATGGAATTTTGCGATCTGATGCCGATTCAGTGAATCTGTACACAGATAATGCTAAAAAAAAAACGTCATTGAATTCTGTATAAAATACTGCAAGAACCTATTATTGTACAATTATCTTTAAGGATTTAAGCAGCGCTTTGACAATATTCTCCCTCAGGGCTTAAATAGGTGTGGAAATCTCTATGATCGATTGTACATGGTCTTTGGAAGGAGTAGGCTTGATCGGTAGATAAATAGGCCTTTTCTCATCAAATCAAATCAAATCAAATCAACTTTTATTGTCATTGTTAGTGCACAAGTGCAGTACAACGAAATGTAGGCTTGCGGCTCCCGAGAGTGTACAATTTGGATTAGGACACTTAAACATTTCAACATACATTTGTACATATATATTAGCATAGATATGACCATAATAAAGTGCATCGGCAGATGTGCAGGCTTTAGAGTTTATTTGTGGAGTTCAGTAGGATGACAGCCCTGGGAAAGAAGCTGTTCCTAAATCTGGTCGTACGGGTGCGAATGCATCTGTAGCGTCTTCCAGATGGTAGGAGGGCGAACAGACTGTGGCTGGGGTGGGTAGGGTCTTTGATGATGGTCCGTGCCCTCCGTAGGCAGCGTTTCTGATATATATGTTCTATGGTCGGTAGCCGGGTGCCGGTAATGCGTTGGGCAGTTTTGACCACCCGCTGCAGGGCTTTCCGGTCATGGGAGCTACAGCCGCCGTACCATACCGTGATACAATTTGTCAGGATGCTCTCTATAGTGCAGCGGTAGAAGTTAGAGAGGATCGGGGGTGACAGATTACATCCCTTCAGCCTCCTCAAGAAATATAGGCGCTGCTGGGCCTTCTTCACCAGAGAGGAGGTGTTGAGGGACCAGGAGAGGTATTCCATGATGTGGACTCCGAGGACTCCGAGGAACCATGCTTCTTGCTACAATTCGAATTCCTTTCCGTCTTTCTTTCTTCATGCTTCTGGCAAAATGCAATTTCCATAAATAAACTTTGATCTGAAACTTATAATTTTATGTATGCCATGAATGGAATGAGTATGCCACAAGATTAACAATTCTCATTTCACCGTGATATTTTGCACTAGAAATTAAAAAGTCTACCCATCATGCACTCTTGTCCACCCTGAAAGGTGGAAAACACAATGGGGGCGAAATTCATCTTCCGCCAAAATGCGGAACAGGCGATTGCGAAATGGCAGCACGTTTTACACCTCGCTCAAATTTCTTGTCCATATTGCCTCTTTCGCGCTTTCACCATAGACCAATTTTACCTCCTATGGGGAAGAGTTCACGGCCTCCTGCCCAATGGAAATGGGATGGTAGCATCCTAAAAATGGTGGAGTGTGACTTGCTATCCTGGTCCCGTCAATGGTGTGGATGGCATTATCTCACCAGGAGCTTGCCGCTGGGAGGCCGGAGTGCCCCTGCCTGAGTTGGGCAATAAGCCCCTTTAATATGCAAATTATGACATACATTAAACCTGATATCCATTTTTTTGACTCACTGTGGACACTCCGCACAGTTTCAGCTGGCGGTCCATCTAAATAGAAGCCTAGAAGGTAAGTTTTTTTTTACAAATTTTTACAGAAGCAAATCCGGACTCCACAAAAATAACCAGAGCTGCTGCCACAGCAGATTTCCCATCCTCTCAAGAATGGAATGCCGCCCCCTGGGCCTACCGTTTTCCAGACCCAGAGGCCAACAAGGCCACCTGATTTTTGGGGTGCCCACAGCTGGCGCACTTTGTTACTGCTTGCAACCTCCCAGCCGATGATAATGAGGCCTGGCCCTTCAAGTTTGCAGATGACACAAAGCTGGGTGGGCGTGTGTGCTGTGAGGAGGATGCTGAGAAACTCCAGTATGATTTGGACAGGTTGGGTGATTGGGCAGATGCATGGCAGATGCAGTATAATGTGGATAAATGCGAGGTTATCCACTTTGTTGGCAAAAACAGGAAGGCAGATTATTATCTGAACGGCAATAGATTGGGAGAAGGGGAAGTGCAATGAGACCTGGGTGTCCTTGTGCACCAGTCACTGAAGGTAAGCATGCAGGTGCAGCAGGCGGTTAAGAAGGCAAGTGGTATGTTGGCCTTTGTAGCGAGAGGATTTGAGTACAGGAACAAGGATGTCTTGCTACAGTTGTACAGGGCCTTGGTGAGGCCACAGCTTGAGTATTGTGTGCAGTTTTGGTCGCCTTATCTGAGGAAGGATGTTCTTGCCATGGAGGGAGTGCAGCAAAGATTCACCAGACTGATACCTGGGATGGCAGGAATGACGTATGAGGAAAGATTGGGTCGATTGGGCTTATACTCGCTGGAGTTTAGAAGAATGAGAGGGGATCTCATTGAAACTTATAAAATTCTAACAGGGCTAGACAGACTAGATGCAGGAAGGATGTTCCTGATGGCGGGGGAGTCCAGAACCAGGGGTCACAGTCTAAAGATAAGGGGTAAGCCATTTAGGACAGAGATGAGGAGGAATTTCTTCACCCAGAGAGTGGTGAACCTGTGGAATTCTCTACCACAGAAGGCAGTTGAGGCCAATTCATTAAATATATTCAAGAAAGAGTTAGATATATTGCTTAAGGCTAAAGGGATCAAGGGATATGGGGAGAAGGCAGGGACAGGGTACTGAGTTTGGATGATCAGCCATGATCTCATTGAATGGCGGAGCAGGCTCAAGGGGCCGAATGGCCTACTCCTGCTCCTATCTTCTATGTACAATGGACCGTGCCTCCTATTGACAGAATGGGGCAGCTAGCTGATGTGGTCCGCCGGTCGCCTGAAACCACACAGGTGGGAAACCTAGCCCTATACTTATGGATCAAACTGTCTGAGCTAAAACTAATGTAAATTTATTTATAAGAATTATAATTACTCAGAAGCAGCAGACTAACAGTACAAATACTTTGAAAATGATGCCGGCCTCCCACCTTCCACTCTCCATAAACTTAAGCTCATCCAAAACTCTGCTGCCCGTAGCCTAACTCGCACCAAGTCCTGTTCACCCATCACTGCTGTGTTCGCTGACCTACATTGGTTCCTGGTCCAGGAACGCCTCAGTTTTAAAATTCTCATCCTTGTTTTCACATCCTTCAGTGGCCACGCCCCTCCTTATCTCTGTAACCTCCTCCAGCCCGACAACTCTCCGAGATCTCTGCGCTCCTCCAATTCTTGCTCCAATCCACTCCTCGAGGCCTCTTGCGCTTCCCCGACTCCCTTCGCCCCACCATTGGCAGCCCTACATTCAGCTGCCTAGGCCCTAAGCTCTGGAGTTCCCTCTCTAAACCTCTCTGCCTCTCTACTTCTCTCCTCCTCCTTTAAGATGCTCCTTAAAACCTACCTCTTTGGCCAAGCTTTTGGTCACCTTATCTCCTTATGTGTCAAATTTTGTTTGATAACGCTCCTGTGAAGCGCCTTGGGACATTTTACTACATTACAGGCGCTATATAAATGCAAGTTGTTGTTATTGTTGAATCAGTCCATAGGAGTTTAAATATCTTTTTCAGAATGGCCATGCAGTCTGATAATCCACTAAACTTTTGGAGAGCACTGACTTTAGAATTTTTCATATTATAATATTTGTACATGGGAGAGACAATATTCCTGCTGACTACACAGAGTCTTAGGGATGAATTTTCCTTCATTATGCTGCTGAAATCAGGCACAATAGTAGCAAAAATGGGGGCCTACTGCCACCTCTCCAACCTAATCTGAATTTCCCTCCTCCAGTCTTCACCAGGACTGCTGGTTACTCCATCCCTGCCTACCACATGCAATCATTGATGACGGGGTGGGGCCTGGGTTCCCAGCTCACTTCCCTTCCTGTCTGCCCCTTTTGCTGCTACTTCCCGGGACTGCCATGTGAACCATGGGATGGCAGCATGAATGGCCTCAAAGGTGGCAAATGGCGGGAGAAAGCTTGGTGAAGGGCTCCTTCTCCCTATGATAGCTTATATGCCGATTACTGCAGTTGTTCATAGACCTCACCTACGCACTTTTGCAAAGCCAGAGTACAGATGGGATCTGGATTCTGGGTATAAATATACGACGTATGAAAATAATGGGCAGGAAAAGACCAGCCATATAATCTCCTGGGAGAGGCAGGGAAACCCACGGCCAATAAGGGGGAAAAAAACCTCTTGAAAATTCCTCTCCGATCCTGTTCTGTCCTCCTCATGACTATGATTCGACAGACAGCTAAACCCTCATCACCAAACAGGAGGCGTTGTTACTTTTAATCCAGTTTAATGACACAGGGTGAAACTACAAAGAGAGCAAGAAATTACAACATCAAATAAGGCCGATTGGTCTTACAATCACAATCTGAATACACAAAATAAACCTAGGATAGTAGAACGAAACGTTACCACTCTAACTCAATGGTTCTATTACAATTTGAGGTAAATCTGATACAACAATCAAAGGTCTAACACATGAATGCCAGGAGAAAGACTAATAGCCAGCCACATGGAAACTCCACAAAGTGCAATATTTTAACTCATCTGGCCACAAATATCAAGAAATGGTGACATAGATCAAACACAAAGACATCTGATAAAAGGCTACTTACAGACAATGCCAGTCAAAGGGGGAAACTAAGAAGGATGGTGTTAGATACTGTATACATCACCAGCCATGAATTGTGGGCTCCCTCGTGGTTGTGTTTTACTTTCGCTTTCTCATCATGTCACATGACATAAATCAACAATAAGGAGGTAAGTAGTAAAACCACTAGGGGGAGACAAAACACAATACTAAAAGTCTCATAGGGGACATAACACTCCCCGTCTGGTATCTCTAAGATGCCACATAATAAAAAAAATACAACTTATCAGGGAGCAACCGTCTGGTCTTCCTTGGAGAGAAGAAGCACAATCTCTGTGATTGGCCTGTAGAAGAGCTTTGTCCCATCACCGATTGGGATCTTGACCTCTACCTTCCGAACTCTACCATCTTTGCTGGGGAAAACCTTTGAGATGATCCCCATCGGCCATTCACTTCTTTTGTTCTGACTGTCCTTCATTAAAACTATGTTCCCCGTCTGGACGTTGGTCTTTGATGACTGCCATTTGCTACGTGCTTGGAGAGTTGACAGGTACTCGCGTCGCCAACGGCTCCAGAAGGTGTTGGCCAGACTCTGTACCTGCTTCCACTGACGTCTGTAGAGGTCCTTGCTGCCGAACTCTCCTGGAGGTGTAGGAATGGCTTCTCCTTTCTGAGTGAGGAGGGTGGCAGGCGTCAGGATGAATGGAAACTCTGCATTTGATGACGGAGGGATGAGTGGTCTTGCATCGATGATGGCTACCACTTCAGCCATGAATGTGGTGATGACTTCATGAGTGAGTCTGGAAAATCCATGTTCCAGAAGCATTGCATCCAATATGCGGCGTGTGATGCCGATCATTCGTTCCCATGAACCTCCCATATGTGAGGAATGTGGCGGATTGAGGATCCAGGTGCAACCTTGGTCTGCGAGGTATCTCTTAACTGTGTTGTCATCATTAGAAGAAGGAATGTCGAGCTCCTTGCAGGCTCCGATGAAGTTGGTACCACAGTCAGATCGAAGCTGCTTGGCCGGTCCACGTATGGAGAAGAATGACACTTCTGTGACTTTCTGCTGGGGACGACACAGGAACTCAGGTCCTATAAGCCATGTGGTATCCCTTAAGCGAGCTGCAGTGACAGATCTGGTGGCGTGATCGGCTGGATTCAGGTGAGTAGGCACGTAGTGCCATTGTTCAGGTTGTGTTGACCTTCTGCTGCGTTGGACTCTGTTATTGGCGTACACATAAAACCTTCTAGTCTGGTTGCATATGTAGCCCAGCACCACCTTATTGTCTGTGTAGAACTGGATAGAGTCAGGCTTGAGATCAATCTCGGAGGTGATTGTAGTGTATGTACCTTTAAGAGGAACTATGTTTTTGAAGCCCCTGTATACTGTAGTACCAGTAGTGGCCACTCGGGTATATAAGCCTGTGTAGTGTCTTGTGTTGTTAGTTCACCTCCAGACTTTGTTCAGTAAACACTTGTTAAATCAACTCCTACATTCCGTGTCTCCATTAACACACAGATCTAACAGTGGCGACGAGTTAGAAACGAACTTACCTGCAATTTGGCAGCACCTCAAGGGGATCGATTCCTCAGACGAAGGTCGAAGCCAGAAGCAAGAAAAAAAAAATAACTCGAAGAAACTCGAAAATGAGGGCCAGGCTTGGTCTCCAGTCTGTGGTTTCCCCAGCTAAACGGGCTGGTGGCAGGTAGTGCACTGATCCTTCCTGGGCTGCGGCAGGCTAGAGCTCGATCGGGTGGCTCTGCAACGGGGCCGGGCAGCGAGTCGGGAAGCAGAAGCAAAGAGAGAGAGAGGGTGGAGCACTCAGGGCGCGGCCGGTGCTGCAAAGCAGGTCAGCGTTCGGACCGAGCAGAGGGAGGGGAAAGTCCCAGAGGGTCCGCTCCATGATGGGAACGGTTCTCCAAGTAACGGAGAAACTATTGAAGCGATATATAAAAAAAAATAGAAATACCGCGAAAAGCTGCAGGTCGCAACGGGAACCGCGGAGAACAGCGTTGGCAGCAGCGGCAGCGGCGGGAAAGCGCAGGAGGCGCCATCTTAACTCGGCGGGGAAGAAGGAAAAGCACGGGAGGCGCCATTTTGATCCATCGGGGACGGAGGAAAAGCGCGGGAAGCGCCATTTTGGATTTTCAAGATGCCAAAGACTGGCAATATTACTGCTTTCGATAGTGATATAGAAGATTGGACCACATATGTGGAAAGAGTGGAGGTATATTGCAAGGCGAATGAAGTAGCGGATGATAAAAAGGCATCGGTACTTCTAAATCTGATGGGCGCAAGGACATACGGGCTGTTACGAAACTTGATCACTGCAGCCAAACCGATGGACAAGAATTTTAATGAGATTGTTGATACCTTACAGGAGCACTTAAACCCAACACCGCTGCTGATAGCGGAATGATTCAAATTCTTCAGGAGGAATCAGCACAAGAATGAAAGTAACGCTGATTACCTCATCGAATTACGAAAGCTGTTAAAGCACTGCCAATTCGGGGCAGGACTGGCAGATTCTCTACGAGACAAATTCGTCTGCGGTCTCCTAAGCGAAGGAACACAGAAAAGGCTACTTTCTGAGACACTGAACAAGGCTTTCAGTGTGGCTGTATCATACGAAGCAGCAGCAAGAGGAGCTGTAGAGATACAGCAAAAGCCACAGGACTTCGGCACCCATGAAATGACACGGGGTTTCGAGAGATGTTATCGCTGCGGCAGATCCACCCATGACCAGAAGGACTGCTGGTTCAAGGACAAAGCATGCAGGCAATGCGGAAAGATGGGACACATTGCACGTGTATGCAGATCTGGAAAGAAATCCGCTGACAGTAAAAAGGTCAATAAGGAAAAGTACAGAAAGGTACAAATGATGATGGACAGTAGCTCCGAAGACCAGAAGAGCGATAGCGACTCCGGAAACAAGAGACTAAGCTGTCTCAAATTACATAATGTAATTGCCAAAGAAGATTACCAGACCATTTGGGTTACCCTCAGGAGAGCGGGGTCCCCAGTCAAAATGGAGCTAGATACAGGATCAGCTCTGACCGTCATGAGTCGACGGGATTACGAGCAGCTATTTCCGCATATACCTTTGAAAGACACATCCATTATCTTGAAGACATATATGGGGCAGAAAGTATACCCCAGAGGGAAAATAAGGGTGCCTGTTGTATACAACGGCAAGGAAATACAGAAGTTGTATTTATACGTTCTGCAAGATGGTGGTCCACCGTTGTTGGGACGTGAATGGATCAGAAAGATACGTTTAGACTGGCACTCCATTCAGGCACTAACGGTGACCAGTAAGAAAAAAAACGATGATGACGTCATACCTGGACGATTAAAAGAAATCTTGGCTAACGCCAAAGAAGTGTTTCAACAGAAACTAGGAACCCTGAAAGGCACCACCGCCTCAATAAAAGTGGACGATGCGGCAATTCCCAAGTTTTTTAAGGCAAGGCCGGTGCCATATGCAATTCGTCCAGCCGTCGAGGCAGAGCTGGAGAATTTGGAAAAAGCAGGCGTGTTATCCAAGGTAGATTGGAGCGAGTGGGCAACACCCATCGTCCCGGTCATGAAGAAAACGTTGAATAATGATAAATCTGAAGAACAGAGAAAAGTTCGCATCTGTGGGGACTTCAAGGTGACTGTAAACCCGGTTCTTCACATGGTACAGTATCCTCTTCCGAGGATAGAAGATATTTTTGCCTCACTATCCGGAGGGAAACGTTTCACCAAAATTGACTTAGCACAGGCATATCTACAGATGGAGGTTGAGGAGGCCTCTAAAAAGTAACTCACGATAAACACACACAAAGGCCTGTACCAGTACAATCGACTGGTTTTCGGAGTGGCATCAGCTCCGGCTATCTGGCAAAGAGCTATGGAGCAAGTCCTGCAAGGGATTCCGGGGACTCAATGCTACCTAGACGACATCCTTGTAACAGGAGAAAACGACAACGAGCCCCTTGCCAACTTGGAGCAGGTGCTCACGAGGCTGAGAGAACGGGGCCTACGAGCAAATCGCCCCAAGTGCGAATTTTTCCAGAAACAAATATCATATTGTGGCCATGTCATTAACGAAGAAGGGTTGCATAAGTCACCTGAAAAAATTGAAGCGGTCGTAAAGGCCCCAGCGCCTGAAAATGTCTCACAATTAAGGTCATTCCTGGGATTAGTAAATTACTATCATAAATTTTTACCAAACTTGTCGACGGTTCTGCACCCGCTTAACGCACTGCTACAAACGGGAGTAGTTTGGAAATGGAGCGAAGACTGTAAACGTGCCTTCCATAAATGCAAAGGCTTGATCACGTCCAGGGAAGTGTTGGCTCATTACAACCCATCACTGCCAATCAGACTGGCGTGCGATGCATCCCCTTACGGCGTGGGAGCGGTATTATCGCATAGATTCCCTGATGACTCGGAGCGGCCGATAGCTTTTGCGTCATGCTCATTGAAATCAGCTGAGCGTAACTATGCCCAGATCGACAGGGAGGCACTCAGCCTGGTGTGGGGGGTGAAGAAATTCAACCATTACCTACACGGACAAAAATTTACCTTGTTGACTGACCATCAACCCCTCGTCTCCATATTCAACCCTAAAAAGGGCGTTCCCATTATGACAGCGCAAAGGCTACAGAGGTGGTCCCTTTTCCTAGGGGCACACCAATATGATATAGAGCACAAAGGAACAAAACAGCATGGGAATGCTGACGGGTTATCGCGCCTACCATTGCCAACGGTGGAAGAGGCGCCTACAGTGGACCCAGTGGAGATGTTCCACTCGACCATAGTGGATTGTCTACCGGTGACAAATTCTACCATTGAAAAGGAAACGCGAAATGACCCGACTCTCTCACGAGTCTACGATTTAACGGTGAAGAGATGGCCAGCACATGGCGAACCACTGTTGCCAGCATTCTCGCAAAGAAGAGACCAGCTGTCAGTGTGCCGAGGAACCTTGATGTGTGGATCCAGAGTGGTGATTCCACCCAAACTCAAGGATAGAGTGCTAAAGGTGCTTCACGAGGGGCATCTGGGTGGAGTGAAAATGAAGAACTTAGCCAGAGCGTTTGTGTGGTGGCCAGGTATCGATGGAGACATCGAAGAAATGACCAAGAGCTGTCTAGGATGCCAGAAGGTCCAAAGCGCCCCACCACAAGCCCCTCTACATCCATGGGAGTGGCCCTCATCTCCATGGCAAAGGGTACATATCGACTTTGCTGGTCCATTTATGGACTCAATGTTCTTAATCGCGGTGGATGCACACTCCAAGTGGCCAGAGGTAATAAAGATGTCCTCCACCACCACGGAAAAAACCATCACAGTATTAAGGACCATATTCGCCAGGAATGGGCTGCCTGAACAGATCTGTTCTGATAATGGACCGCAATTTGTATCCGAAGAATTCAGGAAGTTCTTAAAAAACAATGGGGTTAAGCACTACACGTCTGCCCCATACCATCCCGCCACCAATGGATTGGCTGAAAGGTTTGTCCAGACCTTCAAGAAGGCCATAAAGGCCATGGGTATTGAAGACATAAATCTACAACATAAGGTAGATAACTTCTTGTTTGCGTACAGGAATGCAACACATGTGGTTACAAACCAAACCCCCGCCATGATGTTTTTCAATAGAAGACTAAGATGCCGGCTGGATTTGGTCAAGCCAAACATCAGAAGGGACGTAGAGAACCGGCAATTTCAAAGCATGAATGAAAGGCCAACTAGAACCTTCCAGATAGGTCAACCAGTTTTGGCCCGGGACTACCGTACCGAGAAATGGCAGCCTGGAACTATTTGCACATGACTAGGACCGCTGATGTATACCGTGGACATTGGAGAAAGCATAATAAGGCGCCATGCTGACCAGATCATCGAGTCATCCGAAAAAGGACAACCTACACCACAACTCTATACGCCTAGTGATGAAGCAGAGATATCCATAGTATCTACCTCCGATCCGGTGATACTGGAACCAGATGAACCCGACACTGGCATTGAAGCCGAATCGACCTTGCCAAAAGAACCTACTACACCACCGAGGCGTTATCCGGACCGAGTCAGGAAACCTCCAGAGAGACTGAATTTGTAATTGATTAACTTCAGCAAATGTGTATATTATTGTTCTTGTAAAAATGTTATTTAATGATTACTTAAAATGTTATGTACTATTTATCTAAAAGGGGAGGAATTGTAGTGTATGTACCTTTAAGAGGAACTATGTTTTTGAAGCCCCTGTATACTGTAGTACCAGTAGTGACCACTCGGGTATATAAGCCTGTGTAGCGTCTTGTGTTGTTAGTTCACCTCCAGACTTTGTTCAGTAAACACTTGTTAAATCAACTCCTGCATTCCGTGTCTCCATTAACACATGGATCTAACAGTGATCAGTTCTGCCATCTCTACAGCCAGAATGGCAGCACAGAGCTCCAGTCGTGGAATGCTGTGTTCGGGACGTGGTGTTAACCTTGCCTTGCCGAGGATGAAGCCTGCTTCACAATCTCCATTGGGGTTTGTGACCTTGAGGTAGGCAACTGCAGCTATGGCATTGTTTGAAGCATCAGAAAAGACACATATTTCTTTGTGTTGAGCTTCAGAGGGAGAGATGAGAGTATAGGGCCTTGGAATTTGAAGCTTTCTGAGGTCTTGGAGAGAGTTTCTCCAAGTGTGCCAAGATCCCTCCTTTTCTCGAGGTAGTGGTGAATCCCAATCGTTTTTGTCTGCCGTGAGGTCTCTAAGCAGAGCTTTTCCTCGGATGATGACTGGTGCCACAAACCCAAGGGGGTCGAACAGGCCATTCACTGAGATGAGTCGATTGAGTGCCTGTCCTCGGTTGTTAGGAAGCCATCGTCTTGGAGTTCTGAATGGTAGAGGAGCGACCCAGCTATTGCTACTGTCCATGAAGACTTCTTCATCCATGTTCTTTATAAAGAGTTTGTCCTCAATGGAAGGAGCTAACTTGTCATCGTCACTCGTCCCTTTGAAGACTGCCTGGCCAAGATGATCCTCTTGCTTTCCGTGTTCTGGTTGCTCAGTAGGATCATCAGAGAGAGAGCTTGGAACCTGTATGCCGTATCTTTCTTTCACTTGAAAGCTGTTGGGGCACGGATCAAAGAGTGAGGGGCAACCATTCTCCAGCACATTTGTATGGAATGTGTTCACTTTGGCAGGTCTGTGGGCGTTTCCCAGACAAACATCACCGATGATGACCCACCCTAGGTCAAGTCTCTGAGCATAAGGTGAGTCGTGTGGACCATTTATCTGTTCACGTACCTTGTGGATTCTCAATATGTCTCTGCCTAGTAGAAGCAGGATGGGAGCTTGAGGGTTCAACGGTGGAATCTGGTAAGCCACTGGTTTGAGATGAGCATGATGAAGCGCTGCTTCAGGTGTAGGGATCTCTGACCTGTTATCAGGCACCTGGTTACACTCTATTAGTGTGGGCAGAGGCAGGCTCGTCTTTCCATCAAGGGTCTCCACTACGAAACCACTGGCCCTCCTTCCTGATGTCTCCACTAGGCCGGCACAAGTTTTCAGTGAATATGGGGAGCTGTTTCCTTCTATGTTAAAGTGGTCAAAGAACTGTGACTTGGCGAGTGATCTGTTACTCTGATCATCCAGCATGGCGTATATCTTTATGGCTTTCTCTTGCTGTCCTTCAGGGTAGACCATCACAAGACAGATTTTGGAACAGGATTTGACGCTGATGTGTGCTCCGCAGACCTTGGTGCAATGTGAGGCTACTTCAGGTGTCAGAATGTCTTCCTCTTCCTCCCCGCCGTGCTCTGCTGCGGCGGTAGAGGCCGTTGAGACCCAGGGGGCTGGACCTGGGTGGAGTGCTGTGTTGTGGCCTTCGCTATTGCATTCTGCACATTTGACGGCCGTGATACAGTCCCGTGCCAGGTGGGTTGAAGAGGAACAGCATTTATAACAGATGCCACGTTCCTTTAAGAACGATTTGCGATCCTCCAAAGTCCGTTCTCTGAAGCTCCGACACCTCCTGAGCGGGTGCGGCTTGTTGTGAATGGGGCATTGCTTGACGGGGTCGTCCATTTTCCCATCTGCGTCATCGCTGGAGGAGGTGGTGGACAGTGACATTTCAGTTTTATGAACTGACACTGGAGTTCTCTGGTTGTAGCTTGTAGCAGACTGTGCTGTCTTCGGTGGCCCAGGGCCTTGAGTGGAGAAGAAGAAGCTTGGGTCGTTTCTTATTTTAGCCTGCTGGCAGATAAACTTGGCAAAAAAGGAGAAAGGTGGGAAGGGAACGTTGTGATCTTCCTTATACTTTGATCCCTGAGTTATCCATCTTTCCTGCAAGTTGAATGGTAACTTTTCAACAATGGGATTTATCCCACGTGCCGTGTCAAGGTACAGAAGACCTGGCAGACATCCCTCAGTTTTGGCTGAGTCAATTTCCATTAGGACGTCACCTAACTCTCTGAGCTTCAGGCAGTCTCGATTGAGGATCTTGGGAAAGTTCTCCAGCTTCTTAAACAGTACATTCTCAACCACCTCCGGGGAGCCATAGCTCTCGTCCAGACGATCCCATATCCTCTTCAACCCCCTTTCCGGGAGGTTAATGTGCACAGCTCGAATTCTCTTGGCCTGCTCAGAGGATTCCTTACCCAGCCATTTAGCGAGTAGGTCGATTTCTTCGCTTGCTGACAGGTCTAACCCTCTTATGGTGTTCCGAAAAGTAGACCTCCATGCTCTGTAGTCTTCAGGTTGGTCGTTGAACTGTAGCAACCCGGTGGTGACAAGTTCACGACGTGTGAAGAACCTCACAAAATCTGACATGCCTTGGGTCTGTTCGTAGTGAGGTAGAACAGCTGGACTGCGATAGGTCTGCAGATATTGTGAACGGTAATGATGGGTTAGCCTTTGGTCTTCTGGTTGGAACTTGTGTTCATCCTCTTCCACAGTGTTTTTGTTGAGCTCACAACGGCACTGAGATGCATGGCCAGGCTCCTCCTGTTCGTGTATTAACTCTGGAACAGGCTCTATGTCAGGCATTGAAGAGTTAACAGTTTGTGACCTGGAGTGGCTTTGTATGTATTCTGTGGTGCGTTGCACTGGATCTTGGTGAGGGAGATGAAGGTTAAGGTTGCTGCCTGTTGCTTCACCTTCAACAGCTGCTTCAAGGACTTCTGCCTCCGCTAGAGCTGCTGCTGCCTCTTTTTCCATATCCAATACGGCTAATGTTGCTTCAATACGTGCCTTTTCCATTTTTATGTCCATTTCCCTTTGAGCAAAGGATATCTTTGCTTTGGCTGCTTCGGCCTTGGCTCTGGCCATCGCTGCTGCTGCACCAGTAACAGACCTACTTGAATGCCTGGAGGAGCCAGAACAGTGAGATCTGGTCTCCTCTGCTTGTTTCGATGGTGACTGTTCCTCCATTTCAGCTTTTGTGACTGGTGTCTGGAATGTGGGCTTCGGAGATGCATTGAATCATGTTGGTGTTGAGTATCTGTACCTTTAATAGATTCGCTCATGGGAAAGGTGTCTTTTCACTGTTCTGTCCTCCTCACGACTATGATTCGACAGACAGCTAAACCCTCATCACCAAACAGGAGGCGTTGTTACTTTTAATCCAGTTTAATGACACAGGGTGAAACTACAAAAAGAGAGCAAGAAATTACAACATCAAATAAGGCCGATTGGTCTTACAATCACGATCTGAATACACAAAATAAACCTAGGATAGTAGAACGAAATGTTACCACTCTAACTCAATGGTTCTATTACAATTTGAGGTAAATCTGATACAACAATGCCAGGAGAAAGACTAATAGCCAGCCACATGGAAACTCCACAAAGTGCAATATTTTAACTCATCTGGCCACAAATATCAAGAAATGGTGACATAGATCAAACATAAAGACATCTGATAAAAGGTTACTTACAGACAATGCCAGTCAAAGGGGGAAACTAAGAAGGATGGCGTTAGATACTGTATACATCACCAGCCATGAATTGTGGGCTCCCTCGTGGTTGTGTTTTACTTTCGCTTTCTCATCATGTCACATGACATAAATCAACAATAAGGAGGTAAGTAGTAAAACCACTAGGGGGAGACAAAACACAATACTAAAAGTCTCATAGGGGACATAACAGATCCCCTCAGGTGATCAAAACCAGTCCAGGAGATCACATGGATCAAGTGTTCATTATCTGTTAATCCAAAGTGATAAATGTCCATTTATAAGTTCTGCTATTAAACTGTTTGAAAAAGAGAAGATGGTAATAACTTCCCCCCCTCCAAAAAAACTATAATAGTGATTTTTTTTCTTTTGAAACATCAATCATATTAATATTGAACAAACATCATGGATACACACAAATCGCAAAAGGTGTAACCTTCAGCACAGGAAAACCCCATTTTAAAAAAATGACCTTAAAGAATAAGATGTTGTTCTTAACAATATCCATACTGTACATTCCATTTGTTAATATTATTAATATAGCATAGCACATATATTGAACACCATATTAATATTACTTATATTATTTATGTTGTTAAAATTCTATTAGATAATTAAAGGTGATGACTTGTTGTAGAATCGTTCAGCACAGAAGCTGGCCATTTGGCCCATCAAGTCTATGCCGGCTCTTTCGAAGAGCAATCCAGTTTGTCCCACTCCCCTGCTCTTTCTCCATATCCCTGCAATTTTTTCTCCTTCAAGTATTTATCCAATACCCTTTTGAAGGCTACTATTGAATCTGTATCCACCACCCTATCAGGCAGTGTGTTCCAAATCCTAACCACTCGTTGCGTGAAAAAGTTTTTCCTCCTGTTGCCTCTGTTTTTTTATTCATTTGCCATTCACCTTAAATCTGTGCCCTCTCATTATCGACCCTGGAAACAGTTTCTCTTTATTTACTCTATCTAAACCCTTCATGATTCTAAACACCTCTATCAAATCTCCTCGGCCTTCTCTGCTCCAAGGAGAACAACCCCAGCTTCTCTCGTCTATCCACCTAACTGTATTCCCTCATCCCTTAGACACCTCGGCCTAGAAATTCAGTATAGCCACTTTTGGGGCGGAAAAGTCGGGCGGCCGCTAAAGTTTGCGCCCGGCGCAAAGTCGAGGCCACTTCGTCGATATTCAGTAGCTTCGCCCTAAGAGTTTGCTCGAGCGCTAAAACTGGCGTTCCACAACTATCTTTAGGCGCAAAGCCGGCGGTGCTGAGCTAAACCGCCAAGGCCGGGCGCAACGCAGGTGCGGTCATTTCTTGATTGACAGCAGACACCCTGGCGCCGGCCAGCTCTTAAAGGGGGAAGGGTCGAGTTCGTCTGCTGCCATGCTCTGGACACTGCAGCCCTCCAGCTAGGCCTAAACACTGCTGCTGAACAGAAATAGCGCCGGGAAAGATGCAGAAGGCCCGTGAACGAGCGCAGCGCTTCTCTGGCCATGATTTGAAGCTGCTGGTTGGGGCTTTGGAGAGGAGACGCAAAGTCCTGTTCCCGGACAGTGGGAAGAAGCCTGCGACCAGCGTCTACAGGAAAGCCTGGAGGGAGGTCGCCATCAGGGTGACAGCCAACAGCGAGGTCCCCAGGAACTCTGTCCAATGCAGAAAAAAGTTCAATGACCTCACCAGGATTGTCAGGGTGAGTACCCTTTCCAGTGTCCTCCTCATCCTTGCATGTGCACCTCACATTATGGGCAAAGGGACCTGAAAGCCCTAATGGCCAGCCCTCATCCAGCAGCTATGGGACTGGCATGAACATCAATTGCACATTCTGCACTTTCCACACTGGCCAAGCTATTCGAACATGGGAGGCAGTGCACACCAGATCAGGGCTCCACACTGGCCAAGCTATTCGACCATGGGAGGCAGTGCACACCAGATCAGGGCTACACACTGTACTTAGAGGCCGTCCTTTCTCTTGCAGGCCAAGCTGGCCCACAATCAGAAGAGCCGGACTGAGACCGGGGGAGGCGGTCCCCAGATCCAGCAGCTCACTGACCTGGAAGAGCGCGTGGGTCGCCTCATGGGAGCCCGGGTGATTGGGCCCGTTGCCAGTGGAGATGCCGACCCTGTTCTGGGCACCAATGGTAAGGACATCACCTTTTGGACCTCTCTCGTCGCACTTGCGCATCAGATCTACATCCTTTGCCACTGTCCGACCAATGCGCTGAATGCCACCACTCATGCCTCCCTCGCTGACACCCTCTCCTCAATCTAAAGCTACTCTTGTCCCTTCCTGCTTTCAGATGGTGAGGAGGAGGTCCCTGAAGCTGCCAGTGACAGCCCCTCGGAAGAGGAGGAGGAGGAGGAAGAGGAAGGCGGCCCATCAGGGGAACCCTCACCCGCGCCAGGGGATGCCAATGTAGGGGACACGTCTTCCCTGGAGGAGAGCCTGGGGGAAGTGTCGGAGGGGAGTGTCGCTCCTGGGACCAGTGGCGTGCAGCAACGCAGGGGGTGTGCGGTTGCTCAGCGGCCTTCTTCCCTCAGGAGCCTTCCCCCAGCCTTGCAGCAGCCACTGAGCACGGTTTGAGGAGGAGCAGCAGGGCGGCCAGGGGCCGCCAAAGGCTGGACAAGGAATCGCCCTCGCGGGCCACAAAGTAGAGGGTGTGGACAAATGTTTGTTTATATTGGGATGGTTGTTTTGTTTCTGGGGATGGTTGTTTTGTTAAGGCCGAGGATGAAGGCCATTTTTGTTTAAATGTTTTGTTATTCCTCCCCAGGTTGTGGGAGTGAGTCATGTGTGTGACTGTTTTTTGGGGGGTGTTGTCTGTTTTGGGGTTTCATGTGGGAAGGGCCCTGAGTTTGTTCAATAAAGCATTTTATTTATTCATATTGTCCATGTTTGATCTTTGAAGTGTTTGTTGCCTTAAGCGGCTGAGGGCTTGCGGAGCGGCTGCATTCATGTTCTTTCATTGGCACAAGCCATTCCCTGACAGGGGGCCTAGAAGTGACGTTCAATAAGCCGCCGACGGGTGGCCCTTGGACCTTGTGCCTCCCTCCTGGCCTGGTACTCCTCCTCCTCCTCCTCCTCCTCCTCCTCCTCCTCCTCCTCCTCCTCCTCCTCATGCTCCTCCTGCTCCTCCTCCTGAGGTGGTGCTCCAGCATGAGGTGGCAGTGCCTGAGTCCTGCGGATAGCCAGGTTGTGCAGCATGCAGCAAACAACCACGAACTGGGAGACTCGCTCCGGCGAATACTGCAGAGATCCGCCGGAATGATCCAGGCAGCGGAACCGTTGCTTGAGGACGCCAATTGTTTGTTCTATGATGTTCCTAGTCGCTTGATGGCTCTCGTTGTATGCCTCTTCAGCAGGGGTCCTGGGCGCGCGGAGCGGGGTCATGAGCCAGGTACACAAAGGATAGCCTTTGCCCCGATAAGCCATCCTCTTGGGTGAGGCTGTGCCTGGAATATGTCAGCCACAGTAGTCTGTCGCAGGATAAAGGCATCATGGCTGCTGCCTGGAAAGCGGGCATTGACAGCTAGGATGCGCTGCCTGTGGTCACACACCAGCTGTACGTTGAGGGAATGGTAGCCCTTCCGGTTGCGGTAATCCTCGGGATGGTCCAGAGGTGCCCGCAAAGCCACATGCATGCAGTCAATGGCGCCCTGCACCATGGGGAAGTCCGCGATTCTTGCAAATCCCACTGCACGCTGCTGCTGCCTCTCCAGGGTCATGGGGAAGGAGATGAATTGGCGTCTCCTTCTGAAAAGGGCATTGGTGACCTGGTGGATGCAGCAATGCACGGCGAACTGGGATATGTTAGCAATGTCCCCAGCAGCTGATTGGAAGGAGCCGGTGGCATAGAAGTTCAGAGCCACCGTCACCTTCACTTCCACCGACAGAGACGTCCTGCAACTCAGCTGTGGACGCAGATCTCTGTGAAGCAGATGGCAGATCTCTGCAACCACCTCCCTTCTGAATCGCAGCCTCCTAACACATTGCGCGCCAGTCATGTTGAGATACGAGACCTGCTGGCGGTATTGCCTGAGTGGGTAAGGCCCACGTTGCCGACGCCTGTCGCCCCCTCTGCGTCTAGCCAAGGCTGCCCCTCTCACACAGCGTCTGCGAGCCCTTCCGACATAATCCTGAAACTTAGCATTGGCACCCCATGCAGCCCCCATAATATGCTGGCAAACAATGAGATATCAGTGAAGGTGAATTGCAAAGCTCTGGCCTGAAGCCAAAAATACCTGTCCTAGTGTTGGCCCAAAGCAGTAAGCTCCCTTCCTTGTTTTTTTTCAAAAAATCCGTTGCACAAGAGTGATTGCTGCAAAATGGCTGCCCTTTATAGTGCAGGGTAAGTGCCCTTTAATTTGCGCTCCCCGCGGCCCGCTTCGGCTGTGCACCGTTCCACTCCACAGTCGTTAGGGCCGCCCGGCGCACAATGGGCCGGCGCGACTGAAGTTCCGGTTTGGGGCGCACAAAGGGCGTTGCACGAGGAAATGACGTCATAATCTGCGCGCGCAGCAGGGCGTGCGCAAAGACTTTGCGCCGGCACTAAATGTCTACTGAAGTTGGGGCGAGGCGCAGATCGCGCTGCGCCCGGGCGCTAAGCGCCTAGCGCTCGAGATCTACTCCTCCTAAGGCGCTAACGGCTGGCGCACGCAACTGAATTTCTAGGCCCTCATCCCTGCTTACATCTGAAGGAAGTTCACAGGTTTTTTTTGGTAATTTTAAAGAAATAGGTTATGGAGGTAGATTGCAAACAATGATGGGGGAATAATGTTCTTCTACCTCTATGAGTCAGACCCTGTAACTAGAGTGACTAAACTAACAGGAGGAAATCACATTTTTCTTTTCCTTTTATGCTAACTTAAGATGAGTCATAACTACTGGCTGAGCTGATTGTGATGGCTGGAGGAAATAATGTTTTCTTGCCTTCTCCAACTCAACATGAGTCAGTGCAATTCATTAAATAAACCAGCTACTTGCTAATAATAGGAAAAGAGCTTTTCACTATACTGATCCGTCTGAAAATGAGAAGTTGTTGTGCATTTCATACTGTGGGTTTCAACTAGCTCAAAATGAAGGTGGATAGAATGCAGATTTCTTCCGTTTACTTGCAATATTAGCAGAGGAGGAATTTTATCAAAAACTGGAATGATCTAAAGAACATTGTAAAATAAAGACAGAGATATTTACTTATTGAATAGTCTGATAGGCAGATGGGGCAAGTGTTTACTGAAGCATTTTTCATAAAGCGGTGTGAGAGATATCCTGAGATACAAGGGGGGTGATTTTGCCAATGGGGAGCTTTTGGAGGCGGGACTCCCACTTGTCGGGTTTCAGTCCCGCCTCCATCAACTTCTGGCCAATCCACGCTATTTTCCCTTGATTGACCTTGTTAAACCCGCCCAGCGGGCTTAGCAGGCCAATTAAGGGAAAGCCAGTTGCAGAGAATGTCAACGTATGACGTTTCATCTGTCAAAAAATCGTTTGACAGCTCTGTGAAGCTGTCAAACACTGACATTCTCTGTAGTTTGATGAGGTCCTGAATTCAAGACTCATCAAACCTCTTTCTTTTGCAGAACTGAGATGGTTGTTGCATTGGAGAATACAACGGCCATCTGTCATCTCTACCGCGGAGGTGCGAGACTCTCCGCATACCCACCGACTGAAGCCTGCAGGAAGAAACAAAGGTAAGTACACTTTTTCTAACACTTTGCACTTACCTCAGACACTCACCTCTCCACACTTGCACCCATCACTCACCTCCACAGAACACTTTTGGACCCCCCCCGACCCCCGCGGACCCACTACTCACCTCGGTGACCCTGGCGGGTTTCGGAGTCTTCGGAAAGCCTGTTAACAGGCAGTTAATTGGCTTTAATCCCTTCCCGCCTCCAAGGAGATCCACCTGCCCCCACATTCTGCCATTTTCCCAACAGTCCCGCCTCCAAACCTGCTCCCCAGGGCTGGCAAAACCGCCCCCTACAAATTCCTAGATACTGGCCAGGTGGCTCTCAATAGTCGTTTCTAGTCCTGTATATTTCTATGTTTAATTGCTTAACTCTAATTTGATTTTTAGTTACATTGCAGAAACACAGGATGAGGACATGGCATGAAAATGAAACTAATTTATACGTTGCATTTTAATGTTTGGTTATATGTAAAGAAATGTTAATCTTCATTTAGAGGTCTATAGAATCTCAATGTATGGAATATAAGGGGTATTTATTTAAGTAGAAGACACAGTTGAGAACTTTGAGTTACTTATTTCATAAAAGAAAGCTCTCGTAGTCAATGAGTTACTTGTAGTTAACGAGGACCATTCCCATTAGAGGCCTAAACTGTTTCCTATTGGTTCTGGTTGTTTGCTATAATTATACAATGGCAAATGTGACAGTAACTAACTTGCACATTTGTTGATAAATTACTTTTAAGTGATCTAAAAAATTAAATACGGAAGGCAGTTCTGCTGCTTTAATTGTAATAACTTGGAAAATTAGTACTTTAAATCTGAAATGAATGATCAGACTGTATAAACACCAGATTTATTACTCGCAATGCCAGGTGGATCTCAATAGTTGTTTCAGTACAGCAACTATTTCACAAGGTAGACTTAGAACGTCTGAACACTGCATGATTGATTCATCATTGCTTAAATGAAGGAATTCTGGATTTCACCATTAAGAGTAAAAGAGTTCCCAGAAACTCCGGCAGTGTCGTTGCGCCACTGGGAATTCCACCCAGCCATCTGGCCTCACTATGACCCCATCCCAAATCCTGGGAACAAGGTCATTTGATCTGAAACCTAGGGGTGTTTCAGAGCAGTGCATTGCCGCCCTATCAGGGATGGCACAGGCCAGTCTGACTGGAGAGTTGCACGGCTCAAGCATTCATCACTGCTGCTCCCTCGCAGGTAGGTCTCCACGTTCAAATGGCAATTGATGGCTCTTGCACATGGCACTGTGGAGCCCACATACAACCCTGTATAACAAGTGCACCTGCTTCGTGCAGCGGTAATTATCACAAGTTGTACAAGAGGCATAATGGGCAGGATTTTCAGGGAAGCCTGGGATCTCGCCAGACATGCCCACTAAAGTGACTATAGAGACAGTGGGGGGAATGTGCAGAAGAAGCATCTATCTCTATAAATCCAGACCCTGGGGTAATGATGGCTGTGCACATAATGGAGCCAAAAATTCTCATCCCTTCTGGCACACACCTGCCGTACCTCCGACGAGGAGTGTGGCAGAAGAGCTGCAAACTAGGCCAAGACCCAGTTATATCAAGTCCCAAACTGTCCCCAGAGATTTCAGTGGCCTTTGTTTGGGGCAGATCCTCTGATTGCCCAAGTAAAGCTTCTGATACAGACAGGGATAGGGTCTGGGGCCGGGGGCTTCCTACGGTGAGCGTTCCTACTTCGCTGGTCTAGGAGCAGGTTGCGGAAAAATCAATGGCCGTTATGTCCAGTGAGAAGAAGCATACCAACCTGCTCAATGGCAGTGGTAGGGCTCACTTTGGGGGCCGAGATCAAGGCCACTGAAGATATATTGGCCATTTTTCAAAGGCACAAGCTAAGAGCAATTAAATTGGGTGACCATCCCTGACCCCAGCAGGGTCCGCAGCAGAAGTCATCAGCAGGCATTATCCTAGCGTGTGTGCTAGGGCCACTGGCCCACGGGGTTTCAGACCCAATGGGCTGGATTTTCTGAATGGAGATGTGTTGGAGGCGGGACTGCTGCTTGCCGGGTCTCAGTCCCGCCTCCATCATCTTCTGGCCAACCAGCGGGATTTTCCCCGATTGACCTTGTTAAGCCTGCCCTGCGAGCTCAGCAGGCCAATTAGGGGGAAGTCACTGACGGAGCACGTCAACATCTGACGTGCCATCTGTCAAGATTTCTTGAAAGAAGAAATGTCAGCATTTGACAGCTCTGTGAAGCTGTCAAACATTGACATTCTGTGTAGTTTGATGAGTCCTTGTGTTCAGGACTCATCAAACCTTTCTACTTTGTAGAAATCAGATGACTGTTGGTTTGGAGGATCCAACAGTCAGTCTGTGAAATCTACAATGAAGATGTCGGGACTCCAGATCCAGAGCGGCTGAAGGCTGTAGGCAGAAACAAAATAAGTGAAAATTTTCTAACACTTTACACTCACCTCACATACTTACCACGCCACACTTGCACTCATCACACACCTCTACATTGCACTTTCAGACCCCTCCGACCCCCGCAGACCTCCTACTCGACTCCTCCACCCCGGCGGGGTTCCCCGAGGTCGGGAAGCCTGCACTTGAAAAGATAAAATGGGATTAATCCTTTTTCTGCCTGTTAACTACCTGTTAACAGGCAGTTGGGTTTAATCCCTTTCCTGCCTCGAGGAGACGGGACCCGGGTCAGGACGGCTTCCTGACTCCTGGCAAAAGAGCACAGAGGCGGGATGGGGGCGGGTTTGCCAGCCGCCCCCACTTTCTGCAACTTTACCGGCAGTCCCGCCTCCATACCCGCCTCCTCGGGGCTGAGAAAATCCAGCCCAATGTCTCAGCTGTCATCACTCTTGCATTTGATGCTCCTGATGAACTTGCCTCCCTCATTGAAATCGGGCAGTGCTGTGGGAACTCCCATCTTCAGCATTTTGCAGCAAGAAACAGCATTTGTGGAAAGCCTTATTTTTAATTTTAAAAACCTTAAGGTGAAAAAATGGCACCGTCCAAAGCAAAGGTAATGATTACAAGAAGCAAAATGCAACTAAGCATCATTTTAAATTTAGTGTTAGCGTTTCCCAACACGAAACTAGTTTTAAGAATCCAACCCATGGATTAGTCATGTGTCCATTTTATATAGGCGAGGTGAGCTTTGGGGTTGGAGTTCACCAGAAGGGCTTAACATTTGGCACAGGATTAATGATCATCATTTTTGAGGCTGTGGTGAAGATTACATTGGCCATCAATGCAGCCTTTTGATAGCCAGCTAGTTTCTTCACCACAAATGCAATGCGTGGTGCACTCCCCAACTTGTGCTTCCCCATGCCATCACCACCACCCCCCCCCCTCACCCCCCTGTGATAATCTGCACCAGCAACATAGCCTCGTAATTTCTGGGCTTAGAATTTTAGATAGCGTGAACTGGCCTATCTTCACCTGGACTACCCTTTTCCCCTTTCAAGTACTACCCTCCAGTCTTTGGGCAGAATTCTTGTATCCAAAGAGTTTGGGAAAATTTCAGTTAGTGTCTCCACTGTTTTCTCCCCAATCTATTTCAGTATTCTGCGGTACATACCATCTGGATCCCGTAACTTTTCTACTTTTAGTACACAATGCAAGGCAGTGAGTTGGAGAGACTTATCTTCTTATTTTCCTTTCTTCCCTTCTATTTGTTCTATTTGTTCCTTCTCCTTAAGGGTAATCAAGATCAAGAGAACCTCTCAGAGCTTGATACTACTTACAACTATTTGAAACTAGAACCCCTGTAAATGGCAACCTTGCTAAAGAGAACAGAGCAGTAGCTCTCACAGTAGAGTATTGGGGGGAAAAATTTGGTTGGTTAGTGCCTCCCGTTAGCGCCTCTGGGGCGCTAGGAACTTAGCGATTTTAGCACCGCTCGTGAAATTTACCCGTCATTTTATGGCAGCGCTAAACACTACCGCCACGATCTCCTGCGCCCCGGACCGGATATTGAGTCGCGCTCCCCGCCTTAGCACCTGTCACTAGGAACGACAGGTAGAAGGGAACGTTTTCAAGTGGGGAAGGGGCTGGGGAGAGCGCTATTTAAAGGTGGGCGCTTCCTGCCTTTTCTTGTCGGCAAAATTTTTGGTACACGCAAGTTGAGAGGGAGAGAGACATCTGGAGAGATTTAACGCTGTCCTAAGGGGTTTTGGCCCTCAGCACCACTTTTGAGGTTCCTAAGCGCCGAGCTCTTTCCCTGGGCCTATCCATTAGTGCTTCCAACACCATTGCTTTCGAGGTCTCTCCAGGCTGAGATTCAAGGCTGCAATGAGCAGGGTGTGGCTGGCCAGCAAGATGGCCCCTCCCCTTTAAGAACCAGATGGCGCCAGTCTGGCTTCCATGGTAACTGACATCGCCTGAGCTTCGGTAGCGTTCTGAGGCAGTGCCACGCTCCCTGATGTTTGCGCCTTAAGAGAGGTGTGAAGCACCTGATTTAGCGCTCAAATCACCTCCAAGGGCGATAGAGGCGAATTTTGCAGTCGGAGGCGATAATTAGCGCTGGGCGCTAAACTTTGCGCTCAGCCGATATTAGCGTCCCAATTTATCCTCCCAAGTTTTTAAATCACAATCTTAAATGATATTTGAAATTGTTACCCTCATTAAGTGAATTCCCCTGGTTTTAAACTAGGAGAGCTTCATGACAGCTGAGTGCTTAGTGGGACTGGCTGAGCCAGAACTGTTTAGCAATAATGGGCCTAATGTGGAATGATTTTAGAGGGACACTGTGAGAGGTTCCCTGGAGAAATACATGGGTCACCCTAGCTTTTATCTGAGATTAGAAAGTGTGACAGTGGGCTGTAGCAGCAGGGACCTGATATAAGGAAAATATCATTTCAAAAAGTGCTATAATCCCACAAGTGGAGTTTCTGATCTCAGCTATGTCATCAAGTTGTTGTGCAGATCAAAGGCAGCACAGGAAGGGATGGAAAAATGAAAGGAGAATACCAAAGCTGCAATTTTAGCTGTTTTAACTGGAAGATGCCATCTCAGTAAGACAAAAAATGTAATTGGAAGATTTTAAAAAAAAGGACTGTATACATTTCAAATAAAGCACTTGGTATAAAACAATATTTATTTCAACTAAAGCACCTGTGTCCTGATATAAAACAATATATTGTAGGAATTAACAAATTCCAATGAATAACGGAGATCGACACAAGAGAACAATTAAACAGGTCTTTACTCAACGGAGATGCCACGAGGACTGCCTGGGCAGCCCCATGGTTTGCGACGTGACGTCATCGCGTTTGCCGGCGTTTTCCCGCGCTCTTAAAGGCGCCACGCCCCGTACATGCAAACTCTATATACAAAACACAGTAATGCCTAACACAATGGTACAGGTTTAGGCTGGTGTTAGAACATCGTTAAAGAGAATTATATACAGTTATCCAGAGTCATTCAGTGGTTCTGCCACGTGCTCCCCCCAAGAATTCACTTTAACGGACAAAGTCAAACGGTGAGGGGGTCTGACGAGCCTGTCAGAACGACTCCTGTACTCCTGAGGCGGAGGCTGCTGGGCGGCTGGCGGTCTGGCGGGCGGTCACACTTGGTCTGCCGTAACGACGATGGGTGGCCGACCCCGTCTCAGCGGTTGTGCTGTCTCGATGGGGCGGTCGAGGTCTAAATGTGCTGGCTTTAAGCGGTCGACCAAAATGTGGTCCGGTTTACCACCGACATCTACCATGAAGGTTTTGTCCCCTGCCTCCAACACGCGGAAGGGACCGGTATATGGGGCCTTGAGTGGATCCCTATGTGCGTCATGGCGAATAAAAACGTATTCAGCCTTGTGAAGCTCCATGGGAACGTGTGACCTCTGCAGCCCGTGGTGCGAAGTGGGCACCGGTGTGAAACATCTGGCCGCATCTTGGTGACTAGCAAGCTGGGCAGACGCGGACCATGGCTCCGTCGATGTTGGTAGGAAGTCCCCTGGGACTCGCAGCGGCTGACCATACACAAGCTCCGCTGATGAAGAGTGAAGGTCTTCTTTGGGGGCCGAGCGAAGGCCCAACAGGACCCACGGTAGCTTGTCTGCCCATCCAGTGTCCTGGAGGCTGGCCCTCAGGGCGGCTTTCATTGACCGGTGGAAGCATTCGCAGAGGCCATTCGCCTGTGGGTGGTAGGCTGTGGTGTGGTGTAATTTGACACCGAGTCCTTGGGCCACTGCATTCCAGAGTTCGGAGGAAAACTGCGGTCCCCTGTCTGACGAAATATCTGCGGGCACTCCGAAACGGGCGATCCAGGAGGAAATGAGCGCCCTGGCCACGTCCGCCGAAGTAGTGGATGACAGGGGGACTGCCTCCGGCCATCTGGTGGTGCGGTCAACCATGGTCAGGATGTGTGAAAAACCATGGGAGGGTGGGTGTGATCCTACCAGGTCCACGTTGACATGGTCAAAACGTCGCTCCGGAACTGTGAAGGTGGCCAACGGAGCTTTGATGTGGCGCTGTACCTTGGCCTTTTGGCAGACCACGCAAGTGTTGGCCAAGTCGCGGACATCTTTATGCATGCCATGCCATACAAATTTCGCTGACATCAGTTTCTGAGAGGCCTTCATTCCTGGGTGTGACAACCCATGTATGGCGTCGAACACTTTGCGGTGCCAGACGACCGGCACGACAGGGCGAGGATTCTGTACGGAGACGTCACACAACAGCATGGTACCTGCCGAATAGAACTTGACGTCGGCCAACTGGAGGCCAGTGATGGCCGTTCTGTAAGCTTGGACTTCCGGGTCTGAGGCTTGGTCCGCTGCCATGAGGGCGTAGTCGATGCCCAAATGAACCGTATTGACAATCGCGCGGGAGAGGCAGTCTGCCACCAGGTTGGCCTTACCGGCCACGTGCTGTATATCCATGGTGAATTCGGATATGTAGGTCAGTTGACGCTGCTGTCGGGCTGACCACGGTTCGGCGGTCTTGGCCATTGCAAAGGTTAGTGGCATATGGTCCACAAAGGCTGTGAAAGGACGTCCTTCCAGTAGGAACCGAAAATGGCGGATGGCCAGAAAAAGGACGAGCAACTCCCGGTCGAACGTGCTGTATGCTCTCTCGTTCTGCCGTAGTTGACGGCTGAAGAATGCCAACGGCTGCCACGTCCCGTTCACCCACTGCTGTTGCACGGCACCGACTGCGTAGTCCGACGCGTCGGTGGTGAGGGCGATGGTGGCTCCTGGCAGCGGGTGCGCCAGCATAGTCGCGTTGGCTAAGGCGCTTTTGGTGTCGGCGAATGCTCGGGCCATGTCATCCGTCCAGTCTACCGGGTTCTTGTCAGTCTTGCCCTTGAGGGCCTCGTACAGGGGCTGCATGAGTAGTGCCGCCTTAGGCACGAAACGGTGGTAAAAGTTTACCATGCCTAGGAATTCCTGCAGGGCCTTTACGTTCTGCGGGCGTGGAAAGGATGTCACCGCCTCTACTTTCGAAGGTAAAGGAACCGCTCCCTCTGAGGTGATGCGATGCCCCAGGAAGTCAATTTGGTGCAGGCCAAACTGACACTTGGCCGGGTTGATAATCAGGCTGCGTTGGCTGAGGCGTCGAAAAAGGGTGCGTAGGTGACAGGTATGTTCTTCCTTAGTAGGACTGGCAATTAGAATATCATCCAGGTAGACGAAGAGGAACTTGAGGTCCCGCAGCACGGAGTCCATCAGGCGTTGGAAAGCCTGGGCGGCGTTCTTTAACCCAAACGGCATTCGTAAAAATTTGAAGAGGCCGAATGGGGTGATGACTGCGGTCTTCTGGACGTCTTGTGGATGAACTGGGACCTGGTGGTAGCCCCGGACGAGGTCGACTTTTGAGAACACGGTGTTCCCTGCCAAATGGGCAGAGAAATCCTGGATGTGGGGGATCGGGTACCGATCAGGAGTGGTGGCGTCGCTGAGGCGTCGATAGTCGCCGCATGGCCGCCATCCACCGCCAGGCTTCGGGACGATATGGAGGGGTGAAGACCAGGGACTATTCGACCGGCGAATAATCCCTAACCGTTCCATGGTGGGGAAACCCGCCTTTGCGACCGCCAGCTTGCCAGGTTCCAGGCGCCGGGCCCGTGCGTAGACCGGGGGGCCATTGGTGGTGATGTGGTGTTCCACACCATGTTTCGTGGCTGTGGAGGAGAACGTGGGTCTTGTCAGGTCGGGGAATTTGCCGAGCAGGCGAGCGAACTCATCAGGAGTCGGGAACGCAAAGGAGACGGTCCGTGATGTAGTGTTACTGCGGTAACACGGAAGAGAATTAAAAGTTGCTGCATTGATCAGTCGCCGGTTCCTAACATCGACCAGGAGGCTGTTGGCGCACAGGAAATCTGCGCCGAGGAGGGGCTGGGAAACTTTGGCCGTAACAAACTCCCAGTGAAAATGGTGCACCCCGAGGCACACCTCCACTCGCCGTCTGCCGAAGGTCCGAATTGTTCCGCCATTGGCCGCTTCAAGGGTGGGGCCGTGATTCCCTGTCTGCACATCAAGGGCGGACGCAGGTAAAATGCTGCACTGCGCTCTGGTGTCGCACAGAAAACGACGACCGGAGAGAGTATCAGTGATGAACAGCAATTTTCCCGCGTTGCCGATCGCCATCGCAGCTGCGGGGTGCCCGTTAGACCCGTTCCTCGGTGGTCGCGGTGTCAGTTGTTTGTTTTTTGGGGGAAAACTGCAGGGAGGGCGGCAACGCTTCGCCTTCGCGCGGAACTGCGCGTGGTAGAAACACAGCCCAGCAGGCTGACGAGCTGGGGCGGCGTCTGCAGGGGATGGGTGCCTCATGGCGGCACAGTACTGCCGAGTTACAGCGAAAATTTTGTCAGCCTCCGCAGCGAGTGTTGCGCAGTCTTCAATTTCAGATCTGGCCAGGGCAGCTTGTACCTGTTCAGGCAGTTGGCTGAGGAAAATCTCGCGGAATAGGAAACATTCCCGTTCTGAGCCCAGGAGTGTGAGCATTTGGCTCATCAACTCTGAAGGCTTGGAGTCCCCGAGCCCGGGCATAGCGAGTAATCGACGGGCGTGCTCCGATTTTGTGAGCCCGAAAACCTGCAGCAACCGCGCTTTGAGGGTTTCATACTTGCGCTCCGTTGGGGGGTTTTTGAGGAGGCTGACGATCCGAGAGGCGGTAGAGCTGTCGAGTGCGGAGACCACATAAAGGTACTTGGTCTGATCTGCATCGATGTTCCTCAGGGCAAACTGGGCCTCGACCTGAATAAATCACGAGGGCGCTTGCTGCTCCCAGAACTGTGGTAGCTTTAGCGAAACGACGTTCACTTCCATGCTGTGCTCTTCTTTTGTGAAAACGTTCACAAAAACAGGGTCACCAATGTAGGAATTAACGAATTCCAACGAATAACGGAGATCGACACAAGAGAACAATTAAACAGGTCTTTACTCAACGGAGATGCCACGAGGACTGCCTGGGCAGCCCCGTGGTTTGCAACGTGACGTCATCGCGTTTGCCCACGTTTTCCCGCGCTCCTAAAGGGGCCACGCCCCGTACATGCAAACTCTATATACAAAACACAGTAATGCCTAACACAATGGTACAGGTTTAGGCTGGTGTTAGAACATCGTTAAAGAGAATTATATACAGTTAGCCAGAGTCATTCAGTGGTTCTGCCACAATATGACAATTGATAAGGATTAAAACTTGCACCTAATCCTCATCCCAATTACTACACTGACAGTAGGAACTGAAAATTGAAGCTTTCTGCAATCCATTCCTGTCAATGTCACTTTCATTTCTCCTGTCAAAATATGTCACTAACAGTGTTTCCTGCCTAAATTGTGTAGTTCATCTCAAGGGGATTGAAATTCAAAAGGAAAGAAGTGATGCTTTGGTTGTATAGAATTAAATTATGAGGACAGGTTGCATAAACCTGGCTTGTAGTCCCTTGAGTTAAGAAGGTTGAGGGGTGAGCTAAACAAGGTGTTTAAAATGATTAAGGGATTTGATAGGGTAGATACAGAGAAAATATTTCCTCTGTTGGGAGAATCCAGAACAGGAGGACATGATCTTAACATTAGAGCTTAGGCTATCTAGGAGTGAAAAGAGGAATCACTTTTTCCACACAATAGGTAGTGGCAATCTGGAGCTGGCTCCTCCACAAGGTACTAAGTCAACTAAAATTTTCAAGACTGAGATCAATAGGCAAGGGTGTCAATGAATATGAAGCAAGGACAGGTAAATGGATTTGAGGTACAGATTATTCATGATCTAATTTTAGAGCAGAGAAGGTTGAGAGGAGATTTGATAGAGGTGCTTGTTAAGTCTGTGTGTTCTAGTTACTGTTAATAAGAATCACTGCACACAGACCACAAGAGTAAATTCAACAGGTCTTTACTAGTCGGAGGTCAGGCTGAACTGCCCAATAAATCATTACACAGCACTTATATACCGGTGTGGTCACCACCGGTATTACAGTATACAGCAGCCAAGATAAAGTAGTGCATCTCTTAAAATAGTTCTCTTAAAGGTGGAACGGTTACATACACCACAATCCTCCCTTTTTAGCTTAACAGTATATATTCCCCATTAAACATAACATAATAACATATATACACAACTTCATGTAAAAACAGTTCACAGATTCAGTCTCTGAGGAGGCCTCCTGATCCGAGACGGATAACGCCTTTCAGGGGTCTCTGGTTCTCGTCTAGTTGGGGTGACTCATCTAGTTGATCCCCTATGGATAGGACATCATCATCAGGTATATTCACTTCTGAGGTAGATGCTTCAGGTTCACTAACTTCCTCCACGGTTGTCTCTGTCGTAACCATGGGCTCGACCCTTGTTCTCGATCCCACCAGTTGGTCAGCATGACGTCGCATTACATTTTCACCAACATCTACCGTGTACATCAGGGGTCCTTGTCTGGCCCGAATTGTTCCAGATTGCCATTTCTCGTTTTTATAGTCCCTGGCTAACACCGGTTGTCCTATTTCAAAACTCCGAGTGGGCTTGTTATTGATATGCTGGAACTGTTTGTTTTCGACTTCCCTCCGCACATTTGGTTTTAACAAGTCCAACCTGGACCGCAACCTCCTGTTATAGAACATCATGGCAGGACTTTGGTTTGTTGTTGCATGGGTGGCGTTTCGATATGCCAGTAGGAAATTGTCCACCTTGTGTTGCAGTGGAATCTAATCTTCGCTCATGGCCTTCATTGCCTTTTTGAACGTCTGTACAAACCTCTCGGCCAGCCCATTCGTAGCTGGATGATGTGGGGCAGAGGTATAATGTTTCACCCCATTCTTCTTCAGGAATTTCTGGAATTCCTCTGACACGAACTGTGGTCCGTTGTCTGAACATATTTGCTCTGGCAATCCATTTCTTGCAAATATCGTTCTTAGCACCGCGATCGTCTTCTCCGAGGTAGTGGTAGTCATTTTAATCACTTCTGGCCATTTAGAATGTGCGTCCACCGCAATTAAAAACATGGAATCCATGAATGGACCAGCAAAGTCAATATGTACACGTTGCCATGGGGTTGAAGGCCATTCCCATGGATACAGCGGTGCAATTGGAGGTGCATTTTGGACTTTTTGGCACCCTGAGCAGCTTTTCGTCAGATCCTCTATCTGTTGGTCGATACCCGGCCACCACACATAAGCCCTAGCAAGGCTTTTCATCTTGACACCCCCCAGATGACCTTCATGTAGTTCTTTTAGAACTCTCTCTCTTAACTTAGGAGGGATAATCACCCTTGTTCCATACATCAATGTTCCCTGACAGATGGACAGCTGTTCTCGTCTTGCTGAGAATGCCGGTAACAGTGGATCACCATGGGCTGGCCATCCCTTTACTGTCAATTCGTAGACCCGGGACAGTGTCGGGTCATTCCTAGTCTCCCTTTCAATATTTGCATTGGTGACAGGTAAACATTCGATGATGGTCGAGTGAAATAACTCCACCGGGTCAACCGTCGGTGCCTCCTCCTCAGTAGGTAGTGGCAGGCGCGACAGCCCATCAGCATTACCATGCTGCTTTGTACCTTTGAATTCTATCTGATATTGATGTGCCCCTAGGAAAAGGGACCATCTCTGGAGCCTCTGTGCTGTCATCACCGAAACACCCTTCTTAGGGTTAAAAATGGATACCAACGGCTGGTGGTCTGTCAACAGTGTAAACTTCTGGCCCTGCAGGTAATGATTAAACTTCTTTACTCCCCACACAAGGCTGAGAGCCTCCCTATCTATCTGAGCATAGTTGCGCTCAGCGGAGGTCAATGATCTGGATGCAAATGCAACTGGCCTTTCCAAGCCATTTGGCAACTTGTGTGAGAGTACTGCTCCAATACCATAAGGAGAAGCATCACAAGCTAAACGAATAGGTAGCGTTGGGTTGAAGTGAGCCAACACTTCCTCTGAGGTGATCAATGCCTTGCTTTTGCGAAAGACCTTCTTACAGTCCTCGCTCCACTTCCATGGTACTTCTTTCTGCAAAAGAGCGTTCAGCGGGTGCAGCACCGTGGATAGATTTGGCAGAAACTTATGGTAATAGTTAATCAACCCTAGGAACGACCTCAACTGGGATACATTTTCCGGAGCGGGAGCCTTCACAACAGCTTCGATCTTGTCAGGTGACTTGTGCAGCCCCTCCTGGTCAATGACATGACCACAGTACGATATCTGTTTCTGAAAGAACTCACATTTCTGGCGATTAACTCGAAGTCCATATTCCTTCAATCTGGTGAGCACCAGTTTCAAATTTGCAAGGTGTTCCTCATCGTCATCTCCTGTAATCAGGATATCATCCAAGTAACATTGAGTGCTTGGAATTCCCTGTAATACCTGCTCCATGGCCCTCTGCCAAATTGCTGGAGCCGAAGCCACTCCAAAAACCAGTCTATTATATCGATACAAGCCTCTGTGCGTGTTGATTGTGAGATACTGGCGCGACTCTTCCTCAACTTCCATCTGTAAGTACGCTTGCGCCAGGTCTATCTTGGTGAAGTGTTTCCCGCCAGACAATGAAGCAAAGATATCCTCAATCCGCGGAAGCGGATATTGCACCGTGTGAAGCACCGGATTAACCGTGATCTTGAAGTCTCCACAGATGCGGACCTTCCCCGGTTCCCCTGGCTTGTTACTCGATGAACGCTTCATGACGGGAACAATGGGCGTGGCCCACTCACTCCGGTCCACCTTAGACAGTACTCCTGAACGTTCTAGCCCTTCCAGCTCAGCTTCCACAGCAGGTCGTATCGCATAAGGTACCGGTCTGGCTTTGAAAAATTTTGGGTTTGCATGTTCTGCAATCTTGATTTTTGCCGTAATTCCTCTCAGTGTTCCCAGTCCCTGTTGGAACACCTCTTTAACCTCATCCAATATTTTGGACAATCGTTCAGGTTTGACATCTTTTTTTCCGGAATCTACCGTTATTGCTTTTAGGGAGTGCCAGTCCATATTTATTTTCCTGATCCACTCCCATCCCAGAAATGGTGGACCTCCCTCAGGTAGTACATATAAGTCCATTCCTTGGTGTTCTTTGCCCTTGTGTACCACCTTGACTTTTATCTTTCCGATGGGGTATACTCCTTGCCCCGTGTATGTCTGCAATACTATCTCCGTATCCCGTAGGGGAATATGTGTGAATAACCTTTTGTAATCTTGCTTATTCATGACCGTCAACGCCGATCCAGTGTCCAATTCCATCTTCACTTGGACTCCTGCTATCTGAAGTGTGACCCAGATAGTTTGTAGGTCAGCTTCCTTACTCACATTGTGAATTCTCAGACTACCCAGTTCCTTGCTGTTGGAGTCTGAATCCGAATTCTGTTCATCCAAACTCTTCTCAGCCACCTTATGTACCTTTCTGCACTTTTCCTGCGGTGACTTTTTGTTGCTGGTCTTCTTTCCTGACCGGCATACTTTAGCTATGTGACCAAGCTTGCCACATTTTCTACATTCCTGATTTTTAAACCAGCATTGGTTCTGATCGTGTGTTGTCTTTCCACAACGATAACATTTCGCTGTACCCAAAGCCATTTGATCTACGCTGAGTACCGCTGCCTTCAGCTGCATTTCCGCAGTGCCTCTCGCTGCGGCTTCGTGCGATGCTGCAATAGTGACAGCCTTATCAAGTGTAAGATCATTCTCTTCAAGCAGCCACTTTTGTGTTCCTTCTTTCGACAATCCACACACGAATTTGTCTCTCAGTGCCTCTGTCAGTCTTTCCCCAAACTGACAGTATTTCGCTAGCTTACGCAGTTCAATTAAATACTCCGCGTTGCTTTCCTCTTTCAGTTGCGTTCTCGCATAAAATTTAAATCGTTCCGCTAACATCAGCGGTGTGGGGTTCAAATGATTTCTCAGGACAGCAACAATATTAGCGAAAGCCTGATCCGCCGGTTTAGCTGGTGATAGAAGATGCTTCAATAGCCCGTATGTCTTCGCACCCATTGAGTTTAGTAAGGTTAGTGCTTTATCTTCATCTGATATTTTATTTGCCTTACAATAAATCTCTATGCGTTCTACATACGTGGCCCAATCTTCAACATCGGGATCGAAATCGTTGATGTTACCACGCTTAGGCATCCTCACAATCTTGAGAAACAAAAAGAAATTTTTATTTTTATTTTTTTCAAAATGGCGGTTTCCCGCGCTTGTCTTCTTCCCCTGCCTACGAAAATGGCGGCTTCCCGCGTTTGCCTTTTTCCCCCGCTGGCTGTAATGGCGATTGCCGTATTGCTGCGTTCGCCCTCCCCAGCGGTTCTCAAATCGTGCCTCCCAGCCCCTCTTGCAGTCCGGTCCTTTCCCCCGGCTGTGGCTGAGTTCTCCGCGTTTTTTTTAAATTTTATCCCGCGCCTCGCGGCCTCGGTAGCTGCCCAGCCTTTTTCCCCGGTCGCGGTCGAGCTCTCTCTCGACGCTGTTGCGTCTCCCAGCCCGCTTGCAGCCCGGTTTTTTACACCGGCTGCGTTTGCATTCACCGCGGCTCCCGTGCCTTACGCTGCCCCAGTCTCAGCGCCTCTGGCCCCGACTTCTGTCCGGCTCTTTTCCCCGGCCGTGGTCGAGTTCTCCGCCCTTATATCCTCCATTTTTCCCTCCCCTACTTCACAGCCAACGTGGCCGACTTGCTGCTCGTCGCTGATCGGCTTACCCACCACCGCGATAGAAGGGATGATCACTGCCTGTTGCTGATGGAAGGCTTCGTGTCAGGATTCTTCCTTGCTCTTCAGACCCGAGTCTTTTCTCAGCAGGGTGATGAGGGCGGATGCCTCTTCTCGACGCCCGTTAAACTGCCTTGGATATATCTCTGCCGCAGGGTAAGATCGTCATCGTCGCCACTGTTAAGTCTGTGTGTTCTAGCTATTGTTAATAAGAATCACTGCACACAGACCACAAGAGTAAATTCAACAGGTCTTTACTAGTCGGAGGTCAGGCTGAACTGCCCAATAAATCATTACACAGCACTTATATACCGGTGTGGTCACCACCGGTATTACAGTATACAGCAGCCAAGATAAAGTAGTGCATCTCTTAAAATAGTTCTCTTAAAGGTGGAACGGTTACATACACCACAGTGCTCAAAATCATGAGGGGTCTAGACAGAGTAGAGAGAAACTGTTCCCGTTGGCAGAAGGGACGAGAACCAGAAGACACAGATTCAAGGCGATTGGAAGAAGAACCAAAGGCCATGAGGGGAAACTTTTTTACGCAGCAAGTGGTCATGATCTGGAATGCACTGCCTGAAAGGGTGCTGTAGGCAGACTCAATTAAGGCTTTCAAAAGGGAATTGGATTAGTACCTGAAGGAAACAAATTTGCAGGGCTACGGGGAAAGGGTGTGGGAGTGGGACTAGCTGAAGTGCTCTTGCAGAGAGCCAGCACGGGCTCGACGAGCCGAATGGCCTGCTTCTGTGCTGTAACCATTCTATGATTCTATGGGGGAGAAATTCGGTATCGCCCCGTTTGGGGTGCAATTATCGGCCGGGTGCAATGTTTAGCGCCTGGTGCTAATTATCGCCTCCGACTGCAAACTTGGCTTCTATCGCCCCTGCAGGTGATTGGAAGGCTAAATCAGGCGCTACACACCCCTCTTAAGGTGCTAACGCCGAGGAGCGAGGCGTTACCTCGGAGTGCTGGCGAAGCTCATGTGATGTCAGTCAGCAATGGAATACAGACACACTGGCACCAGCCAGTTCTTAAAGGGGAGGGTCGATCTTGCTCTCCATCCACGCCCTGCTCATTGCAGCCTTGAATCTTGGCCTGGAGAGACCTGTACATCAATTCTGCTGGAAAGAAGAATCAGCCCCCATAGTCCCTTCTAAATTGATGCAAGGAAGGTCAAATCAAAATGAACCTGCAAAGTGCTGCTCAGTCACCCAAAACTCCTTCACACAGCGTTGAATCTCTCCAGAAGTCTCTCTCTCTCTCTCTCTCTCTCTCTCAGAATACGTGGTGCAAAAATGTTGCCGGCCAAAAAAGGCAGGAAGCGGCCACCTTTAAATAGCGCTCCCCCAGTCCCTTCCCAACTGTAAAATGCTCCCCTCTACCTGTCGTTGCTAGTGGCAGGCGGAAAGGCAGGGGGCGCCACTCAATATTCTGTCTGGGGCGCTACCGGGGCGTTGCACGCTCGACTGACGTCACGATCTGCGGGCGCAGGAGATCGTGGCGGTAGTGTTTAGCGCCACCGCAAAATGTCTGGTCAATTTCGCGAGCGGCGCAAACATTGTCGCACCCGGGCGCTAGTTACTTTGCGCCCCGTTAGGGCACTAACGGGAGGCGCAAAGCAACCAAATTTTCCCCCCAAAGATTCTATAATTGAATGGGGGAACAGGCTCAAGCAGTCTGAATAGCCAACTCCTGTTCCTATGTTTCTATGATTGAAATATCCATGAAGATGCACATTAAAATCTTTGTAAAATAATTTGTGGAGACTTTTAAAGCACTGCTTTTAAAGCACAGAGCTGTAAGTAATTGCATCTGATAAAGAGATATCTAACAAAGTAAATATGTGCATGTAAGTTTGGTATAAAAGTTTAATTGGCAATAAGTGGAAATTGGGAATTAAAAAAAAATGTTGACCAGCACGAGCAAACAATGCAAATGTGGTACTCCCCACAGTTGCTGCAATTAGAGTAGTGGACAATAATGCTTCAAATATACACTGACTGGAAACCAAGTGCTGGAAGATCAGTATAAAGGGATGGATGAGATTGTGCTATTTAGGTCACAATTGGCTCCATGGTTATGTGTGAAGCACAGCCTGCAGGGAAACACATGAAATACGTCAAAACTGCTGTTATCCAAATTGGCTTCTTCCATTGCACCAGTTCCATGCAGTCGGAGTGAAAAAGGATAGTGTTACAGTGGGTTAACCACTGCATAATCTCAGCAGGCATTTCTCAGTCAGTATTTTACGTATGTATGGAAAAACCCAAGGAACAAGGATATCCCGAATTCTGTGTATGTTAGAAACTATTTATCTGCCCTGGTTGATGTCCCATAACAAAATTAAAAAATAACAATTTTGTCTCTCTCTTCCTGCAACTGTATCTCTGCTTCTTTCCCACTCTTTCTGTCTTCCTATCTCCCTCTCTTTCTCACCAGAAATTTCCTCAGGGATTCTCTCAATCGGCCATCGTAACTTTGGCGGAATATTGGCAGAAACCCCGTTTACACATGTGTCCCCGATGTCTGTTTCTATTTCTATTATCTCATCATATATCTTCTTTTATTGTTGTCTTTGTCTCCAACTCTATTTCTTACTGTCTTTCCCTCTTCCTGTAAATCTCTCCATCTGCTGGAATCTTTTGAGGAAGTAACTGGTAGAATAGATAAGGGAGAACCAGTGGATGTGGTGTATTTGGACTTTTAGAAGGCTTTTGATAAGGTCCCGCATAATAGATTAGCGTGTAAAGTTAAGGCACATGGGATTGGGGGCAAGGTATTGACTTGGATAGAGAACTGGTTGGCAGACAGAAAGCAAAGAGTTGGAATAAACGTGTCTTATTCCGAGTGGCAGGCAGTGACTAGTGGGGTACCGCAGGGATCGGTCCTTGGGCCCCAGCTATTCACAATATATATTAATGATCTAGACAAGGGAACTAGATGTAATATCTCCAAATTTGCAGACGACACAAACTTGGGTGGGCGTGTGTGCTGTGAGGAGGATGCTGAGAAACTCCAGGATGATTTGGACAGGTTGGGTGATTGGGCAAAAGCATGGCAGATGCAATATAACGTGGATAAATGCGAGGTTATCCACTTTGGTGGCAAAAACAGGAAGGCAGATTATTATCTGAATGGCAATAGATTGGGAGAAGGGGAAGTGCAATGAGGCCTGGGTGCCCTTGTGCACCAGTCACTGAAGGTAAGCATGCAGGTGCAGCAGGCGGTTAAGAAGGCAAATGGCATGTTGACCTTCGTAGCGAGAGGGTTTGAGTACAGGAACAAGGATGTCTTGCTGCAGTTGTACAGGGCCTTGGTGAGACCACATCTTGAGTATTGTGTGCAGTTTTGGTCACCTTATCTGAGGAAGGATGTTCTTGCCATGGAAGGAGTTCAGCGAAGATTCACCAGGCTGATACCTGGGATGGCAGGAGTGACGTATGAGGAGAGATTGGGTCGATTGGGCTTGTACTCGCTGGAGTTTAGAAGAATGAGAGGGGATCTCATTGAAACTTATAAAATTCTGACAGGACTGGACAGACTAGATGCAGGAAGGATGTTCCTGATGGTCGGGGAGTCCAGAACCAGGGGTCACAGTCTAAGGATAAGGGGTAGGCCATTTAGGACAGAAATGAGGAGGAATTTCTTCACCCAGAGAGTGGTGAACCTGTGGAATTCTCTACCACAGGAGGCAGTAGAGGCCAATTCATTAAATATATTCAAGAAGGAATTGGATATATTTCTGAAGGCTAAAGGGATCAAGGGGTATGGGGAGAAGGCAGGGACAGGGTACTTAATTTGGATGATCAGCCATGATCGCATTGAATGGCGGAGCAGGCTCGAGGGGCCGAATGGCCTACTCCTGCTCCTATCTTCTATGTTTCTATGGCTCCTCTCTCTTCAGTTTGCCTCCCACTCTTTCCATCTGCTTCTTACCTATGGAGGGAGGGAGAATTCTCCTCTTCTTGACAGAGTTACGACAGGGCGGGACTTCCGCTTGCCTCTCCATATCCGCCCCAGACCGAAATATTCTCCTAGGTCGGGCTTTTGCTAAGTATGCATGGCGGGCTCTGGGAAGGATTCAAGAGGGAACTTGGCAGTGCTCTGGAAGAACCTCTACCACTACAGCATGAGAAGATCCAGTGAGGGACCTTAAAAAGAGACACAAGTACCCCAAAGGCACGGTGAAGTTTGGGGCCACAATGGAGGGAGAATGGGCTATTACCATTATTCCCTCTAATTTTTTTTTGTGCGTGGCCCGTTTAAATTTGTCGTGTGGTCGCGCATGCACGGTATCTTCCAACGTTCACAGCCTGTGAGCGGCCCACGTGGGACCTCCCGGTTGATGCGTGGCCGCACGCCCGCGCACCGTAGTGGGAACATTGGCAACTACACAGCCTTCCCTCCATAGGGGGACATCAGGGCAGCTACTGCCGCTTGTCGAGGTCCATTTCCACCTTCCCCATGGTGGCCCCAGAAAACGGCTGTAATATGGGCAGAAAATCCACCAGGCCCTGCCCCACCCCCACACTATTTGCACGGGCAGGTAAGGAACAGGCTTTAAGTTAGGGTGGGGTGGGGTGGGTGAGGGAAATCCTGGTCAGGAGGTGAGGTGGCCGATAGGCCATGAAGGAAAACCCACCCCCATTTCCTGTAGGCCAGTACTGCCCAGACCTGAGCTCGAGTACCTTTCACATCCTTTTGGCATTGAATGGACCTACAACCTCAGTCTCTGGCCACACACGTCCAATGCCAATCTTACACTGAGCCTGAGAGCACGCGGTGTCCGCCGGCATGCTCGAGGCCTTCCGCGACCGGTGCGCGCCGCGGGGACTGGAGTGCATCATCACCCCGGCCAACACAATTTTAATTAAATTTGTTAAATTTAATTTAATGGTTTATTGGTTACAGTTTATTTGTTTTAGTGTGCACCAATCAAAAGAGTACACTGAGCCTGACAGACATGGTGGTTGTGAGAAAATGTGTTTAAAATGTTATAAGTACATCACTCCCTGCAATAGGGTCTTTTCCCCAATCACTTCCTCCTTCTGATCTGCCCTGTTACAACAGAGTCTCCACACATCCCACCACTGCCATTCAGAACTTAACTGGAGGTCAGGTTGGCAGGGGTTGGAGAAGGAGGGAAAAGTTGGTAAGATTTATACTCGGATAATCGCTGAGGAGGAGACGCACACAAAACTTGCCACGTTAAAGTTAAGGCCGGTCAGACCTCGCTGTTCCCACTGAAACACCTGCCTGTTGGGGGGGTCAGGATACCCGGCATCTGCAGCAGCTTCACATCCCGGTCACATTACACTGCACGTGACATCCAGGCCTGAAGCCTCCAAGTGAAATCCACACCAAGATCCGTTGCCTAACCTGTTACAATACCCAAATAGGAAGAAAACATGACTTGCATTTATATTTTGAAGTGTAGTCACTGTAGTAATGTAGGAAATGCGGCAGCAAAGTTGTGCACAGCAAGCTCCCACAAAAAGCAATGTGATAATGACCAGATAATCTTTATTTTAGTGATGTTGATTGAGGGATAAATATTGGCTAGGACACCGGGGATAACTCCCCTGCTCTTCTTCGAAATAGTGTCATAGGATCTTTTACGTCCACCCGAGAGAGCAGACGGGGCCTCAATTTGACGTCTCATCCGAAAGACGGCACCTCTGACAGTGTAGCACCGGTAAGCCTGACATCGGTAGTGGGAAAATGCTAGAGTCCATTATAAAAGATGTAATAGCAGAGCACTTGGAAAACAGTGACACGATCGGACAAAGTCAACATGGATTTACAAAAGGTAAATTGTGCTTGACTAATCTACTGGAATTGTTTGAGGATGTAACTGGTAAAATAGATAAGGGAGAACCAGTGGATGTGGTGTATTTGGACTTTCAGAAGGCTTTCGATAAGGTCTCGCATAAGAGATTAGCGTGTAAAGTTAAGGCACATGGGATTGGGGGCAAGGTATTGACTTGGATAGAGAACTGGTTGGCAGACAGAAAGCAGAGTTGGAATAAACATGTCTTTTTCTGAGCTGCAGGCAGTGACTAGTGGGGTACCGCAGGGATCGGTCCTTGGACCCCAGCTTTTCACAATATATATTAATGATCTGGACGAGGGAACTAGATGTAATATCTCCAAGTTTGCAGACAACACAAAGCTGGGTGGGCATCTGTGCTATGAGGAGGATGCCAAGAAACTCCAGGATGATTTGGACAGGTTGGGTGATTGGGCAGAAGCATGGCAGATGCAATATAACGTGGATAAATGCGAGGTTATCCACTTTGGTGTCAAAAACAGGAAGGCAGATTATTATCTGAATGGCAATAGATTGGGAGAAGGGGAAGTGCAACGAGACCTGGGCATCCTTGTGCACCAGTTGCTGAAGGTAAACATGCAGGTGCAGCAGGCGGTTAAGAAGGCAAATGGTATGTTGGCCTTCGTAGCGAGAGGGTTTGAGTACAGGAACAAGGATATCTTGCTGCAGTTGTACAGGGCCTTGGTGAGACCACATCTTGAGTATTGTGTGCAGTTTTGGTCACCTTAGCTGAGGAAGGATCTTCTTGCCATGGAAGGAGTTCAGCGAAGATTTACCAGGCTGATACCTGGGATGGCAGGAATGACGTATGAGGAGAGATTGGATCGATTGGGCTTATACTCGCTGGAGTTTAGAAGAATGAGAGGGGATCTCATTGAAACATAAAATTCTGACAGGACTGGACAGACTAGATGCAGGAAGGATGTTCCCGATGGTCGGGGAGTCCAGAATCAGGGGTCACAGTCTAAGGATAAGGGGTAAGCCATTTAGGACAGAAATGAGGAGGAATTTCTTCACCCAGAGAATGGTGAACCTGTGGAATTCTCTACCACAGAAAGCAGTAGAGGCCAATTCATTAAATATATTCAAGAAGGAGTTGGATATATTTCTTAAGGCTAAAGGGATCAAGGGATATGGGGAGAAAGCAGGGACCGGGTACTGAATTTGGATGATCAGCCATGATCGCATTGAATGGCGGAGCAGGCTTGAGGGGCCGAATGGCCTACTCCTGCTCCTATCTTCTATGTTTCTAACACTCACTCAGTACTGCACTGGAGTGTCAACCTAGAATTTTGTGCTCAAGTCTTTGGAGTAGGACTTGAACCCCACAACCTGCTGACTCAGAGGTGAGGGCGTACTAACACGGCTGGCATGGCTAATGTGCACAGTGACACCATGCTCCTTTCACTGATTAACAAGTATGGCAGGTTTGAGCAGAGAGATACATATTGACAAATAAATATCATTTTTACAGTGTGGCAGAGCCACCAGGGGACTCTGATCTAATGTACATAATTATCTTTAACAAAGTATTAGCTACAGAATGAATCTGTATCTTTGTTCACATTATTGCATGTACATAGCGCGGTCCCTTTAAGAATGAGACCAAACGCGATGACATCATCATGTTGATCACATGACCCTCCAGCGGTGGGAAAACGTGATGACGTCATGACGTCAGGCTAGGGAGCCGCCCTAGCCAGTCCTCGTGGAGCCAGCAAAGCGTACAGACCTGTAATTCAACTCTCCTGTGTTTTCGTGTTAAACTCTGTTCAATAGTATTAAACATCGTTTGTTTGGTAGACTGACTCGACCTCAGTCCTTTAGTTAGGAATCTAGCCATTTCTACAGTGGTGACCCCAAATTTTCATGAACAATTTTCGCGGAAGAAGCGAAGTGAAACGAAACATGACAGCGAACTCCGTGGCTTTGAAGCTCCCACAGTTTTGGGAACAACAGGCAGCCTCCTGGTTCATCCAAGCAGAAGCACAATTCGAACTCCGAGACATCGTTGCGGATCAGACCCGTTACCTTTACGTGGTCTCCGCACTCGACAGCTCCACAGCCGCACGGATCATCAGCCTGCTCGAAAACCCCCCGGTTGACAGCAAGTATGATACTCTTAAAGCGCAGTTAATACAGGTCTTCGGGCTCACGAAGGTGGAGCGTGCCCGCCGACTGCTCGCTATGCCCAGGCTTGGTGATTCCAAGCCATCTGAGTTAATGAGCCAGATGCTCACGCTCCTTGGCTCCGAACCTCAATGTTTCCTTTTTCGGGAGTTATTCCTTAGTCAACTTCCCGAGCAGGTTCAGGCTGCCCTTGCCAGATCGGACGCCATGGATTGTGCAGCACTGGCTGCAGAAGCAGACACGATTTATGCGGTTACGCAGCAAAACTGCGCCGCCACGAGGCGCCCCTCCTCCGCGAACGCCGCCCCGACACCTCCGTCCCCCGGCTTGTGCTTTTACCACGCCCGTTTCGGCGCGAAGGCCAGAGGCTGCCGCCCTCCCTGCAGCTTCGCGCCTAAAAAAAAACCAAAATCAGCACCAGCAGCATCCCCAGAAAAGGAGGACCAAGTCTGAGGAACGTACCGTGGCCGCGATGACGATTGGGAATTCTGGGAAGCTCCTCTACATTACAGATTCCCTTTCAGCCCGGCACTTTTTATGCGACACCGGGGCGCAGTGCAGCATCCTTCCTGCCTCAGCGCTCGATATTCAGTCTGGAAGGCACGGCCCCTCCCTCGAGGCAGCTAATGGCAGGGCCATTCGTACCTTTGGCATACGGCGGGTCCAGGTGTGTTTCGGCGGGCAACGGTTCCAGTGGGAATTCATCACAGCCAAGGTATCGCAAGGCATCCTCGGCGCGGACTTCTTATGCGCCAACAGCCTCTTGGTGGATGTAAGAAATCGTCGATTGGTTAACGCGGCCTCCTTCCACTCCATCCCTTGCTTCCGCAGTTCCGCACCGTCGCACACTGTCTCCTGCGCGTTGCCCTCACCGGACGAGTTCACCCGCCTATTAGGCGAATTCCTGGAGCTGACCAAGCCCACGTTCTCCTCCTCAGCCACTAAGCATGGTGTCGAACACTACATTACTACGACTGGCACTCCAGTTTATGCACGAGCCCGGCGCCTGGAACCCGGCAAGCTCGCAGCTGCGAAGGCAGAGTTTGCCACGATGGAAAGGCTGGGGATTATTCGCCGGTCGAATAGTCCCTGGTCCTCGCCTCTCCACATCGTCCCGAAGCCCGGCGGCGGATGGCAGCCATGTGGGGACTACCGACGCCTTAATGACGCCACTACTCCCGATCGGTACCCGATCCCGCATATACAGGATTTCTCCGCCCATTTGGCGGGAAACTCAATCTTCTCCAAGTTCGACCTCGTCCATGGCTACCACCAGGTTCCCGTACACCAGCAGGAAATCCAGAAAACTGCAGTAATTACTCCCTTTGGACTGTTCGAGTTTCTACGGATGCCATTTGGGCTCAAGAACGCTGCATAGGCGTTTCAGCGACTGATGGACTCGGTCCTGCGGGATCTTCCGTTTTTATTTGTCGACCTGGATGACATCCTGATAGCCAGCTCGACCAAAGAGGAACACGCTGGCCATCTATGCACCCTCCTCCAGCGCCTTAGCCAACATGGCCTCATAATCAACCCGGCCAAATGTCAGTTCGGCCTACAGCAGATTGACTTCCTGGGCCACCGCATTACTTCGGAGGGCGCAATCCCGCTGCAGTCAAAGGTCGAAGCAATTTCAGCTTTCCCAAGGCCGCAGTCCACCAAGGCCCTCCATGAATTCCTGGGCATGGTGAACTTCTACCACCGCTTTGTACCTAGGGCAGCCCAACTCAAGCAGCCCCTCTACGAAGCCCTCAAAGGCAAGGCTGGGAAGGATCCAATAGCCTGGATGGTAGAAATGGACAACGCTTTCGACAACACCAAAACCGCTCTAGCCAATGCAACTATGTTGGCGCACCCTCTGCCAGGTGCCACCATCGCCCTTACCACAGACGCTTCCGATTATGCCATAGGTGCCATACAGGAACAGTGGGTCAACGGGACGTGGCAGCCACTGGCGTTTTTCAGCCGCCAGCTCCGACGCAATGAACGCAAATACAGCACTTTCGACCAGGAGTTGCTGGCGCTGTTCCTGGCCATCCGCCATTTCCGCTTCTTGTTAGAGTGACGTCCCTTCACTGCGTTTGTAGATCACAAACCACTGACCTTTGCCATGGCCAAGACTGTCGAACCGCGGTCGGCTCGACAGCAGCGACAGCTCACTATCATCTTGGAATTCACGACAGACATCCAACACGTAGCTGGCAAGGACAACTTGGTAGCTGATTGCCTTTCTCGAGCGACCGTACGGGCGGTCCAGCTGAGCATCGATTATGCCCTCATGGCCACCGATCAGGCATCTGACCCCGAAACACAGGCGTATCGCACCGACACCTCTAACCGCCAACTGGCCGATGTGCAATTCCACGCAGCAGGCACCTCGTTACTCTGTGATGTCTCCATGGGAGATCCACATCCGATCGTTCCAGGTGCCTGGCGCCGCAAAGTTTCCGACGCCATCCATGGGCTTTCGCATCCTGGCGTGAAAGCATCTCAAAAATTAATGTCGGCTAAGTTCGTCTGGAGAGGAATGTGTAAGGATATCCGCGACTGGGCTAACACCTGCATCGTCTGTCAAAAGTCTACGGTGCAACGTCACGTTAAGGCCCCATTGGCCACGTTCGCAGTACCAGAATGTCGATTCGACCATGTCAACGTGGACCTCGTCGGGCCGCTTCCACCATCACAGGGTTTCACACACATCCTCACCATGGTCGATCGTACTACCAGATGGCCAGAGGCAGTTCCTTTGGCGTCTACTACGTCCGCTGATGTCGCCAGAGCATTCCTCTCCTCGTGGGTCACATGTTTCGGCGTTCCGGCGGATATTTCTTCAGACTGCGGTCCACAGTTCTCTTCCGAGCTCTGGAACGCTGTGGCCCAAGGTCTTGGCACCAAGCTACACCGCACCACGGCCTATCACCCGCAGGCCAATGGTTTGTGTGAACGTTTCCACAGATCGTTAAAGGCATCGCTGAGGGCCAGCCTCCAAGGCGCCGGATGGGTGGATAAGCTTCCGTGGGTCATGCTGGGTCTTCGCACGGCACCCAAAGAGGGCCTGCAATCGTCCGCCGCGGAGCTCGTGTACGGTCAGCCACTCCGCGTACCGGGAGATTTCCTGCCACTTCCAACCGAGCCATGGTCCGCAGCCGACGAACTCAGCAACCACCGGGAAACAGCCAAGGTTTTTGCGCCTATTCCAACTTTGCATCATGGCCTTCCATCTTCACACGTACCAGCGGAGCTAAAGAATGCTGAATTTGTGTTCATTCGTCATGATGCCCATAGGGATCCGCTCAAGGCCCCTTACACAGGCCCTTTTCGCGTACTGGAGACAGGCGACAAAAGTTTCTCCATCGACATCAGTGGTAAACCCGACCACATATCCATCGACTGTCTCAAACCGGCACACCTGGACATCGACCGGCCAGTAGAGACTGCACAGCCGCCACGCCGTGGTCGACCTCCCGCTGCATCCACGCCAGACCGAAGGCTCCCATCCACCGGCCCGCCCGCTGTTCAACAACATCCACTCCAAGAATACAGGAGTCGCTCTGACAGGCTTGTCAGACCTCCTAGTCGACTGACTCTTGCGGTTAAAGACAATTCTGGGGGGGTGCATGTGGCAGAGCCACCAGGGGACTCTGATCTAATGTACATAATTATCTTTAACAAATTATTAGCTACAGAATGAATCTGTATCTTTGTTCACATTATTGCATGTACATAGCGTGGTCCCTTTAAGAATGAGACCAAACGCGATGATATCATCACGTTGATCACGTGACCCTCCAGCGGCCCTAGCCAGTCCTCGTGGAGCCAGCAAAGCGTACAGACCTGTAATTCAAATCTCCTGTGTTTTCGTGTTAAACCCTGTTCAATAGTATTAAACATCGTTTGTTTGATAGACTGACTCGACCTCAGTCCTTTAGTTAGGAATCTAGCCATTCCTACAACAGAAGTAATACACTTCCTCTTCCTCTGCCCAGAACAGGGATCTATATCATGTTTTCCCAATACTTGCCTGTACTTTATGTCAAGTACTACAAAAAATAATGAAAGTCAGGAATTCAGCGAGAACTGCAGAACAGTCTAACTTTGGCCAAGATTTCAGATTGCTGTTATTTTAAAAGCAGTGTTAAAAATAATACTGATTACAAAATCGAGGCTGTGTTTTTTTCCCCTGTGGGTTGTAGTTTCACCAGAATTTGCTACTTTTAAACATTTTGGAAGGTCTACTGAAGTCCTTTTTCGAAAAGAAAATGAAACTTTTAGTATAACAGCTTGGTTTTTCCAGTTTCTTTTTCACACTTAATGGCCCAGTAATTCAGGTCCAAATGCGTGAGTACGGCCTGGGTACTCACGCATCTGGCCGGATGAAATGCTGGCGTTCAGGAAACACCGTGCATGCGGAGAACGCCGGCATTTCCGGTCCTCTGAACGAAGGGGTTCAGAGGCACAGCGCGTGCGACTGCACAGGCAGCACGTGCGCAGTGAACTTCGTCGATTTCATTCATGGATTCAGTGAGGGTAAGTCCTTACAAGTTACACTTGAAAAAAGCATGTGTAAAGTTGTTCCAAGGCTGCGGAGGAAGATATATTTTATCGTGGAGCTTCTGAAAGGCAATATTTTTGTTTGGGAAAGTGAGGAAAGTTATTTTAAGAAATGCTGAGGTTAGTTTTAAAGTTTAAATTTTTTTTTTTTAAACGGGTTTTCAGTACGGTAGGTAGAAGGAGCAATTGTGGCTGTGTGAATTGAATGTGAGAATGAGTGTTCTAAAATGAGTAATGTAACATTTCCAACACTTTTAAGAAAGAAAATTTTCATCAGTAATAAGTAATTATGTATGTATGTCCGCATATATTCCTTAACGTATATGTATGTATGTTTTATATTCCTTTACTTATGTGTATGAATGTATGTTTTTAATTATGATTTTCCAATAAGTTACTTTCTCTGAAAGTCATAATTAAATACATACATTCATACACATAAGTAAAGGAATATATACATACACGCAAAGGAATATATACAGACATACATACATAATTACTTAAAAGAATATATTACTGATGAAAAGTTTCTTTCTTAAAAATGTTGGAGTCATTTTCACATTTAATAAACACAGCAAATTCAATTCACATAGCCACAATTGATCCTTCTACCTACAGTACTGAAAACCCGTTTTAAAAAACAAAAATAAACTTTAAAACTTACCTCAGCATTTCTTAAAATACCTATCCTCCCTTTCCCAAACAACCGCAGCCTCTGGAGCAACTGTACTCATGCTTTTTTCATGTGTAAGTTGTAAGGACTTGACCTCACTGAAAGCATGAATGAAAGCGGCGAATTTTACTGCGCACGCGCTGCCTGTACAGTCGCACGCGTTCTGCCTCTGAACCCCTTCGTTCAGAGGACAGGAAATGCCGGTTTTCCCCGCATGCGCTGTGCATGCTGAAAACCGGCATTTCCTCCGGACAGACGCGTAAGTACCCCGACCGTACTCGCGCGTTTGGAAGGGAATTACTGGGCCAACATTTTACATGTCAATAAAATGAAAAATTTAACAATTGCACGATTTGCCCCCTCGCATCTGCGACTGAGGGTCCAAGGAGGTGCATTGCGCAACAGGTCATCGTCGTACGTATCCTCACACTGTTCCCTTTCGGGAACTGTATGAAGTGGTGGAAGGATTTCTGGCCACGTTAACACTCCTTCTGTGACCATAACCATCGTCATACCAGCCATTAGGGTGGTTAGTCCTATGGTGTGAGGGTTTTACGGGCTCCCACAATCCATCTGATGGGGGGGGGCCACCCACACCCGCGGACGCAAGTATCCCGCTGGATGTCCACCCAGAATTTATAGTTGGAGCTCCGACTCCACTTGCCGGGACTGTCTGGAGCGGGGTTCGAAACCCTACTCCTTCTGGCCAAGAGGCGGGGATGCTTACCGCTACGCAAAAGGCCCACTCCACGTAAAAGGTGACACCCATACGTTTCCTGCGCCTTTTCCCTCCCCGTGACTGGAGCCCTATGCTGCCACTTGAAAGACCAAGCTATCATCTGTCCTTTTTGCGGCGCCTTTGACTTCTCATTACCAATGATGAGCAGGCGCTGCGCCTCCACCTCATTGAGGAGATTGCTGAGGTCATCATCAGTTCAATTGTGAGTTCTTTTAATGCCGTGAATTGTGCTCATTCCAGCCATTTCACGTTGCTAATCGGATTGGGCCTTTGGCGTAGCGGTAGGATCCCCGCCGCTGGGCCAGATGGGGTAGGGTTTCAAACCCCGCTCCAGACAGTCCCGGCAAGCTGGAGTCGGAGCTCCGCCTCTAAATTCTGGGTTGACATCCAGTGGGGTATTTGCGTCCGTGGGTGTGGGTGGCTCCCCCTCCTTGTATAGCTTGTGGGAGCCCGTAAAACCCTCCCGCCATAGGACTAACCACCCTAATGGCTGGTTCAAAGATGGTTACGGTCACGGAATGAGTGTTAATCACGGCCATAAATCCTTCCACCACTTCATACAGTTCCCCAAAGGGAACAGTGTGAGGACACGTATGACGACGACATTGGTAAATAAATAAATGGAATTAAAAAAATTATTTTAGGGCTTTTAAAAGTCTTTAAATTGCTTTAATTCTGTTTAAAACTACTTCAGATTCTTCAAAATAATGTAAACGTTTTTAAAAGTTTATAAAAGTTACCAAAAGCTTCATCAAAATACCAAAAACCTATTTAAAATGCTGCTTTGCATGTAAAAATGCATAGCAGCTTGTGAGAAACATTGGGGGCGTGTCCTATTAAACTGAGACCTCAAGGGGCGTGTCTCACTTGCACAGCGCACTCCAGGCTTCGCGCTGGCTGCACTCCTGGGCGGCGTGACGTCAGACGCTGCCCGGGATTCTTCTTTTTCAAACACGAATTCCAGGCGTCCCTGGAGGTGAAATGTCAGCGCGTCGGGTAAGTGCATATACGGGGCTTGCACGCGCGGCAAGCCACCGACCCGAATTACTGGGCCTTTAAGTTTTTATGGTACTTCAGCATTGTCTTCACTTGGCACTGAATGGATCCAGCTCCTAGTTTTCTGAATCTGACTGGTCTGTTAAATGGCACGGACCATCCAGATTGTACAAAAATAATGGGGGGGTGGGGGGGGAGGTGATGTGTGGATGTTGACTCAATCCTTTTACTATATTGATTGAACTTTGGGGTCAAAAAGCCTTTTAAAGGCTGCACCAGAACTGTATTTCCTTCCCTCCCAATGGCAGTAAGCCAATGAAGCCAATAGTTATGGTTTCCAACACGCCTTACATAGCTCATGATATTCCTGGGATTTGTAGAGGGTTAGGAATGTAGGAGCAAGAGCCCCTCGAGCCTGTTCCGCCATTCAATTAGATCATGGCTGATCTGTACCTTCACTCCATCTACCCGCCTTGGTTCCGTACCCCTTAATATCCTTGGGTTAGCGATAGTTTCATATTGGCAGGTGTTAGGACTGCCCTACCACAAACCCACCAGTGGGGAGAATTCAGGTCTAGAAGTCAGCTGCTGAGATAACGGAGTCATATTTAGAAGTGTAAATATCAAGAGCTGCCTCATGGCTGATGGGTTGGGAACTTCCTCAAAGATGCTCCCATTCCGGCGCCATAATTTTGCCAGAAGTGCATAGGAAACAGCATGGATTCCCAAAGGTTTCAGGCAAATAGAATTTTCAATATATTTATTAAGTGGCCTGCTTGCAAATAGGTCCAGCGAGGTGCTCCTGAACTTTTCAAGGGGACCCCTGACATCCTCCACAGATGGTCAATTTTCTACTGCAGTGTGTGGCCTCTTGGGTGGGCGTGCACCTAAGATACACCCCTAGTGGCACAGGCAGTTGCAATGCCTTGCACATAAAGGCCCGCTCCCCAACCCCACAAACTTTGGCAAAGCTTATGGGATTTCAGCCCCAATGTTCTCGTGCTTCAAACATGATCGGAACCATTGTATTCCATAGAGTGTTTTACCAATGGCTATGCCTATCCCTACCACCTTCAACCCCTTAATTTCTTCAGTTCTGTTTTAAAAAGAGTTTATTGTCATAGCATTAGTATTACTTACTTTAATGGGACTCTACTGGGGGGGAAATTCTTCTAATAATTGCTTAAGAGTTGCCAATGTTGTACTCGCATAATCTAGTGATCACAGTTTAAGGTACAAATGGAATGAAATCGTGCTCTATTATAGTAGTAGTGAATGTATTAATGTCATGAAAGATGATTTCAATCCAAAACATTTAAAAAGTCAAATCACTGATCTATTTTAGCTAATGAGGAGTGTAAGAATAAGCCATTTGGTGTAACTTCTGCTGTAATGTGACCAAATTTAAAAGTTGACCACATTTTATGTACCAGCATGCTTCGCGAGACCAAGAGACTGGTTGCTGAGAGAACTTTTGATGCTGCAGTTGGAAGCTGTGAAGGCTGCCAGCTGTCTTTCACCAGATAAGGAAAACAGACCTTGAGAGTTCTGTGGGAACAGACTATTGAACTGTGGAATCATTGCAAAAACAGAAACATCTTCAGACTATTGAATGTAACTGGCCTTGAGGCCCACAGATGCTTAATGGACTATTGATAAGAAGAACTGAAAAAACAACTATTGACCATTCTTCGTATAGTTTGGGACACGTATGCAGTGGGAGGGTTGCCAAGTTTTGGGGTATAAAAGAAGCTGTAAAAAGACACTCGCGGCTGCAGCCAGGCAACCTGGTTAGTTGTCAGAAATCATATGACTAGTCATCGCTGAACTGACCACTCGCTGGTGTTAGAACATGTGTAGTGTTGGCTTATTATCACCTGTTTGTAAAATAAGGGAATAAACCTGTGTATGCTTAGATATAATTAGGAGTATTATATGCAACAGTTTTGTGTGAGCTTACTTGTAACCTCTTGCTGATTTTAAGTAAAGGAAGTTATTCTTGAATCCTTGGGTTTTGTGTTGTCTTTTCGACGGGTCTGAACTTTAGAAACTGACAGGTTAAAGAACAAGGGTGAATTTAAACATCTTACAGATTTTGGCGCCCGAACAGGGACATGTTCAGAGCAGACAATCGCCCAGAAATTCGGGTCGGGGGCTTCCGGCGGGCGCAAGCCCCCGGCCTGCACTTACCTAGCGCGCCGGCCGTTGAGTTGTGGGCCCGCGTGGGATTCCGATCCTGGGCCTGCTCCAACTGCCGGCACGCAGTGCTTGCGTATCCCAGGGGCGCAGTTAGTTCGATGCGTCCCCTGTGATCACGTGGGCCATGGAGAGCCAATGGTAGCAGGGAATGCTTCATTCATAAGTTTGACAGGAAGAGCTGTCAAACCTAGAAATACTATAAGCCCCAAAACATCACTAAAACTTCAAATAATTTTTTTTTTAAATCACATTTTTAAAATAACTATAAATTACATGAAATAACTATTTTAAACAATAATTTAAATTTTTGAAAAAATTAATTACCTTTTCTAATGGGGCTAAAAATAAACTTACCTTTCTTTAAAGTATTTAAAAATAATAAACCTGTGGAAAAAATGTTTTAATTTTAATTAATTCACCACTAACCTTGTTAAAAGCAGGCCTTGCTCCTGCTTTTTAAAAGTGTAACTGCTGGAGACTTACCCTCCCGGAGAAACCTGCAAAAAAAACGTAAGTTCAATGCGCACGCGCTGCCTCTCCGGCGCAAGCGTTCGACCATTGAACCCCTTCTTTCAGGGGAATGGAAATGCTGGTTTCCCACGCATGCGCAGTGCATGCACGAAACCGGCACTTTCGTTGGGACTACGGGTGAGTACCCCGTGTGTACTCACAGTTGGGACCCGAATTTCTGGGCCAATGTCAAAGACAATGGATTCATTGGGTTTTGTGTTGTCTGCTCAATGGGTCCGAACTTTGGAAACTGTTGGGGCAATTTTCACACATCTTACAGGAGTCGGCCTTGAGAGAGCAGTCCAATACTCATTTCTTGTTTAAATCCTATGAATATTTGTCCTTTTCACCTTCCATGTATTTACAGTTAAATGGGATGCATAAAATTGCTTTTTCGTAGACTTTTAAACCGTAACATTATAAACAAATGTAGAGAACCGCAGAGCAATTCTGAAAAGGCTACACTGCCTGTCAAAGATTCTTGACAGCTAAAACCATTCCACGGCTAAATTGGGAGTATCCAAGGTGTCATCTATCATTTATACTACTGTTAGTTTCTAGATCACACCTTTTAAATCAAAAGTAAGAAACTTGTGTCAGGCTGCCTAGTTATTGGTATGTTGGATCCTGTCATGGTTCAGGCTTTTTCCACTTTTTCATTTTCTTGAGCAAACTGCCTGCCAACAGTTTCAGTCGGTGGACTGTGTCCCTTGTAACCTGAAACCTGCGCCTCGCACTCTCTGCTGTGCTGAGGTAGTATGGGCCAGGGTCAAGAATGACCGACTGCGCATTGCAACTTGAGCAAGATTTACCTGTCAATTCAGAGGCCAGAAAATATAAAATGCTCGACCCACTTCATGCAAGCTCATTTACAATTACAGTAGATGGTTTTCAGAAGCAAAGATGTAATCAAATACAATGCAGCACGAGTAATGATTTACAGTACAGATAACTAAAATCCGTGTTTAACTGAATTGATTTTTCTCTTGAAATGAAATGAAATGGCCCCTGAAATTTCTGGGGCTCACTACAGTGTGTCAGTCCTTGCCCCAAGTCATTGACTCTGTCCCAAATTGCAGGGATAGGGTAACTTGCATGGCCAAGACAGATGCATCAGGCCTACAAGGGTTCTTCAACATCTCCTGCCCTATTACACCCCGAGGTGCCCTGAGGCCCTTCTGGGCCAAAGACAAAACTGAAAAATATTTTCTTTGGCTCCCAGCCAAGCCAAGCCATTGTTCCTAAAATTCCTGGGGCTGGAGAGGGCCCAAATATTGGCAGAACCCTGGCTCTGCTTCATTTTGACTGGACTTTAAACACTTGTCAGGGGTGATGGGGGACCATGCCCTCTGCATTTCGCTCATTTCATAATATTCATCACCAGAAATAGCTTGACAATCAGGTTTGCAGATGTTCTTTGAATGAAAGACAATGCATATTTTATACAAGCATAGATTCATAGAATGGTTACAGCACAGAAGGAGGCCATTCGGCCTGTCTAGCCCGTGCCGGCTCTCTGCAAGAGCACCTCAGCTAATCCCACTCTCCCGCCCTTTCCCCACAGTCCTGCAAATTCTTTACCCTCAGGTACTTATCCAATTCCCTTTTGAAAGCCACGATTGAGTCTGGCTCCATCACCCTTTCAGGCAGTGCATTCCAGATCCTAACCTCTCGCTGCGTAAAACAGTTTTTTCTCATGTCGCCTTTGGTTCTTTTGACAATCACCTTGAATCTGTGTTCTCTGGTTCTCGACCCTTCCGCCAATGGGAACGGTTTCTCTCTATCTACTCTGTCTAGACCCCTCATGATTTTGAATACTTCTATTAAATCTCCTCTCAACCTTCCCTTCTCTAAGGAGAACAACCCCAGCTTCTCCAGTCTATCCACGTAACTGAAGTCCCTCATCCCTGGAATCATTCTTGTAAATCTTTTCTGCACCCTCTCTAAGGCCTTCACATCTTTCCTAAAGTGCGGCACCCAGAATTGGACACAATGCTCCAATTGAGGCCGAACCAGTGTTTTATAAAGTTTCATCATAACTTCTTTGCTTTTGTATTCTATGCCTCTATTTATGAAGCCTGGTATCCCATATGCTTTTTTAGCCACTTGTTTAACACTTGTTCAGTGCCATTTGCAACTCCTCAGATAATGAAGTAGTCCATGACGACATTCAGGCTTGGGCTGATAAGTAGCAGGTAACATTCGCACCACACAAGTGCCAGGCAATGACTATCTCCAACAAGCGAGAGTCTAACCACCGCCTCTTGACATTCAACAGCATTACCATCACCAAATCCCCCACCATCAACATCCTGGTGGTCACCATTGACCAGAAACTTAACTGGACCAGCCACATAAATACTGTGGCAACAAGAGCAGGTCAGAGGCTAGGTATTCTGTGGTGCGTGTCTCACCTCCTGACTGCCCAAAGCCTTTCCACCATCTACAAGGCACAAGTAAGGAGTGTGATGGAATACTCTCCACTTGCCTGGATGACTGCAGCTCCAACAACACTCAAGAAGCTCGACATAATCCAGGACAAAGAAGCCCGCTTGATTGGCACTCAATCCACCACCTTAAACTTTCACTCCCTCCGTGGCTGTGTTGTGTACCATCTACAAGATGCACTGCAGCAACTCGCCAAGGCTTCTTCGGCAGCACCTCCCAAACCCGCAACCTCTTCCACCTAGAAGGACAAGAGCAGCAGGCGCATGGGAACACCACCACCTCCAAGTTCCCCTCCAAGTTACACACCATCCTGACTTGGAAATATTTCGCCATTCCTTCATCGTCGCTGGGTCAAAATCCTGGAACTCCCTCCCTAACAGCACTGTGCGAGTCCCTTCACCATACGGACTGCAGCGGTTCAAGAAGGCGGCTCACCACCACCTTCTCAAGGGCAATTAGGGATGGGCAATAAATGCCAGCGACGCCCAGACCCCATGAACAAATAATTTTTTAAAAAACGCTTTCTCAACTTGCCCTGCCCCCTTCAATGATTTGTGTACATATACCCCCAGGTCTCTCTGTTCATGCACCCCCTTTAGGATTGTACCCTTTAGTTTATATTGCCTCTCCTCGTTCTTCCTACCAAAATATATCACTTCGCACTTTTCTGCATTAAATTTCATCTGCCACGTGTCCACCCATTTCATCAGCCTGACTATGTCTTCTTGAAGTCTATCACTATCCTCCTCACTGTTCACTATACCTCCAAGCTTTTTGTCATCTGCAAATTTTGAAACTGTGCCCTGTACTCCCAAGTCCAAGTCATTGATATATCAAGAAAAGCAGTGGTCCTAGAACCGACCCCTGGGGAACACCACTGTATACCTTCCTCCAGTCCGAAAAACAACCGTTCACCACTACTCTCTGTTTCTTGTCACTTAGGCAATTTTGTATCTATGCTGTCACTGTCCTTTTTATTCCATAGGCTTCAACTTTGCTGGTAAGCCTATTATGTGACACTTTATCAAACACTTTTTGGAAGTCCATGTACACCACGTCAGCTGCATTGCCCTCATCAACCCTCTCGGTTACCTCATCAAAAAACTCAATCAAGTTAGTTAAACACGATTTGCCTTTAACAAATCCGTGCTGGCTTTCCTTAATTAATCCACACTTGTCCAAGTGACTGTTAATTTTGTCCCTTTTTATCGTTTCCAAAAGCTTCCCCACTACCGAGGTTAAACTGACTGGCCTGTAGTTGCTGGGTTTATCCTTACACCCTTTTTTTGAACAAGGGTGTAACATTTGCAATTCTCCAGTCCTTTGGCACCACCCCCATATTTAAGGAGGATTGGAAGATTATGGCCAGTACCTCCGCGATTTCCTCCTTAACCTCCCTCAGCATCCTAGGATGCATCCCATCCGGTCTTGGTGACTTATCAACTTTAAGTTCAGACAGCCTTACTAGTACCTCCACTTTATCAATTTTTATCTCATCCCATAACTCCACTACCTCCTCTTTCACTATGACTTTGGCAGCATCTTCTTCCTTAGTAAAGACAGATGCAAAGTATTAATTTAGTACCTCAGCCATGTCCTCTGCCTCCATGCGTAGGTCTTCTTTTTGGTCCCTAATCAGCCCCACCCCTCCTCTTACTACCTGTTTAATGTTTATATGCCTATAGAAGACTTTTGAATTCCCTTTTATGTTAGCTGCCAATCTATTCTGATACTCTCTCTTTGCCCCTCTTATTTTCTTTTTTACTTCCCCTCTGAACTTTCTATATTCAGCTTGATTCTCACTTGTATTCTCAACCTGACATCTGTCACACGTGCCCTTTTTCTGCTTCATCTTACTCTGTATATCTTTCGTCATCCAGGGAGCTCTGGCTTTAGTTGCCTTACCTCTCCTCCTCGTGGGAATGTACCTCAACTGTACCCGAACCATCTCCTCTTTAAAGGCAGCCCATTGTTCGATTACAGTTTTGCCTGCCAATCTTTGATTCCAATTTACCCGGGCCAGATCCATTCTCAACCCACTGAAATTTGCCTTCCTCCAATTAAATATTTTTACTCTAGATTGCTCCCTGTCCTTTTCCACAGCTAATCCAAACCTTATGATACTATGATCACTGTTCCCTAAATGTTCCCCTACTGACACTTGCTCCACTTAACCTACCTCATTCCCCAGAACCAGAACCAGATGCCTCCTTCCTCGTTGGGCTGGAAACATACTGATCAAGAAAGTTCTCCTGAACACACTTCAGAAATTCTTCCCCATCTCTGCCCTTTACACTATTATTATCCAAGTCTATATTAGGATAAATGAAGTCCCCATTATCACTACTCTATAGTTCTTGCACCTCTCTGTAATTTCCCTGCAAATTTGCTCCTCTATATCTTTCCCACTAGTCAGTGGCCTATAGAATACACCTAGTAATGTAATGGCACCTCTATTATTTCTTAACTCTACCAAATAAATGCTGTCCTTGACCCCTCCAGGACATCCTCTCTCTCCAGCACTGTAACATTCTCCTTAACCAATACTGCCACCCCACCTCCTTTCTTTCCTTCCCTATCTTTCCTGAACATCTTATATCCAGGAATATTTAAAACCCAATCCTGCCATTTTTTGAGCCAGGTCTCCGTTATCGCCATGACATTGTAGGTATTCGGGTTCACCTAAGTAGGTATTGGACGAATGCCTACTAAATAACCGAGTTCGACTTCAGGAGAACAATCAATAAGTTATTTAATGCAGGAAGCAGATGTTATACAGCAGACAATGGAGTTGGATGCAGGAGAGCCAGTAGGTACGTCTTAACCCAGCGGGGACGCCACGAGGACTGAGTTTGTAGTCCCGTGGATAGCGTGATGACGTCATCATGCTCGGTCACGTTTTCCCGCGCTTAGGTGGTCACGTGACCTGCGTCGTGATGTCGACGCGTTTGCCCGCGCTTGGGCGGTCACGTGACCCGCGTCGATATGTCGGCGCGTTTACCCGGCACTGTGGCTGGCTGTTGCGGCCGAAGTTGCGAGCGCAAGAGGCACCCGGCACTGAGGCTGGCCGTTGCGGCCGAAGTCGCAGGAGCGGGAGAGGCACCCGGCACTGTGGCTGGCCGATGCAGCCGAAGTCGCGGGCGCGGTAGGCTGAGCTGTGCCGGCGGCCGTCACGGGAGGCCGAGCCGGGCCGGCGGCCGCCGTGCGTGCGTCACGTGATGCGCGACGTGACGTCAATGCATTACGTCGCGTTCTTAAAGGGGCAACGGCCCAAACAGGTAAGTTATATACATACATAGTAAAGTTAAAGTGAATTATGTATAATATAAGTAAGGGACACTCGGTAGTACCGCCACAACATCATATTTCCATGTGGCTATTTGCGCCTGCAGCTCACCAACCTTATTTACCGCGCTTCGTGCATTTACACACACGCACTGTAAACCTGTCTTAGACCTTCTTGTATCCTCTCTTATTCTGACCCCACCTAATACCGCACTATTTCTTACTCTAGTGCTATCTGTCTCTCCCCATCCTTTGTGCACTTTGTTTCTCCTTTCTAATGCCACAGGCTTCCTTCATTCACTCTCAGTAATTGTGGATATATTACCTGTGGGTTGTATTTCTTCTGATTTTCTTACTGTTTAAATAGATTTGAACTAAATCCTTGATAAATGCACACATTTTGCAAGAGGTGTTGTTTCAAGTATTGTTACAGGGCTGTAACATATTCTAACATAAACCATGCTCTGAGGTTATAAATAATATCTAAATCCCAAGAATTTGTTCACGTCTCTAACACAGCCCCAAGACAATTTTTATTCCTGATAATACATACTCTTGATTTTTTATAAGCAATCCTTCTCTCTTTCCATTTTTTCCCCAATTTCTCTACATGTTTTAAAGTCCGATATAAAATTTAATCCTTTATTTCTCAGCCCTTTTTCTCCCCTTCTTTCCTGAGGATGTTGATTCTTGCTGCTGTATTGTTCAGCAGGCCCCTTTAGGCTCAAGTGCGAATTCTTCGTGTGCGAATCCAGACAGTGAGTGTCGGCAGGTCACTCAACCATGGAGACAAGCAAGAGTTTAATACATTGCAGGTTAGCATGCAAATGTTTGTAATATATTGTCCCCTTTGCAGATAACTACTACAATCTGTCCTTGAACCATTGATCAAGGATTTTCAGGTGAAATCAGCCTGACCCACTCCCGCCAACCCAGATTCTCACAAGTTATCCACTTTGTGCAGTACTGCAGACTGGGAGTTCCTGCCTGTGGCATATCCCTCCTGTAACCATGTAAATACAATCACAATCATCCATGGCCTCCCTTATAATAGTAACTTCTGTCAGTTGCACATTTATTGATCTTCACTTTTTAATTTATAATATTTCAATTTATTCATCATGAATGTTTTACTCAATTGTTATATTCATACATCATCATTCTGTATTCAATACTTTCACTTTTCCCTTCCCATCTACTTCAATTTAATTATTTCTGAATTGCCTTGTGCAAGTCCCTAACTGGACTAGATCCTAACAGTCTGTGTATTTAGATGTCTAACCCTATTAAATAGTTCATGCCTACTTGAAAGGCTGTAAAAAGAATTCAGCCAATTCTTCTTCCCTATTCAATATCCAACCATACACTAAAACCAATTACCTAACTCAGCATTAAACTTTTAAATGTCAGCACTAAAAAATCCCAAATTACTTTTGAATTTCTATTTTTGGAACCTCTAATCTATTTCCTTATAATTCGTTTTGGGACATCCAATTGTCTCTTGCCTCTCACCCATATCATTGATCTCAATATGGACTACTACCATAACTGCCTTTCAAACTCTATAATTCATATTAGTTCCCAGTAAGCACAAATGCACATAATTTACATTGCATCCACTACCTACCCCTCTGCCTGTAACGATGTCTCTATTTGAGTATGAAAATGTAGTGATGTCCCCTTAACACCATTAAGTCTTGTATCAACATTACAATTAGGCAGATTGGGTGACTGCTTTGCGGAACACCTCCATTCAGTCCGTAAGGGGGACCCCGAGCTCCCGGTGGCCCATCACTTTAATTCACCGTTCCATTCCCACTCAGACCTCACCGTCCTCAGCCTCTTGCATTGTTCCACAGAAGCTCAGCATAAGCTCGAGGAACAGCACCTCATCTTTCGATTAGGCACTCTACAGCCCTCTGGACTCAACATAGAGTTCAACAATTTCAGATCATAACCTCGGCCCCTATCACACATATATATATATATTCTCTCTTTTTTTTAATCCACACTTTCGTCTGGGCTTTTTTCTTCCCTCCCACATGGCAGCTGCCCTTCATTCTGCCAGCGCAATTCACACTTCATCTAGAGCCATCCTTTGTTACTTGAATATCTCTTAATGTCTCTCAATGTCTCTTAATCTCTCCGGCTTTCTATCCTATCACTGACCTTCCCTGTTGTTCTTTCATCCCCTCCCCCTTTTTCCAGCCCCCACCTGCTTTTTTTCCAGTTCTGACGAAGGGTCTTCGACCTGAAACGTTAACTCTGTTTCTCTCTCCACGGATGCTGCCCTGGCCTGCTGAGTTTTTCCAGCGTTTTCTGTTGTTATTTTACAATTAGGCAATTAGTTAGATCGAGACTAGGCAGTCAGTCTGCCTGATAGAGTTTGTAAACTAGCAGTGAGTTGCGAATCCTGCTGTGTGTAAGGTTGTTTTTCAGTTCTGAATTGATGGTGCATTACAGGAAACTCTCGTTTAAACGGCACCTAAATATCCGGAATTCTCTATTAACTGGCAAAACTCTCACTCCAAAAACAATACCTCAATAACTGGCAATGTTGCCGAGTCCGAGTCCAAGTCTCCCGCGGTAGCCGAGTTAGTCAGTGGGGGGTAGTTCTCCAAACTGCCACTACTCGGCTTCTTGGCGCTGTCGGTAGTCGGAACACCTCAATACCCCTGTAACAGGAATCTGACTCTCCCGCGCTGCCGGTAGTCTCTTCTGATCTGCCATTTTACAGGGGTACTGTGTGTCTCCCACGCTGCTGGTAGTCATTGCATTGCATTACCCTCAACTGGCAGTACTGTACTTAATCAAGCATCTTCCACCATCCATTTAACACAACATTCTGTAGGTGAGTACCCAATTACTGTATACTGTGCATTTCTTGATTTTTTAATTTTTCTTTGTTAAAAATAGCCTTGGTAGATAACCCTCTCCGTCATCCGGAATTTTTGATCAACTGGCAACACGTCGGTCCCGTCGGTGCCAGATACCAAAGAGTTTCCTGTATTAGGAACCTGAGATGTGAACAGTACACTGTCCCTGTGAAATATTATAAAATTTCTGCTTAATATTAATTGGTCTTGTATTAGCTATTTTTAATACTTCTTAGCAAGAAAACCTGTGCTCTGCATATTCTTTGCAACTTTTTCCTTTCCATTCTCATATTAACAAACATTTTTCCCCTTTCAAGAGCTTCCAACATCTTGTTAGTCGAATATTTGCCAATAAATAATTTCCCTGTTATATATCTCTTTCAATTTCTTTTTTGTTTTTGCTTTCTTCCATGGCTTTTAGCAACCTTCAAAACTTTGCTCACTACATGAATAATCATTTCTCCCTGGCATACATTATTTAGCTATCGTCACATCAATAAACTTTGTTTCTTTAAACAATCTCATTTCCATTTAAGATCTGCTTTTCAGTTAACCTAATTCCTAATATTTAGTGCACACAAACTTTCCCCTTCCGCTGTTTATTCATGCACATTCTACAATCCTCAGACACTTTCATCCCAGCATTATTATTTGCAATCATCACTCCCAAAATTATATTTGCAGCACTTAACATAATAACATAATATCCTGAGAAAAACATACAGCAACAAAGATAAATCTACTTCGGTCCATTTCCAGAAAGCCTCTGAAATTCTTTTGTGACTCTTGAGGGCAATCAAGCAAGGTTCAAGCAGATCTTTCAAAGAGGTAGAGAAAATATATTGGAATTCCTATAATAGATCTAACACTGCTGTCCTCTGGTGTGGCATAGCAATTCTAGCAAGTACTCAGCCGTAACCAGCATCCTCATCACTTCAATAACCCCTGTGGAAAAAAAAATCCTTTCCTGCAAATTGCACCAGCTACACAAGGTCACCTCTTGCTACCAGCATATTTTTGAAGGTGGTCTCTGACTTCTTTGAAAAATGTAATACTACAAAGGTACCTTCTCTGCCTGAATGATTACAGCAGTCTTGGTGGCACGCACCACTACTCATGTAATTCAGTACCCTCGAGATTCCACAAGCATAGCTGATATTAATCCAACGAGGGTTATTACAAAAGGGAAATGCAGCTTCTCTCTTTGGAGAGAATGGGCTGGATTTTGATTGAGGGGGCGTGTAGGAGGCGGGACTACAACCTTCAGGGTTGTAGTCCCGCCTCCATCGAGTTGTGGCCAACCCACGCGATTTTCACTTGATTGACCTTGTTGAGCCCGCCCAGCGGGTTCAGCAAGCCAATTAAGGGCCACGTGGCAACAGGTGACATCAAAGATTGACATTTCATCTGTCAAAAGCTTTTGACAGATGAAATATCAGCGTTTGACAGCTGTCAAACACTGACAATCTGTACTCCAAGTTAATTCCTTCCTCTCAGGCTGATTTAGAGATCTCTCCAGAACAGAAAGCTGAATGCTGCAACATTTGACAGCTCACGGCCATTCTGTTTTCTGTGCCGGTGAGATGAGGGACTCCCGAGACCTGAAGGAAGGAAGGCTGTAAAGGTAAATAAAGGTAATTAAACTTCTTTAAACACTTTACACACACCAAACACACTTACCTCTGAACTCATGCACCCATCACTCACCTGAACACCGGACATCTCGAACCCTCCAACCCCTGTAGACCGACAGTCCGCCTCGCTAACTTGGCGTGGTTTGGAGCCGTCGGAAGTCCCACACTTCAGCAATAAAAATAGGGATTAGGCTAAAAACTGCCCGTTAACAGGCAGTTAATTGGCACTAATCCCCTTCCCACCTCAGGGAGGTGGGTCCCAGCACAGGTCGGATATCCGCCTCCTTTGAAAATGGCATGGAGGTGGGTTGGGGGCGGGATTGGTTCGTGCCCCCCGATTTCGAGATTTTAACCCCCCACACGCCTCCAATCCCACCTCCGCGGCCCAATGAAAATCCTGCCCAATGACTCTAGTTAAGGCTATATATTTGCTACGTGCATAGCAGGAGTTACAGATCCTATGTTTTCGCTTTCTCCCCAAATTTTCATTCTCATTGTCTCAGGGTCCTTTTCAGCCAACCCATGGGCCTCTACTCCATTCCGCACTGCCCTCTAATGTGGGCTCACCAAGCCCTGGTGAGAACCATTCCTCCTACTTCCAGTCCAGCGCCACAACAGCAACTTGCATTTATATCGTAACTTTAACGTAGAAAAAGGCCCAAGGTGTTTCACAGAGGTATAATAAGAAAATGGATGCCAAGCCACAGAAGGAAATTTTAGAAGGGATGACCAAAAGCTTGGTCAAAGAGATAGGTTTTAAGAAGGGTCTTAAGTCCTCTCTAGTGAGGACTTTTTAGGTAGCACGTGTACAAACACTTTGGTATAGACTGTCCAATAGTGATTTTCCAGTATTGCACTTGACCAGCCCATAATTGCTTCACTGAGAACATAGAACCGTACAGCACAGAAGGAGGCCATTCAGCCCATTGAGTCTTTACCGGCTCTTTCGAAGAGCAATCCAGTTAGTCCCACTCCCTGACTCTTTCCCCATATCCCTGTAATTTTTTTCTCCTTCAAGTATTTATCCAATTCCCAAAACATAGTAAAAGAACTAGCTAACCAGTTTTACTAGAACATCTATTAGTGGTCCCCTTAATTAAATGAACAATATACCTTGATTGGAGTAATCCATTAGACATTTTTTCTTTTTTTTGAGAAAGATTAATACACAAAAGTAAAGAAGTATCTCAGTGGTCTCATATTGTTATTATTATATACTTTCTAGGGCCAGGGCTTATAGCATACAAAGTGATATCCCTCCTCAGCTCTTCAACATGCCCATTGATAGCTCTTATGAGGCAGGATTGGTCTTGTTGCTTTTAATAGCACAACAATACTTGTATTTATATAACACCTTTAACGTAGTAAAAATTGACACCGATCAAAGACGGAGAAATTAGGACAGGTGACCAAAGAGGTAGGTTTTAAGTGTCTTAAAGGAGGAGAGTGAGGTGGAGAGGTTTGGCAGTGAATTCCAGAGCTTAGGGCCTAGACAGCAGAATGATCAATTGCAGCAATACCTTCATAAAAGCATTAAAAGCAGCATCGAAGGTCAGCAAAGCAATTAAAAATGCTTAAAAAAAAGCACTAGGATTTATTTCTAGGGGGATAGAATTCAAAAGTGGTGATATTATGTTAAACTTGTATAAGACCCTGGTCAGGCCGCACTTCGAGTACAGAGCACAGTTCTGGTCTCCATACTATAAAATGGACATAGACGCACTGGAGAAAGTGCTAAGATGATTTACAAGGATGGCACCAGGACTGAGAGATTACGGCTAGCGGGAAAGATTGAACAGGTTGGGGCTCATTTCTTTAGAAAAGAGAAGACTTAGAGAAGACCTAATAGAAGTCTTTAAAATTATGAATGGGTTGGACAGGGTAGATGTGGAGAGAATGTTTCCACTTGTGGGAGAATCCATAACTAGTGGCCATAACTACAAGATAGTTACTGATAAATCCAATAGGGAAATAAGGAGAAATTTCTTTATTCAGAGAGTGGTTAGAATGTGGAACTCACTACCACAGGAAGTGGTTGAGGCAAATAGCTTAAATGCTTTCAAAAGGAAACCAGATGAGTACATGAGAGAAAAAGGAATAGAAAGATATGCTGAAAGGCTGAGATGAAATAGATGGTGTTATGTATTGTGTGTTCTATTGTGTGTTCTCCTCCCACCTGTGGTGGCGCTGTCACAGGAGATAAATGGTTGGGTGTTCTCTGTTAAGTTTAGCTCTCTTTGTTCGGAACTTTCCAGAACTTCCTTTCCTTCCAATAAAGCACTTCATGTTTGAATCTCTGAGTTCTGAGTCCTAAATTGTGTCTAGGTAGAAAGGTACCGACACAACAAGTGGCAACGAGGAGCGGACGAATCTGCGTACGTTACAGGTGCAGTGAGTAAACAGAAAATTTAATTTGAAATGTGAGATGGCTACTATATTAGGAAACATCGGTGATTTTGATGAAAATGTGGAGCAATGGAACGCTTATACAGAACGTTTTGACTATTTTGTATTGGCGAATGCGGTGGCAAACGAAAAGGTCGTGCCTACCTTTTTGAGTGTAATCGGGCCGAAGACATTCAATTTACTTTGCAGCCTTGTGCAACCAGATAAGCCAGGAACTAAAACATATAAGCAACTAGTGGAAATTCTTGGAGCACATTTTTCACCAAAACCTCTGGTTATTGCTGAGAGATTTAGATTTCATAAACGGAATCAAGAGGAGGGGGAGTCAGTGACGATGTTTATTGCTGCTTTAAAAAGGTTGCCGGAACACTGCCAGTTCAAGGAGGTGCTGAATGACACCATTAGAGACAGACTTGTGTGTGGTCTGCAAAATGCAGCCACACAGAAGCGCCTTCTTACTAAGGACAACCTTACTCTTGAAAAGGCCATTGAAGTTAGTGTCTCCATGGAGATGGCGGAAAAGGAGGCTCACCAGTTGAGTTCAACAGGGAGAGTTAACAAGGTGTCGTCTGAGCCTAAAGGTGCGTGGAACGGCACATGTTACCGTTGTGGGAAAACGGGCCATCACGCTAATGACTGCTGGTGTACAGAGCTGGAATGCTGAAATTGTGGCAAAAAGGGTCACATTGAACGCGCCTGTAGAGGTAAAAAAAGAACAGACAGAGCTGGGAAGCATGGAAGCAAAATGTCTGTATTTGGACAAGAGAGGAAAAAGAGTGTTCATTCAGTGCAGTATGATGGAACAAGCAAAACAGAGGGGAGCGACACCTCTGAGGAGGAAGAGGTGTACATACTGACGGTTGCAGGTGATTGACGCTACTGGCCTGCATAAGGCACCGTCAAAGGTCAAGGCGATCGTGGAGGCCCCAGCACCCCAGAATGTGAGCCAGTTACGTTCATTTCTGGGGCTACTTAACTACTTTGGGAAGTTTATTCCAGACTTAGCAACATTGCTGAAGCCGTTACATCAGTTGCTATGTCAAGGCAAAATATGGAAATGGACTGAACTGTGCAACGAAGCTTTCGCCCAAGCAAAGAAAGCATTGCTCAAATCGGAGGTCCTGACACACTTTGACCCAAAGCTACCCATGCAGCTAGCATGTGATGCATCACCATATGGTGTGGGAGCAGTCATATCCCACATCATGCCTTCGGGTGAAGAGAAACCTATCGCCTTCACATCACGCACCTTGAACAAGGCAGATCGAGCGCGAGGCCTTGGGAATCGTTTTTGGAATTCAAAAATTTCATCAGTACCTGTTTGGGAGAAGGTTCACACTCCTGATGGACCACCGTCCATTGACTTCAATCTTCGGGCTCCACACCGGAATTCCGTCTCTGGCTGCAAGCAGGATGCAAAGGTGGGCTTTACTGTTGTCAGGACACACATACGACATCAAATATCGCAAATCAGACTTGCACGGCAACGCAGACGGTCTCTCGAGGCTACCCTTGCCTGTTACTCCCCCAGAGCCTCGTCAGATAGACATCTTCTACTTTAGACAAGTGGAGGGAGCACCTGTCACTGCAGTTCAGGTGCGAAGGTACACCCGCAACGATCCAGTCCTGTCTGAGGTAATGGACGATGTCATTCGAGGGAGAGCTATAGGAGATTCTCCTAGTTTGAAACCTTACGTTTCAAAAAGAAATGAGCTCTCCGTCCAGGCAGGTTGTCTTCTTTGGGGACGCCGTGTCATCATTCCGCCACCTCTGAGGGAACCTAAACTGCAACAACTTCATGCAGGCCACAGTGGGATGGTTCGGATGAAGGAAATGGCAAGAAGCTACTTCTGGTGGCCAGGTCTCGATGGGAATATTGAGGAGAAAGCCAAAACATGTTCCCCATGTCAAAGGGTCCGGAATGTTCCACAGCTGGCAACCCTACACCCCTGGGATTGGCCTGCAGAAGTGTGGCAGCGAGTACATGTGGACTTCGCCGGTCCTTTCGAAGAGAAGATGTTTATGGTGGTTGTGGACGCTCATAGCAAGTGGCCGGAGGTCGCTGTGATGAGGTCTACCACGGCAGAGAAAACAATTGAGAAACTTGGTGAGATGTTCAGCCGTTATGGCTCACCGGAACAACTCGTAAGTGACAACGGTCCACAATTTGTATCACAGGAGTTTGCAACCTTCCTGCATGTGAATGGTGTCCAACACATCAGGTCTGCGTCCTATCATCCCTCTACTAATGGCCAGGCAGAAAGGTTTGTGCAAACTTTGAAGCACGCCTTGAAGGCATCGCAACGTCAGGGCTCAATCCACCAACGTCTGAACAGCTTCCTGTTGTCCTACAGGAACGAGCCGCATGCCACAACCAAAACTTCCCCCACTTCGCTCATGATGAAGAGGCAGTTGCGGACAAGTTTTGACTTACTCAAACCTCCAAGGGCAGAACAGGTTGTCCATCATCAACAACAAGCTCAAGTTGAAAAGAGAGAGAAAAGAGCCAAGGAGAGACGGTTTCACCCTGGAGAGCACGTCCTAGCTCGAAACTACAACACTGGACCGAAATGGGTTCCTGCTACGGTGATCGCGCAGATGGGCCCTGTGTCTTACACGGTTGAGACTGCTGAGGACGTCGTCTGGAGAAGACACACAGATCAACTGTTGCTAGGAGCAGAGACAGCCACAGAGGCTCCAACGGCTGGTTGGCCTGAACTGTTTCCGGATGATACCGCAAACCAGCATCCTTTGCCACAGTGCTCTTCTCCAACACAGGAAGTCAAAGAGACTGTTCCACCTGTGCAAACTCCTGACTTTCGACTGACACAGGCACCTTCTCCATCCAGGCCTGTGTCAATGCCTACTGCTGTGGAAGCCAGCGATGACCGCCGGTATCCTGTCAGAGAGCGGCGGCCTCCAAGATGCTTGGATCTGTAGGCTTAGTGACTTACCCACAAGACTGGGGCAGAATAAACCCCAGGGTAAAGTCAGGGTTTGAGGCAGTCTACCTCTACCCTAGGTTCGTTGAGTGCATTGAAAGTAACTTACCTGTTGAGGAATAATGTGGACCTTCCATTTAAGAGGGGAGGAAATGTTATGTATTGTGTGTTCTATTGTGTGTTCTCCTCCCACCTGTGGTGGCGCTGTCACAGGAGATAAATGGTTGGGTGTTCTCTGTTAAGTTTAGCTCTCTTTGTTCGGAACTTTCCAGAACTTCCTTTCCTTCCAATAAAGCACTTCATGTTTGAATCTCTGAGTTCTGAGTCCTAAATTGTGTCTAGGTAGAAAGGTACCGACACAACAGATGGAATGGGAGGAGACTCGTGTGGAGTCTAAACACCACACAGGCTAGTTGAGCTGAATGGCCTGTTTCTGTGCTGTAACATACAGATCTTCCTATTGACTTTTCCAGAAACCAATTTGTTGTAAAGTTATGGCGGATTCAAACATGTCACAGAGACATCCTTGTAATTGCACGCGTAACTAAATTCTGGAATGTTGCACCCAAGTGTTCCTACAAATATCCACTAAAAAGTTATTTCTCATAATCTGCTCTAGGATAAGCCAGCAAAGCAACACTATTCCATGGACTGGTTCACATCCCTAATTCTCTACACAATGAGTTCCTGTTTTCAGCTAGTACATTAAAAAGAGGCGTCATTGCAAAGGGAAGGCACTTCCCACTGGAAGGGTAAGAAAGAAAATGAGAGAATGAGTGACCCAGGCTGTCCCCATGTACCTCACAGTGGCTGAAATTAACAAAGACCTTAAGCTGGTTAACAAGGAGAAAATATAGTGCAGAAATTAATAAGACCCTCAAATTGTAGATCCTTGTCCACAACAAGCAGGCAAGAAATTCCTGATGTTGGGGCTTTAAACACAATTGACATGAGATTCAGCTTCAGTGTTCAGCGTTGTTTCAAGCTGTGGCAATTGAGGTTCAATATGGATCGCTTTTTTCATCCTACTTTGATTACTGGAGTTCTGTCACTACACCGCTATCCTTAAGAGGAGAGAACATGTGTTGTAATTCTCTGTGTGAACCCTTTATCTGTATCAATAATGGTGAGTTAAAAGGGAAATGTCATCTTGTAAATGTGACACGAATGGCAAAAGCATCTAGTGTGCAATTACATCACAATGGCCCGGAAATTCGGGTCTTCACGCGTGAGTACGCACGGGGTACTTACCCATAGGCCCAACGAAAGTGCCGGTTTCATGCATGCACTGCGCATGCGCAGGAAACCGGCACTTCTGTTCCCCTGAAAGAAGGGGTTCAGAAGTCGAACGCGTGCGCAGGAGAGGCAGCGCGTGCGCATCGAACTTACGTTTTTTTTGCAGGTTTCTCCGGGAGGGTAAGTCTCCAGCAGTTACACTTTTAAAAAGCAGGTGCAAGGCCTGCTTTTAACAAGGTAAGTGGTGAATTAATTAAAATTAAAACATTTTTTCCACAGGTTTATTATTTTTAAATACTTTAAAGAAAGGTAAGTTAGAAAATGTAATTAATTTTTTCAAAAATTTAAATTATTGTTTAAAATAGTTATTTCATGTAATTTATAGTTATTTTAAAAATGTGATTAAAAAAAAAATGTATTTGAAGTTTTAGTGATGTTTTGGGGCTTATAGTATTTATAGGTTTGACAGCTCTTCCTGTCAAACTTATGAATGAAGCATTCCCTGCTACCATTGGCTCTCCATGGCCCACGTGATCCTAGGGGATGCTTCGAACTAACTGCACCTCTGGGATACGCAAGCACTGCGCGCCGGCAGTTGGAGGAGGCCCAGGATCGGAATCCCACGGGGGCCCACAGCTCAACGGCCGCCACTATAGGTAAGTGCAGGTCGGGGGCTTGCACCCGCAGGAAGCCCCCAACCCGAATTTCTGGGCCAATAATGCTAAGAGCACATGGTCAATTATTACTAATGGGGAACATAGCATGCTGCAGCTCCATCTGTTCAGCAGAAAGTGTGAATTTGTGAGCAATGTGCAAGGAACACTATCTGTAAAAAGCCCAAAAGAACTACCTCCCCTAAATCCCCCTCTGTTGCTGCTCGAGTCACCTGAGCTCGCCTAAAGTCCATCAGGATGTTTTGTTTTATGAAAAGTGCTATAAAAAGTGCAAGCTATTGTTGATTAAACTTGTGAAACCTAACATGCATCTCATTCCTGTAAGATTTCAATTATTAATTAAACTGAAGTTATTTATTTATTCATTCCTGGGATGTGGGCATCGCTGGCAAGGCCAGCATTTATTGCCCATCCCTAATTCCCCTTGAGAAGGTGGTGGTGAGCCTTCTTCTTGAACCGCTGCAGTCCGTGTGGCGAAGGTTCTCCCACAGTGCTGTTAGGGAGAGAATTCCAGGATTTTGACCCAGCGACAATGAAGGAACGGCGATATATTTCCAAGTCAGGATGGTGTGTGACTTGGAGGGGAACTTGGAGGTGGTGGTGTTCCCATACGCCTGCCGCCCTCGTCCTTCTAGGTGGTGGAGGTTGCGGGTTTGGGAGGTGCTGTCGAAGAAGTCTAAGAAGTATTTTGCAACAAACTCTTTTCCTTAAAATTATGGCTGCTTTCACTTCTGGTTCTGAAGAAATGGGCTGATGCAGAGTCTACTACTGGAAAGTGCTGTACATTTTGCCTCATTACATCCGCATTAAAAGTGCTGGACTTGGAAGGCAACAGAACTTTATGAATTACCTTGGCTGTACACCAGAGCTACATATAAATAATATTAAGGAGTAAGAATTTGTGACATTGTTGCTAGATCAGCAGGAAGTATGCAAGATGCCAGGATATCCATTAATAAAGTAAATTGTCTTTGCGGAGAATGTTAAACGAGAATGGTAGCGCACAGTGCATAATCCCCTTTATTTTATAAAATAATGGTGGCACAACTTTCCGAAGGGACAGCATTGAATTTATTTTTGATACCGCCCATCATTCAGAAGCCATCTGAAAATAATTGACAACCACAATAGAAGCTTGCAACAAAAATTACTAGTGGTCAATACAAGCTAAAACTTCAAAGAGGAAGCCCAGTTCGTCAACATTAAATCTGAGGCTATTACATGAGGAGGGAGGGGATAGGACTGGGATCTTTTACGATGCAGTAGGATAAAGTCACCTGTACTTTGGCCAAAAGGGATTAGCGGCCTGCTAATATTCGCAGTTGCGTTATTGAATGTATCCATGGAATAGGGTAAAACAAATGAAAAAGAGAGATTTTAATTATAAATGAAGTAAGTTCTTAAAAGATATTGAGTAAATTTTACAGATATAAAACACAAAATTTACTTCACATAAATATAGTCACAAATTAGACTCTGGCTCTGAGAGCCCTCGCCATGAAGCCTAGGGAGCACTCATTCCCCAGGTGCTACATGGAGACCCTTTGGCCTCGATAGTAAACTACCCCCTCCTCCCCCCCATGTCAGGTGGTAGAGGGTGGGGGGGGGGTTAAAATGAAAAAACGGGGAATGCGACCCCAGTCGGCCGTGTACGCGCTCGTTGCCTTTTTACGGTGATGGGTTTTGTAACGTCAGGCGAGGTGAGACACTTCATTAACATATTTAAATCGGGCTCCCACAGTGCAACTGGGAGCCCAATTTAAATTTTACAGATGCCGCGTGGGTTTTCCATGGCTCGGGAAACCCGGCAGTGAAAGGGAGGCGGAAGCTGCTGGTTCCACAAGGTAAGTACCTTTTCCAGTAGTAGTTGTGAGCAAGGACGAGCTGGAATGCTGAAGAAAGCGTGCGGCCTCCCCTCTGCCGATCGTGGCCAATGCCACGCACCCCCACTCCAGCATGATGGCCTCTCTAGCCCCCAGCCCTGAGCCCCAATCGCCAACCTCCCACGATGGCCTCTCTTCCACCCCAACCCCCAAGCTCCAAACTCCTCTCTCTCAATGCTGCGATCGCGGTCGACCTCAGCTCACCCCCTCCCCCGCCGCCCCCCCACCCCGCAAAGTTCAAACGCCAACCATCCCCCCCCCCCCATTCCTAATTGCTGGGGACCAACCTCAAGGCTACAGTCTCCTCTTGCTGCTGGTTTTCCTGTCCGGCAGCCAGCCAGGCTGTCAATTTAGCTGGATGCCAGGTGGGTTAATGTAAGAAAAAAAATGATAATTTTTGAGAATGTTCAATTTGACAGGACCTGCGCACCCCTGGCCTTGCCGGGTTCTTTGGCCGTTTTCAGTCTCATTAATTGAATCCTTAAGTTGCAACATTAAATTTTGGAATTAATAAATTATATAATTTCTGCATTAAATTAATTTGCAATAGCAATAGTAATGGATGATAGAAAAAATCCTTATTAGCTGTTAATTGTGTTTATCTTTTGCCTACAAAGTTGCTGGAAGTGCAAGCTGATAACGGCACAGTGAGGGAAACAGGGAATCTGGGACCTTGGATGAACAACTGGTCAAACAGTGTTAATCAATGGCTCGAATTTTGCAGTCAGTGGCGAAGTGACGGCACTCCACAAAGTTTTAGCGGGTTCTGTGGCGTTGATTTCCCTTTTACCAACCTGACTTTCCATCTGGCACCATCTATAGGGGATCTGTGGTGTCCAGCAACAGTGATGTCATCAAGCAGACTGAGCAACCAATCACATTGAAGAATTCTCAGACAGCAAACCAGGAAGTAAAAAGCAGGTTTTATCATTCGCTTTTTAATCATTTTACAGAAAGCAAAATAAAGATTGGGGCATAGAAATGGGATTAAGGTAGAAGCTGAAATATCATAAACAAACTTTAAAAAAACAAAATAAAAATTAATTTGAAGTACTGGCCTTCCCTGCCCCAATGCTGTACATCTGTACATTTTAAGCAGTGGGAGCAACAATGGTAAATCGAAGCAGGCAGTAACAGGGAGACAAAAGTTCGCCAGCTCAGTTGCCAGGCATGGATATAACCTTTGCGCCTGGGATGTTGGAGGTGATCGCAGTTCTATGAATAGGGAGTCGTTCGCGGTGTCCTTACCTTTGACCAAATGACCCGCAAAGCTTTCTGAGGTTGGGGACAGAGAGGCTTCATGTTATTCATCTCGGTGACATAGGAGTTTTCAATATGTTTGGAGATGGAATGTTGCAACCTTCTCTCTCACTCATATATATATTTGGTTTTCTGATCTGAAATTCTGACTCCCACAATTTTTTTTATATAGATAATTAAAACTGTGGATAATGGGAGTGCAGGTAATCAAGTTTTCCCTGTAAGAATAGCTGAATTTTTTTTCCCTAAAACATCAGTATCAATAAGTGCAGGATATTTCAACAGTAATATACAGCGAATGAGTTCAAATTGAATTTTCATTCCAGTTTGAGATAGGGACACCCTGGTTTGGGTCAATTATTTTTGACAGCATTAGCTGATTTGTCGATTCATAAAAGGCAGCGGTAATGTTGGAGCACTGCTTCATATTGCACTTTCAGTACAATGTTTAGTTCTCATTTCTACGTTGAGCCTTTTCTGTGAATTGAATTGCTGAACAGTTTACAAAGGTTCGCTTGCGGGAAGATTTAATTAAACATTGAGCTAATAACACTGTAGCTTAATGACTATTCCTTTGAGAAGTGCATTTCCTTTTTGAATATTTTCAACAATGGCAAAAATCTATGCTGAAGAAATTTGCACATATGAGTTATTGAAAATGGTGAAATATTAATCACACCAGTTCAAGATTAAATTCTTTGATGGCCTTCACACATACAATTAAATAAAATAGAGCTGACTCATACTGACCAGATTCACATCTACCTAAAAGTCATTGCCCACTGAAAGCCTTCTGTAGGTAACCTTTACAATATTAACATTGTTATTCATTGATGCACTAAAGAAAGGTTCGCCGGCAAGAAGGCCTGCGCACACTCTGAGGCTGAACACCAAACCATCGTCAACACCTTCACCGAAGCATACGAGAGCATGGGCCTTACACTAACACCCATAAGACAAAGGTCTTCTACCAACCTAATAATGAGGAGGAGGAATTCCTTGAGTGTTTAAGGGATGGTTATCTGGATCAATATGTCGAGGAACCAACTCGGGAACAGGCTATATTGGACTGGGTACTGTGCAATGAGAAGGGACTAATCAGTAATCTTGTTGTACGGGGACCCTTGGGTCAGAGCGATCATAACATGATCGATTTCTCACTCGAAATGGAGAGCGAAGAAATTGACTCAGAGACTAAGGTCCTGAATTTAAACAAGGGGAATTATGATGCCATGAGACGGGAACTGAGTAGGTCTGATTGGACAACGTTCCTGAGAGGACTGGAGGTAGATAAACAATGGCAAACATTTAAAGATAGAATGACAAAATTGCAAAAATTGTTTATACCAATCTGGCATAAAAGGAAATCTAAAAAGGTGACTCAACCGTGGATAACAGGGGAAATTAGAGACAGCATAAAATCCAAAGATAGGGCGTATAAAATAGCCAAAAAAAGCGCCAGAGCGGAAGATTGGGAACAGTTTAAGATAGAGCAACGGAAGGCAAAGGGCATGATCAAGAGGGGCAAAATAGCTTACGAAAACAAGCTGGCGGAAAATATAAAAACTAACTCCAAAAGCTTTTATAAATATATCAAAAGGAAAAGACTGGTGAAAACCAAAGTTGGTCCATTGCAGTCAGATACGGGGGAATATATAATGGGAAATAAGGAAATGGCAGATCAACTAAATGCATACTTTGGGTCAGTCTTTACGAAGGAAGACACAAAAAACCTCCCTGGGATATCGGGAAAAATAGGGACATTGGCAAAGGAGGAACTGACGCAAATCAATATCTCTAAGGATATGGTGTTAAGGAAGCTAAAGGGATTGAAGGTGGACAAATCCCCAGGGCCTGATAACATGCATCCTAGGGTACTGAAGGAGGTGGCCCTAGAGATAGCGGATGCACTAAGGATGATTTTTCAGAATTCATTAGACTCGGGAACAGTGCCGATGGATTGGAGGGTAGCTAACGTTACCCCACTATTCAAAAAGGGGGGTAGGGAAAAAGCAGGTAATTACAGACCTGTAAGCCTTACATCAGTTGTGGGCAAAATGCTGGAGTCCATCATTAAGGATGAAATAGCGGAGCACTTAGCAAATGGGGACAGGATAGGACAGAGTCAACATGGATTTACAAAGGGTAAATCGTGCTTGACTAATCTATTGGAATTTTTTGAGGGAGTAACTGGTAGAATAGATGGGGGAGAGCCAGTAGATGTGGTGTACCTGGACTTCCAAAAGGCCTTCGATAAGGTCCCACATAAAAGATTAGCATGGAAAATTGAGGCTCATGGGATAAAGGGGAAAGTTTTGGCGTGGATAGGGAACTGGCTGTCAGATAGAAAACAGAGAGTTGGAATAAACGGCTCATTTTCTGAATGGCAGGCAGTAACAAGTGGGGTACCACAGGGATCTGTCCTGGGCCCCCAGCTGTTCACAATTTACATTAATGACCTGGATCAGGGAGTCGGATGCAGCATTTCCAAATTTGCAGACGACACTAAACTAGGAGGTGGGGTGGGCTCAGAGGAAGAGACCAGGAAGCTCCAGAGCGATTTGGACAGACTGGGCGATTGGGCGGATAAATGGCAGATGCACTATAATGTGGACAAGTGCGAAGTTATCCACCTTGGGTGCAGGAACGGGAGGGCAAATTATTATTTAAATGGCAATAGATTGGGAGAGGGGGAAGTACAGAGAGACCTGGGTGTTCTTGTACACCAGTCACTGAAGGCGAGCATGCAGGTGCAACAGGCGGTCAAGAAGGCAAACGGTATGCTGGCCTTCATAGCAAAAGGGTTAGAATACAGGAACAGGGATACCTTGCTGCAGCTGTACAGGGCACTGGTGAGACCACACCTCGAGTACTGTGTACAGTTTTGGTCGCCTCATCTGAGGAAGGATGTTCTTGCCATGGAGGGGGTGCAGCGGCGATTCACCAGGCTGATACCAGGAATGGCGGGAATGACCTATGAGGAGAGACTATGTAGTTTAGGGATGTACACACTGGAGTTTAGAAGATTGAGAGGGGACCTCATAGAAGTGTATAAAATTCTGACAGGTCTAGACAGACTGGATGCAGAAGGAATGTTTCCCTTGGCGGGTGAGAACAGAACTAGAGGACATAATTTAAGGATAAGGGCTAAACCATTTAGGACAGAGATGAGGGGGAATTTCTTCACTCAGAGAGTGGTGAACCTGTGGAACTCATTGCCACAGAGGGCAGTGTACGCCAGCTCATTAAATATATTTAAGAGGGAATTAGATATATTTCTACGGGCAAAAGGGGTTAAGGGTTACGGAGAGAAGGCGGGGACGGGATACTGAATTAAAGGATCAGCCATGATCTCATTAAATGGCGGAGCAGGCACGAAGGGCCGAATGGCCTACTCCTGCTCCTATCTTCTATGTATCTATGTATCTATGTAACCTGCCCCCGCCACACAGTACTGCCCCCCGATTATCAAAATCCATGACAAGGCCTTGGACAACGTGGACCACTTTCCATACCTCGGGAGCCAACTGTCAACAAAGGCAGACATCGATGATGAAGTCCAACACCGCCTTCAGTGTGCCAGTGCAGCCTTCGGTCACCTGAAAAAGAGAGTGTTTGAAGACCAGGACCTCAAGCCCAGCACCAAGCTCATGGTCTACAGAGCAGTAGTGATACCCGCCCTCCTGTATGCTTCAGAGACATGGACCATTTACAGCAGTCACCGCAAAGCACTGGAGGGGTACCACCAACACTGCCTCTGCAAGATCCTGCAAATCCATTGGCAGGATAGGTGCACCAACATCAGTGTTATCGCTCAGGCCAACATCCCCAGCATCGAAGCTCTGACCACGCTCGATCAGCTCCGATGGACGGGTCACATCGTCCGCATGCCCGATACGAGACTCCCAAAACAAGCGCTCTACTCGGAGCTCCGACACAGCAAGAGAGTCCCAGCTGGGCAGAGGAAATGCTTCAAGGACACCCTCAAAGCCTCCTTGGAAAAAGTGTAACATCCCCACCGACACCTGGGAATCCCTGTCCCAAGACCGCACAAAGTGGAGGAGAAGCATCCAGGAAGGCGCCGAACACCTTGGGGGAGAAATTGGGTGAGTAGCGCCACTTGTTAATGCCTAAAGAGGCAGGCAGTGGCTGTAGCGCCACTGGCTGCGCCTCCCGCGATATTGAGTTGGGGCGATAATGGTGGCGTTAGCCTTTTGCGCTGCGCCGCCACCGATGACGTCATCGGCGTGCGCAGCGCCACATTCGCGCCCCGTTCGCGATATTTGGTAGCGAACGCCGCAGTTGCGCCGTTCGCTACCCGCGCCCGGTTCACGGGGTCTTACTGTGCCGGCAGCGGTGCAAGTTAAGGTGGAGGTGCGGGGTGGCCGCCTTTTTCGGCGGCCGCCTGCCAGCACCTCCGTCCCCGGCCTCCTAAACCCCCCCCGCACCCCCCCCGCGGCATTGCCGGCTGTTTCCCGAGAGCCCGGCACTTCTCCTTGGTGCTGGACTCATTTGCCAGCACTCGTGAGCGAGGATCGCGCTGTTGCAGGCCCCTCTCCCTTAACAGTGGGAGGAAGGCCTGCAGTACCGCAGCGTGCCGTGCCGCAACGTGTGGCGCTGCGGCACGTTGCGCTGTGATATTCAGTTTCAGCACCCTAAGAGGGACGCGTAGCGCCTCGAGCCTCGCCCCGTGTCCCTCGAGGGGCAATGAAACTGAATATCTGACGATCGCTGAAGCCTCGAACGCTGCGCTAAATCCTGCGCTCAGGCGACTTTTGCACCACTTTGGCGCCCCAACCCAATTTCTAGGCCCTTGAGTCTCTCGCCGGGAGCAAGCGGAAGCCAAGCGCAAACAGCAGAAGGAGCGCACGTAAACCCAACACCCCACCCACCCGCCCCTTCAACCACCATCTGCCCCACCTGTGACAGAGACTGTAGGTCCCGCATTGGACTCATCAGTCACCTGAGAACTCATTTTTAGTGTGGAAGCAAGTCATCCTCGGTTCTGAGGGACTGCCTAAGAAGAAGAAATCACAAGGGGTTGGGGTTTCGTGTGAGTCATGCTGGAGGGAAGAGGAGACCCACGGGCAAGGGAGGACTAAACCTTTCTTGCGAGCCCTGGAGGAGCACTCCTGCCTCCACAAAGTAAGTAAAATAATAAAGACCTTAAATGGCCTCTTCTGGTCACGGATCCTCTTCCTGCTGTTATCACCTGGCGGAAAAGCCGCAGAGGCCTCCCCTCTCAGGCCAGATGTCATTCGACCCCTATCTGCATATTTAAAGAAGAACTCCACTGGCTTCTGGCAGGTGCCTTTGCCGCCTGTTCAGAAGAGCAGGTAAAAATCGGGACTGGCGCAAAACTGGCTGGATATCACCGGGTAAGTCACTCGAGGCATTTTAACGGCCTTTGTAATCTTATCCACCCGATAGAGTTAAATCATTATAAATCTGATTAAATCCACAATCCTCCATTAAAACACATTTTTTTTTTGATAGAGACCTAGAAATGCTTTTAGTGAAAGTGGAGATGGCGAAGGCATTTAGTCGAAAGTACTTTTGACAGGGATGTTGTAAATTATGCCAAAACAGAGAACCGAATGTAACAGGCTTTTAATAGGTAGAAAACTGATTGTGTGCAATAAATGGCCAGATTGGGAGAACAAAGTTTAAAAGAAGCTACTAAATTAAAGCTTCAAGTGTTTTGGGTGGGGTGGAAAGAGGGAACATCTTGTCATCCCTATTTATCACTCCTAGTGTAACGAAGATACGTGACTTGTTAGTCAAGAGCATTAATATGACAGCATTTTTGTTTGATTTACCATGTTAGTGGCTTCTTTTATCACAGGATAGATCGGGTTAAAAACCAGGTTCACTCATAGACAATGGCTCAGCTTATTATGATACATGATAGCTCCAGAATAGATGTTGGGCTGGATTTTGCTGTGAAAATAACGGTGAGGCTAATAGCGCTCACCGCTTTTTACGTACAAATTGGACAGCAACTTCCAGCGAGCACAGATGTGCAGCTAAATGCCAAAATTCAGAAGTTGCTGTCCGAGATGCGCTGCTCCACCGTAAGCTTCACAAAAAAGTTATCTCGCGATCTGGTTCCCCATTCACATGTATTGAACGGCGTGAAGTTCTTGTACTGACGTCATAGTTACGGACTAAACTCGCCACAAAACGTTAAGTCAAGTCATTCCAGTCTAAGTACCCTTTTAATGGCATGGTAAGTCTTAATTACTGCCAAACAACCTCTCTGCCACTGAAAATGATCATTAATAAGTGTGGAGTTTCATTCCTTCAGTTTTTAATTATTGTTGCAGATTTTTTAAAATTTAAAAATGTAATTTTTTAAACTTTCTTTCTGTGTCTTATCTCTCTCTCTCTCTCTTAATCCAATCTTTATTTCCCTCTCTTTATTTCACTTTCTGCACCTGATTTGACATTGAATTCACTATTCTAATTTACACTTCCTGGTTCATATTCTGCGGTGCTCATTAACGATTCTTCAATCATTTGGAAGTATATCGCTGATCCTTCATCGCCACTGGGTCAAAATCCTGGAACTCCCTACCTAACAGCACTGTGAGAGTACCTTCACCACACGGACTGCAGCAGTTCAAGAAGGCGGCTCACCACCACCTTCTCAAGGGCAATAAATGCTGGCCTTGCCAGCAATGCCCACATCCCATAAACAAATAAAAAAAAATTGTATGTCACTTTAGGTCTCGGATGTAAATTGGAAATTCTAAACTATGGAGGTGAATTTCCACAGATTCTCCTACTCATTCACCGTAACTTCAACCGAAGAGCCGCAGAAACCCTGGAAAGACGGAATAACCGTGGGAATTCACCCCCATGTCCTTTATATGCTGACAATTGTACTTCAGAATGCCAACATTATACATTTCTAAAAATGATGTAATTTCTGCACATATAATCAAAATACACAAAGAGGCCTGGAGTTACCGCTCAGTTGCGCTGTTTTTGTTCTGCGCAATTTGCATAAAATCAGCATGGGTTTCCTCCGGGTGCTCCGGTTTCCTCCCACAGTCCAAAGATGTGCGGGTTAGGTTGATTGGCCATGATAAAATTGGCCCTTAGTGTTAGGGGGGATTAAATACGTGGGGTTACGGGGATAGGGCTTGGGTGGGATGGCTGTCGGTGTAGGGACCGGGTGCTAGGGTTTGGATGATCAGCCATGATCTCATTGAATGGCGGAGCAGGCTCAAAGGGCCGAATGGCCTACTCCTGCTCCTATCTTCTATGTTCCTATGTTTCTATGTAAAAGACCGCGGAATTTTAAGCTGAAATTACATTCAGCGCATCTCTAGTTTCTGCGATCTTTTGCGCTAGTTTAAAAAAAAATTGTGCTAGTAGCCGACCCCGCCCACAAAACTGGCCACACCCCCCCAGAATGAATTAATCACCATTGGGAATTTTCGCTAATTGCGCCTGTTTGTAGGTTTTTGAGGAAGCTCTAAAAAATTAAGCTGGTTCTTTTGGGTGCAAGGACACTAATAGGAATGTTTTAAAAGCTTTTGAATATCATTTTTTAAATTTACTAAGAAACTGATTACTGTACCCCAATATAACTGGCAAATGGTTCTGTATATTTTTAAAATGTCATTTTCAGTCATTTAAAATCGGGTTACTCACAGGTGGTGGATTGACACTGTGAATAAAAATTCTTATTTTTTGTGATAAACCCATTTTCGGCTGTAATATTCAAACTGCACCAAGTCACCACTCTTAAATATATCAAGGAATATTTTTTAAAGCAAAATTTAAATAAATATTACGTACTAAAACGCTGCCCAATTGCCCTGGTTCATGGCAGATTTTGCATTTGGTGATATGCAAATGAGTTTGAGCAGAAACGCGAGATAAAAAACTTATTGCGCCGATTGCGGCCAAAGCGGAAACTCTACCCCTAGAAAATCTAATATCATATGCATTGTGATTACTGATTAAGCTTCATATGAGACCTGTTGTTAATATATACAGTTGAATATCTATTGTAAAACCATAATGTATTGCCTCGGAATAGAAAAGAGAAGGAACTTGCATTTATATAGCGCCTATCACATCATCAGGCATCACGCATTGTGCTTCACAGCCAATGAATTCCTTCTGTAGTCATTGATGTTATACATGCAAAAGTGGCAGCCAATTTGCTCACGGCGAGGTTTCACAAGCAGCAATGAGATACATGATCAGTCAATGGGTTTGCCTTAATATCCCAATGGATACATGAATGAATTAATTCATTTGTATAGTGCCTTAGTGCATCTCTCAGAAATAGCCCAAACTACTTTTCATACATTGAAGTACTTTTTGAAGTTTAGTCACTGGTGCCTAAACTGGTGATAGTTCAAGGATAAATGTTAGCCAGGGCACCAGGAGAGGTCCCAGCTCTTCTAATGCCATGGGATAATTTACATTCACTTGAACAGGCAGAAAGGGCTTTGGTTAAACATCTCATCACAAAAGACAGCACCTCTGTCCTGGCCAACATTTATCCCTCAACCAACACCTAAAACAGATTATCTAATCATTATCACATTGCTGTTTGTGGGACTTTGCTGTGTGCAAATTGACCGCTGCGATTCCTACATTACAACAGTGACTACACTTCAAAAGCACTTAATTGGCTGTAACGTGCAATGGGACGTCCTTAGGTTGGAAAAGGCACTATATAAATGCAAGTTCTTTCATTTATTTTTCTTTCTGATAACACAGCACTCCCTCATTACTGCACTGAAGCGCCAGCCTAGATTATGCACTTAAAGTCTGCAGTGGGACTTGAGCCCATGACCTTTAAACTCAGAGGCAAGAGTGCTACTATTGAGCCAAACTGATAGGTAAAGGTATTAGAAAGAAAGTATGCATCTATTTTTAAAAATGCAAAGATAATGGAACATGCAAAAGGTTACTGTTTTAATTATGGAGCATCAACAATCCCACACCCAGGGCTGGATTTTTCCAACCTCGGTGGGTCCGGGGCAGGTGACGTCCGTGGCATGTGGGGACTTTGCATCTGTCTTGATCCCGGCCTCCAACAAGATTTTACGATGATGGGGCTTGTTAAGCTCGCCCTGTGAGGTTCCTGGCCAATTAATAGGAAGCGGGTCTGATGACGTAATTTGATGACGCGCCATCAGCCGATTTCTTTAAAGGGGCCATGCCCAAATTGATTTTGACAGTTCTGCTGTCAGTGTTCTACAGCATTGAGGTGCTTCAAACACTGACAAGCACTGTACAGAGGTGCAGGGCTGCACCCAGGCTCTCCCATGACTCCCTCCATATGCTTATGGAGGGAGTCACAGCACACAGGGAGGTTCTCTTCCCTTCCAATGGGCAGAAGACACCTCCCCAGGACACCAACACAGCCTGGCTGCACATTCCACAGGAGGGCACAAGCAGGGATGTTGTCAGAAGGACTAGGCTGAAGTGGCACAAACCTTTCAATGATCTCAGTAAATCACGAAACGTTACTCCAAAGCCACACTCAACCACATTCTGCTATGCCACTCATCACATCCCTATCACTCTGCCTTCCCTACCCTACTCCTGCACATCCTTACTCACACCAACCTACCTTGCACCTCCACCCATCCCTCTCTATCTACATTATCACTTCCCCATCTCACTAGCCAACCCTCACACTCACCTTCATCCTAGTCCAATCATACCAACTAACAACACACAAGTGTAGGCACTTGGGTGTTTTAGCCAATGGTCATGTAAACTTTCTGGTAATGTGTTGTCAAGCATTGAAATCCTTATTTTCACCACTTTGCCTTCTTGGACAGATTTGTGTGCACCTTTGAAAGTGTGTTAGTGAGTTCCAATGAATAGTGAGACATAACGTTCCCCCCCCCCTAATAGTGATGAGTGAGAAAGGAATGGCTTGAACATTGTAGGGATGCTTTATGATGCTGGTGTGGGGTGGTGCCAACCTGGTGCATCATGTGGCAGCCAGAGTGTACAGTGTTAAGTGAAGCAAACCTGGACATGGTGAGGCTATCGCTGGTGTCCTGGGCAGCAATGTGCACGGGTGATGATGCCCTATGTCAAGTGCAGCATCAGTTGATTGCGGAGAAGGCTGGTGTGGATGTTAGTGCGCATGGTGTGCCCACTGATGCTGGTTTTGAGGCTGATCGTGTTGGGATTCTGAGGACCAAGGTGAGATTTTTTTCAAGCGCACCGATGCTGATGCTATAGATGGCAGGTGAGGTTGAGATGACAGAAGTAATCTGTCAGTGTTGAGATAGGTTGTTCCAAGGAAGTGACAGTAGATAGAGAGAATACTCCAAACACTTCAAAAGTGCATAAAGCTCAAAAGTGGGTTCCAAATACTGAAGGCTGAAGCTTCTGAGATTGGAAAGTGACCAGTTGTAAAATGGTAGTTTTTAGACCACTTTTGCAGCTGTCACCTAATGAAAGAAATGGAGAGTTGTTCAGAACCCGACATACTTACCTGGCATGATCCCCGAGTGATGGGAACCTTGTGAAAAACTTGGGAAAATGCTTTGTACCTGGTAAAATGGTGATTTAATTACTTTAAACACCCTCCTAACAAGCACAATTGAATGACCCGCCGCTTCGTGCCGTGTGTGCAAAGCGCAGGCAGAACCGGCACTATGGAAACACACAAGGAGGGCGGGTTCAGAGCGGGATACCGCCCCTCAGTCAATCTTTTGGATTTTGACAGCGGACCCGCCTCCGAACCGGCCTTCTGAGTGCCGAAAAAATTCAGCCCCCATAGCAAAAAGATAAATAGCCATTATTATCATTTTGACAGGTAAACCAATTTAAATACTATGATGCATCATTAAAATGCAACAAGTGTCCCCATTCAAATTAAGCAATCAACAGTACCTATTGTGAACAAAGTGAAATGTCTTCAGAATGACAATCTTACAAACTGGAGGTGGTAAAATATTGACAGGCTCTTCATCCAATAATTAATTCTGCCTGTGTGCACTTTGGCATCTCAGTTAATTATTTACTTTCAGTTGCTACTGATTCATTTAATTTTAATGCATAAACTGGGTTTCAGGTAAACGTTATGCATGATTTACCTGACCCTGCCAGTACTTTCAATACTAATGAATGTTATACATTGACGGCAGTTCTTAGTAATTATTTGCAATTTGAACTATGTTAAATTTTCTTCTCTTTTCTGTTCATGGGACCTTGCTGTGCGTAAAATAACTGCTGCATTTGCTTAAATAGCAACAGTGACTGAACTTCAAAAGGTACTTCATTGTATTTTTAGTCCAACGCACTCCTGGCTGGCCTGCCACATTCTACCCTACGTAAACTTGAGGTCATCCAAAACTCGGCTGCCCGTGTCATAACTCGCACCATGTCCCGTTCACCCATCATCCCTGTGCTCGCTGACTTACATTGGCTCCCGGTTAAGCAACGCCTCAATTTAAAAATTCTCGTCCTTGTTTTCAAATCCCTCCATGGCCTCGCCCCTCCCTAACTCTGTAACCTCCTCCAGCCCTACAACTCCCCGAGATATCTGCGTTCCTCTAATTCTGCCCTCCTGAGCATCCCTGATTTTAATCACTCCACATTGGTGGCCGTGCCTTCAGCTGCCAAGGCCCTAAGCTCTAGCATTCCCTCCCTAAACCTCTTTGCCTCTCTTTCCTCCTTTAAGACGCTCCTTAAAACCTACCTCTTTGACCAAGCTTTTGGTCACCTGTCCTAATATCTCCTTATGTGGCTCGGTGTCAACTTTTTTTTGTGAAGCACCTTGGGAAGTTTTACTACATTAAAGGTGCTATATAAATACAAGTTGTTGTTGCTGTATGAAAAGTATTTAGGGATATTTCTGAGAGATGCGAGAAGGCACTATACAAATGTGTTAATTCATTCATGTATCCATTGGGATATTAGGGCAACCATTGGTCGCCTTTTCTATGCTATATTCTAGTAACATTCCTGGAGGAGAATGACTTGTGCTCTCACATACTATTTGTGTTACAAGCCTAATGTCATTGCCCATTTAATACCATGAGTTTGTCAGGCAAACAAATAGAAAGGCTCCACTGCTCTATCAAGAGTGAATTTGAATTATGGCCCGCTTTGATAACATTAAAATCATGATGTGTGGGTTTAATACTATTTAGTGGCACGCGAGCACAGAAACCTATAGTTTTCAAAGCCTTCTACCCAATTATGTGGCACTAATCAAGTGGGAGGAGGGCAGCGGGGGAATTGGAGCAGAAACGTGCAATACTGGATGTCTACCCACTTTTGCGTGCATCCCATTTTCGGCTGTCACTTCCAGCGTTACTGCTGACTTGTCTATCAGTGTCAGCCTGTGCTCTGTCTGGGAACCCTCATCACCACCGCCATTCTCTTCGGTCCCTGACAGTGGTCGGCTCCTGGCTCAATTCCCGCTCCCACCCGCCGGTCAAGTAGTGGCTACTTGGCCGGGTTCGGGCGGGCCGCTGGGGAAACTTATTCAAAATGAGGCCAGGCCGTTAAGATTGGGTTAAGATCCTCGCCCCTGAACAACCCTGGGGGCGCGCCGCCCGTTATGGGGCTCACACGGACTGGCTCAATACCCATTCACTGCAGCCCAGAAAGCCCTGATCGTAAAGATTTGCATCACATCATTGGAGTACAGGCTGACAGGCCAATACAGATTGAGTTGTGCGAGGCGGACTGTGTGGGAAGATAACAGTGAGTTTGTACTGAGGAAAGGGTAAGAAAGTGAGTTTAGCCTGAGCAGAATTTGGTGTTGTACGTCTACTGTCGTAATTGGAGGTCATGTGAGAACTACGGTGATTGGACTGTTAAATTAAGTAGATTAACTGTAATTTAAATTAGCTGAACTGTCCTGCTTGAATTGAGGATGTAATTAAGAGAGCATCCTGAGTGAGTCACGAGGTCGAGTCCTGTAAGTATAAAATAAGTTGACATGCAAAATGTAAGGTTAATGAGTTGCAAAGGGCCAACTGTTGAGAAGCTGACAGAAGATAAAAGGAGTTTCACCTGAGTGAGAGTTTAACAACAACCTGCATTTATATAATAGCAAAATACTGCAGATGCTGGAAATCTGAAATAACAACAGAAAATGCTGGAAGCACTCAGCAGGTCAGGCAGCATCCGTGGAGAGAGAAACAAGAGTTAACGTTTCAGGTCTGTGGCCCTTCATCAGAACTGGAAAAGGTTAGAGGTGGAACAGATTTTAAGCAGGTGCAGAGACAGGGAAAGGCGGGTGGGGAGGGGAGGAAGGGATTGAAGGAACAGTCTGTGCTAGGGTAGGAGGCAGGAGTGGTTTAAGTGCACCAAACATGAGAAGGGAAACCGAATACAATGAAGAAGGGTCACAGACCTGAAATGTTAACTCTGTTTCTCTCTCCACGGATGCCTGCTGAGTGCTTCCAGCATTTTCTGTTGTTATTTCTGCATTTATATAGCATCTTTAATGTTGCTTCACAGGAGCATAATCAAACAAAAATTGACACTACGATTAAACCTAAATCGGCAAAACTAGGGTAGGGAAAAACCACGCCATGTCTGGTGGAAGCTCCATTGTTTTGGAGGTGGAGTGGTAAGGTGTGCGGCAAATGACCACACCTGGGGACTCGGGAACATCCCTCTGTGTAGCCGAGGTGCAGTTGAGGATGCCGCACATCTACTGAATGGCTGCTCATTTCATGCTGGTCTACCAACCAGGAAGACTTTCCAGGCTCCACAGTGCTGACCCCGAGGCTACTGAATGGCTAATACATGGATGACGCCTTCCCGAGCCCCTTGACAGTTTTGACTTTTAGTTTATCTCCCTACTTCACAGTGTGCATTTTGATTTTATTCAATCTTTGTCCCACTTGTGTATTTGTAAATACACATAGCGTGAAACTTTGTTTTACAGTTAGTATTTGTAAGTAGCATAGCAGTTGCAAGTGTAGAATAATGGTGTGCAGCTGATGATTTTCAGAAGGCATTAGATAAGGTGCCACACAAGAAATTGTTACATAGGATATACAGCACAGAGACAGGCCATTCGGCCCAACCAGTCTATGCCGGCGTTTATGCTCCACTCGAGCCTCCTCCTGTCTTTCCTCATCTAAATCTATCAGCATAACCCTCTATTCCCTTCTCCCTCATATGCTTGTCTAGCCTCCCCTTAAATGCATCTATACTATTCGCTTCAACCACTCCGTGGTAGCGAGTTCCACATTCTCACCACTCTCTGGATAAAGAAGTTTCTTCTGAATTTCCTATTGGATTTCTTGGTGACTATCTTATATTGATGGTCTCTAGTTAAGTTCTTCCCCACAAGTGGAAACATTCTCTCTGTAGCCACTCTATCAAAAGCTTTCAGAATTTTAAAGACCTCTATTAGGCCACCCCTTCAGCCTTTTTTCAAGATGGTTGAACAATTAAATTTACATTTAAGTAGTCTCTTTAATATAGAAAAATATCCAAAAGCACTTCAGAGTAATAAAAATGGATACTAAGCATCAGTGGAGAGGTTAGGCAAATGAAACCACTAATATAACACCTTTCACATCCTCAGGACATCTCAAAGTGCTTCCCAGCCAATGAAATACTTTCGAAGTGAAGTCAGTGTTATTCTATAGGCAAACATGGCTGCTAATATGTACACAATAAGGTCCTATAAATAGCAAATAAGATAAATGACCAGTTAATCTGTATTGGGGGAGGCCAGACCACCAGGAAATCTCCCTGTTCTTCAAACAGTGCAATAGTTTCTTTTACATCCACCTGACCAGGCCTCAGTTTAATGTTTCATTCAAAGGATGACTTCTCTGACAATGCAGCACTCTCTCAATAATGCACTTAAGTGTCAGCGTAGATTATGTGCTCAGGTCCTGGAGTGGTACTTAAATCCAAAACCTTCTGACTTAGAGGCAAGTGCTACCATTGAGCCAAACTTTTACTATAGGAGAGGGGGCCAAATACACACTAGAATTGTTTTGATAAGGGGTTTCAAGGCAGGGGGAGAAGCAATGGACATTTGAGAAAGCAGGTACAGTCAGGCTGAAAGCTTTGCCAACAATGGTGGAATTGAGAAAAGTTGGGGAGAAACTAAAGTGTTGATATGGCACAAAGGTGGAGGAGGTCACAGAAGTAGGGTGCAGCGAGGCCACAAAGAGATTTATCGGTGAGGACAAGGATTTCAACATCAATACATTTAGCAAGGATTGCTGTGATGGGCAAGTGGGATTTAGTGTGATAAGGTGCAGGCAGTGCAATCTTGGTGAGTTTTGTGGAGATTGAAGCTTGGGAGGCTGGTAAGGAAACATCAGATCTGAAGGCAACAAAAATGTAGATTAGGGTTTCAGCTGTAGTGGGAGTGAGATAGGGAGGGAGGCAGGCATTGCTACAGGGGAAAGTGATGGTCATAGTACAGGGTATGAACTCAGTGGAGTCAAGCAGCAAACCAAGGTTGCCTATGGTGGAGCCTAAGTGAGCAATTGGGGAGGGAGATGGAGTCAGCAGCAAGGGTATAGAGAGTTTTTAGCAAGGGCTCAAAACAATGGCTGTGGTCGTTCCAGTGTTCAATTGGAGGAAATTCTACCTCACCCACATCAGTTAAACAATCTGACAGCACAGATGCTGGTACAGAGTCAAGGGAAATGGCAGGGAGCCAGCGCTGGGCATAGTCTGCATACTTATGTCGACTGTCCCAATACCTCTGGCTGACGTTGCTGAGGGGCAACACGTATATTAGGAAAATAGGGCTGAAGATAGAACTTTGGGGTGCACATGGTGTGATGGTATGGGGACAAAAGGAGAAGCAATTACTGGAGATGCACTGGATGTGTTGGCACAAGGAGGCAGACTTTGCGGTGGGTATGATTGTGTACTCAGTATGTGGTCATACCGCCTTTGAAACTGACCGCAAGTTCAGGATTCCCGCTTGCACATGTGCTAAATCCCGACCTTGCGATCTGTCAAGTTGTACAAGATTAGGGCTCATGGTATTAGGGGTAATATATTAGCATGGATTGAGGATTGGTTAATGGACAGAAAACAGAGAGTCGGAATAAATGGGTCATTTTCAGATTGGCAGGTTGTAACTAGTCAAGTGCCAGAAGGATCAGTGCTTGGGCCTCAGCTATTTACAATCTATATCAATGACTTAGATGAGGGGACCGAGTGTAATATATCCAAGTTTGCTGATGATACAAAGCTAGGTGGGAAAGTAAGCTGTGAGGAGGATTCAAAGGGGCTGCAAAGGGATATAGAGAGGTTAAGTGATTGGGCAAGAAGGTGGCAGATGGAGTATAATGTGGGGAAATGTGAAATTATCCGCTTTGGTTGGAAGAATAGAAACACAGAATATTTTTTTTTAAGTTGAGAGACTGGGAAGTATTGGTATTCAGGGGGATTTGGGTGTTCTTGTACATGAAACACAGAAAGTTAACATGCAGGTAACAGCAAGCAACTAGGAAGGCAAATGGTATGTTGGCCTTTATTGCAAGAGAGTCGGAGTATAAGAGTAAGGAAGTCTTGCTACAATTATATAGGGATTTGGTGAGACCACACCTGGAGTATTGTGCACAGTTTTGGTCTCCTTACCTAAGAAAGGATATACTTGCCTTAGAATGGGTGCAACAAAGGTTCACTAGATTTATTCCTGAGATGAGAAGGCTGTCCTGTGAGGAGAGATTAAGTAGAATGGGCCTATATGTGTGTACCATCTACAAGATGCACTGCAGCAACTTGCCAAGGCTTCTTCAGCAGCACCTCACAAACCAGTGACCTCTACCGCCTAGAAGGACAAGGGCAGCAGGCGCATGGGAACACCACCACCTCCAAGTTCCCCTCCAAGTCACACATCACCCTGACTTGGAAGTATATCGCCGATCCTTCATCGTCGCTGGGTCAAAATCCTGGAACACCCTCCCTAACAGCACTGTGGGAGTACCTTTACCAAACGGACTGCAGCGGTTCAAAAAGGCGGCTCACCACCACCTTCTCAAGGGATGGGCAATAAATGCTGGCCTTGCCAGCGACGCCCACATCCCATGAACAAATATTTTTTTTTAATTTGCTGGTGTTTAGAAGAATGAAATGTATAAAATTCTTAGAGGGCTTGTCAGGGTAGATGTTGAGAGGCTGTTTCCCCTGGCTGGATTGTATAGGACTAGGGGTCATAGTTTCAGGATAAGGGGCCGATCATTAGGAATGAGATGAGGAGAAATTTCTTCACTCAGAGGGTTGTGAATCTTTGGAATTTTCCATCCCAGAGGGCTGTGGATGCTGAGTCATTGAGTATATTCAAGGCTAAGATCGATAGATTTTTGGACTCTAGGGGAATCAAGGGATATGGGGATCGAGCGGGAAAGTGGAGTTGAGGTAGAAGATCAGCCATGATCTTATTGAATGGCTCGAGGGGCCGTATGGCCTACTCCTGCTCTTATTTCTTATGTGGGATATCCTGCTTCTGCAAAAATATTTCACAGTACAATCTTCAAACAGGAAGATAGAACTAACAGTAAAGGCAGAGAATTGGTAACTAACATAAAGTGAGTAGGTTCATGGGGAGCTATTTGGGAAGATAGGAGGTCTGAAGAATATCTTAACATACCATGAATGAGGAGTTAGTAAAAATGTGTGTTGTACAAGAACTGGAAAAATTAAATAAGAACATAAGAATTAGGAGCAGGAGTAGGCCATACAGCCCTTCTAGCCTGCTCTGCCATTCAGTAAGATCATGGCTGATCTTCTACCTCAGCTCCACTTTCCCACTTGATCCCCATATCCCTTGATTTCCCCTAGAGTCCAAAAATCTATCGATCTTAGCCTTGAATATACTCAATGACTCAGCATCCATAGCCCTCTGGGGTAGAGAATTCCAAAGATTCACAACCCTCTGAGTGAAGAAATTCCTTCTCATCTCAGTCTTAAATGGCCGGCCCCTTATTCTGAGACTATGCTTCCCAGTTCTAGACTCTCCAGCCAAGGGAGACAATCTCTCAGCATCTACTCTGTCAATCCTCCTCAGATTCTTATATGTTTCAATGAGATCACCTCTCATTCTTCTAAACTCCAAGGAGTATAGGCCCAATCTATTCAATCTCTCCTCATAGGACAACCTTCTCATCTCAGGGATCAATCTAGTGAATCTTTATTGGACCGCCTCTAAGGCAGGCATGTCCTTTCCCCGATAAGGAGCCCAAAACTGTGCATAGTACTCCAGGTGTGGTCTCACCAAAGCCCTGTGCAATTGTAGTAAGACTTCCTTACTCTTGCACTCCAACCCCCTTGCAATATGACATTTTGCCTTCCTAATTGCTCGTTGTACCTGCATGCTAACTTTCTGTGTTTCCTGTACGAGGACATCTAAATCTCTTTGAACACCAACATTTAATAGTTTCTCACCATTTAAAAAATATTCTGTTTTTCTATTCTTCCTACCAAAGTGAATAACCTCACATTATACTCCATCTGCTACCTTGTTTCCCAATCATTTCACTGGTCTAAATCCCTTTGCAGGCTCCTTGTGTCCTCACAGCTTACTTCCCCATCTAACTTTGTATCATTAGCAAACTTGGATACATTGCACTCACAAGGTTCCTGGGCTATTGGGGTTAAACCTTCGAATCCTCAAGGAAATAAAGGAGGAAATTCGTGATTTCCTTTGGTTGATATTTCTTAGAGTTCCACAAAAATTGTCAAAATATTTGAGGACTGGAGAGTGGCAAATGTGGTTACAATATCCAAAAGGGAAATGAAGGACAAACCTGGTAATTACAGGCCAGTCACCTGTGCATCCAGAGTGGGGAAAAGTAGTGAGGACATTTTACAGGATGTTATAAATGAAGACCTAAAGAGCACTGCGATCATAGGCATTGGGCAGCATGGATTTAGAAACATATAGAAGTTGGGAGCAGGAGTAGGCCATTCGGCCCTTCGAGCCTGCTCCGCCATTCAATGAGATCATGTTTTATAAACCTACTGGAATTCTTTGAGGAAGTGACTAACCTAGCAGACAAGGGTATCTTAATAGATGTAGTACACTTGGAATTTTAAGTTATTTGACAAAGTTCCTCATGTGAGACTAGTAAGGGAATAGAATAACAGAAAATGCTGGAAAAATTCAGCAGGCCAGGGCAGCATCTGTGGAGAGAGAAACAGAGTAAACGGGGTAGATTTTCCCGAACCTGTCGGGAAGAAGGCGGGACTTCCCCTTTTGGATTTTAGACCCGCCTACTTTGACATCCGGCCAATCCGCGCGATTTTCCCTTGATTGACCTTGTTGAGCCCGCCCAGTGGGCTCAGCAGGCCAATTAAGGGCCACCCGGCAACAGGTGATGTCACAGACTGCAATTTCATCTGTCAAGAGTTTTTGACAGATGAAATATCAGTGTTTCACAGCTGTTTGAAGCTGTGAAACACTGACAGTCTGAGTTTTACCATGAGTCATTCTGCACAGACTCGGTTAGAACTCTTACCGGCACTCAAAGCTGAAGGCTGTCACTTTTGACAGATCGCAGCCGTTCAGCTTTAAGTGCTGGGTGAGTGATGGGCTCCTGACGGCTACAGGAAGAAAGGCTGTGAAGGTAAGTACAGGTAAGTAAAAGTTCTTTACACACTTTAGACACACCAAACACACTTACCTTTACACTCATGCACCCATCACTCACCTGAGCGCCAACATTGAGACCCCTCCAACTCTTTCAACCCGACGGCCCGCCTGCTCTAACCTGGCGTGGTTTGGAGCCGTCGGGAAACCCACACGAAACCCCTCAAAATAGGGATTAGGCTAAAAACTGCCTGTTAACAGGCAGTTAACTGGCACTAATCCCTTCCCGCCTGGTTTCGGCGGGTCCCAGTGCGGGACGGGTACCCGCCGCCCCTGAAACTTACGTGGGGCGGGGTTTTGGGCGGGATGGTGTCGGGACCCCCGAATTTGGGATTTCCCCCCCCCCCCCCACACGCCTGAAACCCCGCCTGATGGATGGGGGGAAATCGGGGCCAACGTTTCAGGTCGAGAACCTTTCGTCAGAACTGGAAAAAAGCAGGAAAAATAATAGATTTTAAAGCAAGTTAGGGGCTGGGAAAAGGGGGAGGGGATGAAAGAACAAAAAGGAAGGTCAGTGATAGGATAGAAAGCAGGAGAGATAAAGAGACATTAAGAGATATTCAAGGCAAGAGGAGGTGGTAATGGGACAGGTTAAGGAACAAAGGATGGCTCTAGATGAAGTGTGAATTGCACTGGCAGAATGAAGGACAGCTGCCATGTGGGAGGGAAGAAAAAAGTGTGGATAAAAAATATATATATATGTGATAGGGGCCGAGGTTATGATCTGAAATTGTTGAACTCTATGTTGAGTCCAGAGGGCTGTAGAGTGCCTAATCGAAAGATGAGGTGCTGTTCCTCGAGCTTACGCGGAGCTTCCGTGGAACAATGCAAGAGGCCGAGGACGGTGAGGTCTGAGTGGGAATGGAGCGGTGAATTAAAGTGACAGGCCACCGGGAGCTCGGGGTCCCCCTTATGGACTGAACGGAGGTGTTCCGCAAAGCGGTCACCCAATCTGCGTTTGGTCTCCCCAATGTAGAGGAGACCACATGTAATCTTTTTAATGAATGGGGACAGGTTCTTTATAGTAGCCTTATTAAATTTGCTGTTGGTACAAAGCTATGTGGCAGGCAATGAGTAGAAAGGACATGGATTGGAGTAGATGTTTGTCTTCATTGGGCATGAATCTGGTGGGGCGGATCACATGCCTGAAATCAATGGTATGAAAATCAGGTGGGTCCTATAAAGGGTGGGTGATCCATCCCGCCAGGTTACCATCCAAACGGCAAAGAAGGAAATCTCCCTAATTATCTTTAGACTTGTGATCAGTTATGTCGCTGGGCTGTGATATGGCAGAAGGCTTTTAATATGTAAATGTAGGCGCGAATGCATACAGGAACGGGTAACAGTAAATGTGTGTATAAAATGAAAGAGCCACATTTTGTAGCGAACACAACACTTAATTCTGTCATAGGCAGTATTGTGGTTCAAACCCAGGACCTCTTGTTTATGAGATATGACAGAAATGCTTGCTGCACAGCTGAATATGTAAAGTTATGATTCTCTGGTAGATTCCAATCGAAAGACTGAGAGCTTGTTTGCAGCATCTGAGTGAACTGCAAAATGACCCCTCGCTTGAGTTCAAATAGAATGTGTAACAGCCATCAACCTCTGCCAGATGTCCGCCATTGGCCAGGTTAGCTTCTTAAAATGCAACTATGTTAATATTGTAATGGCTGAGCTTATGTGCTACCAATGCTGTTACACTCTCAGGATAATCTGTACAGTGCATGTTTATCAGTGTGTGAATATTCCATGTTGCAGTATCAACTGCTTTCTGCCATTTCACCTATGAACTCCCAGCCCTAGTTGCAGAAAGTGTTGGGATGAGCTTTGTTTGAAGTACCTTTCCTAGCCCCTTCCCATACATGATGATCCGAGATCCGCAGAGAGGACTACCCAACTACGTAGGCCATTGCTGCTAAAACCCTTATCCACATTTTTGTTATCTCTAGCCTAAATGGGGTGGATTTTCCTGGGTTTAATCACCTATTTTTTTTTTGGATAAAATGTAAAGAAAAATTGGAGGGTGTACCAAGATGTGGTAACATTCTTATGTATTGCTTTGCTGCGTGAAGATTGGCATAATACTATGCGGAGTTAGTAATAAATGTCTGAGTGTTTTGCATGAAATTCATGTATCAGCTATTTTAACAATGTTAGAAATATTGCACAGCATGATTTCAACCCAAGTTGGGCTGTTTCAATACAAACTGTCCCATTTGTCAGGAGCCACCATTTATGTTTCTTAATGTCTCCACTTATCTGGGCCAAAAGCAAAATGCTTGGTTTGGTTCCCTTATGTCCGATTTCAAATTCACAAAATTCAATTAGTCTCCCAAACCCACGACTTCTACCACTTAGGACAAGGGCAGCAGACGCATGGGAACACCATCACCTCCACATGCCACTCCAAGTCACACACCATCCTGACTTGGAAATATATCGGCCATCCCTTCATCGTCGCTTGGTCAAAATCCTGGAACTCCACCCCTAACAGCACTGTGGGAGTACCTTCACCATACGGGCTGCTGCAGTTCAAGGCGGCGGCTCACCCCCACCTTCTCGAGCAATTAGGGATGGACAATAAATGCTGGCCTTGCCAGCGATGCTCACAGCCCATAAACAAATAATAATTGAAAAAAAATATTGGGAAGACCAAAGCTATTGTCTTCGGTTCCCACCACAAATTCCGTTCCCTAGCCACCATCTCTCTCCCTGGCAACTGTCTGAGGGTGAATGAGCCTGTTTGCAACCTTGGTGTCATATGTGACCGTGAGATGAGCTTCTGACCAATGTTCTCTTTAAGCCGCGGCGACCGCGCAGCACTCTGATGGTCCCGCGCAGCTGGTGAGCCGGCTTTTAAATGGAAAAAAATGCGTATGTGTGGAATTAGGGATGGGCAATAAATGCTGGTTTTACTAGCGATGCCCACATCCCATGAATGAATAAAAAAAGTCTAAAAGCAGATTTAAACATAAACCAAGATTATTTTCAGATGCCTACAGACTATGCATATTTAAAAAAAAAATGAATTATCCAATTCAGATTCATTCTTAGCCAGTAATGGATTTAATAGTTGCCATCCAGTAACTGACTTTATTCCATCTTAAATGCATCAAACGGTTCAATCCCTGGAGCTGCGTGGTTGTATTCACTGACTCCAGGAGAGTGAAAGGTAAGCAAGCATCTTCTAGTTCCAATACAAAGAAATAAGATGCAGGGTAAAGAATTCCACTCAGTCTCTCCATGATAATAATACTGGCAGCTACTTTAGTACAACAAATAATGCTTTGGTTCCACTACAGTGTTTTGATAATTCACAAAAGAGCCAATCTGCATAGTGTGCAGTTGCTTCATCAAGAAATAACATGAAAAACAGCAGCCGCAAATGTATACAAGTTGCATTGGTACACCAGTGTGGGACAGCAGACCATCCTATTATAGAGAACTGTCATATTATTACCAACACAAAAATTGAATGCATTACTCTTCTATGCAGCATTTTACCATGTACATTATCAATCCAATAGTGCAGCAAAAGGGTCCAATTTACAACGCTGACTGCAGAATCTTTCCAGGTTATTATTTGCCAAGTCTCATAACTATGACCCATAGAAATACACTTGCATCTTCTGTGGAAACGCAGCAGTTGTCCGTCAAACTACTGCGTCCGTTTGTGTCTACTTAGTGAACAAAACCAGGTCTGTGTATACAGTATTTCCATTTTTGTTTTCAAAGTCCTTCTCGTATAGAATACTGTGGAAGAAAAATAAAACTGGGACAAAAAGTTCAATAGCATACCACTAATGAAAGGAATGCATGTGTTGGTATGCCCAACAGGTGGGAAGGTATCTGCAGGCTGGTTTGATAAATGTAATAATTTGTAACAGTGATGTGACTGAGGCTGTAAGAAATTAGTACCGAAAGGTAATACTTTTTATAATAGGCCTTTCACTAGAGCGGGGTTGTTTCCGAATAGCTCTTCCCCATTCCAAAATCCTGTCAAACAGTAAATACAACAATACTTAAACTGTTCTTCTCATCTCTCCCAAAAGTGGCAGCAAGACATTTTCATTTGGTGAAGTGATTTTTTCCTTAATGAACCAGCTGCAGAGCAATACAGATTAACACACACAAGGTATTTAACCCTTTGCCCGTTATAATATATATTCCCTTTCTCCAAGCCCTTTACAGCATGCATTTACACATCACAATGTGTACTATACTGCAAGTATAAACAGAAAACAAAGTAGTCTAAAACATAAAGTGCATCTAAATGGCGTTGCACAAAGTTCTAAACATCCATGGTTATACTTTTTTCAAACTCAGGTTTGTTGTTACAAATTGTTGGCATTGGTTGGTAGGCTGGACAGACATGCCGGTTTCTTTCTGTAGAAGGCAGGGATTGTTTCCTTCCTCTTTGTTCATCGCTTCTTTCTTCTTTTTTCCGTTGCTTGCCTCCAGTGCTGGTCCATACAGGCACATAGGCAGCAGCAACACCATAATCCCCCAACTTCAGTATTAGCTGCAACAAATTGAGAGAAAAATGCATTAATTAAAGAGAGCATATACACCAGTAATGGAGTGACATTGGAGTTGTTTGATGAGTCAATGTGACTGGGTTCAAAGGATACTTGTCTAAGAATAAAACATTACTGAAAGAGACCCTCTGAAGCTTGGAGCTAAAAGTTCAGGAACATCAGCCGTCTGTAACCTTAACTTGATCATGTGCTCCATCATCAGGAATCTATTTTCATGAAACAGACAGTATGGCATATAGTTCCGACTAAACTGGACAGCTTCAGGTATTGGGGTCAATCACTGATATCATTGTTGAGCTAGACAATGAGGAGTCATCATTAGAATGCTTGTATCACTGTCTGACCAAGACCCGAATGATCCTTTGATGGATAGAACAGGTACGTGAAAACAGCAATATTTATGAGCAGCATCAGTGAGTAACTGCAGTTAAAACAAGGAAAAAGTTTCAACAGAAAGTGAACTCAAAATCTGGACTGGGCCTGAATGCAAGTCAGGACATCATCACATTGTGACACCAGAAGATTGTTCACTGGCTGGACATGGCTCTCACATTGTACAGTGGCAGACAACAATAGATACCGTTCAATCTGTTGCTTGCTATGGCAAGACCCTTTTTATAATGAGAGGTTTATCACTACATGAGGACTTTCATTGTAAAGGAGCTGGCTGTACACGAGGTGTGAAACAGATATTAAAAATGAGGCTGTAAGAGAAAGAAAATCTACAAATAACATTTACAAAGGAAAACACAAATTGTTACTCAGGACAGCTTAAAGCTGAAGTGCCCAGATTTAAAAAAAAATTCCTCAAATGACTGACTTGGAAATCTGTAATTAAAAGACCCAGTGCAGTTATATCGTCACCTTTGTCTTGCTGTGAAGATGTTTCCACTTCCCAATAATGTAAAAGTGACAATATAACTTTGGCAATACTGTCACTGACCTCATCTCCTCTGGAGATCTCCTCCCCACCCCCCCCCCACGGCTGCCAACCTCATAGTTCCCCAACCCCGCACAGCCCGCTACTACCTCCTTCCCAAGATCCACAAACAGAACTGCCCTGGTAGACCCATCGTTTCAGCCTGTTCTTGCCCCATGGAACTTATCTCTTCCTATCTTGACTATTTTTTCTCCCCTTGTCCAGTCTCTTCCCACCTACATTTGCGACTCTTCCGACGCCCTCCGCCCCTTTAACAGTTTCCAGTTTCCTGGCCCCTACTGCCTCCTTTTCACTATGGACGTACAATCCCTCTACACCTCTATCCCCCACCAGGATGGCCTGAGGGCGCTCCGCTTCTTCCTTGAACAGATGCCCAACCAGTCCTCATCCACCACCACCCTCCTCCGCCTGGCTGAACTTGTTCTCACATTGAACAACTTCTCCTTTGACTCCACTCACTTCCTCCAAATCAAAGGTGTTGCTATGGGAACCCACATGGGTCCTAGCTATACCTGCCTTTTCGTGGGATATGTGGAACACTCTTTGTTCCAGTCCTACTCAGGTCCCCTCCCTCACCTCTTTTTCCGGTACATTGATGACTGTATCAATGCCATTTCCTGCTCTCACCCTGAACTAGATAATTTCATTCACTTTGCTTCCAATTTCCACCCTTCCCTCGCCTTCACATGGTCCATCTCCGACTCTTCCCTTCCCTTCCTCAACTTCTCTGTCTCCATCTCTGGGGATACGTTATTGACCAACATTCACTACAAGCCCACTGACTCCCACAGCTACCTGGACTACACTTCCTCCCACCCCATCTCCTGTAAGAACTCCATTCCATTCTCCCAGTTTCACCGTCTCCGCCGCATCTGCTCTGACGATGCCACCTTCCACACCAGTGCTTCGGACATGTGTTCCATTTTCCTCAACCAAGGATTCCCCTCTACCATGGTTGACACGGCCCTTGACCGTGTCCGTTCTATCTCCTGCACTTCTGCCCTCACCCCTGCCTCTCCCTCCCGGAACCACAATAGGGTTCCCCTCGTCCTCACCTTTCACCCCACCAGCCTCCACATTCAACGGATCATCCTCCGCCATTTCCGCCACCTCCAGCGTGATCCCACAACCAAATGCATCTTCCCCTCACCTCCCCTTTCAGTATTCTGTAGGGACCACTCCCTAGTCCACTCCTCAATCACCCCCAACACCCCTTCGCCCGGCACCTTCCCATGCAAGCGCAGGAGATGCAACACATGCCCTTATACCTCCCCCCTTCCCACTGTCCAGGGCCCCAAACACCCCTTCCAGGTGAAACAACGATTTACTTGTACTTCTTGCAATTTAGTATACTGTATTCGCTGCTCACGATGTGGTCTCCTCTACATTGGGGAAACCAAATGCAGATTGGATGACTGCTTTGCGGAACACCTCCGTTCAGTCCATAAGGGGGACCCCGAGCTTCCGGTCACCTGTCACTTTAATTCACTGCTCCACTCCCACTCAGACCTCACCGTCCTTGGTCTCTTGCATTGTTCCATGGCAGCTCGGCGTAAGCTCGAGGAACAGCAACTCATCTTTCGATTAGGCACCTTACAGCCCTCTGGACTCAACATAGAATTCAACAATTTCAGATCATAACTTCGGCCCCTATTTTTTATTTATATATATATATCCGGCACGGCCAGGACTGACGTGGTGCCGGTTCATCAAAAATTCCGGATAACCGAAAGCTATTGTAAAAGATACGGAGCTGAGAGCTCCGTATAAAGCAACAAACCCTGTTGCAGAACAATGTCCACAAGTTGCAAGCGTCTCTGTAGCTTAGCAACAGCTGCAGCCACACCCTTGCCTTCCTCCATTTGTTGCTGTGCAAGTAATAAAAGTTAGCTGAACCGACTCCTGAATTTTGCCAGTTAACCGACATTTCTGGTTATTTAGGTGCTGGTAAATCGAAAGTTTCCTATATACAATATATTTTATCCACACTTGTCTTTTTTTTCTTCTCTCCCACATGGCAGCTGTCTTTCATTCTGCCAGCGCAATTTACACTTCATCTAGAGCCATCCTTTGTTTCTTAACCTGTCCCATTACCATCTCCTTTTGCCTTGAATATCTCTTAATGTCTATTAACCTCTTCTGCCTTCTATCCTATCACAGACCTTCCCTTTTGTTCTTTCATCCCCTCCCCCCTTTCTCAGCCTCTACACTTGCTTAAAAATCTGTTCCATTTCCTGCTTTTTTCCAGTTCTGAAGAAAGATCATCGACCTGAAACATTAACTCTGTTTCTCTCTTCACAGATGCTGCCTGACCTGCTGAGCTTCTCCAGCATTTTCTGTTTTTATTTCAGATTTCCAGCATCTGCAGTATTTTCTTTTTGTACTATAACTCTGGAATTGGGTTCCAAGCTGACTCAGGAGAGGAACAATGTGAAACCATCTAAAGAAGGCACTCTCAATTACTTGGGTTTGATAGTGCGTGGAGTATAGCTTCACTGCTGTGTTAAGCCAAGTTTACGAAGTGACCATTGAGGCACTTGATAAATTATGCAGCTTCCTTTAGTGTTTTGAGAGCAAGACACTTATGTTGGCAGTTTTACGATATTTAAAATTTACCACTTGGGAGCAAAGACCCATGTAAGCCTATAAGTGTGCACACATAGGAATCTCTGCTGGCCCTGAGAGTTTGATTGGCAGCTACACACTGTAAATCAGATACTGTCAGCTAGAATATAATCTGTAGTTACTGGTTAATAAATGCAGCCTCAAACTAGGTAATTCTTGACTGGATTCAGCAAGTTTTCATTAATTTATGAGACTACCACCAGGAATAGACAGATAAACGGGATTTCCACTGATCTTCCACCAAAATTATGACAATTGATTAAGAGAACTCCCCCAGGAAATTCCTGGGGCACATTGCTCCTTGTGGGCTAATCAAAAGGAAAGTCAGCTATCAGATTTTTACTTGCTTAAAAGCTGTTGATCTCCAACACTGTCCAGTTCTGATGAAAAGGTCATCGATCTGAAACGATGGGCCAAAAGTTGCGGTCGGAGGCATAGCTCCAGGGTACGCCACTGACCTGCGAAAGGAATACGAGCTTACCTGAAGGCAGCCCTGCTACAAAAACTTGCAGTCTGACGCTGTGAGGCGGCGGGCAGCGCAATGGCCCACAGAACCCACGGTCGCAGCCTATGCAGGAGCGTACCTGGGATTACGTGGGTCTGGTACTCCAATCACAAAACAGAATTGGATTTTAATCATTTCTGAAGGGAATCCCATAATCAGATTTAATGGAATCCCCAAATCAAATTTAATTACAATTTACAGGATTGGAATTTAATTCATAATTAGCTTCATTCCATCAACTTCACTAAAAATGTAATTTTTTGATAATTTTCGACATCATTAAAACTCTTATATTTGCAGAATCATTGAAAAACTTATTTGACACAGTGTATGTGTATGGTTTCCAAGATGAAAATGTTTAATACATGCCTGAGGTATCCCCTTATGCTGATGCAAACAGGACCTGCGCCTGTTTGCATCAACCGTAACAATTCCGTCTGCAATTGCTGGCCAGTCGGTGGGCAAATAGCCCAACTCTGCACCAGCAATTGCTTCTTCGTGGGCTGCGTCGATGGCCTGTCAACATGTACATTGACAGACCGCAAATTCCGAATTTCAAATCCCAAACTTGCAGTGGATTCCCAAGTGCTGCCAAACCCATTGCAAAATCCGGGCCGTTAACTCAGTTTCTCGTTCCACAGATGCTGCCTGACCTGCTTAGTGTTTTCCAGCATTTTCTGTTTTTATATAAGATTTTTAATATAGGCAGGTATTCCAAGTGTCAAAATAGTTGGATGCAAGAGGTACCTACTGCTCCTTTGTGAGGTGAAATGAATGCAAAAATAGGAGTGTCTGGATAGATACATTTTTGTAAGAAATGGATATCCGAGTTATCTATTCTCTCAGCGAAGTACATTTTACCCTTAATTATAGATCTGGTAGTCATTTAATTTTAAGTTGAGTGTTCTTTCATTCAGTTAATTGATAACGGTCTCAAAAAATTAAAGTTTTCACTTTCACATACTCGACTGTGTAAAATATCAGTCAATTAACATTTTATGAATGTTTTAAAATATTACATTTCTTAACCTTTTTACTTCTGCGACTGGGAATTTCCAGCTAAGAACTCTTAATCTGCTTCAGTGTAAGGAGCTTATCATTTCAAATGGAAAAGAATTGGGATGGTTTATAAAGTAACAGGTGCATTCCACTTCTTGCTCTCTTCTCGAGAACATCTTCCACAACTTTGAGCATATGGTTTAAAACAAAGTTTTATAGGTCAGCTACGTACACTACATACAGCTGTGACTCAGTGGATAGCACTCTCGCCTCCGACTCAGAAGGTTGTGGGTTCAAGGCCCACTCCAGGGGCGTTACAGGGATGAGATGTTAAACCAAGGCCCCATCTGTTCTCTCTACGAGCTCTCAGCTGGAAATTCCCAGTGGCAGAAGTAAAAAGGTTAAGAAATGGAAGGGTGATGGATTTAAAAAAAATATTAAAAAAAAAATATTTTAAAAGATCCTATGGTACTATTTCGAAGAGGAGCAGGGAACTTATCCCTGGTGTCCTGCCAATATTTATCCCTCAATCAACATCACTAAAAACAGATTATCTAGTTATTATCACATTGCTGTTTGTGGGAGCTTGCTGTGCACAAATTGGCTGCCGCGTTTCCTACATTACAACAGTGCCTACACTTCAAAAGTACTTCATTGGCTGTAAAGCGCTTTGGGATGTCCGGTGGTCGTGAAAAGCGCTATATAAATGCAAGTCCTCTTTCTTTCTTGGATAGATTTGGAACAGTACTCACAAGATTGGCACCAATTCATTACCTGGTTCTTCAACTTCCTGGTACTCTTTGACTTCAGTTCATTCTCCACCCACCCCAAATGGGGACACCCTGCCAGTTTGTGACATCAACACCAACAGAATCATTTGCTATTTTTGTGGAAGTAACTTGTTTGAAAAGACTGCTCACTGTTGCTATTTGCCTGTGTCAGATTCAGCCTCTGGTCACCCTCTGTCCCTTTGTGTAAATCTAAGGGGATAAAACTGTTTTGAAACCTACCCCAACAGGTCTTTCCCAAAATATTCTCTATACATCAAAGTCTTGCTCAGTTTCTAGCTTCCTTAAGAATCTGACCATTTGCATGAATTTCACTTTCTCAGTATTTACTGATCACACATGCATTCTAGAAAAAGAATCACACAAAAGCTGATCAAAAAGCCTACATTTGGAAAAACAGCCTTGAATGTAGGCCACATGAAATGTGAACACAAGGTGTTACACTGAATATTCAGTTGGGGCACGTGCTTATTACAACTTACACTGAAGGTAGAACTAACACAAAAAAACCCCCACAAAAGCACAGTTTGCAGCTGTGATGGAGTATGATAACCAACAATGGGGAATGGAGTCCTGCAGGCCTAACATTTATATTAATATGGGATGGGCAGCAGGGGGCATTCTGTCTGGGACATTCTCCCCTGAAAGTTTTGACTTGACACTTGGGTGCAATGTTCCCTAATTTTTTTTCCCCCGTGTGCGGTCCCTTTAAATTGCTGCGCGGCCCATTCAAATTTTGCGCATGCGTGGTTCTTACAATCCAAAAGCCAGTGAGCGGCCTGCGCGGGACCTCAGACACTGCATATCTGCGCGGCCGCGCAGCCTCGAGGGAACATCGCTTGGGTGCATTTCCCAGCATTTTGGAGCCGACCGTTTTTCTAGCTTTCAAGCCAAAAATAATTTATCTTGAAAGGGTTACCAATATGATAATAAAATAGCACTACAGACTTCAACAGAGCTTTGCAGAGTTCAATTTATTTGACTGAGTATCCAGCTCCAGCGAGCTATTTTGTGAACAGAAATCTTTTACAACATAGGCCTACAATAATCCCAGCCAGCAGTGCATTCGACATTCACAAGACAATATTGGCTCACTATCTCATCCGTCCCTATTCTGGATTACACAGCAGGGGCTGGGTGGATTACCTGGATTGAGGGTTTTCTAACTTAGCTACTTTAAATAAACAGTTTTTCTTAAAAATACTTCAAAGCAAAACCTTTAATTAGTTCTGGTGCGGGTCATTCAAATCATTAATCTGCCTTTTCCTCTTTTAGGTACTGATTAATCTGCTGCGTATTTCAACATTTTTATACTTTTAGAACTTTAAAACACACTGGCTTAGAATTTCTACCCCTCCACTACTCCCTTATTGATTTTTTTGCTGGATCCAGGGCAGATGGGGGTGAAAAAGTGTTCGGAGAATGCGCTCCGCTGTGTCTCCATCTCTTCGCACCTCCTCTAAATCTCACCGGGTCAGCGCCATTGGCATGGAATAAGTCCACCCAATTGTGGAGGGGTGTCTGTTAACTGGATGGGAAAAGGGACGCACAGCTTCCACCGTTTGAACGCTGAATGCAAGGGCTGTCTGGCACAGGCATCCTGCGTTCAATGGTTGGCAAAAGGTGAAAAGAAAAACCTTCCTGGCAGCCAGGGCCTGTGCAGGTACTCGGGGAGCACTGCCTTGCACAGGCCTATGAAAGGAAGTTAGATTTTTTTTTAACTAAAGAATGCCACTTTGAGTCCCGAGGCCTGTTACACAAGAACTACTCCCTCTTTTTCCACTGGACTTTCCCAGAGGAGACCAGAGAACCCGCCTCCAGTGTGACAGTGACTTCCAGAGCAGAAAATCTCCACAGAAAGTCATAAAAACCATTACAAACGGCAATTAAAAAATAACTAGAAGAGCATGAAAAAGGGATTTCCAGAAAGGGATATGGAGAGTTCAACTTTGTGCTCTCAGGCACACCTGATAGCCTCTAAACTGGGGTTAACAATATATTGTTATGGATTATTGTCACTCCTTAAATTTCCCTATTGATGTAGACGGCTCTGACATGGGCAGTCCGCAGACTCTCCTCAGCACGGCAACAAATGCCACAAGTGTATAAGCAAAGTGGTAGCACGTAGCCAGGAGTTATACTGGAAGAAGAGCAGGGGAGTTATCCCTGGTGTCCTGGCCAATATTTATTCCTCAATCAACATCACTAAAAAACAGATTATCTGGTCATTATCACATTTCTGTCTGTGGGACCTTGCTGTGTGCAAATTGGCTGCCGCGTTTCCTACATTACAACAGTGACTACACTTCAAAAAGTACTTCATTGGCTGTAAAGCGCTTTGGGGCCTCCAGAGGTCATGAAAGGCGCTATATAAATGCAAGTCTTTATTTTTAGAAACAGTGAATGTAACTAAATTTGTTTTACATAAATGATCAAAACAAGGTAAAGATTTAGGCCTAGAAATTCAGTATAGCCACGTTTGGGGTGTTACAGCCGGGCGTTCGCTAAATTTTGCGCCCGGCGCAACTTAGCGCCACCTTCGCCGATATTCAGTTGCATCGCCCCAAGAGGTTGCTGCTGCGCTAAAGCAGGCGATGCACGACTATCATTAGGCGCTAAGCCGGTGATCCGGGGCACCAACACCGAGGGCGGGCGCAGCGCAGGTGCGGCGAGTTGCTCTTTGAAGGCAGACAGTCAGGCGCCGGTCAGTACTTAAAGGGGGAGGGTGGAATTGTTTGGCTGCCACACCCTGCACACTGCAACCCTGAGGCAAGGCATGACCACTGCTGTTTGAACTGCTCCACACCCAGGAGAATGGAGAAGGCCAGGGAGAGAGCGCAGCGCTTCGGCGAGGGTGACCCGAGGGTGCTGGTTGGCTCAGTGGAGCGCAGGCGCCATGTCCTCTTCCTGGAGGGTGGCAGGAGACCGCTGCCCACCGATTATCGGAAAGCCTGGAGGGAGGTGGCAAACAGGGTCACCTCCAACAGCGTGGTTGGCAGGACTGAACCCAATGCCGAAAAAAATTCAACGACCTCACTCGGGTTGTCAGGGTGAGTACCCTTTCCAGTATCCTCCTCATCCCTGCATGTGCACCTCACTTTATGGCCAAAGGGACCTGAAAGCCCTAATGCCCAGCCCTGATCCAGCAGCTATGGGACTGTCATGAAAAGCACTTGCACATTCAGGACTTTATACACTGTCAGGGCTATTCCACCATGGGAGGCAGTGCAGGCAAGATCAGGGCTTGACACTGTACTTAGAGGCCGTCCTTTCTCTTGCAGGGCAAGCTGGCGCATAACCAAAGACAGCAGCGACAGACCGGGGGAGGCCGTCCTGACCTGAAACAGCTCAGCGACCTAGAGCAGCGAGTGGAGCGGCTCATGGCAGGCCGGCTGATTGACCCCATCGCCACTGGAGATGCCGACCCTGTTCTGGGCACCAATGGTAAGGTCATCACCTTTTTGACCTCTCTCTTTCCACTTGCGCCTCACACCAGCATCCTTTACCACTATGAAACCAATGCAGTGCATGGTAGCACTCATGCCTCCCTTGCTGCCGCCCTGTCGTCACTCTAAAGCAACTCTTGTGCCTCCCTGCTTTCAGATGGTGAATCGCCAGTTGAGGAGGCGGCCCCTCAAGCTGGCACTGTCTTGGAGTCAAAAATAGAGGAGGAGGAAGAGGAAGCCGGCCCATCAGGGACACCCTCAGCCGAGGCAGCCCATGGCCACAATGGGGACACGTCTTCCCTGGAGGGGAGCAGGGGGGGGGGGGGGGGAAGGGTCGGAGGAGAGTGAAGCTCCGGGGCCCAGTGGGCTGCAGCAACGCGGGAAGGGTGGGGAAGCTCGGCGGCCTTCTCCCCGGAGGGTGACTGCGGCCTCCAGTCCTGCTACGGTGAGCGCAGAGGAGGTGTGGCTCCTTGCGGAAATGGGCACCCAGGCTGAGCGCAGGCACACTGAGCTCATGGCTGCAGTGGCAAGGATGCCTGACTCCATAGAGTCACTGGCAAGGAGTGTGCAGGAATTCGGGGCAGCACAGGCCAGGAGTCTGCAACAATTCAGTGCAGCACAGGCCAGGAGTCTGCAACAATTCAGTGCAGCACAGGCCAGGAGTCAGCAGGACTTCGCGGCATCACAGGCGGCCTCCAGCCAAGTGCTCAGTCGTGCCGTGCATTCACTGGCTGGTGCCATGCAGACACAGACCAGGGCCACACGGGCACTAACTGCTGCCACCCTCGCTGGATCAGCCAGGCATCGCCGGGGCACTCGCCGCGCCGCAGCAGCCCAGCAGTCTGTGCCTCAGCAGATTGCTGCGCATGCTGCAGTGCTGGCCCGTGCGAGTGCCAGTGCATCAGCCGACCAGGGAGTGCCTGTGCTCTGTCAGGTTGGCAGCATTCCTGTAGCCAACACTGTCACTCCTCCACTGCAGCTGCCACCACCCGTAGGACAGACTGCTGCCGCCCAAGCAGAGTTGGAGCAGTCAGCAGCCGGCCCCTCCAGGCCCAGAGCTGGTCCAGGCCGACCCCCAAGGGCATCTGCCGTCTCACCATCTGACCCCCAGCAGCCTTGCCCCAACCTTGCTGCAGCCACTGGGGTCCCATTGAGGAGGAGCTGCAGGGCGGGTAGGGGCCAGTCACGGAAGCGAGACGGATCACCCTCGCAGGGGAAAAAGTAGGTGGTGTGGTCAAATGTGTGTTGTTTTATATATGAAGGCTGAGACTGGTGTATTTTATATATAAAGGCCGAGACTGGTGCATTTGTTTTATATATGAAGGCCGAGACTGCTGTGTTTGTTCTTTATATAAAGGCCGAGACTGATGTCTTTTTATTTGGGGGGGGGGGGGGGGGGGTTCCTCTGAATGAGTTTGTCATGCAGGAAGGGCACAGAGTTATCACAGTAAAAAAATTTCTTTAATCGCACTGTCCATGTTTGCTTTTGGAAGTATTTGTTGCCTTGATCAGCTGAGGGCTTGTGGAGCGGCTACATTCATCATCTTTCATTGGCACAAGCCATTCCCTGAGAGGAGGCCTAGAACCGAGTTTCAATAAGCCGCTGACGGACAGCCCTTGCACTTTCTGCCTCCCTCCCGTGCTGGTGCTCCTCCTCCTCCTCCTCCTCCTCCTCTGGTGGTCCTCCAATGTCTGCTGGCAGTGGCCGAGTCCTGCGGATAGCCAGGTTGTGCAGCATGCAGCACATGACAACGAAATGGGAGACTCGCTCAGGCGAGTACTGTAGGGCTCCCCCGGAACGATCCAGACTGCGGAACCGTTGCTTCAGCACGCCGAAGTTGAGAGCCACCATCACCTTCAGAGACGTCCTGCTCCTGAGCTGTGGCTGCAGATCTCTGCGAAGCAGGTGGCAGATCTCAGTGATCACCTCCCTTCTGAATCGCAGCCTCCAAACACACTGCTCCTCAGACATGTTCAGACATGAGAACTGCTGGCGGTATACCCTGGGTGGGTAAGGCCTCCTGTGCTGACGCCTGTTGGCCCTTCTCCGTCTGGCCATGACTGGCACTCTCACGGCGTCTCTGAGCCCTTTAAATGCAATGCAGTAAGCCAACGTCTCCACCCATTGCAGCCCCCATTAGATGTATCGAATCAAAGCTATGGCACTGAAAGTTAAATCCAAGTGCAAAGCTCTGGCCTGAAGCCACAAGTACCTGTACGAGTGTTCAGCCAAACCAGAAAGCTCTCTACCTTTGTCTCTCTCCAAATATCCGTCTCTCACAAAGAAGGAATGGAGCAAAATGGCTGCCATTTATACTGCAGGAGGAGTCCCCTTTAATTAGTGCCCCCGCGCCCCGCAGCGACTGGGAACCGTTCCCCTCTACCAGTCGCGGGGGGTGCCAGGCGCACAATAGGCTGGCGCCACTGAATTTCCAGTTCGGGGCGCACAAAGGGCGTTGCACCATGAAATGACGTCAGGATCTGCACGTGCAGCTGAGCGCCCGCTACGGTTTTGCCCACTAAATCTTAACTGAATTTCGCGAGAGGCGCAGATCGCGCCGCGCCCGGGCGCTAACTGCTTAGCGCCCCACTTCTCCTCCTCCTAAGGCGCTATCGGCTGGCGCAAACAACTGAATTTCTAGGCCTTAATTCTAACTTTTTGGAGCAAAAATAAAATGTAGGCTACTATGTTCAAATGGTTATTTATTTAGTTACATGTTTGAGAATGAAACTTTGGCATTAATATTTATATTTTACTGTAGTCGAAATGGTAACTCCAGCTGCATTTATTTTATTGGTTTATATCAAAACTGAAAAACAGAAACATAAAATTACTGGCCCAGAAATTCAGGGTCGGAGGCTTCCCGCAGGTGCAAGCCTCCGACCCGCACTTACCTAGCGCGCCGGCCGTTGTGCTGTGGACCCGCATGGGATTCCGATCCTGGGCCTGCTCCAACTGCCGGCGCGCAGTGCTTGCGTATCCCAGGGGTGCAGTTAGTTCGAAGCGTCCCCTGGGATCACGTGGGCCATGGAGAGCCAATGGTAGCAGGGAATCTGTATTCATAGATTTGACAGGAAGCCCTGTCAAATCTATGAATACAATTCAGCCCCAAAACATAACAAACTTCAAATAATTTTTTTTTTTTTTTTTTTAAATCACATTTTTAAAATAATTATAAATTACATAAAATAACTATTTTAAACAATAATTTACATTTTTGAAAAAATTAATTACAGTTTCTAACAGGGCTAAAAATAAACTTATCTTTCTTTAAAGTATTTAAAAATAATAAACCTGTGGAAAAAATGTTTTAATTTTACTTAATTCACCACTTACCTTGTTAAAAGCAGGCCTTGCGACTGCTTTTTACAAGCGTAGCTCCTGGAGACTTACCCTCCCGGAGAAACCTGCAAAAAAAATGGAAGTTCCAGGCGTACGCGCTGCCTCTCCGGCGCACGCGTTCGACCTGTAAACCCCTTCCTTTAAGGGAACGGAAGTTCCGGTTTCCCGCGCATGCACGAAACCGACACTTTCGTTGGGCCTACGCATGAGTACCCAGCGTGTACTCACCCGTGAGAACCCAAAGTTCTGGAAGAGCTGTGTCATAATTCAAATTTGGAGCGAAGAGCCGAATAAAAATAGTTTACAACATTACAACAGTGACTGCACTTCAAAAAGTACTTCATTGGCTGTAAAGCGCTTTGGGACATCCGGTGGTCGTGAAAGGTGCTATATAAATTCAAGTCTTTCTCTTTTTAAAAAAAAAAGGTAGTTAACTTAAATCATTTATAAAGTAAACCTTTTAGTATCATTAAATACTGTAGTCGAGCAATTTGGAAAGGAAAGATGAAAAATAGTTTAACCTTTTCTTATGTTTCCTGTAGTTCTTGGCCATTGCTATAAGCAAAAATGCCTTGAATACATGGACAATAAAAGTATGTTCTATATCTGTATATTTCCATAATAAGTGATAAGTAAATCATTTTATTCCTATCTGTGGTAAGGAAAGCATTATTTATTTTCCAGAAACCAAAATACACGAACTGCTATGTCTCTGAGGACATCGCTTACAAACATCTTTGCAAATTCTTTGTGGAATTGTGCACTTTCACATCCAGCAATGTGGGTTCAAGTCCCACTCCAGAGACTTGAGCACAAAAATCTAGGCTGACACTCCAGTGCAGTGCTGAGGGAGTGCTGCAGTGCCGGAGGTGCCGTCTTCCGGGTGGGACGTTAAACAGGTGCTCTCTCAGGTGGATGTAAAAGATCCCGTGGCACTATTTCAAAGAGGCGCAGGGGAGTTATCCCCGGTGTCCTGGCCAATATTTATCCCTCGATCAGCATCACAACAAAAGATGATTATCTGGTCATTATCACATTGCTGTTTGTGGCAGTTTGCCGTGTGCCTATTTGGCTGCCCCATTTCTTACATTACAGCCAGTGACTACACTTCAAAAGTACTTCATTGGCTGTAAAGTGCTTTGGGATGTCCTAAGCTATATAAATGCCATCTTTTGTTTCTTAATCTGTCCTATTACCATCTTTTCTCGCCTTGAATATCTCTTAATGTCTCTCTACTTCTCACAAACCTTCCCTTTTGTTCTTTCATCCCCTCCCCCATTTCCTAGCCCCCAACTTGCTTTTTCATTTCCTGCTTTTTTTTCAGTTCTGACGAAGGGTTTCAGCCTGAAACATTAACTCTGTTTCTCTCTCCATGGATGTTGCCTGCCTGCTAAGTGTTTCCAGCTTTTTCTGTTGTTATTTCAGATTTCCAGCATCCGCAGTATTTTGCTATCGTATAAATGTAGGTCTTTCTTTCTTTCAATGCCCTCCCTTTATGACAATGTAACATTTGATTCACCAGAAGCAGTGACAAAGGAGAAATGCAACTGCCAGCAGTCTTGAAGAAAATAAAGCTTCATGTGAGGCAAATTTTAAAAAAGTGATTAAAAGCTGCATACGAACAGCTTTTTTGTTACATAAAGCTTCCTTGGAGACGAAACATTAAATAAGTACATTGTTAACTGCAACTATCAGAAATTCAACCACAACCAACAGTGGGAGAGATGAGACAGATAAATGTTATAAAGTAACATCTGATTGGTTAATTCAAATAGCCTTCACTTCTAACCTCCAACTGATCCAATTGTTTGATACTGAAAATCGCCACTTAGTGGAAAAAAGCTGGTTTTTTCCTTGTGTAATGTGTACGAGCTAACTAGCTGTCAGCTTAAAATGATGACACTTGATGTGCATACATGACTTATTAGACATTAAATAAACCAACAACTCATTGGGTGCTTGTATAAAACATCAAGAAAACCAGAGTTAGAATGCCCTAAACCAAAGCAAAAGGTCTCCAGGTAGAATTCATTACCACGTGCCATTCTTTAACAAGCCATCCATTCCCTATCCAACAAAAAGGTCATTCTACTAGAGAAGTTGTTTTCATCCATTATGCTTTCCTGTGTAGAGATTTGCAAAGCCACATGCTCAGCCATTCATATGAGCCAGTCATTTGCTCTGAATTCATGTCAGCCAGCCCTGGGATAGGAAAACGTTACCTTCTGTATTCTTTTAACACAATTCGTAATCCTCAATCATAGAGGAACAGGGATAGGGCATTCAGGCGCTCAAGCCTGTTCTGCCATTCAATTAGGTCATGGCTGATCTGTACCTCAACTCTATTTACTCTGTTTTGCCCCATATCCCTCGATACCCTTTACCCAATAAAAATCTATCCAGGCACTCCCCTATCCACCAAGTTAGTGACCTACCCTTTCACAAATCCATGCTTATTTATGTTCAAATTTCCTTGATGATCCTTCAGGAGAGTAAATGTCCAATGGAATGTACATGGAGGATGTGATCTGCAGGCTAATGGGCAATTACATCTCAGTAATTGCTGCTATCTAAAGAAGGACCCATCCCCTACATACAGGACACATCCTTCTGACTCTTCTCACCAGGAAATTGGTGATTTGAAAAACTAATGCCTGAAGATAGCAAGGCTTCAGTTTTATTGAAGGATTTCTTTGTACTACTTGAGGCTTATGAGTCACTCTAAACTTTTTTAAACAAAATTCTTGCAAGGCACAGGCATATTATACTTTTGTGTGAAGAACTGTCTGGATAACAGGGATTAATGTGGTATTATCACTGGTTCTGCTGCTAGGACAACATAATGCAGCATACCATCATTTGACAGAGTACTTTTTCCATTCATGAATTGTCTGCTCCATATCGCATGTGAAGATATTTATTGCATCACACTGCTGGCATAGCCATACTGGCTACATCAGAAAAAGACTAGCCTAGAAATTACTGCCATTGTAAAGGATTACACTGGCAGTAATTGGGAGAGAAGCAAAATTAGGAGAGAGACTCGGTGCATAGTTCCCATTTGTTAATGGATTTGATCCATGTTGTTGGCAGTGGAAAAGCTAAAGCACGCAATGCGAGAAGACCAATTACGGATATTGATATCGGTATCATTTCTTGTTATGGGGGGGAGCAAATCGTCAGTCATTATGGATGGTTCAGGAACAGAACAAGTACTCGGAAAATAGAAAGTCAAACTCAGATCCATATAGCTAGATCAGGGTCAACAAGGTCTCCAGGAAACAGCTATTTTGGACACAAGGCTGTTCTTTACACATAGAACAATGGGGATAGCAGTGCTTAACCTTGGCAGATGAACAGAAGCAGGAACATCCTGCCAAAAATGTCAGTCAGCATCAAAGACACACTGCTCAAACCTGCCACTGTGCTAGCCATTGGGTGCACTATACCCAGCGCATTCACCTAGGATTGACTGAAGACCAGTACGTTGGGAGTCTATATTTTAGCAGGTGACAAAGCTGTAACATCTTCTATACTAAGGTTTCCTGCCAACATCTGGAATCTAGATAGAACTTGCTGTGGCTATCAAGGTCACAACATTTCTCAATTTTTATGCTTCCAACTCCTTCCAGGCTAGCGCTGGGGGGCAGCTACAATGTTGCCCAGTTTGCTGCTCTCAAATCAAGGAGGTGACTGACGTTTTATTCAGGAGAGCCAGTGACTTAATCACTTTCACCACTGACCAAGATCAACAACAGGAGAATGCAATATAATTGCATCACACTTTTGACTTTCCACTAATACAAAAGTATGATTGACTACACCCAAGTAGTGTAGGGATTTCGCAATAATTTCAAAGTTTCCTACAGTTCCGAAGATTAATTTTGATTAAAATACCTGGGGTAATACCCCTTTAAAAATCCAGGGATCAAAATGGCCATCAGACCACATGGCAGAAGATAAAGGACTTGAAAAGGCAGCCTGCTGTCTGTGGAAAAGGTTCAATGGGGCAGTCAATCTGCCAATCAAAGGGGAGTTCCCCTCCTTGCAGCAGACAATCGATGTGTTTACAGAAACTGCTACAATATGTTTGCACAAAGGATTAACCACTTGACTGCGGTTTCAGTCTGACCACAAGGACAACTACTTTGTTTACACTACCTTCAAGGCTGTTTACTCAAAGCAATCAAGGAAATAGACACACTTTTTTTCACCAAGGCAGTTTCATTCAAGCCCATCACAGACAATTGAAGACACATTTAAACTGAGAAAAGGAACAGTTTAAATGAATGGGTAATTCATCAAAACCCATTATAGACAATAGGGCAGTTTGGATCCCTTTTATTTAGCCCAGATACATCCGAATTTGGGCAGGCCCCAAATGGGGTATAAAAGATAGCTTCTCAGAAGCCTCTCTCTCTCTCTGGCCTTGCCTGTGCCCTCTACAACGTGGGAGTCTGCCTGAAGAAGTGGAACACCAGCAGTTTACTTTTAAATACGGAGGTGTTTTTACTTCGGGGCAGTGAAGATCAAAGATCGCAGGGCACGGAGAAGGCGTTTTCATTGGTGAGCATATATTTTTCTGGCCCCTTTACAAGGCAACTTAGGATAGGTATAGGGGTGGGAATTAAGTGGGAATTTTGTTAGAATTGTGATTTTAGTCGATTTTCCCTCGTTGTGTCCGTTTCTCCTCCCCTATTTTAAGTAAGACAGTATTGCACTAGCAGAAAAGTGCTATAGTGAACACGGAGTTCTGTATTTAAAATTGTATTAAAAGGGGTGTTGCACCAAGCAGAGAAGTGCTGTGGTGAACACTGTGTAGCTGTTTTTAAAGTACTGTATTTAAAACTGTATTAAAAGGGGGTGTTGCACCTAGCAGAGAAGTGCTGTGGTGAACACTGTGTAGCTGTTTTTAAAGTACTGTATTTAAAGGAGTGTTGCACTGAGCAAGGAGCGCTCTAGTGGACACTGAGTGTACTGCGTTAAGCAAAAGTGCTGTACCAGGCATAAGTGCTGTATTGGTTACATTTTAAGTTGTTTCTTTCTTTTGTTTCAATAAATACTGGTCTGTTTTGCACCCAAACCACGAGTTACGTTTTCTGTCCACATCGCTACTGAATAAATCCGGCGGTCAGAACCAGGAATAGGGGAGCGCTTCGAAACCGCACGGGGGTCCCTGGAGCAGCTCAGAGGCTTCTGACGTGCAAGAGACAAAGAACCCCAACCCCGCTGTTAATTCCTACAGTAGCCATTCAAGCCCCTGCCTATAACACTAAGCCATCATTGAGAGTAGACCCCCCCTACCCCGCTTCTTTCAAAGTCCAGCTGGTATGAGACCACCATAGAAAAATAGGAGCAGGAGTAGACCATTCAGCCCTTTGAGCCTGCTCTGCCATTCAATATGATCATGACTGATCCTTTATCTCAATACCATATTCCCGCTCTCTCCCCACACCCCTTGATGCCTTTTGTGTCTAGAAATCTATATCTCCTTCTTAAATATATTCAGTGACTTGGCCTCCACAGCCTTCTGTGGTAGAGAATTCCACAGGTTCACCACCCTCTGAGTGAACAGTGTCATGCAGCTCAATGGCTAGTTCCCTAGTATGCGAGTTTTCTCCCAGTTTTCAGTGCCACCCTGGTTTGAAGGGAAGCTAGAGTGCAAGTACTACTCCTGGGAGTCATAGGCTACCGTCTTCAGTCATGGCTAGTGTCACCCTTTGGCTGGTCCATTGTGTGGAGAGAATGCCCAAAGTTTTAGCTGTCTTATGTATAACCAGCAGAAGTAAATTCTCTCAATCCTTTGGTAACCCAAAGTTTATGCATGAATGGCACAACATCAATTTCCAGGTTATTATTTTTTTTACTACAGTCCTTGGAGGTAAGATTGCAGCTAAACAGATTTTTTTTAACTGTTAAAAATAGAGCAACATATTGCTTCAATACAAATATATGCTCAGGCCCTTATTCCCATTTGGCCAGAAGTTTCCAATAGATACACAGCTAGCATTAATACAGCTTCAATACAATCAAAATTTCAACATGCTGACTTGAAAGTTTTTTTTTACAAATAAGCCGATTGATATTAATATGCTGGTATAACCCTGTACCCGGCATAGGAAAACAAAATAGATTATTTATATCATGATGCGTTGTATAGGAGTTTGCAATGGTGTTAGCGCAGAAACAAACACTGTAAAGAAAATGAATGTAAACAGCAATGGGTGAAGATTTTGGCTCCAAGGAATGTCCACTAAGTTTAATCCCATGTAGTCGATAGAGCAGGCAACTGTTAAACAAGCAGAAATTATGGCATTATCGAACTGGATGGGAAAATTGCATAGAAGCAATTTTATTGTGTGTGTATGAAATCCCTCCATCTGTTTTTCAGTCCCCCTGGTCTGCCCAGCCCCTGCATCTTCAGCAGCCAAGCAACACAGCAGCTGATTCCCACTAATGTCAGTCGCTAGAAGTGCACACAAGCATAGATGAGAGATAACTCTCCTTCCAGTTTTCACTCCTGCATGTTGAGAGCCATCTGGACCTTCACAAAGCAGCAGGGTTGAGATCAAAAACTTGAATGGCATAAGAGATTGAGCCAGTGCACCCCCCCGGCCAACTATCAAGTCTCAATAATTTTAAATAGGAAATGAATATCGTCATTGTGATTCCCTGGTGTTCTTAGTCATGTTCCCTGGTCCGGCACTTGACAGAAGGCAAATTAGTGGCAACACTGACTGGCACAAAGCCCACGGCATAAATACCATTATGTTGACAAAGAGACCATGTAGTGATATGAATAGCTTTCATGTTGGAAACAATCTTCTAAGGAAGGGCAATAAAAAAGCTCGTCGGTAACCCATTAAATGGTGTCCATATCATTTCTCTCACTTTTCTCTCCAAACATGCTCAAGAAATAGTTCCCCATCTGAAGAAAATTCATCTTATTTCTAACCAGAGCTTTGGGGATATTAGATTCATCTACTGGAAAAAGATAAATACATATTTATATCAGATATGTCTGTACTGTGGATATTGACTTTTTACACATTTTAAAAAGGATTTTTTTTAATAGTTGAAGAGGTACTGTAGATGTGGATTGTTAGGATATCATGGATTTGTGTTTTCATATATCGCTGTCTAGGCAGATAGATTCCATTTTATCTTTTGAGGTCTAGCACAGCTTGGCGAATTAAATTTTCAAAGCAGTTTTTTTTGTGGAAAGGAAAATATCTGGAGAACCCTACAATTAAAAAGGTTCTTGCCTTCAAATCTGAAATAAAAAATATAGCTGAGTGGAGGGCATCACAGCCACAGAATATTACCAGACGATGTTTTACTAGCGGAGACTGCAGCATAAAGTCACCCAAAAAAAGGTACTAAATTATTCTCAAACCACGTGACTTCCTACATAAGATAAAATCAGATAGCTCTGTGAATCTCAATCATAATGGATGAGAGAGCGAGCATTAACATATGGTTATAAAGTCCACGTTCCTCAGTAGTTATGTTATAATCACAAGAAACAAGCCAGCAGTTTTTGTTAGAATTGGGGACCTCAAGCTACCTAAAACAATCGGTTACACCTCCATCCGCTAACATAATATGGACCATTCATTAGGACCGTACTACAAAACCACAGGTGCATCCACATGCCATCTTTACCACTATGCAATGCCAAAGATAGTGTGCAAACAAGGTCAGGGGTAGACTGCAGGAACCTTCATACATGCTTGTATAACCCCAACAAGTGCAAAACTTAGCAGTGTCAAGCAGATTTTTTTTTTTTTAATACCAAAATCATTCTCCAATTGGTTGTCCCTTCTAGTGATAAAGTTAAAAATAATTTTAAAAGTTAAAAAAATTAACTAAACTGTTTTCTTCGTATGTGTTGCGACGTAACCAGCAAAGGAATCCCCATGTGTTTCGATCGGGTTTTGGAGGGGTCTTGTGTGAATAGGCTCTCAAAACCTGAAGCCAACTCCACAGCCATTTTGCTCAAAGTTCCATCAATGGACTAAGAATGCGCTAGATACAATCTCTTGGGTCACAAAAGCCAGAATTCTCAGCTTTACTGAATTTAACCCTTCTCCAACCTCTGATGATCCGCAGGGTAGTAATAAAGAGTAACCATGCACTCCTGCCTCGGGCATCCTTGAAATTCACAACCTAAGGTTCAAACACCACACAGACCTTTGTGTTTGAATGTTATTCACATAGTTAACCCTGTTGTCTCAGCCAGCACACTGCTGGTCTATTTGCTTTTATACATAGTAAAAATTACTTCATTTCTTTAAGCAAGATTGAGGCAGTTCCATTTTACACTTACTTTAAAAACCCATAACACATCAACCAAAGCAAATGCCTTTCTGCAACATTTATTTATCCCCCAAAACATTCACTTTAACCTTGTACATTGAAGGGAATGGTAGTGTAGTGGTAATGTCACTGGGCTAGTAATCCAGAGGCCTGGGCTAATGATCCAGAGACGCGAGTTCAAATCCAACCACGGCAGCTGGGGAATTTAAATTCAGTTAATTAAATAAATCTGGAATAAAAAGCTAGTATCAGTGATGGTGACCATGAAACTATCAGATTGTCGTAAAAACCCATTTGGTTCACTAATGTGCTTTAGGGGAGGAAATCTGCCGTCCTTACCTGGTCTGGCCTAGATGTGACTCCAGACCCACAGCAATGTGGTTGACTCTTAACTGCCCACTGAAATGGCCTAGCAAGTCACTCAGTTGTAACTAACCGCTAAGAAACAAAATAAGAATGAAACTGCAAGGACCACCCCGCACCGGCTACGGACACGGCAACGGCACACCCAGCCCAGTCAACCCTGCAAAGTCCTCCTCACCAACATCTGGGGACTTGTGCCAAAATTGGGAGAGCTGTCCCACAGACTAGTCCAGCAACAGCCTGACAGTCATACTCACAGAATCATACCTTTCAGCCAATGTCCCAAACTCCTCCATCACCATCCATGGGTATGTCCTGTGCCACCGGAAGGAGAAACCCACCAGGGGTGGCGGCACAGTGGTATACAGTCAGGAAAGAGCCCTGGGAGTTCTCAACATTGACTCCAGACCTCATGAAGTCTCAAGCATGGGCAAGGAAACCTCCCGCTGATTACCACCTACCGCCCTCCTGATGAATCAGTACTCCTCCATGTTGAACACTACTTGGAAGAAGCACAGAGAGCAAGGGCACAGAATGTACTCTGGGTGGGGGACTTCAATGTCCATCATCAAGAGTGGCTCGGTAACACCACTGCTGGCCAAGTCCTAAAGGACATAACTGCCAGTCTGGGCCTGCGACAGGTGGTGAGTGAACCGACAGGTGGGAAAAATGTACTTGACCTCGTCCTCACCAATCTACCTGTCCATGGCAGCAGTGACCACTGCACAGCCATTGTGGAGACGAAGTCTCATCTTCACACTGAGGACACCTTCCATTGTGTTGTGTGGCACTACCACCGTGCTAAATGGGATAGATTTAGAACAGATCTAGCAGCTCAAAACTGGGCATCCATGAGGCGCTGTGGGCCATCAGCAGCAGCAGAATTGTATTCTACCACAATCTGTAACCTCATGGCCCGGCATATCCTTCACTACCATTACCACCAAGCCAGGGGACCAACCCTAGTTCAACAGCGAGTGTAGAAGAACATGCCGGGATCAGCACCAGGCATACCTAAAAATAAGCTGCCTACCTGGGGAAGCTGCAACACAGGACTACATGCATGCTAAAAAGCGGAAGCAGCATGCTATAGACAGGGCTAAGCGATCCCACAATCAACGGATCAGATCAAAGCTCTGCAGTCCTGCCACATCCAGTCGTGAATGGTGGTGGACCATTAAACAGCTAATGGGAGGAGAAGGCTCCATGAATATCCCCATCCTCAATGATGGTGGAGCCCAGCACGTGAGTGCAAAAGACAAAGCTGAAGCGTTTGCAACCAACTTCAGCCAGGAGTGCTGAGTGGATGATCCATATCTGCCTACTCCCAAGGTCCCCACCATCACAGAAGCCATTCTTCAGCCAATTCGATTCACTCCATGTGATATCAAGAAATGGCTGAGCGCAAAGGCTATGGGCCCCGACAACATCCCGGCTATCATGCTGAAGACTTGTGCTCCAGAACTAGCTGCGCCTCTAGCCAAGCTGTTCCAGTACAGCTGCAACACTGGCATCTATCCGACAATGTGGAAAACTGCCCAGGTATGTCCTGTCCACAAAAAGCAGGACAAATCCAACCCAGCCAATTACTGCCCCATCAGTCTACTCTCAATCATCAGCAAAGTGATGGAAGGTGTCATCAACAGTGCTATCAAGCGGCACTTACTCACCAATAACCTGCTCACTGATGCCCAGTTTGGGTTCCGCCAAGACCACTCGGCTCCCGACCTCATTGCAGCCTTGGTCCAAACATGGACAAAAGGAGCTGAATTCCAGAGGTGAGGCAAGAGTGACTGCCCTGGACATCAAAGCAGCATTTGACCAAGTCTGGCATCAAGGAGAACAGGAATCAGGGGGAAAACGCTCCACTGGCTGGAGTCATACCTAGCACAAAGGAAGATGGTTGTGGTGGTTGAAGGTCAATCATTACAGCCCCAAGACATTACTGCAGGAGTTCCTCAGGGCAATGTCCTAGGCCCAACCATCTTCAGCTACTTCATCAATGACCTTCCCTCCAACATAAGGTCAGAAATGGGGATGTTCGCTGATGACTGCACAGTGTTCAGCGCCATTCGCAACTCCACGGATAATGAAGCAGTCCATGCCCGCATGCAACAAGACCTGGACGACATTCAGGCTTGGGCTGATAAGTGGCAGGTAACATTCGCACCACTGAAGTGCCAGGCAATGACTATCTCCAACAAGTGAGAGTCTAAACACCTCCCCTTGACATTCAATGGCATTACCATCGCCGAATCCCCCACTATCAACATCCTAGGGGTCACTATTAAGCAGAAACTTAACTGGACCAGCCACATAGATACTGTGGCAACAAGAGCAGGTCAGAGGCTAGGTATTCTGTGGCAAGTGTCCCACCTCCTGACTCCCCAAAGGCTTTCCACCATCTACAAGGCACAAGTAAGGAGCACGATGGAATACTCCACTTACCTGGATGAGTGCAGCTCCAACAACACTCAAGCTCGGCACCATCCAGGACAAAGCAGCCCGCTTGATTGGCACCCCGTCCACCACCTTAAACATTCACTCCCTCCACCACCGGCATATCGTGGCTGCAGTGTGTACCATCTACAAGATGCACTGCAGCAACTCGCCAAGGCTTCTTCGGCAGCGCCTCTCAAGCCCGCAACCTCTTCCACCTAGAAGGACAAGGGCAGCAGGCACATGGGAACACCACCACCTTCCAAGTTCCCCTCCAAGTTCCACACCATCCTGACTTAGAAGTATATCACCGATCCTTCATCGTCGCTGGGTCAAAATCCTGAAACTCCCTACCTAATAGCACTGTGGGAGTACCTTCACTACAGGGACTGCAGCGGTTCAAGGCGGCGGCTCACCACCACCTTCTCAAGGGCAACTAGGGATGGGCAATAAATGCTGGCATTGCCAGCGACGCCCACATCCCATAAATGAATTTTTAAAAATCCGTTAGATGACTAATTCCTAATGAATTAAACATTTTACCTATACCTAGCACAGCTATTTTCTTCCTTTACAATAGAACAGTGAAAACCTCCTTTGCAAACCCCAATGCTGCAAAAAGGAGGAGGAAGAGAGAGTTTGACTCATGGAATTTGATATTAAAGATTGCTGAAACAATCCCCTGGATGAGTCATTCACACAGCACCGGTACCATGGCATGAATGAACAGGTGCCTGAGGAAAGCTCAAAGCATGATTACAATGTACAGCTCTTCATCCTCCCCCGGACTCCTACACACATTCTCTAATCATCTCAAGGTTACTGAAGGTACAGTCTTTATATTAACCCTATGGAAGAGGTATAGCAATACACCACTCAAAATAGAAACAACAAATTCCACTTGTATCACCAGACACCGTCTTGGAATTGGGGAAATTAAATGATTAACTTAATGTGTGTGTGTTTATTAAGTCAGTCAATATTTTATATGTAAACAGATAGTAACTTTTTATCAGGTTATTTATAATGTCTTATAGCATAGCTTAAATAAAGCTTCGGGTCCCCCCACAATAATTCAATATTTATTCAGACCCTATGTTATGAAATTGCTATTCTTTTAAATATCACTTACCTACCAAAGCTATAGTCTTGTAGTCACGAGAGCCTTGATGAAATTACTACTCTATAATTCACTAGTACAAGTATCCAATTTTTTTTCTATTATATTGATATATAGATGTATAAATGCAAAGAAGAATGTAGCCCTGTGAATGCATTATATATATTGTACTGGACATTACTCATGGTAATTACAGTATACGAGCTCTGTCTTGCCTGTCTCCATTTTTTTGTTGCTGGTTTTGTCTCCTCTTCAGTTTCTGTCTCTATCTGCAAGTCTCTCAGTCGTCTTATTTTCCTCTTTCTTCGTCTTTTCTGTTTTTTTCCCCCCCACTGCCCGGTGTTCTCCCTCCCTTTCATTCTTCTGCCTTCTTTGTCTTTCTCCTTCCTCGTTTGGTCAGGGATAGGTGCAAGTGTTTGTCTGGGGGAGGTAGTCAGGGGAAGTGTCCAGCAAGGGAATTTGGCAAGTTTCAAGGAGGCCACAGGCCAGCTTTGGGGTACTGGATGGTGGCGCTCAAGGACACAGGGCAGCAGTGGGGTACTGGATGGTGGCGCTCAAGGACACAGGGCAGCAGAAAACCGTAACTCTGTGGCAAGATGTCAGTTCTCCCCCTCCCCCAGCTCCACACACCTCCTATGCCGCGTACCATCTCTTTGCAGCAATCTGCTCAACCTGTATGCTCCCATCATCATTCTATCCACCAAAATCCCCTCCCACCCTTCCTCACTGCTACTTCTCTTTCCCATCCCCCTTTCCTGCCTTAATGGGGGCAATGTTCATCTTTCCCCCAAAATGGCCGCAAAGTGGGTTTGCGCCTCATCAAACGAAGGGCGAACTGTCAATGCTATTTGTCCTGGTTACTGGCAGCTTCCTCATTTTGGGGGGGGGGGGGGGGAGGGAGGGGGGAGAAGAGAGTGGCAGTAGGAAATCTGGCAGGACTCCCACTAAATAAAAGGGAGAAACATAGAAGATAGGAGGAGTAGGCCATTCGGCCCCTCAAGCCTGCTCCGCCATTCAATGCGATCATGGCTGATCATCCAATTTCAGTACCCGGTCCCTGCTTTCTTCCCATACCCCTGGATCCCTTTAGCCTTAAGAAATATATCCAACTCCTTCTTGAATATATTTAATGAATTGGCTTCTACTACCTTCTGTGGTAGAGAATTCCACAGGTTCACCACTCTGGGTGAAAAAATTCCTCCTAATTTCTGTCCTAAATGGCCTACCCCTTATCCTTAGACTGTGACCCCTGGTTCTGGACTCCCCGATCATCAGGAACATCCTTCCTGCATCTAGTCTGTCCAGTCCTGTCAGAATTTTATAAGTTTCAATGAGATCCCCTCTCATTCTTCTAAACTCCAGCGAGTACAAGCCCAATCGTCCCAATCTCTCCTCATACATCATTCCTGCCATCCCAGGTATCAGCCTGGTGAATCTTCGCTGAACTCCTTCCATGGCAAGAACATCCTTCCTCAGATAACACGACCAAAACTGCACACAATACTCAAGATGTGGTCTCACCAAGGCCCTGTACAACTGCAGCAGGACATCCTTGTTCCTGTACTCAAACCCTCTCGCTACGAAGGCCAACATACCATTTGCCTTCTTAACCGCCTGCTGCACCTGCATGCTTACCTTCAGCGACTGGTGCACAAGGACATCCAGGTCTCGTTGCACTTCTTCTCCCAATCTATTGCCATTCAGATAATAATCTGCCTTCCTGTTTTTGCCACCAAAGTGGATAACCTCACATTTATCCACGTTATATTGCATCTGCCCAATCACCCAATCTGTCCAAATCATCCTGGAGTTTCTCGGCATCCTCCTCACAGTACACACGCCCACCCAGCTTTGTGTCGTCTGCAAATTTGGAGATATTACATCTAGTTCCCTTGTCTAGATCATTAATATATATTGTGAATAGCTGGGGTCCAAGGACTGATCCCTGCGGTACCCCACTAGTCACTGCCTGCCACTCGGAAAAAGACCCGTTTATTCCAACTCTTTGCTTTCTGTCTGCCAACCAGTTCTCTATTCAAGTCAATCAATACCTTGCCCCCAATCCCATGTGACTTAACTTTACACGCTAATCTTTTATGCAGGACCTTATCAAAAGCCTTCTGAAAGTCCAAATACACCACATCCACTGGTTCTCCCCATCCACTGGTTCTCCCTTATCTATGTTACCAGTTACATCCTCAAAAAATTCCAGTAGATTAGTCAAGCACGATTTACCTTTTGTAAATCCATGTTGACTTTGTCGGATCCTGTCACTGTTTTCCAAGTGCTCTGCTATTACATCTTTTATAATGGACTCTAGCATTTTCCCCACTACCAATGTCAGGCTTACCGGTCTGTAAGTCCACACTTCTTAAATGGGCGCTACTTGCATATGCGACCATTTTTTATTTTTTTTACTGCTGAAAAACTGATTTCTGCAAGAGGAGTGCTGCAAGGGCTCCCCAATTTTCAGATGGTGCTGTGCAAGTCCTTGTGGAGGTGGTGACCAGGAGGGAGGAGGTCCTCTCCCCAGCTGATGGGAGAAGATCGCCACGCCAAATAGCCCAGCACGAATGGTCTGAGATGGAGGAGCAAGTGAATGGCCAAAGAATACTCCAAGGACCTGACAGCATCGCTGCAAGAAATTCAGTGATTTGAACAAAGCTGCAAAGGTTAAGACTCCCGTTCACAGCTCTCACTCTCATCTCAGTCATGCACCACTCTACTGTAGCTCCAGCACTACATAGGAACATAGCAAATACTAAACAAAAAAAGGCCAGGTCCATCTAATTTGCCTTCTACCATCCTGGTACTCGTATGATACACCGATAATGGAATTGTTGACAATCATAGCTGCAATCTCCATGAATTAGTCTACAACAGACCCAGACACGAGGCGAGGAAACCCCCAATGGTGGAAAGCTTTGGGAACCTTAGGTCCAAAGTCACATTTTCCTCCCAAGCATGCACCACATGTCTCAAATTACTCATATACTGTATCGCAAAATATTATTTTCTGAAAGAAAGCTATCTAATTTGCATTTGAATGAATCTGCTTCCACCAACTCCCTAGGGAGCCTGTTCCATAGACTGAAATAATATTTCCGCAGATTTGTTTTGATTTAACCCCCCCCCCCTTCAAGCATCGGCCATGTCCTCTGGTTCTACAGATCTGGACAAGATGAAACTGCTGGTCATGGTCTACATTATCCAGTCCCTTTAGAATCCTAAAAATAGCAATTATATCATCTCTCAACCTTTTGTTTTCCAGTGAGAACAAGCGATAGCTTCAATTTATTCTCAATCGGGACCCCCAGATCTCTTTCATTTTCCATGCACATTATTTTATTTCCCCATTTAAGCAATAGTCACTTCCGGGATTTCTTAACCCCATGTGAAGAACTTTACATTTCTCCTCATTGAATTTCGTCTGCCCAATTCCCAAATATATTCAAATGCTCCTGTAGCTTCTCATGTTTAGCTTTGGAGTCTACTACCTTCCTACATTACAACAATGACTACATTTCAAAGGTACTTCATTGGCTGTAAAGCGCTTTGCGACATCCTGAGGTCATGAAAGGTGCTATATAAATGCAAGTCTTTCTTTATTAGTTTTGCATCACCTGCAAGTTTAGCTTGTGACTCCCAACAGATCATTGATGAAGATATTGAACAATAGAGGTCCCAAAATAGACCCTTGCAGACCCCATTGGTAACACTCTCCCTCTGCATCCCATCAGTCAACCAATTACATATCAATTGTAAAATATTTCCTGGGTCACTTTTGCTACCTTTTTAAAAAAAAATAGGAGTAACATCTGTCTTCTTCCATCCCCAGGCACCTTTCCAATATTTAGTGATTTCTGGAAGATTTGTGCCAGCGTTCCTGCAATTTCCTCAGGGATTCTCAGATGTATCTTATCCAGCCCGAGATTTATTTAGCTTAAGTTTGCACAGCTGTTCGGCAACCCTGCTGGCAGTAATGTGAATGGTGTCGCAGTTTACCTCTGCAACACCCTCTAGTTCCCTTTCCAGATCAAAGAAGTTACCCATCTCCCCTCCTTGGTTAAAAACTGAGGCAAAAAAAAGTTTAATTAGCATTTTTTCAGCCTGTGTAGTATCAGTTGTCATGGCCTCACCTGATCCAGCTTTCAGTGGCCCCACTTCATCCTTGATTTTTCTTTTTCTCTTAATATAACTAAAAACTTATTACCCATCGCTACTCTTGCCATATTCAAGTCCAAATTTTTCTTTGGCATTTTGATACCCTTTTACACCAGACATGCCTTTTAGTATTGAATCCATCTCAATTTTATGCCATTTTCCTTTATGGCCTTAAATACTTTTCTCCCCTCAACGAGCCTTCCCTCCCCCGCTTCCTGTCCCTCGGCTCCAATCACAGCAGCATATTTTCCTTGTACTCCCTTCTGCTTCCAGCGGCACACTCTGCACCTGTCAACGTCCTCACAGTTACTACCCTTTCTTTCCCACACCTGCTTCTTCTTTCCCTCGCCGTGCAAACTATGCTAGGCTGTCACACACACCTTCACAACCCTTCAACGGGCCACACACTAATACACTCCTGCTTTTCTTGCAAGACAAGCCAGCGCATAACGGAAAGGATATGACGAACCATCTAAACAAGTCATTATTGCCAATGGAGGCTGCTATAGATATTATGGGCAGAGGGAGGACAAGAAGCATGGCAGATAGCAAGGCCGGAAGATATTCACACAGGATGTTTGGCTATCTTCCCCTCCTTTTCTTTTGGTACTGAACTCTCTCTCTCACACAGTCTGCATGAGAACCTAGTGCTTTATAGAGATGCTTTCCCTGGCCACTAACCGCTCACACTTGTCGCTCTACTCTCTTTCGAGGTCCATCTTAAGTCCTGGGCCCAGTGGCAACAGAGGAAAAGGAGGACACCCGTCTGGAAGATGCACTGCCACTCAATCTAACCTTTGCAAACACCCCGTTAACTAAGTTGAAAATTATCCACAGCATCTCTCGCCCTGGCACTTTTCATTAACTTTTGGACATGATCTGTCCGTAAACGTTTCAGTAACCCCTTTGTCCATTTGTGCAGCTTTGGGCTGGCCTGCTCTCGATCTACAGGTTTGCTAGCTATATGAATAATGACAGACAGGTTAAGATCCTCTGGTCCTTGCAGCCTGTCTCACACAATTGCGATACCTTGTACATCACAACATATACTCTACCCCACCCAAAATCATGTGATCTCCTGGGAGACAAAAAACCAGATTAAAAAACCCAGGCCAATTTGGGGAAAAAATAATCTGGGAATTTCTCTGATCCATCTAGGCAATCAAAACTAGTCCAGATCATCACTCGCTTTCTTTCCACGCTATCTGCAATCAACAGTTTCTTTCTGGGCCATGTTCTCCACACCACAACAGTAATACACCGGAGATTGGGAATGTCTAGGCCTTATTATTTTTACTTCTGTAGTTCTCAAGTGCATGTTCAGGTCCTCTGGTCGTTTCTGCGTTCAATACCATGAGCTATATAAAATGCACTCTTTAGTATGAGATCCTGCTCCTCCAACATTCGTGCTAAATCCCTTCATCCTGTAAGCCACACAACAGACAATTTCAGAGGTTTACATCCAAGTAATCCTTAAAACTGCAACGAGCAGGTAGTTCCTTAGCTCTACCAGAAATTGAAAGACTGTCTCACCCTCTGGCTGGTTTCTTCAATGAAACTTGAATCTCTCATTGACAACTTCTTGTCTCGGTCTGAAATGTCATTGTAAAATTTCCATAAGCTTTTAAAAATGTTTATCTGCAGGCTTTTCCAGGGATAAGAGATTTCTCAGAAGTGTAAAGTTTTTTAAATTTTAATAACAGTCAGTGAACACAAAGGCCTACTTGCCCCCCTTGATCCCGTTTGCAAAAAAAATTGTTCCACATAAGCTGGAAACTCAATTACTGTATAGTGATCACAAGGCACCAGAATACCAAAAGAAAATCTCTTCCTTGCTGCCATTTGAAGTATATCCCACCAGCTATACTTTCTTTGTTTCTAACTTACAATTACAGCAAACACACAAGGCAGATGTGTCTTCCATATCAAAAAGTGGAAAGATTTATCGAACAACTATTTATCCAGAAGCACTATTGCTCTTGATTCCACCTAGTGGCAATATTTAGTATTATCAATCATAAATTTAATGCAGTTATTCTTTGTAAATGATAACTAAAATTGCATTCTGTAATTGCGATTCTAAACTAGTGCACTATTCTCCCTTTTTATCCTGTCTTTTCCTTGGAGGTGGTGACTCATTCTGGAGCGTAGTTACTTACACAAGTTAGCCAGCCTCTGGTATCTCACTCAAGTGACCTTGATGGTGAGTTTCAACAAGCTATTCATTCATTCATGCATGGCATCACAGTAAACCTCGATTTGATCAGGAGTTGCATCCTTGATTAATACTTCTCCTCCATCTCTGGGCACTGAATCCAAATCTAGCATCCCCACTACCACCCTGGCTAGAATCAGGTAACTCACAGATGAACTTGTTGTTTAGCAGATGTTGTTTGCATCATCTGAGATAAAACTTAAGTTAAAAAAAAGTACTCCCACCCTTCCCAAAATGTATAAATCAAACCGTAGATATAATGAGAAATAATCAATATTCACCAATGATTAATAGATCATGGTGCTCTATTGACTTGGTGTGGCTGCGTAACTGGTACACTTCTTGGCCTAATCAAACACATCAATTGGACTACGAACAGGGCAAGTTATTTTCTAGGTGTGGTAACTTAAACAATAAAGCACTTCACTAGGTTGCAGATAACATCTATATTTATCCCATTATCCCCAGTCCTTGGTTTCTTGGCTATATTTCTGCTTCTAATCATCTGTGGCCTGTTGCAGCACCTCGTGTATTTTATTCATTTTACGTTTGGTAAATTTTAAGTAAAAATTTTTGTTTAAATTAAATGACAATTACTTACCATAGGCAAGGTCTTCCTCATTCATCGAATGAAATGTTAGGTGGAGGTTGAGCTACATTCAAATACTGAGGAAGATTATACCTACAGAAAGCAATCTAACATTCTTCCTCATTCATTCTGCCTTGGCATGCAAAGAAGAACCGTATCAGAGGAATGCAGTCACAGGAGGTGGCATCCTAAAGAACCACATGTTCACAATGATAGTTAGCAAAAGCACGCAAGTTATTCCAGGTAACAGTTTTGCGGATAGTGTTGAGAAAAAGTCAGTGTAGTGGCTTATGAACTGATCATGGCATTGCTCCGACATCTCTGGTGGCTCCATGAAGTGTCATAAGGAGATACATCTCATGACCCAATACTCTTCCTTTAAACTGAAGGATATGCAGCAGTGGATGAAATATCAACATTCTGATTGCCAGAGATGAAATTAAGGCCTCATTTTGGCCAGGACAAGTATTCTAACAGAAGGTAAAGTGGCCCTACCACCAAAACATGAATTTCATTAACTCTACCTGCTGAAATAAGGGTGAGCTAGGAGCAATGTAAAGTTGTGAAACACCATAGATTCAAACAGTTCTGATAGTCAGTTTCTTCAAAATCAGATTCAAGTTCCAGTCAGGAGTTACCTGGTGAATAAGCAATTTCATTTTCCAGACACCATGGGCTGGATTTTTACCAGCCCTGAGGCGGGTCTGGAGGCACGACTGCTGGGAAAATTTAAAAAAATGGGAGCGGGACCCGAACCTGCTCCCAACCCATCTTCCCGGGAGTCGGGTACCCGATTTGCGCAGGGACCCGGCTCCTAGCGGCGGGAAGAGGATTATAGCCACTTAACTGCCTGTGAACAGGTAGTTAACAGGCAGTTAAGAGGCTTTTTCCCCATTTTGAGACTTCTGCTGCGGGCTTCCTGATGTCGGGGAACCCGCCAGGGTAAGTGAGGCGTGATGTGGGTCTGTTGTAATGTTTGTGTTTGGATGACAGCTGCGGAAGTGGTGTGAAGGATGCAATGGGTCACTGGTGAGTATCAGAGGTAAGGAAATGTTGGGAATGTAATTTTTAATGTGTTTAGATTTTTTTCTGTAGGTGACAAGCTTTGAAGTGTTTGTGTGGCCTCTTTGGGAGAAGTGACAGATCGCTTCTGTACCCTCACCTGCAGCTGCCATCTGTTTTATCCTAAGGAGTCATCGGAGAGCCTGGGTGCAAGGGCTCACCTTTGTACAGTGATCGTCAGTGTTTGACATCACCTCAATGCTGTCAAACACTGTCAAAAATGAATGGTTCATGTCCCTTTAAGAAAACCGGCAGCTGAAGCGTCATCAACCGATGCCAGCTGACACCGGCTTTCCCTTAATTGGCCGGCCAGCCCGCAGGGCGGGCTTAACAAGGCCAATCAGGGGAAAATAGCGTCTGTGTGTCGGACGTTGCGGGACTAGAACCCGGAAGACAGCAGTCCCGCCCCCAACTCGTCTCAGCAGGTAAAATCCAGCCCCATGAATCTGGATAATGTTCCTCCACTGAATTTAGTGTCAAAGGCAGATGGTACGGAGAAGTGGCTTCTACATGGATCCTCTGTACTTCAACTGCAATGGTAAACAAGACCGAATAGGTAAGACATCACACTTTCAAGGTTTTAGCTATGGCATTGGCACCAATTAGCAAACCTTTTCTGCTACAAGAGTTTCAATCATTAAAAGAAACAAATCTGGTTTCATCAGGGTTGTGTTTTTAAAGAGTTATAGGAAATGGAAGCTATGTGGATTGGTGAACCACATCTGGCCCCTTGTGAGAGATCAGAGTTGGATGATTCAAGAAGCAAACTTTTGTCTGCCAGTGAAGATTGCTGTCCTCCTGGAAATGATCCTAGTTATAAAAAGAAATACTTTACATTCTATCCCTCTCAACAAAACGGTTAATTTTGTTTTACACCCTTTTTGACTTCGGAAGACATTAAATCAATCCGTTCTGATGACAGGTCATTAACCTGAAACAAACTTTGTTTCTCTCTCCACAGTTGCTGCCCGACCTGCTGAGTATTTTCAGCATTTTCAGTTTTTATTACATGAAATCAAGGCCCTATCTGCCTGTTCTGTTGGACTTTAAAGATCCAATTACACTACTTGAAGAACAGCAGAGCAGATTTTCGTGCCATTCATCAATTGTTCTTTTGTGGGATCTTGAGGTGCACAAAGTGGTGACCACGTTTGCCTACATCAGTCACTGTTGTGATAGATGTGAAAATGTAAATCATCCTTTCAGAAATTCTGAAAAAGATTGATCTAGAAGACTAGAAAGACTTGCATTTATATACCCTTTCATGACCTCAGGATGTCGCAAATCGCTTTACAGCTAATGAAGTACTTTTGAAGCGTAGTCACTGTTGTAATGTAGGAAACACGGCAGCCAATTTGCGCACAGCAAGGTCCCACAAAAAGCGATGTGATAATGACCAGATAATCTGTTTGAGAGATGTTGATTGGGGGATAAATATTGGTCAGGACTATAGAGACTAAAGTGCTTGAAACATCAAAAGGACAATAAAAATGTATTGTTTTTCCTGTGTGCAAAGGCAACAGCCATGACTGGTACTGATGACAGTAGAAAAAGATTTAAGGGTGCAATTCAGAACTTTGTATACAATAGAGGAGGAAGACCACCTGATCAAAGCAGTTAAAACCCATTTGGTTCACCAATGTCCTTCAGGGAAGGAAATTTGCTGTCCTTACCCGGTCTGGCCTACATGTGACTCCAGACCCACAGAAATGTGGTTGACTCTTAACTGCCCCCTGAAAAGGCTTAGCAAGCCACTTATTCAAGGCGGCAGCTCACCACCATCTTCTCGAGGGCAACTAGGGACAGGCAATAAATGCTGGCCTTACCGGCGCCGCCCACTTCCCATGAATTAATTAAAAGGAAGTTATAGAATGGTTGCAAACTCCCAAAGATAGAATGTTTAAGTTTTTCCCATATTCTATTCTATTTTTATTTAGAGTTTGTACAAGTGAGGAAGAAGTTAAGTTAGACATTTAAAAATAATTCTACCCACTGAGTGACTTAAAAAAAAATCCAACTGCTCAGGAGTGGGAGGACAAGTAGATAAAGCTGTAAAAAAAAAAACTGGGATGTTAGGTTTTATAAATAGAAGCAGCGAGTACAAAAGCAAAGCGGTAATGCTAACTGAAAACAACTCATTGTTTAGGCTGCAGCTAGAATATTGGCCCAGAATTTGCAGTGGGTAATGACAGTGAACTACAGTACCAGCATTTGCCGTCGTTACCCCTCTGAAACTGACTACAACTTCAGGATTTAGCGCTTGCGCATCTAAACGTGGAAATCCTGGAGTTACGGTCATTCATGCACTGCTCCGACACTGGCTGCGCTGTGGACCCTTCTCCCACCACCTCCCTCCCTCCCCCCCCACAAATAGCCAGCAATCAGTGAAACTGATGAAAACTTGGGCTTTTCCGCAGTAATATCGCTGTTAAATACCCCACTAAATGTTAAGCCTTGTTGGATTAGGTGTAACTGGGGTTTTAATAGTGTATTGACTGCTAAACAAATGCTCAGGCGCTAAAAAAACTAATTTTTATATTTGTGGAGTGTCAAATTTCTCCATGATGATAAAAATAGCAACCTTTTTAAAGCTTTAAATAATTTTTTTTTAAGTTTGTTCATGATATTTCAGCTTCTATCTTATCCCCATGTGAAAGTCCCATCTTTATTTTGCTTTCTGTAGCATTTTTAAAAAGTCAGGATAAAAGCAGCTTCTCATTTCCTGGTTTCATGTATGTGAGAATTCTTCAAGGTGATTGGCTGCTTAGATAGCTTGTTGCCTTCACTGCAGTATTGCCATAGGAATCCCCCATTAACAGCGCTGCAATCAATTGAACGCTGAAAAAGGCAAGCTTCTCGCCACAGAGATCGTGGGCAGCTTTCTTCAAGGGCAAGCGGCGAGCACCTTTGCTTCACCACTGACCGCAAATTAGGGGGCCCATTGTGTCCAGTTTGGAGTGCCTTTCTTTAATAAGAACGTCAAGGTGAAGGAAAGGGTGCAGAAGAAATTCACTAAGATGATTCCAGGGATGAAAGGCTTTAGTTATAAGGGCAGATGTGAGAAACTGGGGCTCTTTTGATTTGAACAAAGAAGATTAAGAGGAAATCTGATAAGATGTTTAAAATTATAAGAGGCTTTGGCAGGATAAATAGGGAAAATCTATTTCCACTGGATGGTGAGTCGGTAACTAGAAGGCACAAAATTAAGATGAAGGGAGAGATTGGACAAATTTTCTTTTTACGCTTAAAGTTGCTAGGACATGGAATATCCTACAAGAAACAGTAGTGATAAAAGCTTTGGAAAGGGAAGTGGATAAATATACACACACACACACAGGGAAGTGGATAAATATAAACACACACACACACACACACACAATAAAAAGGAAATGGGGAAAGGGCAGAGGTTTGGACTAAGTGGAAAGCTCTTTCACAGAATCAGCTCAGATGCAGTGGGCTGAATGGCCTGCGTTTGTGCTGTAAGATTCTCATGAAGACCAAGTGGCATGTGCTACAACAGCTTTCTTTTAAATCAATCAATGTTAGACTGGTATGCACAGTTTCATTGCAGTAAATCAATGTACCCAACAGTTTTAGAAGCTAATAACTTTTATTTCCCAGGTCAAGTTTTATTCCTTTACAGCAAATACATAATCTCCACACCGTGTCCAAGGCCCAACCATCTTCAGCTACTTCATCAATGACCTTCCCTCCAACATAAGGTCAGAAATGGGGATGTTCGCTGATGACTGCACAGTGTTCAGTGCCATTCACAACTCCTCAGATAATGAAGCAGTCCATGCCCGCATGCAACAAGACCTGGACGACATTCAGGCTTGGACTGATAAGTGACAGGTAACATTTGCGCCACAGAAGTGCCGGGCAATGACTATCTCCAACAAGCAAGAGACTAAACACAGCCCCTTGACATTCAATGGCATTACCATCGCCGAATCCCCCACCATTAACATCCGGGGGGGGGGGGGGGGGGGTCACCATTGACCAGAAACTTAACTGGACCAGCCACATATATATTGTGGCAACAAGAGCAGGTCAGAGGCTAGGTATTCTGCGGCGAGTGTCTCACTTCCTGACTCCCCAAAGCCTTTCTACCATCTACAAGGCACAAGTAAGGAGTGTGATGGAATACGCTGCACTTGCCTGGATGAGTGCAGCTCCAACAACACTCAAGCTCGACACCATCCAGGACAAAGCAGCCCGCTTGATTTGCACGCCATCCACCACCTTAAACATTCACTCCCTCCACCACCGGCGTACCGTGGCCGCAGTGTGTACCATCTACAAGATGCACTGCAGCAACTTGCCAAGGCTTCTTCGGCAGCACCTCCCAAACCCGCGACCTCTACCACCTAGAAGGACAAGGGCAGCAGGCGCATGGGAACACCACCACCTCCAAGTCACACATCATCCTGACTTAGAAGTATATCGCCGATCCTGCATCATCGCTGGGTCAAAATCCTGGAACTCCCTACCTAACAGCACTGTGGGAGTACCTTCACCACACAGACTGCAGTGGTTCAAGGCGGCGGCTCACCACCTTCTCAAGGGCAACTAGGGATGGGTAATAAATGTGCTGGCCTTGCCAGCGACGTCCACATCCCATAAAAACGAATAAAAAAAAACAAACATTGAGATGGTTTATAGACAACATATAACAATCTGAGGCCAGAGTTTCCGCTTTGGGTGCAATTGGCAATCCGGGCGCAAATTGCGCTAGTTTTGAGACGTATTTTTTTAAACTCAAGTTTCCGCTCAAACTCATTTGCATATAGCCGAATGTAAAATCTGCCATGAGCGCGTGCAATCGGGCAGCTTTTTAGGATGTAATTTTAAAAAAATGTTTCTGCATTAAAAAATATTCCGATATAATTAAGACTGGTAACCTGGTGCAGCTTTATTAAAACAGCTCAAAATGGGTTTATCACAAAAAAATAAGCATTTCAATCAGTGTCTAGTCCACCACCTGTGAGTCACCCAATTTTAAATAACTGAAAATGACTTTAAAAAAAAACCTACACAGAACCATTTACATTAAAAACATTTTTTAATGTGCACCAAAGTCCTTGCGCCTAAATAAGCCTCCTCAAAGACCGGCAAACGGGCGCAATTAGCGGAAACGTGCCATGGTGATTAATTCAATGTATTGTCGGACTACTGCAGCGCTACAATGTACAAAGATCACATTTCCATAAAGGTGGGAGCCTCGTTACCACTTAGCTTAAAATCTAATGACGGAGCCACTCACGTGACAGAGGAGCCCGTTCTCCCACCGCTGCTCAGGTGGAATTTAGCTGTTAACCCACTGAGCACCCATCAAGTTCATATGCAACATTTTGTCTGATCTTTTCACAAGACATACCTGCCACAACAGCTTGTACTTATGCAACCAATCACACATCCAAACCACCATTTTGAGCGGTGCAGGTAGGCGTTAGTAACACAGGTGCCATTAACTTTGAAAAGCACCAGCAACAAATATCAAAATTAAAAATGTGTTCTGAAATGACGGCTGAATTCCATCATTGAATAAGATAGTTGGAAATGAAATTCTATTGCAAAATTTATATTACCTCAATTAAATATTAGAAACTAATTATGTAAGATACTAGTTTAGATGCAGCCAAATCTTCACTGTCAGTTCAAGCGAGGACATTAAATCAGTGCTCTTGCAACTGATTTGCGAATATTTCTAAAGGTGGTGGGGTAGAAATACATTTGAGACATTTCATCACAAAGAAGTCATGTTTGTCTTTGCTCCCAAGCTTTGTTTTCAGAACTTTTGTTCCTGAAAATCAGAGAAGTAAAAATGTTTCAACTCATTTTAAAATGTTCACAAGCGACAAAGAAGCTGAAAATAGGAGGAAAATTGAAGGCATTTAAGGATTTTTCAAATTGAAGACACATCCATCAATGGCCCGTATTTTCCGATCGCAGACCTCCCGCATGCGGAGGGCCTGTGATCTCAAAAATCAACGCCCTTACTTGCGAGATCCCGGGACGCACACACTTCCGATCCTGGGCCTCTCCAAACTCCAAGTGCGCAGGGCCCACGTATCCCAGAGACGCAGGTAGTTCGCAGCGTCCCTGGGGTCACGTGGGCCATGGGGAGCCAATCAAAGAAAGGAATCTCCCTTCATACACTTGACAGGCAGACCTGTCAAATATATGAATGGAGATCACCCCAAAAACACTAAAATAAGTAATTAAAAATTAAAAAAAAAAACATTTTTAAAACGACTTGAAATTACAATAAATTAAATATTTTAAACAAAAATTTAAATTTTTGAAAAAGGGGGCTAAAAATAAACTTACCCTTTTTAAAGTATTTTTAAATGATAAATCAGTGAAAATTAAAAAAAAACTTTTTTCAACTCTTATCCTGGTAAAAGCAGGCGCAAGAATTGTAAGGGTTTTCTGCGGGCGGAGGGTCTCCAAAAAGCGGAACTATCCACCCGCAGAGGCCCTTCTCCAGGGCAGCCGGAGGATCTGTCAAGAGCATTCTTGACAGATTGGAAATGCTGATTTTCAGTGCATGCCTGAAACCGGCATTTCCGATGTCCCTATGGGTGGGTACATACCCACCCATAGGGATCGGAATATCTGGGCCATTATCAAAGAATAGCATTATAATGAGCAGACATCCCAAATGATGCATTCACCATATAGTAAAATAAGCTCCCTGCAGTAATGCAATCAACAGCTTAAAGGATTAGCTGTCCAAGGCAAGGTTAACAGCAGTGAAGAATGTTTTTGATTCATTGTGTGCTATACACTGTGGTTATAACCAACTTGTGTGTTGCTTAGGAATGTATGTGGAATTGGCAGCTGTCTTCAGAATTAATGCTTCACTAGTCAATTTCCTGTGGCCTAAATCGGAGAACATGGTCATCCTCTTACCTGTTGCTACCTCTCGCTGTCTCTCCTCTTTTCTGCTACTTCTCTTAACTCTTTTTGCTTTCGGTCTTTTTCTTCTTTTCTTTTGGGTGGGAGGTGGTGGGTGGTATGGCAGGGGAAGAATCCAACAATAGTTGCTGGCTGCATTTGGCCGAAATATCTTGTGCTTCTCCCAACCCCTCGCTCCAATCAAGCCACCTGACCCTTCCGCTTCCTAACACCCCCTCAACTCTGATCACTACCCTCGTTTCCCTTTGAATTATCCTCTACACTCCTGTATCCTCCCCACCCGACTCCACTGTCACTCACTTCACCTTTAACCTTCCAAAACTCTTCCCCACACCCACTCACTCTCAAGGGTGGTTGCCAATAGAACGGAGGACCCCTTACACTCCGAGGGGAATATTTTGGGGAGTCAGCGTGCACGTTTGGTGGCAGGTTGGGTGGGATAAAAAAATTGACAGCGGGTAGGGAACCAACTATCAACCCGTCGCCACGTTAGTTTCCCAGATGTTGGGTCTGTCAGTGCTGAACAGACCAGACACCAAGCAGTGGGGGGGGGAGGACAATTTAGGTGATTAAGAGCTTGTTAACAGCCGGTTGGAGAATTTTGTGCTCACTAACATTTTACAAGGTCGCCCATGGGGTCCACACTGCTCGAGGAAGACGTCTGGTAAGCAGGTCAGGAGTTGCGTCACCATGAAATGATCTCTTTACTTGACAGCTGCAAATGTGGTATAAAAGCTCCCATCTCACAGCTGTTCACTTTCCAAGCTCCAAAGCTGTTGCTTACTGCATTTGGAAGACAGATTGAGCTTTATGCAGGTTGCAAGTGTTTTGAGTAAACTCTGTATCCAGTGTCACCTCATTGGAACAATCTCTCTCACCACTGGCAGATCACTTCTGTCATCTCAACTTTCTCTGCCATCTATTACATCAGCATCCGTTCCCCTTGAAACTATCTCACCTTGGTCCTCAGAATCCCACTACGATCAGCCCCAACATCAGCAGCACCAACAACACCAACCTTCCCTGTAATCAGCTGATGCAGCACAGGACACAGGGCATCAGCCCCTGACCACATTGCTGCCCAGGATGCCAGGGATGGCCTCACCATGGCCAGATTTACTTCGGTTGATGCTGTACACCCTGGCTGCCACATGATGCACCAGGTTGGCACCACCCCACACCAACTATACAGCATCCCTACAATGCCCAAGCCATTCCTTTCACACTCATCACCATTATGGGGTTACCATTATGTCTCAACATTCACTTCCAAAGGTGCACACAAATCTGTGCAAGAATGCAAAGTGTTGATAATAAAGATTTCAATGTTTGACAGCTCATTAACGGAAACTTCACATGAACATTGCATAAAACACCTTGTGTGTTGTTAGTTGGTATGATTGGACTAGGATGAGGGTACGTGTGAGGGGTGGCTAGTAAGATGGGGAAGTGAAAATGTTGATAGAGATGGATGGAGGTGCAAGGTAAGTTGATGTAAGGATGTGCAGGAGTAGGGTAGGGAAGGCAGAGTGATGGGGATGTGATGAGTGGCACAGCAAGATAAGGGTGAGTGTGGCTTTGCAGTAACGTTTCGTGATCTACTGAGATCATTGAAACTTTTGCGCCACTGCAGCCTGGTCCTCCTGATGACATCCCTGCTTGTGCCCTCCTGTGCAATGTGCAACCAGGCTGCATTGGTCTCCTCGGGAGGTCTCTTCCACCTATGGGAAGGGAAGAGAACCTCCCTGCGTACTGTGACTCCCTCCATAAGCATATGGAGGGAGTAATGGGAGAGCCTGGGTGCAGCCGTGCAACCTGTGCAGTGCTCGTCAGTGTTTGCAGCACCTCAATGCTGTCGAACACGGACAGCACAACTGTCAAATTAAATTTGCGCATGGTCCCTTTAAGGAAACCGGCTGATGACGCGTCATCAAATGACGTCATCAGACCTGCTTCCTTTTAATTGGCCGGGAAATGCGCTGGGTGGTCTTAACATGCCCAATCATCATAAAATCATCTGAGCGGGCTGGAGCCAGCAGCGAGGTTGGGACCACCATGAACCCGCCGAGGTAGGCAAAATCGCGTCCTCAGTTTCCCTCCTCCCCTCCCTTTCTGTTTCACTTAAGATTTTGTTTGTTTTCAAAAATACTCAAATTAGAATAAGGAAAAACACTGTCTGTCTTTCTCTCCCTCTGTCTCATAGGTGCTAGAATTTAGAATCTTTATCTCTCACGTATATGTAATTAGCTTTGACCTTCTCTGTAAACAAAACATGGGTGGAGATAATAAGTTGGCTTCAAGATTCAACTGGTGGGTTTTTTTGAAAATTGAAGTACAGTAAACTCTTTCGTATCCGGCACCTACGGGACCGGGATGGTGCCGGTTGATGAAAAATTCCAGATGAGAGAGGTAGGCAATTTTTAAACACAAAAAAAATTAAAACCACGGACTAACTCGGCCACCGCGAGAAACTCTTGACTCGGAAAAATGAAAAATGGATGGATTCGGCAAGATTACCGGTTATCTATTTTGCCAGTTATTAAATAATTCCGGATGATTAAGTGCCGTTTAAACATGAGTTTACTGTAACAATAAATGAAGAAATATACAGAGGAAGTAACTTTCATCTTTACCACCTGGGCGGTAACATGGCAGAGCAGATCACATACTCATTACAGAAGTCTGGAAAATTTTTATCCCATTAATTTCTGCCAACATTTACTAAGTAAATTGCTATGTAAACATTTGTCATTAAATATTGTTAAATCAACTGCGACAGTGTAGTTGCAGGTTGTAGTCACTAGGTGGCTCTAGGTAGAGAGTTTCTAAACTCTCACTCCCAATTCTGTCACGATAGTGTACTAAAGAAAATATATTCATTAACTGGCTGTGGCCAAAGGCAATTTACTAGGAATTAAATAAAAGTACACAGAGTGATTTCAAAGCAGCAATGTGATATTGGAGCTCAAATAATGGTTCTAAACTGGCTGTGAATTACTCTTGTGATTTATAATATATAAAAGATGTGAACAATTTCAGAAAAAAATCTACTTTGCTTATCTGATATGGAGGACACGTGACAACTATACACTAAGTAATTAGAACAGACCCGGAATTGATAATTCAAGCAATCATACTTGGCTTCTGATCACTTGTGATTATTTAGTCATAAATATTAGTGTGATTATTTTCATAAGGCAAGCTCAAAATTAATTAAACATTTGCAGCCTGAATAAAGATTCTGCGTCAATAACAACTCAAATATTGCCGTACACAATTAAAGAGTATTTACTCTGGAGATTAAGAAAAGGGCTTTGAAGTGAAGCATGCTGAGATCACAGAAACAGAATAATAATTTTTCAAAATGGCATCCTTACATAAAACAGCCGCTATTTTTAAAGATTTAATTAGTAACAAATAGCAGTTTAGTCTCAAGTGTTCTTCCCAGGGGTAACTGCATTGAGATTGAGCCAATGTTTTCCATTAGAAACCTTTACATAAATTCCAGTCTAACATCATAGCATTTTTGGATACTAAGGGAATCAAGGGATATGGGGATAGGGTGGGAAAGTGGAGTTGAGGTAGAAGATCAGCCATGATCTTATTCAATGGCAGAACAGGCTCAAAGGGCCGAATGGCCTACTCCTGCTCCCATTTCTTATGTTCTTATTTTATAATTTCTTTCTTCATTTATTTTTGTGCTCATCAAGGTGAGAGAAGTCAATACCGTAGGCTGGAACATTTCCACTTTTTGTTTCTAGTGCTTGCATCAAAAAGGCAATGTACAGTAAATCTCCCTTTACTCTGCCCCAACAATGTGTTTTCATGCTTAACTTCATAACAGCAGTCCAATTATGTCAGTATGAATATTATTCATTTCCAACGCAGTTATCCTCTGGACCTTAGAGTGACATTCCCAACCAGTGGATATGGGAGGTGGACTTAGGGCCACAAATAACTTGGTTGGGAATGTTCAAGCTCAATTAAATTAGCGGAGACTTTCCTATCGTCAGTGTGGTGTGGATTCAAACGTGAAAATACGGTTTGTCACTCAATTCCATACCGTATACCACTATTAATTCTGATAGCTAATAAATGGATGCCATGTTAAAAGTGTTCTTGCGTTGATAACCGTGAAGCTATGCATAATGTCAAAAACCATTACCACCTCTGCATATTTAATATTACAATTTGTTGTCTTCAATTCAACTGACAATGAGGTATGGCTGAATTTGAACCAATATCTGATGTGATTATAGTATCTATATTACAACAGTGACTACACTTCAAAAGTACTTCATTGGTTGTACAGCGCTTTGGGATAGACAGATTTTTGGACTCTAAGGGAATCAAGGGATATGGGGATCGGGTGGGAAAGTGGAGTTGAGGTCGAAGATCAGCCATGATCTTATTGAATGGCTCGAAGGGCCGTATGGCCTACTCCTGCTCCTAATTCTTTTGTTATGTTCTTATGGGACATCCTGAGGTCATGAAAGGCGCTATATAAATGTAAGTCTTTCTTTTCCAACATTTAATTGAGACAAGATAAATTTAATGAATTCAATTTTCACCAGTGAATTTATTCTGTAATAGCTTTCTTTTAATTTTTGATGATTTACAGGTGTTTTCCAAAATTACAAAAAGCTAAATGTGGGTGGATGTCCTTAGGATTTCATAAAATCATGAATGAAAGGATACTTTACAAACCAAGAAATCAAGAAAGATATACTCAAATTCAAACTGAATTGATTACTAACAGATGACAAAATTCTTTCTTTTTTATATAATGACTATTCAAATCACAGTGGTGGTGGCATCAATATTGTTCTGAAAGCATGGCTCTTTTTCCAGAGCAATATATTGGAGCACTGCAATGCGTCTAACCTATGCCATGTCTAACCTGACAGTACTTCACTCTGTCACGAGGGTAAATGAAGGAATTTTGAACAGGCCTCAGGGATATTTCACTTGCTACATGTCTAACTGCTGCAGATTTTGTCAGGAGAAAGCCAAGATTCAACAGTTTAGAGCAAGTGCAAAGACGTGAAAAGTTTTTCCATAACAACTCAAACTGCCAAATGACTATTCAACTGCAACTACAGGACCTTTTGGTGAATGCTATGAGGCCTTGTGCCCTCCAGAGTACACAGAACATGTCAGACAGACTGTAAATGACTACCAGACTCACTCTTGAACTCTGCTGTCTCTTAACAAAATAATGTTGACTGAGTTGTTGAGGCATTCTTGAAAAATTTTAAGGGTACAATTAACTAGCCAGGAAGAGAAGAAGAAAGGAAGTGCATTTTTGTAGCACCTTTCATGTCTGCAGGATGTTCCACAGAGCTTCACAGTCAATTAATTATTTTTGATGTGTAGGCAAATATGGTCACCAATTTGCACACAGCAATGTTAAACAAACAACAAATGAAATAAATGGTTAATCAATCATTTTGGGGGTGCTAGTTGAGGGATGAATGCTGGCCAGGACACTGGGACAACTGCCTGTTCGTCAAGTAGTGCCATGGGATCTTTCACGACCACTTGAACAGGGAGACGGGGCAGGTACATCTTGCATACAATTTGCCATGGACCATATTAGGTACATGCAATCTATAGGAAACCAGACATCATGGGTTGCTAGGGGCTGATAGGTTAGGCTGCAGCTCAGTTCATTTAATGAGTAAAGAATGTCATAGTAAATGCTTTTTGTCCATTTCTGGATCATTTCCTTTCAAATTTCTGCTGGCAATTAAGCTCTCATGAGCCTTTGTGCCAGTTGTTCATTACTGGCATCAATAGGTTTCCTAATGTGATTCGATTGAACTCATGTGTTTGAAAGAAAGGGAGGTCCTACACGGAGTGCCCATCATGTCAGGAAAGGCTGCACGAGAGGTGCTGGAAGACCTCCTGCTGGTACCTGCTCACCTACATCTGTAGAGAGGGGTAACAATACCTCACTTTGGTAGAAACATAGAAGATAGGAGCAGGAGTAGGCCATTTGGCCCCTCGAGCCTGCTCCGCCATTCAATGAGATCATGGCTGATCATCCAAATTCAGTACCCTGTCCCTGCCTTCTCCCCATATCCCTTGATCCCTTTAGCCTTAAGAAATATATCCAACTCCTTCTTGAATACATTTAATGAATTGGCCTCAACCGCCTTCTGTGGTAGAGAATTCCAGAGGTTCACCACTCTCTGGGTGAAGAAATTCCTCCTCATTTCTGTCCTAAATGGCTTACCCCTTATCCTTAGACATACTACTGTGGAGACTCCTCTCCCTAAAAGACATCGTGACAGCAGACTCCGATGGCATCACTAAGATACGAGAATGCTCGGCTAATTGTTACGGTAGATGGTTCTTCAGCAGCATCCCAATCACAGTACATTGTGTTTTATGTGGTACTACATGAAAGAAGGCATGCCAGGGTAATCGTCAGGCAGCAGTGCCTCAATGGCACATCTGCCAATATGCCACAAGCCATATTTGCAGGCACTGTTGCATCTACCTGGCAATGGCTATGGGGAACTGTCTTCTCAGGGACCAGGTTAGCAAATAGGCAGAGCTTTGCCATCTGCTGCAAGGGCACTTACAGCTACCATGTGGAATAAGGCTGGCATATGCAGTGGCTACAACAGTCGGCGATGGCCTCAAACGTCTGTCTCTTTGAATGCCTGTTACAATGTTGACCTATGGGGATGGTACCATGGAGTAGCAGAGGGCAACGCTCCAAGCAACCACCTCATGCAGCAGCACCTCGACTTCAGCAGCCATCAAAAAGCTGAGGTGCTGGATTGCTCCAACACTAGAGACTCATGCCTATAAGTAGGGCTCACTTTTGCCTGCTGCTTCTTATTCTTCTGCCCCTTCAGCTTTAGCAAAGGCTGCTAATAGGCTGAGATGACACTTGAAGCAGTTCAAAGGCTTCTGATTTGGTATTCCCTATTGCAGCATTCATGCTTAATTGGCCCTATTCCATTAAATTTCACTTACAAATTTTCATTCCCACCATCATGTTCTCCCTAAATCCATCCAAGTCTACACTTTGAACTATGAATAATTATACAAATGAACTTATGCCAGAAAGTTGAATGCTTTAGACTGTCCTGCTCTGACATGGTTTGAAACAGTCTTTAACCAACTTATGTCTGATGCTTCTCTAAATATTGGCACTTCTTAGAGAATTTGCATTGCTTTCGTCTGTTACTTGCCTCCTTTTTTATATATATTATTTGTTCTCAAGAAGTGGACTCAATTGTCCTAAGAGAAGGGGAGCCTTCTTTAGCACTAAGAATCAACCATGTAGTATGGAGGAGTGTCGCACATAGGCTGGACTGGGTACGTCACAGTGTTGTTAAAACAATCTGACAGCTTTAATATTCATTATTTTTCCTGGTCCCAGCCTACAATTTACAAGATTTATTGAATGCAACTTGCAATGGAAGAATTTGAATTCACTACTTCTGGATTGTTATTGCAGTACTCTAACCAAGGCACAACTGAATCCTGGAATTCCCCAAGTCACTTTGGGCTCACGTGGAGTATAAATCGGGTTTCTCATAAGTGATTATGAATCTCAAAGGCTTCAATAAGACCAGGATTTGCTGAACCATTTATTTCTGCTGAAGATATCCCTACTAGATAGCCCTCCAAGTACAGATTGCTGCTAGAATGCTGTTACAGCAGAAAAACTGAATGCTAAAAATCAGGCTAAATTGCATTATTTTGTATTAGTAAATTAATCTGTTGATATTGAACGCCTGGGAGTTTCTGCTAGGACGCGCCCTTTGTTCACGCGCAATTCGTCCAAAATCGGCCAAACCAGCATAAAAGAGGAACTTCAAGTGCAAATTACATAAAGCGCAAATTGAGTTTGCGCGATCTTTTGCGCTAATTTAAAAACATCGTGCTAGGAGCCAGCCCACCCTCAAAACTGGCCACGCCTCCAGATCATATTAATCACCATTGCAAGGTTCCGCTAATTGCAGCCGTTTGCGAGCCTTCGAGGAGGCTCTTAGAATTAAGCGTTTTATGTTTTAGTCGCAAGGACACGAACAGGCACCTTTAAAAAAATTTTTTTTTTTTTTAAATTTACTAAGCAACTGACTACTGTATACTTTCTTGACTAATCTCTCAACCTGTCCAGATACCTCTGCAACTGGTCTCCTGTTCCCTACTAGTTACAACCCTTTGCAATTTGGTATCACTGAGACATTTGGAGAACTTTTTTTTACCTTCCATTCCTCCAAATAATTAAATGTACTCCAAGAACAATGGACCCAGAACTCATTCCTTATGGTAACCACTAGTCACCTTTTTTCAAGTTGATGCTGCCTTTAACAGCTACCCTTTGTATTCTCTTATTCAACCAATTAGTTATCCATTTCGAAGGCTTTCTTGTTATCCTGTGCCTTTCTACTTTGTAGAATAATTTCTACTTTGTAGAGCAACACACAGCATATTCTTTCGGTGCAATAATAATAGAAATGGTTGTGATGTAATTTATCCTAATGGGACCTACACACCTATCCATTGCAACAGCTGGACAAGTTGGGCCAGAGAATGTGATTTAGTCCATTACTCGGTTTTATCAAATCTGAGGTATTTTGCCGTGGTAATCACCATTCCAAGATAAACTGATGCATGTTTCCTTCCTAACTAATTTACATTCAGCTGCCTGGCTTTTGCACCAGTGAAACTAGTTTCAAAACTGAATATGAAACTACAAGAGATAATTAAAGCACAGTGCATAATGATAAAACTGTAACTAATAATTAACAATGAACATACTTTTGTATTAATTACAAGCATAACCCATACATTTGTCGAGGCTGAGTTTCTACAATTCAATATGGCTTATTAAAAGTACTGCATACACCACTAATGACAATTTAAAAAACGCCTGTAGCTTACTTTATTGCACAGTTTAAAGCACATAACTAAACAAACCTACATTTAGATTTTATACTCAATAAATGACAACTTTAAAACTAAAATTAACTTTTGAGGCAACTGTCATATACTTGTTGCACTATGGAGTCTTGTTTATTCTTAGGGTTCAAATGCAATTTTAAACTTTCGTATCAGGAAATTTGCATTCAGCGTTTCATATATAGTACTCTCATCTCAAATGCCTATGCCTATTTATTGAAGCAGTTCCATTAAACCCTACATCTGAACAAATTTAAAATTAGATTGAAACTATACTACAAATGGCAGCAAACTACATCTTGTTTTGCACAGTAAACTATATTTCTTTGATTTAGTCACATCTTTTAAAACTGAAATTCTTTGAACAAAACACAAGCACCACATAAAACTCAAAGAATCTTAGCAAAGCTAATATATTCCTAAAATTGATAGAAAAGCAACATTCAAACTTATTTACAAACCAGAATTTTATGTAGCACGGAGGACATCTGCATCACACCCACTATTTTTAAAGGGGTGAGTGAATGAAGCTAAGCTGGAGCTCCTTCTTACATTCCACTGTTAAGCCATCGACAACTTTCTTGGACAAGAGTTCAAGACGTCCTTTGGAATGGTTATGGCAAACAACAGGTTTCCCCTAGTTGTTCTAAACTAGGATGCATTGACAAGCAGTGCTACTTTGTAAGCCAATAATTTGACGGTTGATTCGATCAAAAGTGATGCCAACAAAACTTCAAATGCAACATGCTGCTGTTGAGAGTCCCCATGAACAGATATGAAACTTTAGCAAATCAAAAAATAGCTTATTGGCTTGGATTTTGCAGCGGTAATGATGGCAAAACTGCCGGCGTTCACAGTCATTACCCCTCTGAAACTGACCATAACTTCAGGATTTAGTGCGGGCGCAGATAAATGCAAAATCCTTAAGTTGAGGTCAGTCATTCCCTGCTCCGCCACAAGCTGTGCTGTGGAACTCCCCAGAGCCAGTAATCACTGAAATCATTTGAACTGATGAAAACTTCCCCTTTTCCTAATATCACTGTTAAAAATCCCATAAAAAGTTAAGCCTTGTTGAAAGATTGACTGCTGAACAACTGTTCTGACCCTGAAAAACTAATCTTATATTTGTAGAATGTCAAATTTCTCCATTATGATAAAAATTTAGATTTTTAAATAATAAAAAAATTTAAATTTTTTAAAGTTTGTTTATGATATTTCAGCTTCTACCTTAACCCCATATGTATGTCACAATCTTCATTTCGCCCTCTGTAAAAATTTTTTTTAAAAAAGGGAATGATAAATGCTGCTTTTTATTTCCTGGTTTGCTGTCTAAGAATTCTTCGATGCGATTGGCTGCTTAGACAGCTCGAAACCATCACTGCTGCTGTATGCTGGAAATTCCCTATAGGACAGCGCTACAAGCAAATTAACATTGAGAAAGCTAAAGTTCTCACCACAGAGATCGTGAGATCTGTGTGGGCAGCTTTCTTCGAGGTCAGCGGCGATCGGCGTTGCTTCGCCGCTGACTGCAAATTCCAAGTCATTGTTATTTTCCCCACAGAAATGTCTAGAGAGATGAAAGGCTCATAACATTGTTTGTATCACAAAAAGTTATAGGAGGTAATTCGGTAAAGGGTACAATGTTTTGTTGTAGGACCATGAGGGCAAGAATTAATTTACATTTTATAAATTTTCAATGAGCTCCACAAATACACACTCTAAACTGTTACAAGAGTGGGTGCTTTTGAATGCAACAAGGTGCTTTCAATCCTTTTTATTCAATTTAATACAACACCAGCAACAACAAAATACTAAAAAAAATTAATTAAAATATTAACCAAAATTTCTACAAAATTTGAGTCAGTAGTACTTTTGGGATTTTAGCTATTATAACATGCATGCTACTGTTGTCACGGTACATCACTAGCAAAATTGGGGAAAAAAGTTAGTTTTAATTTTTTTGTACACTAATCAGCAACTGTGACAACTGTTCAGGAAGCACAATATAAACACACATTATATGAAATGGTGAAGACACCTTGTTCCACTATGGTTAATAAATATAAAGAAAAATTAAATACAATGGCATTTCTGTATGAAATCATACGAAAACAAAAAGTATTCATTTACAAATATGTTCCATTTAATTTAAAGTCTTCAAATGTGGTTTTCAAAGCAGCTGTGAACTTTAAATCACCAACTATGTTCTACCAAAACTGTGGTTTGCTATACATTTTTTCAACATACAAAAGTAATAATTAAAAAAAACCTTTTATTTGTCAACTTAAAGGAGCAGCACGTCCTGGGTCAAGGTTGGTTAGAGACAGAATCGCTAATTATTATTATTCTACTGCTAACACTCAGCCAAGTACGCCTACATGAAAACAATAATGGAAAATCAGAAGTCTTCTTGCTTAGGTAACACCAGCACTGTCGATTTGGTTGGGAAAAGGGCACTGCAGCTGTACATACATACCCAGTTGCAGTATAGAAGAATATTAGTTCTTCCTTGGGGAAGTGTAGAGGCTGTATTGAGGATGTGCTTTAATAATCATATAATATTAACTTATAAAAGAACTGACACCCATAAGAGGGAGGAGGGCAAGTAATAATTAATGTTAAAAAATAAAACATGCAACGTACTGCTCCTTTAACACGTTCATTTTTTAAAATTACAATCCTGTGTTGGAAAATTAGAATTGAGGAAAAAAGCCATGTAACATGGCAGTGTAGAGTAGTCCCCTGCAAAAAGCTATAGTTACATGCTTCAAGTCTCAAAACAGTCAGACATTCAAATCTACCAACCATATGTATAATGTACATCAGATTTCTGGATGGTTGATGCAATGCCTTGTGGCAAAGTACAGCACTCGGGAGCAGAAGAGGCCGACATGGTCAGACTCGTCTTGCACACTGAAAGTTACTCCTGGAAGCCGCGCTTGGAGCACCACTGCTGTCTGAACCACATAAACGTTGCTTGCAGCTCATTCCGTCAGAGATAACTTGATGCTGAGTCAGGCTTAAAGTGTAGCTGAGCCAAGAACAATTCTCAGAGTACCTGACGTTATTATGTGAGATTGGGATAGATTTTAACTTTTACTGCCGCGCAGAAAACTGGCAGTAGTGGATTGGCCGCCTGTTATATACACCGCTGGATTTTTCTTTCCATCAACTTCAACAGAAAGGAAAATCGGGTAGGGTGGGGTGGGATGTATAACAGACAGTTGATTCTCAACTGGCAGTTTTCCACCCAATGGTGAAAGTTAAAATCAATCCCATCATGTCTAAAATCTTGCTTTAAAAAGCAGCTCAACATCAGACTGGCTACCTGCTATCAGGAGCTTATGAAGGACCACCGACCTCAAATGCTTTGACAAATCATTCCAGCTCTTTCAATACGAAGGATGCTTTTATGCATAAACAGTTCACAAGGTACAAGCAAACCTAAACTACAGGAAATTGCAAAAAGGGCGTGGGGAGATACAATTGTAACTAAAAATGTATTGTAAAATATAAATTATCCTCATTACCTGAAATACATCTTAAGTGACCAATGAATGGGATTGCTACCCTTTTTAAAAAATGAACTGAAATAAAAGTATTGTCATTCTGTCACAAGTTTGTTTGTTTACAGAAAAATAAATTCACCTTCAAGTATACAAAAAAACAGAAACAGAAGCGGTTTTCAAAATAAGTGAACAATAATCACCCAGCGCAAAATATGAGTGACCAACTATATTTTTGGGAAGCTTTAATGTCTTGATCATATCATACCACAATATTAAGTATTGTAATACGAATATGGCATCTGGTGACTTCATGTTGGGTTTCCATTCAACTACAGTTCAATTTTACCCAATTTTATTATGTTTGAACTGGAAAAGTATAGTTTAAAGCAATCTGTCACACTATGAAGTGACAGTAAAGTAAGTCATGTTCACTATTATAGTCATATCTCACAGAGACTAATGACTGGCCCTATTCTGATTGCTATGAATCAATGCAAAGTCTCTATTCCTTCACAAACTTATATACACAATTGGACTGTCACATTAAAGTGTGCACTTAAGATAGAGTCCAGTTCAAATATAATTTAATGGAAGCTCCAGTACATACCACACAGAGTTTACAGATGGGTCATTGTTGTTTACATGCAGAGAGTTTCCGAATTTTGCTGCTACTGGTGGAGGCTTTGCGGGATGGATTGGAAGAAGAGCTTGACCTCCGTTCATTTTTGACCTTGCTGTTAAACTGTCCTGCCTCTGTGCCATTCATGCACATTGTTTTGTGGCTGCCTTTGCTCCTGTTTTGGCCGTTTTGCTCAATTTCTTCTTCAGGCACCTGCACCTGTCCTGTGGAAATAATAGATTTTTTTTTGAGAACCGAGAAGCAATTCCAGGTGGCTTTTTTTTTCTGTGGGCAGAAAATATCCGCCTCATTAAAAAAAAATCACTAATAAAAGGACCATCCCATAGGCACAGCAGTTTGGGACTGAAGGAGCTCAAAAGGACCAACCACTGCAAAGCCATTCTTTGAAGTATCCACAGTCCTAGTAAGCAGCACAGATGGTGGGCATTTGAAAGCCTACTTAACTAGGCAAAATACTGAAGTTAACTGGCAAGGCACTTTAAAAAAAAAAAAAAAAAACTGTAGTCAAATTGTGCATTTACAAAAAAGATCTGCATAATTCTATGTTTAAAGACATATATTCCAGTTAGGGTGCATCTCTCTAAAGTTGTTAGTTACCCAACTACATTTACAACTATACTGGTTATCACCACCTCAACAACTCTAGGGACCTTTTCTAAAGAAGCATTTGTACACCCGCATGAAGAAACTGCTAAAAACACTCTCACTTAGAAAATTAATCTGTGGAGAAGTTACTTTCCTTTACACATTTGTCTTTATGAGGAAGTAAATACTGTACCATACTGTCAGCTCAAGCCATCAAGCTAAAACTAATAGACAGATTTCTTTACACTTAAGGTAATATGCAGAAGCTATAAGACACAACGAGACTTGGAAGTAGATTTTCAGCCTGGGCCCAGGCATAAAACTGGAATTGTGGATCGGCAGCCCGTTCTAGAAACCACAAAATTTTTAATTCTATTGCAATCAGTGGAATTGAAAATCGGATGGTCTCTAACGGGCAGCAGATCCACAATGCCAGTTTTACACCCGGGCAACAAGTTGAAAATCTACTCCTTAAAAGTTCATAAGGCATTATAATATCCCTTTCCAAAACGTATTTCTTACCCAGTTTGATAATGTGCAAGACTTTTAGATTTAGGACCTTTTTGTAGTTATATATGGGCGAGATGATTCCAAGTCAACTCAAGTTCTGATTTTACAATTCAGCTGAAGATATTAAAAAAAGCATCAAAGAGCCCTGGGGACAGAGCTGTCAAACAACCAAGATCAAAGGCACAATAGACTGTACTAATGCACAAAATTATATTTTTATGTGGGGGACATTGGCAAGGCCAGTTTGTACCTATCCCTTATTGTCTTGAAAAGGTGGTAATGGGCCTTCTCGAACCGCTGCAGTCTTTGTAGTAATGCTGCTCCCACAGGTTATTCAGTCTATTTACACAGGTCCTGCTCGTCAGCAAGCATTCTTCCACCCAATTAATTTTGAAGACAGGCACCAGTACGAGCAAAGCAGGCTAAGCGGTTCTCAAATATATGGATGGATCTGGGCAGTTTCATATTTTGGCCATAACATATCAGAGACAAAGATACAGCTAGATAGAACCATCTTTAAATTGTATTTATCTTATCTAAGGTTGTATAAAAAAAAACAGAATACAGAAATCATTGTAGTTGTCACAGTGTATGTGAAGATCAGCTTTATGATGATATATGCACATAGCTTGTTTTTCCAGTGGTTCGGGATCCTCATCATTAAACACATTACAGACAATTTTAACTCTATCTGCCTTGCAGAAACCGAGCAGGTGGGCAGTTAAAATCACTCGGGTGACTTCATTCTTAGAGAGCTGGACAGAGTAGATGCTGAGGAGCCATTTCCCCTGGCTGGAGAGTCTAGAACTAGAAGTCACGGTCTCAGGATAAGGGGCCAGCCATTTAGGACAGAGGAGGAGAAATTTCTTCACAGAGGGTCGTGAATCTTTGGAATTCTCTATCCCAGAGGGCGGTGGATACTCAGTTGTTGAATATATTCAAGACTGAGATCAATAGAATTTTGAACACCAAGGGATTCAAGGGATATGGGGATAGAGTGGGAAAGTGGAGTTGAGGTAGATCAGTCATGATCTTACTGAATGGCAGAGCAGGCTCAAGTGGCCATATGCCCTACTCCTGCTCCTATTTCTTATGTTGTTACCAGCTGATGACCCACACCGAACCTATCGTCTTCAATTTTATCCTGCTCTTCTGAGGAGGCAGCAAGCGTACCTACCTGAAGCTGGCGGGGTCCTTCTTTAAATATACAGATCGGAGTTTGAGGACGTAATCAGGTCCCGACTGCAATTTCAGCTCTGGCCTGAGCGGGAAATCCACTGTGGCTTTCTCACCAGGGGACGATAGCAGGAAGAGGATCCAAGAGAAGAGGAGGCCATTTCAGGTACGTCTTTTGTTATACTTCCCTTGTGCCTCTCACAAAGCCCTTCCAGAACCCTCTCCCTGCGACTAAAATTGGGGCTTTTATTTTAGCCGGAAACAAAAATACATATCAAACAATAATATTCAAAGCGTATATATTTTAATTCATCAATGAAAGTCACTGCAGAAAGTGGCTTGTGATTTCAGTAGGTTACAGCCTTCCCATACTAATGATAACCTTCAACTGTTATCACAAAAAAAAAGTATGACTCATTCATTCCAGTTAAAAAATACAATTTCAATATTTACTTCAGGGAAATGAAGTTTAAATTCTAATATGCACATGGGCGAATGCTGTTAGTTCATCAGAAGCAAAGCCACGAGTTTATGATGACACATTCTTAGTCATCAAGTTGCTCTTCCAGCAAGTTACTTGCTTTTTTCCCCAAATCAACAATTGGAGCAATTGGAACAGAAAATTACTGAACTTAACAGCATTCTTTCTTAGAGTGAGTTACTGAACAACATTAAGTTTTATTTCCCACACCCCACTTACTTATGAGCATTTCAATTCAACAAAAAAATAATTCTGAAAATTATCAGCAAAAAATAACTAAAATAGTTAATTAATTTCCTAATTTGAACACTAGGAAACTTAATGAACACTGTACTATAATTAGTTTTAAGCACATAAGATTCCATATGATCAAGACAGGTGGTGAAAAGATCATTTATACTGCAAGATATTATAGCTCCAATTGTGAGCCTCTAAACAGCTATGAAGTATTTATAGTGCATAAACAATGTTCAGATTGTATAATGATTAATGGATCATTTTCCAGTATCAGTGACCTTCTGGCCATGCAATGCGATATAGAGGATCTTTGTTGGGAAAACAGCTACACCCTACGCCTGAAATTTAGTAACTGCTGCAATCTTGTAAGGAAGAATAAGGTTGAATTCACTGTCTGAGAAGATGCATACATTATTTTTTAAATGCTGTGTGACATGAATCAACTGAGCGGCCTGCGGGTGGCGCTGTCCAGGGAGAGTATAAATACTTGGGCACGGGTCCAACTTGCTCAGGACATTAACAGGAACTAGTGAAGGACGCAACTAGACCTCCATATTGTGAAACAGTTGATTAAAGCTTTAACGCTTAGACCAAGTGCCTAGTAGTTTTCTTACGTCACTGTGTACAAGATACAGCAAGTTATAGGCTTTGCCCTTGCTGTTTGACAGCAAACCGAGTGGCATCCTTGAGTTTGTCTATATTTATCATTGCTTCAGCCAGAAGATGTTGCTCTTATTTTTTTTTTTTTTTTTTTTTATAAATACAGGAGTGCACGCTGGTACAGGAGTGCACGCTGGTACAGGAGTGCACGCTGGTACAGGAGTGCACGCTGGTACAGGAGTGCACGCTGGTGATAGCTAATGACAGTATCACAGCAAAAAAAAAAACTGGATTCTAACTTCTAGACTGCACTTTTGACAACAGCTGGCAACAAATAGAAATATTACAGAACTATCTAATAGCATCTCAACTAAATATTATAAAAAAACACACATTGTAATTTTGCTAATGTGAGTCGGTTTGAAAGTATAGATTCAACATGTAATGAGGCCAGTTGCTCCTATGTATAATAAACTGCATAGGAATGTTTAAGCCATCTAGCTTCACCTCAAATTTCTTAATCTGCACAGTTAATAATTTACCCTCTTAACTTTTATTCAATTAGCTAATGGTTTCAAAAAGGTTCTGCTCCTTCTCCACATCAGGAACTTCCTCCATTCATCATGTAACCTATCCACTCTTTGATTATTCCACTCTATATTCATCAACTTCCTTCAGATTGCATGCCTTCAGTGTACAATCTTCATTTCTCTCATAGTACAAGGTTTGAATCATTACGATTGGATTTCCTCTGGGTACTTCCATAGGGTACTATAAATCTTGCTTTTATTTTCTTCAAAAACCATTTCTTGATGAATTTCACAAGTTCATTCAGTAGCTGCCTTCGATAGCTTCACATACAGTTCATCATCTAACAACCTACAGTGTTCAGTGCCATTTGCAACTCCTCAGATAATGAAGCAGTCGATGCCCACATGCAGCAAGACCTGGACGACATTCAGGCTTGGACTGATAAGTGACAGGTAACATTCGCACCACACAAGTGCCAGGCGATGACTATCTCCAACAAGCGAGCGTCTAACCACCACCCCTCGACATTCAATGGCATTACTATCGCCGAATCCCCCACCATCAATATCCTGGGGGTCACCATTGACCAGGAACTTAACTGGACCAGCCACATAAATACTGTGGCAACAAGAGCAGGTCAGAGGCTGGGTATTCTGTGGAGGGTGTCTCACCTCCTGACTCCCCAAAGCCTTTCCACCATCTACAAGGCACAAGTCAGCAGTGTGATGGAATACTCTCCACTTGCCTGGATGAGTGCAACTCCAACAACACTCAAGAAGCTCAACACCATCCAAGACAAAGCAGCCCTCTTGACTGGCACCCCATCCACCACCTTAAACATTTACTCCCTCCTCCACCACCGGTGTACCGTGGCTGCAGTGTGTACCATCTACAAGATGCACTGCAGCACCTCCCAAACTTGCAACCTCTTCCACCTACAACGACAAGGGCAGCAGGCACATGGGAACACCACCACCTCCAAGATCCCCTCCAAGTCACACACTATCCTGACTTGGAAGTATATCGCCGTCCCTTCATTGCCACTGAGTCAAAATCCTGGAACTCCCTCCCTAACTGCACTGTGGGAGTACCTTCACTACACAGACTGCACTAGTTCAAGGCGGTGGCTCACCACCACCTTCTCAAGGGCAACTAGGGATGGGCAATAAATGCTGGCCTTGCCAGCGACGCCCACATCCCATGAACGAAAAAAAAAAAAAAAATCTTGTTCACTGCTACATGCAGCCCTCCACCATCAATGCATACATGAAAAAATGTCTAGAATTGTTTTGAAAATTATTTTTCATGTTGAATACATCTATACATTATTAAAAACCCTATATATGGCAACAATTCTAGTCCATAAGCTTTACTTTCTGTAACTCTTTTTATGTTATCATTTGCAATGGAAATTGCCGATGCAAGCATGTATAATGGGAAAACGCTACCTAACAATGTAGAGGAAAACCCTATATAAACACTTGGCTGTTAGCAATTAGGATATCCAAAACAAATGGGGTTATGCGAATGAAATTGTGATACGAATAAGACAGTGTTTACATGACTGTATTTACATGACTGTATTAGAACGAGACAAAAGTGTCTCTTTAGACTAGTATCAGAATAGCTGGATAGATGCTTAGAATTTGCTTATGTTTTTGGTTCCCTGCGGATGTTATAGCATTCTGCACTATGACAGTCATATATGACCTTGTTTCCAGGCTAGCTATCTGCTGTTTGTAAGCTAGGATTTCAACTTTGTTTTATGTATTTTTGATTTGGCCAACCGAGGCCGAATGCCTATGTTTCTTCCATTACTGCTAATAACCATATTATAATGCTAAGTTAGGATTTTGACTTTAACAAAGCTGCTTTAAAATGCGTAAGTTAATTAGTATAAAAGATATAGAATAGAAGGAATTTATGGGAGTTAAGGTATCATCTCAGGATGGAGCAGCCTGTTGGATCAAAGGGAGATAGTTTGGAGAACAACAGGCTGAGCAGACAGCTCTAATATGGGCCCCTAATTAAGAGGGTAACTTGTACTGGTTGTACAAGGGAGGGTAAGGACAAGAGAGACAAGACAAATTCCAATGGAGAAGCCTTCAGGAAGTATAAACAGGAAAGACATGTGAGGGAAGAGCATGAGACCCCTTAGGGGATGGCTTTCATCTGAAAGTTAAGACAAAGAACTCGACATACCATTGGGCACCTTCGTTTAAGAAGAACCCTTACAGGTTAAATTGTCTTGTCCATATCGTACATCAGGCCCACCCCTAAAAAGGGAATAAAAGCAAGACCCTAAAAGCCCTTAGCACAGACGGTACAAGGGAGAGCCATACAAGAGTGGAGCTGGTTTAACACTCTTCCGGGAATGGACCCATTCTTGGCAGTTCTAGACGAGAGGAAGAAAGGCCGTAAGCCGGAGAACTTTTCGCACACGCCGGCCGTCTGTCCGATCGGGACCGGTACCAGCGGTACCAGCTCTTTGTCACGGTTGTATGTTTTTGCTGTATAACTAGTGTGTTATATTCCATCTTAAACTCTGATTAAACACAATATTCCCACCATATTGGTTTGCAGTCGATCCTGATTATCTGAAAGACCAGAGATAAGTTAATATCAACAAATTGGCTAATCTCAACAGGCTGTCGCATTTGATCAGCCTATCGAATCATTCAAAATGCTTTTTGAAAAAATCATCAACCATTTTCCCCGCTCAGTAACTGAAATTTCTATATCCAACATGAGTTTTTTTGTGTATTTTTTTTTGCAACTCTTATTACTTTCTTTGTGTCCCTTTATTGTTCTTTATATATCTCGCCAAGTCCACAGGATCTCCACTATTCTTTGCATTTGTGTAAGCTCTTTCTTTTAATTTTATGCTATTTCTCATATCTTTTATTGACCAAGATTGTTTAATTGCACAAGTAGAACACTTGTCTTTTAAATGTTTGTACAGGTCTTATACTGTACCAAATACTTCTTTGAATACCTCCCACTGTTCATCTGCAGTTTTAGCAGTTAACTGTGGTAAATTTCTGTCTCATCCCTTCAAAAAGTCAGCCTTTACTAAGAGTCTACAGCACAGAAACAGACCATTCGGCGCAACTCATCTATACCGGTGTTTATGCTCATGAGCCTCCTCCCATCCCTCTTCATCTAACCCTACCAGCATATTCTTCTATTCCTTTCCCCCTCATGTGCTTATCTAGATCCTTCCCCTTAAATGCATCTATGCTATTCACCTCAACTACTCTTTATGGTAGCATGTTCCACAGTCTTACCTCTCTTAGGGAATTCAGGATAAACTTCTTTACCCCAATCAAACATTTTCATAATCTTAAAGACCTCGATCAGGTCACCCATCAGCCTTCTTTTTTCTGGAGAAAAGAGCCTCAGTCTGTTCAGCCTTTCCTGTTCTGGTATTATCCTTGTGAATTGTTTTTGCACCTTCTCCAGTGCCTCTATATCCTTTTTATAATATGGAGACCTTACCTAAATTTAAAATCTTGGGTTGTGACTCACCCTTCTCTCTCAAATCTAATATCAAGTGCAATCATGTCATGGTCACTGTGAAGATTGACGACAGGAAAACAAAATAAAAGTGTGGCCAAGAATTAGGTTTTAGATATAATGGAGTGGATGTGGGAAAGATTAACTGACCAGGCATGGCATGATTCTTTTATTTTTAAAAAGGAACAGTGTACCTGGGTGATTTCCTTCCACAGGATGCAAATGGAAGGACCCTATTTGCATAACAGTCTCAATGAAAGAATGAATGCAAATTTGCAGCTGGTAGGAATTTGAATTAAATAAATTATTAACTATGACATGTTAAATAACTCAACAGTAATTTTCAACCATTGAAACTGGCCATCATGGGTGAATTACACAGTGAGAAAATCTAGGCTAGTAAAATAGCTGCAACTACAGTAGAACTCCTGAACTGACACCAACAGCTAGCAAGAAAGGAATACCGTTTTTAAGAAAACTTTGCACTGCTCGGTTTTCGTTGGCAAAGTAAGCCGTGCATTTAAGGTAATTGAATATGTAGCTAATACTAAAATCAACAAAATAGTAGTTAATGTTTTTATTGCCCACTTAAGTCAGAAGAGTCATAATTAGTACTTAAAACTATCTGCTTAATTATAGCTTAAACTTCAAGCAGCCTAAGAAAGCATTACTATACGCCTTCTATTTAGAAAGGAACAGTTACATTTTTACTAATGATGCACAACAGCAATAAAATATTAGGATAAAGCACAACTTAATGATGTTTCAGCATCACATCCTCAAAACAGAATATTTACTGCCTAATGAGAAATCCTCTCCACCTAGGTGTACTAACTAATTAATTCTCTCTCATCTTGAAAAGGAAACCAAGGCTAATAGCATTTTTAATAAAAAGGCTACGGTCAAAACATGTTCAGAGGTACAAACAAATGTCACTGCCAACTGAAGACCTACATGCATCAGGTTTGCTCAAAACTTTGAAAGACTTGCATTTATACAGCGCCTTTCACAACCACCGGACGTCCCAAAGCGCTTTACAGCCAATTAAGTACTTTTTTAGTGCAGTCACTGTTGTAAATTAGGAAACGAGACAGCCAATTTGCGCACAGCAAGCTCCCACAAACAGCAATGTGATAATGACCAGTTTATCTGTTTTAGTGATGTTGATTGAGGGATAAATATTGGCCAGGACACTGGGGATAACTCCCCTGCTCTTCTTCGAGATAGTGCCATGGGATCTTTTACGTCCACCTGAGAGAGCAGACGGGAGCTCGGTTTAATGTCGCATCCGAAAGATGGCACCTCAGACAGTGCAGCGCTCCCTCAGTACTGTACTGGAGTGTCAGTCTATATTTTTGCACTGAAGTCTCTGGAGTGGGACTTGAACCCACAACCTTGTGACTCAGAGGCGAGAGTGCTACCACTGAGCCACGGCTGGCACAGTTCATGTTTCCTCAAGAGTGCAGTGAAATAAAGTATTTTCAAGCACAGATCTGTTAATAAACTCATACCAATAAGGTCAGATTATATATCCTCAGTTGTAGTATTCCTCATTCTTTGAATCAATTTATTCCCCCATGCCTTGGACAAAGCAGGCAGCCTAACAGCAAAAATCACTGGGAATGCCTGCATCAAAAAAGATTTTTATCTTACACGATTTAATACTTCATAGGAACAAGAGGATACTATTCAGCCACTCGAGCCTACTCCGCTATTCAATCAGGTCACGGTTAATTTGTACCTCAACCTCAAGGGCAATTAGGGATGGGCAATAAATTCTGGCCTTGCCAGCGACATCTACATCCCAGGAACAAATGAAAAAAAACTCCATTTACCCGCCTTTGATCCATTTCCCTTACCTAACAAAAATCAATCGGTCTCAGTTTTGAAAATTTTCAATTGACCGAGCATCCACAGCCTTTTGGGGGAGCGAGTCCCAGATTTCCAACTGTGTGTGAAAAAGTGCTTCCTGATTTCACTCTTTACTTGTCACAGTGCTCTTCAAGATGCAGACTCACTCAGTGATAGAATATTGTGGCTTTAGTGGGAGGAATATTTATCCTTTTCCTCCCCACAATCCCCCTTCATTAGAATTCAAGGTGAAGATCTTTCAAAGCGAAGACTGGGTGATAAAATTGTTACTTCCACCCCTGCAACTGACTCACTCATCATCAACCCACATATTATTGGAAATGCAGCAAAAAACAGAATATATCCATAATTTCACAAATATTTATTGGAAACTACTCTTCCTTTAACATACTGAGTGTGTCCTGCTTTTATGAATACAAAATATCCCCAAACACCTATAAGCACTGTGAAAAATAATTATAAAATTATGTAGTCCAAGCACAAAATGGAGGATGAATTGTCTTCAAACGTCACTGCCACAAATTCTGCACACGGTTTTAGGTCTCAAAATTGTCACAGATTAATTCAGCTTATATTAGCTACAGGTTCAATTACCAAACAGTTTCAAAGGACCACAGCAATTCATGTTCTTTTCAATCCTGGGTGCTGAATGGAAGCAGCACTGATTTTTAAATCCATTGCCAGTTGGATCTGACTGAATGGCGGAGCAGGCTCGAGTTACTGAATAGCTTCCTCCTGTTCCAGTGCCAGTTGGTACTGAATTTCTAGTCATTAATATTTCATCAACACCTAAAACTACAAAACTGAAAAAAAGGTCTGGGGTGTGCTTGCAGAGAAGGTGGTACACACCACTTGTTATTTTTTAGAAGTCAATGGGCTTCATGGAAGAGTAATCATCTTCAGAAGAGGAGAAAAGGCAGGAAAAAACACTAGGTATGGAAGCAGGATATCAGGATACAAACTAAACCGTACAGCAGCAGGGTCTTTCTTTTGGGAAACTGGTGCTACAGCACAGTCACCTAAACGCCAAATGGAAAAGGAGTTTTTTTTTTGTCAACCTGTTGTCTGACATGCATGGAAACTCTATTGGGCTGGATTTCAACACCCACAAACAGGTGGGTTGGGGTCGGGTCAGAGGTTAAAATTTTAATAATCTCAAATCCAACCCCAACCGCCCACTTCCAGGTTTAACAGAGGCAGTAGAAGAGTGGACAGCCAACCTGCTCCTAGGAGGCAGGTTAGCAATTTAAATATTTTTAATGAGGTTGGCAGCCTTGAATTTAACCTGTTTTATTTAGGTGTCACACTCGATCGCACCCTGTCGTATAGACAGCGTCTCCAGAACGCTGGGAAGAAACTAAAGAGTAGGGTCAACTTGATGCAGAAACTAGCCGGATGCACATGGGGAGCAGGCACTCATGCCCTCCGTATGGCAGCTCACTAGGTAGAAAGTTTTATTTGGAAAAACTAAAATCAAAAGTTTAGACAGGATAAAATGCATAAGATTATTAAAACCTGGAAATCTGGTTCAGGTAAAAGCTTTCACAGTGTAGCAAGCATAAATGGATACTATTATTTATTAACAGCCACACTGGAATATTATTTAAAATTCTGAATAACAATGTACCTTGTTTGCATTAGGCTAAAAGTATGTATGTTTGTGAAGGAATGAGCCATATAACCTATTCAGAAAAATACACTCTCTCATGAAAGAATTCTGGCTTTATTAAAACATGACAAACTGGGCGTGGAAATTTAGAAACTTAACTATGAAATAGCTATGAAAGCATTATAGCTATTGAGATAAGACACTTGTTGACCCTGAATAAATAACCTTATTGGAGCAGAAGGTGAAGGGCTCCAACAGGCTGACATTTGGGAACAAAAACAATGGCTCACCATGGATAAGGTGTTCTAATTTACACTTCGTAAAGAAGCTCATAAGATAAGGAACATCTGCCCTTGTAAAGATGACAAAGCAAGGAACACCTGCCGTCACACCATTTTTTATATGGTAAACTTGGAACACCTAGAGATGAGACACGAGTCTGGCTGAGGTGGCAGTAAGAGTTGCAGAGGTTGGCAGAAAAATGACTAGAGATAATTAGCTTGCATCAGCAGAAAACCTTAAAGGAGCTACCACTGGAAAAGGGTATAAATATTGAACTCTCAAAAGGGATAATAGACTCGCTTTAAATCGGGCAAAGTGATTCTCGGCTTCAGAGGCGGCTCTATAAGTCTCCAACTCTTTGTACCTCAGGGATCAAAAGTATTTGATTTTGGTGGATATCCTGTAGAACTGTAATACTGTAGTGAAGTTAAGATTTAAAAGTAAGATTTTCTGATAAGATTGCAAGTTCTCTCTTTTTGGAACCGTTAATGTTGCGATTGACTCACCAACTGTAAATTACATGTCGGTTCTTTAATAAATCTATATATTTTTAGAATTGTCTCACATACGACTTCTGTATCAAACTCGCGAACTCAATCTCTGTACACTCTTTGGTGAGGAGTTGCAGAATTCTGGGGGAGTTTTCCGGACCCTCATAATATCTGGAACGTTACAGTCTAGCTAAACTTATTAAAAGCGCTATCTGGAGGACGGTAACATTCTCGGGTTGTTCCTTCACTTTAGGGAGAGATAGTCCGGACCTTTAGACTCAATTAAGCATCTTTAGGATTCGGCTACCTCAAACTTTTGTTGAAAGTGAACGTCTTGAGAAATATGCCTGATCCGGGGTAGGGGCTAGGACTAGTAATTATCCCTTCATGTTATGTTCTGGGAAACATCTTCAGGTTATATGTAGATATGATATCCATTCACAAAGAGGAGAAAAATAACTACCGAGCTGCCAGTCTTAAACGAGAGAAAAGCATGCTGCTAGAAGTACAAATTCAGGGACTCAAGTTTCAGAATTTATTTTACAAGTTATATATAATGTACATTGGCAAATAGAATCTTACATTGTGTTCATTGTTTATTACAAAGATTTAGAGACCAGGTACTATGAGCAGAGTATATGACCAAAGTGCCAACCAAGGAGACACGTGGTAAATTTTCCACTCGCCGCCCAGGCGTAAAACTGGCTTTGTAGATCAGCCGCTTGTTATAGAAACTGCCTGATTTTCATTTCCAGTGATATCAATGCTAAAGAAAATAGGGCAGTTTCTATAGTGGGAAGTCCATCTACAACGTTTGTTTTAATCTTGGAAAGCAAATTAAAAATCTACCCCTTTAGTTGATATTCCAGTCAAGTCAGACATCATATTTGGTATCCTCCTAGAGAGAATGTTTTCCTAGCCTTGATTGGACTGTAGTTGCAGCTTTCTGTAGAAGGGACCATTTGTTCAATGTTACCCTGTACACCCAATACTCAACTCCACTGAACCTAGAAAAGTTGGGTTCTTGGCTTCCCCCCCCGCTAGAAAATACCCCACTTACCTAGTACAAAAAGGATTCTGCCAAAGTGTGCTCAGTCTGTCCTGATTTTTGAATAACATGTTTAAGATTCTTAAAGTTCGAGAAGGCTACCAAAGAAAATAGATTCATTTTAATCCTGGCTGGGTTCTTGGGAGAAGAGGGGCGACAGCAAGGAGAGAATCTTGACTATGCTCGTTTGGCTGTCCACAGTCTGAATTTTCCTGTGCCCAATACCGAGAATGAAGTCAACATGAAGTGTAAGGAAATTAGCGGATTCTAAGACTTTATTATGTGAAGCATAAATCAATACTTAAGCAATTAGCTCAACTGTAATTTGAGCACCACATTTTACATCAGTTTCATTTTTTCTTAAATAAAAATATCTGTGCTCTCTCTAAGGCTAATGAATTTAAGAGACGAGTGGCTGAGCCATACAGGACAGGAAGGTCCCAGCTTCAGTACCCACTCTATGATTAACTCAGCTGGGGTGACAGTAAGGCCCCTACAATTTACCTTTTTGCCCATAGGTTGGGGACAAGGCAAAAGAAAGAGAAAAAACTGTTACCTGCTCCTGATCTCCATTCAGAAGCTTCGACAGGAAGTGCATGTATGTGAAAGGCTTGGATTGGCTTTGGCTATGAAGCCCACCATGATAAAGTAGTCGTCAACATTCTAACATATGAATAAAAGGCTACTTGGGAATTTCAATTCTACCTATGACAGGTAATTTTTAATTGGGATAACATATTGTTTGCCTGTCTCTATACTGGAACAAGTGCATTTTGAAGAGTGGTATATTTTGTGAAGTGATGCAACCTGTAATTTATTACAGTAAAGCATAGGATATTTGGCAATCTGAAATTCAACTTTAATTACATGCCTTCCCTATACCCACTGGGAAAAATATCCTCTCCCACAGAAAGAATCTTCTGAAAGCTTTTATAATCTTGAATCATTAAAACCTCACTCAGATCTAATCACAGTAGTAATTCAGGAGATGCTCAGAATTTGCAGTTAATTGGTATGCTAAGTAGATACTGGACTGTGGGCAAGAAGCGGATTTCTAGGTATGTGCAAGGAAAATATTCATATACTGTATATTTGCAGGCAATTTTTGAAAAGAATAATCATCCCACAAGATACTAGAAAAAAAAAGACTATTAAGTATCTCAGCAAGTCAACCAGCCAATGCGGTTTACTGAAAGACTTGAATTTCTATAGCGCCCTTCACGACCTCAGGATGTCCCAAAGCGCTTTACAGCCAATGAAGTACTTTTGAAGTGCAGTAACCGTTGTAATGTAGGAAACGCGGCAGTCAATTTGTGCACAGCAAGCTCCCACAAACAGCAGTGTAATAATGACCCGATAATCTGCTTTTGTAATGTTGATTTAGGGATAAATATTGGCCCAGGCCACCGAGGAGAACTCCCCTGCTCTTCTTCAAAATAGTGCGATGGGATCTTTTACGTCCACCTTAGAGAGCAGACCGGGCCTCCGTTTAATGTCTCATCTGAAAGACGGCATTTCTGACAGTGCAGCCTTCCCTCAGTACTGCACTGGAGTGTCAGCCTAGATTTTTATGCTCAAGTCTCTGAAGTAGGACTTGAACCCACAACCTTCTGACTCAGAGGTGAGAGTGCAACCAACTGAGCCATGACTGACAAAGACCATTAAGCATCACAGCAATAGTCAATCAGCCAATGCGGTTTACTAAACTCAAAGCAAAAGCAACCAACCTGATTGAGGATGTATTTAATATATTTTAGTCTTTTTTAAAAACATCTCGTCAATCTTTGGTCACATTTAAGAGGAACAGGAAAAAAAAGATAAAATATTAAAACTCAAGATGTTTAATACCACCTTAGAAAAGAACCTAGCTTTATAGTTTACTTTACCTTTGTGAAACTGAACGTATGGTAGATCCATTACTGGAGCACAAAGGGGGAGAAATTGGGTGAGTAGCGCCACCTGTTAGCGCCTAAAGAGGCAGTCAGTGGCTGTAGCGCCACTGGCTGCGTCTCCCGCGATATTCAGCAGGGGCGCTAATGGTAGCGTTAGGCTTTTGCGCTGCGCCGCCACCGATGACGTCATCGGTGTGCGCAGCGCCCCATTCGTGCCCCGTTCGCGATATTTGGTAGCGAACGCAGTGTCGCTGCGGCACGTTGCGCTGCGATAATCAGTTTCAGCGCCCTAAGAGGGACGTGGAGCACCTTGAGCCTCGCCCCGTGTCCCTCGAGCGGCACTGAAACTGAATTTCTGACGATCGGAATTACTCCGATCGCTGCACTAAATCCTGCGCTCAGGCGACTTTTGCGCCACTTTGGCGCCCCAACCCAATTTCTAGGCCAAAGAGTTTATAGTGACTATAAAGTTCCAAGATAGAAACTTCAAGCCAAACCCAAAATTGAGTACCCGATAACTTATGATATCCAAGTTTCAAGAACCATCAATTAACAAAGGTTTAGACTCCTAAGTAATCAAGAGGTTACAGCTAGTGTTTTTCCATTAACCTTGGTGCACAAAGGAAAAATGTTGTCATCTAGACTTTTGAGAAAATCTGACTGTACAGCAGAGTTGAAAAGTACTTGCAACACGCAGTATTCTATCTTAATATATGTGCAGCTGGTCAAAGGCTTTCCTGCACCCTCCACCCTTAAACATCACAATTCCAGTGCCAAACAGATGATTAACGACAGTCACTTCAGAGAGCTCATTCTTCATTTAATACCCAAAATTAAGGGATTTTGAGCAGGAACTCTACATCACTAGATCCATCCAGTGTACGAGGGCCAACAATGTCATCAGGGTGCTAATTATCTTTGTCCTTGAGATTTTCTGGAACAATGGTTAAGGATAGAGAAATTTATACAAAAGTATTCTAGCTTACTGTTTTTTAGAGCAACATTTTTGAACCGGAGTGTTTACCTTCAAGATGGATAGGTGTATTTCTGAAACTTCTACTGCTTGATGGTTCTCTGCAGAATTCCTGATTTGACGACCACAGAGTCGTTCACTCAGCAGACACATGGTGGTGTGCAATAAATTGTGAATGTATCACAATTATATCCAAATGTATTTTAAACGATAATTCCAGATTTGTAACACTAAAGTTTTCAAGATAAAAATAGAAGCTTCCTTGATGTTGGATATATTACACAAGTAATATCCATGTACACGATCATAGAAAGACCAATAACTCGATATGGTGCAAAGTTAACTTTATCACTAGAATAACGGGTTTATTTGTAACCACAATTTTTGATCTATTAGACTTAGATATCAATTTTCATTGTACGGCATCTGTTTAACACATTTTCTGAGGTTGACTATTCCACCAACTTTCCCAGCCTAATTTGCCACTTGTTTCCTCACTTATAAAATTCTGACAGGACTGGACAGACTCAATGCAGGAAGGATGTTCCCGATGGTCGGGGAGTCCAGAACCAGGGGTCACAGTCTAAGGATAAGGGGTAGGCCATTTAGGACAGAAATTAGGAGGAATTTCTTCACCCAGAGAGTGGTGAACCTGTGGAATTCTCTACCACAGAAGGCAGTAGAGGCCAATACATTAAATATATTCAAGAAGGAGTTGGATATATTTCTTAAGGCTAAAGGGATCAAGGGGTATGGGGAGAAAGCAGGGGCCGGGTACTGAATTTGGATGATCAGCCATGATCGCATTGAATGGCGGAGTAGGCTCGAGGGGCCGAATGGCCTACTCCTGCTCCTATCTTCTATGTTTCTATGATCAGATATGATTACCAAACCAACAGCTGAATGCCTATGAGTGAAGTGAGCTTGCCATCCTAATAAGGGAAGCCAAGTAAATGGGCAACATAACTTTGCAGCTTTTGTAACAGTTATTGACTTAGTTTTCTTAGGGCTGAAGAGAATGCTTTAGGTGTCCAATTCAATCTATACTTATCTGTAGGTTTCATTTGCTACTTGCCTTTAAGATGTACAATTAAACTCTCCGAAAAAAGAACAGAAAACAGATCACTTTGATCACATTCACTAGGTCATTGACAAAGACAACAAACAAAGCAAATTAAAGCTTCCCTGTCGAACTCTATCGATTTATCATAACCTGATGTTTCAGTTATCTGAAGAAGTCAAGTATCCAATACCTCACCAAATATGCCACAAGAGATCATTTTCTTAATGAGGCTAAACCCAGTTGGAGGCTTCAGAGGTTTTAGGGGTATTGCTCCAACGTCAAGTGCAAGTTCTTTCTTTCTTTCAGTTTCTGAACCATAAGATTGGGATCATCACATGCCAACTGAAATGGACTGAAGTCGAATTTGCAACCATAAAATGGGCAGTGATTAAGGTGTCACAGCAGCTCATCAATTCTAAATGATATTCAACAGGGTTATAAGGCTACAAAAGCTCAGAAACTGAAAAACTGACCTTCCATCATGGACAATTCAAAGAAAAAGTAGGAAAATCGATGAGCGGGTACAGAGAAAGCCAGAGTAAGTTAACATGGCCAACATTTGGGATTGTCCAAATCTGAAATGCTTTAAACAGATGCATTAATACATTTAAAATGTCTGTTTAAAAAAAAAAGCGTAGAGACAGGTTTTCTTTTCTTTCTAGTTTTGAAGAAGGGTTTCAACCCGAAACGTCAACTCAAATTTCTCTCCACGGATGTTGCCTGACCTGCTGAGTTTTTCCAGCATTTTCTGTTGTTTATTACAAGCATGTTAAGTGTTGATGTAGGCAGTGTCAGTTTAATGCCACATGAATAGCAGAAAACAAAAGCCTATATGACTTCAGAAAATAGCTTGCTATTTATTGCTGGCCACAGTGTAAACTGCGAGTTATCTTAATCAGTAATTCATACCAAGCTAGTATTTGCTGTGAGATTACTGTATTGCTTAATTTAGGACATGAGAAACAGTTGAGGTTAATGACATACCTGGTACTGTAAAATCCTGAGTATAAATTATTTCATCTTCCACATCTTCATTGAACAGATCTTCTTCATCTTCATCATTATAACCATGCAAGTCTTCCAGGTAAGGCACCACTGTCATACTTCTCCACTTGTCCTTGGTCTCTGGGCTTGGAGGAATAGGAACAAGATTTTCTGCCTGAGGATGTTTTTTCCGAAACCAACTATATTTCAGGAAGAAAATAATGTTTCATTAGCTAAATCAATGATATTAAGCTTTCTGTACTCCCACCCCCCCGCCACCAATACATCAATCTAAGTTTAGTATTTCTGAAAAAAGTGCAATTCACCCAACAGAGATATACACAAGTTTTTTTTAAACTTGCGTTGAGCAAAGCAACCAAGCAGAATGTTCAAAAGAACTAAGTCAAATTACCAGAAACAAGACAAAGTTTAAAAAACCTAAAGGAACATCTATTAGCAGCACAAAGGAAGAAGCTAACTTTAAGAGTAACTTTCAATGTTACATTATTATATGAAAATGGTTATGACCAAAAGATAGGGAAACTAGAAAGTTGAGTATCTGGGGTAGATTTTCCTGAAGCTGTCGGGAAGGAGGCGGGACTTCAACTTTCGGGTTTTAGTCCCGGATACACCGACATCCGGCCAATCCGTGCGATTTTCCCTTGATTGACCTTGTTGAGCCCGCCCAGTGGGCTCAGCAGGCCAATTAAAGGCCACCCGGCAACAGGTGACGTCACAGACTGAAATTCATGTCAAGAGTTCTTGACAGATGAAATATCAGTGTTTCACAGCTGTTTGAAGCGGTCAAACACTGACAGTCTGACTTCTAACCTGAGTCCTTCTACACAGACTCAGTTAGAACTGTCACCGGCAATGAAAGCTGAAGGCTGTCACTTTTGACAGATTGCAGCCATTTTGCTTCCAGTTCCGGCTGAATGATGGACTCCCGAAACCGAGAGGAAGAAAAGCTGTTAAGGTAAGTACAGGTAATTTAAACTTCTTTATACACTTTAGACACACCAAACACACTTATCTTTGCACTTATGCACCCATCACTCACCTGAGCACCGACATCGCGACCCCTCCAAGTCCTGGCGTGGTTTGGAGTCGTTGGGAAACCCACACGAAACCCCTCAAATAGTTTCACAGGAGGCGGGTTTTGGACGGGATGGTGGAGACCCCCGAATTCAGGATTCCCCCCCCCCCCCCCCCCCACACGCCTGAAACCCCGCCCGACGGCTCCAGGAAAATCTACCCCTCTGTCTCAGTATTCTTATCCCTTTACTGTTAAGTTTTTCAAAACAATTTCCTCCAAGAATTTGGAGTTTTATCTTTACAAAGATTGAACATTATGTAGGAATAGAAAGACATCCAAGTTCATATTTCCAGGCAAGACATTTTTGAGCCTCCAGAAGTCAATTCATTTATTCAATTTCTAGTCAGCAGCTTCCTGATTTTGGCCAGCTGCAGATCAGGGGAAATGGCTCATCCTTTAGGTTATCTTAAATTCAGTTAGTGGCCTGGATCACTTTACTCTAGGAGAAAGATCTCAGCTACCATTAGCTTATTTCACTTTGGTCAATACCCATCTCAGTGGACACTAGTGTAAACCAATTTGATTAAGCAATTAACTTCCCCTTCCTTTTCTTGCATCTTTCCAAGGCATGCAACAACCCCCAGCCAAGTGGACTGAGAAGATAGATCCAGGTTTCATCCAATGTACTTGGAACAAGCTCTTAACACAACGCGAGACAAACCTTTACTTCGACTTTCACTTCCTGTGTGGAGGGAGCCAAAACTTGATCAGCACCTCCCCACAGTAGCAGAATGATGATTAAGCATTGGGCACATGGGGGCAGGGTGAGGGTGGGGGGGTGGCGGGCTGCATACCACCACAACGTTCCAAAAACAAAATTTCATTAAAAAAAAATTATGTTCACAAATGTACATGGGTGGATTTACAATCTGACCACTGAATGATTCATTTTTTTTTTTTTTTTTTTTTTTTTTTTTAATTGCTTAAAAGCCCTCTGGTTTCTCCCCTGCATTGTTCTCAACATGGAGTCCTGGCCACAAATATGTAGATTGACAAAATCCCACTGTTCCTACTAGTACAGTTTATTGATTCAAAGAGGTTTTCTTGCTGAGGCGAGGGAGAGTGGAAAGAGAAATAAATCAAAAGCCACATAATAGACATATAGGCCTAGAAATTCAGTTTGCACAGTTTTGGGGCGCTAAAGTCGGGCGTTCGGTAAATTTAGCACCCGCCGGAAACTGCAGGCAACCGCGCCGAAATTCAGTGGATTTGGCCAAGAGTTTTGGCGAGCGCTGAAACCGGCGTTGCAATGCTCGGTTCCGGCGCTAAACCGGCGCTGCGGCCTGATAACGCCGATGCCGGGCGCAGCGCAGGTGCGGTCATGTGTTGCTTGACAGCAGACACCCTGGCGCCGGCCTGCTCTTAAAGGGGGAAGGGTCAACTTTGACTGCTGCCACGCCCTGCACACTGGAGCCCTGCTGCTAGGCCTCAACAGTGCTGGTGGGACAAAATAGCGCCAGAACAGATGGAGATGGCCCGTGAAAGAGCCCAGCGCTTCTCAGACCATGCACTGAGGGTGCTGATTGATGCTGTCCAGGAGAGAAGACCCATCTTGTGCCCAGACAATGGCAGAAAGGCTCCCAGGAGAGTGTTCAGGAAAGCCTGGAGGAGCATCGCACGCAGGGTCTCCTCAAACTCAGATGTGCCCAGGACTGCGGACCAGTGCCGCAAAAAGTTCAATGACCTCTGTCGGCTGGTGAAGGTGAGTACCCTTTCCACTGTCCTCCTCATCCTTGCATGTGAGCCTCACACTATGGGCAAAGGGACCTCAAAGGCATAATGGGCAGCCCTCCTCACGCAGCAATGCCACTGGCATGATCATCAGCAGCACTTTCTGCACTGACCACACTGGCCAGGCTATTCCACCATGGGAGGCAGTACACACAGCAACAGGGCACCACACTGTACTTAGAGTCCGTCCTTTCTCTTGCAGGCCAAGCTGGCAAGAAATGCGCGCAGCCGGCTGGAGACCGGTGGTGGACGGCCCCACTACCAGGCTCTAAGTGCTCTGGAGGAGAGCGTCGCTGGACTCCTGCGTCCCCGGGTGACTGGCCCTGTAGCCATCGGGGATGCGGACCCTGTGCTGGAAGCCACTGGTAAGGAGATGACCGCTTGCAGCTCTCTCGTTGCCCTAGTGCTTCCGATCTAAATCCTTTCCCACTGACGGACAAATGCGCATAATGCCACCGCTCAGGCGTCCCTCGCTGACGCCCTGTCCTCACTTTAAAGCTACTCTTGTGCCTTCCTGCTTTCAGCTGCTGAGGAGGAGGTGGTCCCTGAGGCGCCGGGTGCCAGGCCCTTGGAGGAGGAGGACGTCCAGGACGAGGAGGAAGCCGGGCCATCGGGCGAGCCCTCAGCCGTGCCAGGGGATGGCAATGAAGGGGGGACTGATGCGCCATCAATTACTCAAAAGACTGAGGTTGAGCGAGTAACAATCAGGCTTTTATTAACTAAAGAATGAAGGTCTTGTCTCGAGTGGTCGACCCGTCCAGAATACTAAGGGACTGGGAGGTAGTCACTTATATACCTGGAATAGTGGGAGGAGTCAGCCGAGGCATGTCCAGACCTGTACCTAGTGGAATACACATACAGACACAGACAGGTATGACAGTGGTTTACCACATTCACCCCTTGTTTAAAAATGAGTCCGGCGGGGTGAAGTGTATTTAAAAGTTCGTGTATTGGAGTCTCTCCGGAGGTCTTGTCTGCCGCTGTGATCGACGTGGCGACGGCAGGGGTGGTGGAGCTTCCGGCGTCGCGTCCCGTGTAGGCTGGGGCCCTGGAGTGTAGTCCTCGTGGGTGACGGGCTCAGGCGTGCCGGCTGCTGGGGTTGGATATCGGGTCGTGGGGGTGGGTGGTAATGGGTAGTGGGTTACAGCGGTCCCCGAGGGTGCGAGGTCTCGTATGGAGACTGTGTCCTCCCGCCCGTCCGGGTACGCAATGTAAGCGTACTGGGGGTTGGCGTGGAGGAGGTCGACCCTCTCGACCAGGGGGTCCGTTTTATTGGCCCTCACGTGTCTTCTCAGTAGTACCGGCCCTGGGGACGTCAGCCATGGCGGTAGCGATGTCCCCGATGTGGACTTCCTTGGGAAGACAAACATTTTCTCGTGAGGGGTGGCATTGGTGGCAGTGCAGAGAAGTGACCGAATCGAGTGGAGCGCATCGGGGAGCACCTCCTGCCAGCGGGAGGTCGGAAGGCCCCTAGACTTTAAGGCTAGTAGGGCGGCCTTCCAAACAGTTGCATTCTCTCTTTCCACCTGTCCGTTCCCCCGGGGGTTGTAACTGGTGGTCCTGCTTGTGGCTATACCCCTAGCGAGCAGGTACTGGCGGAGTTCGTCGCTCATAAACGATGAGCCCCGGTCGCTATGGATATAGCTGGGGAAACCGAACAGGGTGAAGAGGCTGTTCAGAGATTTAATGACCGTGGCACTGGTCATGTCCGGGCAGGGGATAGCGAACGGGAACCGGGAGTACTCGTCAATGATGTTGAGGAAGTACACATTGCGGTCGGAGGAGGGGAGAGGCCCTTTGAAATCGACGCTCAGGCGTTCGAAAGGGCGAGTGGCTTTTATCAGGTGGGCTCTGTCTGGTCTATAAAAGTGCGGTTTGCACTCAGCGCAGACTTGGCAGTTCTTGGTCATGGTCCTGACCTCCTCGATGGAGTAAGGCAGGTTGCGGGCCTTGATGAAGTGGAAGAACCTGGTGACCCCCGGGTGGCAGAGGTCATTGTGGAGGGCCCTCAGCCTATCGATCTGCGCGCTGGCGCAGGTGCCACGCGATAGGGCATCTGGGGGTTCATTGAGCTTCCCGGGCCGGTACAAGATCTCGTAATTGTAGGTGGAAAGTTCGATTCTCCACCTCAAGATCTTGTCATTTTTGATTTTGCCCCTCTGCTTGTTGTTGAACATAAAAGCAACTGAACGCTGGTCAGTGAGCAGGGTAAATCGTTTTCCGGCCAGGTAGTGCCTCCAATGACGCACAGCCTCCACGATAGCCTGGGCCTCCTTCTCGACCGCGGAGTGTCTGGTCTCTGGGCCCTGGAGGGTTCGTGAGAAGAATGCCACAGGTCTCCCCGCCTGATTAAGGGTGGCGGCCAGAGCGAAGTCGGACGCATCGCTTTCCACCTGGAAGGGGATGGATTCGTCCACTGCATGCATGGTGGCTTTGGCAATGTCTTCCTTGATACGGTGGAAGGCTAAGCGGGCCTCTGCCGTCACGGGAAAAGAGGTGGACTTGATCAGCGGACGGGCTTTGTCTGCATAGTAGGGGACCCACTGAGCGTAGTAGGAAAAAAACCCTAGGCACCTCTTCAGAGCTTTTAGGCAGTGGGGCAGTGGGAGTTCCATAAGGGGACGCATCCGGTCCGGGTCGGGACCGATGACCCCGTGTTCTACAACACAGCCAAGGATGGCGAGGCGGTCTGTGCGGAATATGCACTTCTCCTTGTTATATGTCAGGTTCAGGAGTTGGGCGGTGCGGAGGAATTTCTCGAGGTTTGCGTCATGGTCCTGCAAGTCATGGCCGCAGATGGTCACATTATCTAGGTAAGGGAAAGTGGCCTGCAGCTCGTTTTGATCGACCATCCGGTCCATCTCCCTTTGGAAGACGGAGACCCCGTTGGTAACGCCGAAGGGAACCCTAAGGAAGTGATAGAGGCGGCCGTTTGCCTCAAAAGCAGTATACTGGCGGTCTTCAGGGCTGATGGGGAGCTGGTGGTATGCTGATTTCAGGTCAATGGTCGAAAAGACGCGGTACTGCGCGATCTGGTTGACCATGTCAGCTATGCGGGGGAGTGGGTAGGCGTCCAGCAGGGTGTAGCGGTTTATTGTTTGGCTGTAGTCGATGACCAGGCGTTGTTTCTCGCCGGTCTTAACGACCACAACCTGGGCTCGCCAGGGGCTGGAGCTGCCCTCAATAATCCCCTCCTTCAGGAGCCGTTCCACTTCGGTTTTGATGAAAACCCTGTCCCCGGCACTGTATCGCCTGCTCTTTGTGGCGATGGGCTTACAGTCGGGGGTGAGGTTAGCAAACAGTGGGGGGGGTGGGACTCTGAGTGTGGAGAGGTTGCATCTGGTGCGCGGCGGGCAATTTGGAGGCTGCTGGCTGCGGACTGTGAGTGGGGGGAGGGGGCCACCGTACGCCATCGTAACGCTTTTGAGGTGGCACTGGAAATCCAACCCCAGTAGAACGGCAGCGCAGAGGTCGGGCAGGACCAGGAGTTTAAAATTATTGAACACAGTCCCGTCTACTACTAGTGTCACCACGCAGTAGCCGCCAATGTCCGCTGACTGGGACTCGGAGGCCATAGAAATCCGCTGGTGCGCAGGCAGGACTGGGAGAGAGCAACGCCGCACCGTGTCGGGGTGGATGAAGCTCTCTGTGCTCCCGGAGTCAAAAAGGCAGTTTATTGCATGGCCGTTTACCTTAACGTCCATTTTGGACCGAGCTAGCTGGTGCGGTCTCGTTTGGTCCAGCGTCACAGAGGCCAGCGTAGGGGTCGGTGTGTTGCTGCGAGTATCAGATGGGGGGGGGTTGGCGGTCTGCTGCGTCCCGGCTGGTGTCCAAGATGGCGGTGTCCATGATTCCCATGTGGCTGGAGTCGTCCAAGATGGCTGCTGCTGCGGTGGTTCGCACATGGCTGGGGTTGCCCAAGATGGCGGCTCGCACGGCCCACACGCGGCGCTGCTGGCGTTCGGGGTGGCTTTGGCCTTGCAGACGCTGGCGTAGTGTCCCTTTTTCCCGCAGCCCGAGCAGGTCGCATTCTTCGCCGGGCAGCGCGCTCTGGGGTGTTTGGCCTGGCCACAGAAGTAGCATTTCTGGCCTTGGGATACTGCTGTCTGGCTTTGGGACACTGCTGCGGTAGTTGGGCCGTTGTTGGGCTGTGGCTGGGGTGGCACGGTGCTATGGGGCTGTCCTACCGTGTCCCAGGTTGTCGTTCCCCGCGGCGTCCACGGTGCAGAGGAGTAGGCATCCATGCCCCGGAAGGCTGCGTCCAGCGTTAGTGCGATGTCGGAGGCTTTGTCGAGGGTGAGGTCACTCTGCTCCAGCAGTCGCTGTCGGGTGTAGTTGGACCTGTGGCCCGCTACGAAGGCATCCCGGATCAGTTCCTCCGTGTACTTAGTGGGCGTTACCGCCTTACACCCACAGGCCCGGCCAAGCACGGACAGTGCTTGGAGGTATTCCTCAGTCGATTCCCCAGGTTGTTGCTTGCGACTCCCCAGAAGGTGCCTAGCATATACTTCGTTCACAGGGCGCGTGTACTGGGTCTTGAGGAGCTGGAGGGCGGCTGTGTACGAGGTCGCGTCCCGGATGACTGAGTACACTCGGTGGTTCACCTTGGAGAACAGGACAGACAGTTTGTCCGCATCCGTTTCGACCGCAGTGGAGGCAGTCAGGAATGTCTCGAAGCACGTGAGCCAGTGAGCAAACTTGGTGGAAGCGTCCGCTTCCCGACTGTCCAGGTCCAGGCATGCTGGTGTGAGGATCTTCTCCATTATAAAAAATTTAGTTAATAAAATTGATGCGCCATCAATTACTCAAAAGACTGAGGTTGAGCGAGTAACAATCAGGCTTTTATTAACTAAAGAATGAAGGTCTTGTCTCGAGTGGTCGACCCGTCCAGAATACTAAGGGACTGGGAGGTAGTCACTTATATACCTGGAATAGTGGGAGGAGTCAGCCGAGGCATGTCCAGACCTGTACCTAGTGGAATACACATACAGACACAGACAGGTATGACAGTGGTTTACCACAGGGACGTCTGGCATGCAGGAGAGCCAGGGGGAGGTGTTGCAGGGGAGGGCAGATCCTGCTTGCAGTGGGGTCCAGGCAGGCGGCAGGGGTCGGCCAGCTCGGCCGGCTTCTCCCCAGCTGCAGAGTCCTCTCTCCAGTCCGGAGAGTGGCCTCAGCCAGGAGGTGCGCCTCCTGCAAGAGATCTCGGTGGCGTCTGACCGGCGCCACCATGAGTTCATGGGGGTTGTGCAGCAGATGCCGCACGCCATCGAGTCCCTGGCTCAGAGTGTGGCAGCATTCGGCCAATCACAGGCCAGGGGGGTGGAGCGCACGCCAGGGGGGGGGGGGGGTCGAACTACTCGCGGCACTGCAGGAGGAGAGTCGCCAGAGAGGTGGTTCCTTCGACACACTGTCACAGCAGCTGGAGGCACATACCCGGGCAGTGCGGTCACTGACTTCTGTCACACTCGCTGTGACGCAGAGGCGTCGCACCCGCCGCCCTGCTGCAACACAGCGGGCTGGCCTCCAGCACATAGCTGCGCCAGCTGAACTGCCAGGCCGGACGACTGCCACTGTGTCTGCTGAGCCTCGCGCGCCTGGCAGCAGCCAGCTTGCCCCCCTTGGAGCATCCGACACTGCCACTCCCCCAGTCAGGGTGCGAGGAGCTGCTGCTGCCACTGATGCTGTCCAGCCACAGCCGAACCAGTCAGCAGCCGTCCCCTCCCGGGACGTGCGTCGTGTTGGCCGACCCCCAAGGGCATCTGTCGCGACGCATGGGGGCCCTCATGAGCCTTCCCCCAGCCTTGAGGCCGCCACAGGGCCCACGTTGAGGCGGAGCAGCAGGCCGGGCAGGGGCCGGGGAAGGCTCTCTAAGGACTCGCCCTCTCGGCACAGCCGCTAGAGTGTGGTCTCTGCGGCATTGTATATATGGGGGGGATTGTGTTTTGGGGCTGATTTTTGTGGATGGCCGAAATTGAAGGCATTTTTTGTTTTTATGGGGGTCTTTCTGTTGGCGAGGGGGGCCCTTTTTTTGTTACGGCCAATGTTGAAGGCCATGTGGATGGCCAACTTTTGTTAGTCCTCCCCAGGTTGGGGGAGTGACATATGTTTGTGACTGTTTTTTGGGTGTGTTCTGTGTTTTTGAGTTTCATGTGGGACGGGGCCTCAGTTTGTTAAATAAAGGTTTTTATTTATTCAGCTTGTCCAGGTGTCATGTTTCAAGTGTTTGCTGCGTTAACCGGCTGACGGCTTCCGGAGCGGCTGCCTTCAGGTGCGCTCATTCCCACAGGCCATTCCCTCACAGCGGGCCTAGAAGTGTCGAGCAATAAGCCCCTGGCGTACGGCCCTTGGGCCTTCTGGCCCCCTCCTGGCCTGCTCCTCCTCCTCCTCCCCCTCCTCCTCCTGATGGTCCTCCTGCTCGTCCTCCTCAGGTGGTGGTGCAATGTCAGGTGGCAGTGCCTGCGTCCGGCGGATAGCCAGGTTGTGCAGCATGCAGCACACGACGACGAACTGGGACACACTATCCGGCGAATACTGTAGAGAGCCGCCGGAGCGATCCAGGCAGCGGAAGCGTTGCTTGAGGACGCCTATGGTTTGCTCTATGACGTTCCTTGTTGCTTGATGGCTTTCGTTATATGAGTCCTCCGCTGGGGTCCTGGGCGCGCGGAGCGGGGTCATGAGCCATGTGCACAAAGGGTAGCCCTTGTCCCCGATAAGCCATCCCCTTGGTGGAGGCTGTGCCTGGAACATGTCAGCCACAGTAGTCTGGCGCAGGATAAAAGCATCGTGGCTGCTTCCTGGGAAGCGGGCATTTACAGCTAGGATGCGCTGCCTGTGGTCACACACCAGCTGCACATTGAGGGAATGGTAGCCCTTGCGGTTGCGGTAAACCTCGGGATTGTCTATAGGTGCCCGCATAGCCACATGCGTGCAGTCAATGGCGCCCTGCACCATGGGGAAGCCCGCGATCCTGCCAAATCCCACTGCACGCTGCTGCTGCCTCTGTTGGGTCATGGGGAAGGAGATGAACTGGTGTCTCCTCGCGAACAGTGCATCGGTGACCTGCCGGATGCAGCGATGTACGGCGAACTGGGAGATGTTCGCGATGTCCCCAGCAGCGGCTTGGAACGAGCCGCTTGCATAAAAGCTGAGAGCCACCGTGACCTTCACTTCCACCGAGAGACGTGTCCTGGACATGAGCTGTGGCTGCAAATCTGCGTGAAGCAGCTGGCAGATCTCTCCAACCACCTCCCTTCTGAAGCGCAGCCTCTTTACACAAAGTGCCGCAGACATGGTGACATAGGACACCTGCTGCCGGTATTGCCTGGGTGCGTAAGGCCTACGTTGGCGACGCCTGATGGCCCTTCTGTGTCTACGCATGGCTGCCCGTCTCTCACAGCGTCTGCGAGCCCTCCGCACATAATGCTGCAACTCAATGTTGGCCCCCCATGCAGCCCCCATAATCAAGGTCGCAACAGTGAAATCAGCAAGAGTCAAATGTCAAAGCACTGGCCAGAAGCCAGAAAGACCTCTCCTATCTTGTCCCAAATCTGGAATCTCTGTCCCTTGGTCTCTGTGTAGAAATCCAAAGCAGTGAAGTCATTGCAGCAAAATGGCTGGGCTTTATAGGTCAGTGGAGGTGCCCTTTAATTTGCGCTCCCCGAGGCCCACAGGGCCTCTGCAACGTTCCATTTTACAATTCCTAATAGCGCCACGCCCACATTGGGCGGGCGCCACTCAATTTCCAGGTTGGGGCGCTAAAACAGCGTTGCGCGAGGATATGACGTCATAAGCTGCGCGCGCACCCGAGCGGGCGCTAACACTTTGCGCCGGCGCTAAATCTCAAATGAATTTGGGCGTCGGCACAGATCGGTCTGCATTCCGGCGCTAAGGCTTTATCGACGGAAATATAGCCCTTTTTTGGCGTTAGCGCCTGGCGCAGCCAACTGAATTTCTAGGCCATAGTATATCCTATAAGTTAATTTTGAAATTCATACAGTACTATTTCATGATTAAATAGTTACATTGTGCATCGAGTACTACCCAGAGAGTGCGACCCATAGTCCAGTATGTACAGATTTAATAATAGCGATTAGAAAGCAAACTGCAAACCTGAACACATTGTACAGCTTTAGAGTACATAAAAACAGCTGGGATGAAAATTATTTTAAGGTGTACACTCATGGAGTAGATTATTGTAGTGAATAATGCAAAAACAAAACAATAAGTACACACCAGACATTTTAGCAAGTTTTGTTTCACTGTTTGTTCACAATTAGCATTTCAAACATTTTCTTTTTTTTGGCAGAAGCACAAAATTCCCTGCAGGGTAAATGATAGTGCTATTGCAGTCTCCCTTTGACGGAGTCATAATGCCAAAATTAATTTGACATCCTGTGCAAGATACCTTCATTTTCTAGTCTCTCACTGTAATCCTTCATCAATTAATTCATTCACCCTTGGGCTGACATCCTTCACACAGGAAGTCACTGATTTTAAAAGTCTTCTCTTAATGAGGGACCTGTACAAAACAGCTGGCTTTTGATGTACTGTAAGCACAGTAATTAATATTAAACGTTTATTTTTCAAGCAACGGCACCAGCTATTCTATACAAGTGTATCTTCGAGAATGGTTAGGTAAACAATACTCACTATTCCAAGCATTTTAACTTAAGCCGAGTTAAAGTAATACAAAAAAAAATACAAATATCTGGGAAGCTCGAGTGCAACCACATATTAAACTTACAAATGATATTTATGATCTTCATGATTTTGATTTTTCTAGGAACCATAAAGCACTATTCATGAAGAGTTAAGTATTGGTGATACCATATTATCCAAAATATTTCTGACGTTTTTAAAAAATTGTTCTGATCTATTTATCCTTTGTGTCTATATATAGCTTACTATGATTTTTTTTGAACAAAACTAAATCCCATTTTAAAAGCAGGCTGCCCAAATATTCCAGTGAATCACTACACCTCACAGACATCATTCTGTTTTTCATTATTTTCTTACTCACATACATATTCCCTCACACACAGACAGGTACTGCATAGAAACATAGAAGATAGGAGCAGGAGTAGGCCATTCGGCCCTTCGAGCCTGCTCCGCCATTCAATGAGATCATGGCTGATCATCCAAATTCAGTACCCTGTCCCTGCCTTCTCCCCATATCCCTTGATCCCTTTAGCCTTAAGAAATATATCCATCTCTTTTTTGAATATATTTAATGAACTGGCCTCCACCGCCCTCTGTGGCAGAGAATTCCACAGGTTCACCACTCTCTGAGTGAAGAAATTCCTCCTCATTTCAGTCCTAAATGGCTTACCCCTTATCCTTAGATTATGACCCCTGGTTCTGGACTCCCCGGCCATCATAAACATCCTTCCTGCATCTAGTCTGTCCAGGCCTGACAGAATTTTATAGGTTTCAATGAGATCCCCTCTCAATCTTCTAAACTCCAGGGAGTATAATCCCAATCAACACAATCTCTCCTCATACGTCATTCCTGCCATCCCAGGTATCAGCCTGGTGAATCTTCGCTGCAATCCTTCCATGGCAAGAACGTCCTTCCTCAGGTAAGGCGACCAAAACTGCACACAATACTCAAGGTGCGGTCTCACCAAGGCTCTGTACAACTGTAGCAAGACATCCTTGTTCCTGTACTTGAACCCTCTTGCTACGAAGGCCAACATACCATTTGCCTTCTTAACTGCCTGCTGCACCTGCATGCTTACTTTCAGCGACTGGTGCACAAGAACACCCAGGTCTCTTTGCACTTCCCCTTCTCCCAATCTATTGCCATTCAAATAATAATCTGCCTTCCTGTTTTTGGCCACCAAAGTGGATAACCTCACATTTATCCACATTATAGTGCATTTGCCATGTTTCTGCCCAATCACCCAATCTGTCCAAATCGTACTGGAGTTTCACGACATCCTCCTCACAGCTTACCCTCCCACCCAGCTTTGTGTCGTCTGCAAATTTGGAGATATTACATCCAATTCCCTCGTCCAGATCATTAATATATATTGTGAACAGCTGGGGTCCTAGGACCGATCCTTGCGGTACCCCACTAGTCACTGCCTGCCACTCGGAAAACGACCCGTTTATTCCAACTGTTTGCTTTCTGTCCGCCAACCAGTTCTCTATCCAAGTCAATACCTTGCCCCCAATCCCATGTGCCTTAATTTTGCACGCTAATCTCTTATGCGGGACCTTATCGAAAGCCTTCTGAAAGTCCAAATACACCACATTCACTGGTTCTCCCTTATCTATTTTACCAGTTACATCCTCAAAAAATTCCAGTAGATTAGTCAAGCACGATTTACCTTTTGTAAATCCATGTTGACTTTGTCCGATCCTGTCACTGCTTACCAAGTGCTTTGCTATTACATCTTTTATAATAGATTCTAGCATTTTCCCCACTACCGATGTCAGGCTTACCGGTCTATAATTCCCCACTTTTTCTCTACCACCTTTTTTGAATAGTGGGGTAACATTAGCTACCCTCCAATCCATGGGTACTGTTCCAGAGTCTATCGAGTTCTGGAAGATGACCAGCAATGCATCTACTATTTCTAGGGCCACTTCCTTAAGTACCCTGGGATGTAGATTATCAGGCCCTGGGGATTTATCGGCCTTTAGTCCCATCAATTTTCCTAACACAATTTCCCTACAAATACTGATTTCTTTCAGTTCCACCCTTTCATCTGCAGTCTAACACAATGCAATGCTTTATCATGTAAAGCTTTATTTTAAGGAGCGTGATACTGTTAGTATTGCAAAATTTCTTCTTGTTCTGATTTTCTAGCTGTGGGGGTGGAAGGGTCGGGGGGGGTGGGGGAGAGGGGGCTGCGGTTGGAAGACAGTAACCAGCCACAATCAAGCACCTTATATCACCATGTGTCACCCACTGGTACAATGGCAACCACCAGCACATTTTAATGCACTACCGGGACAGAATGGGGGAAGGATCAGTTCGTCCTAAGCCTCCAATACTGCAGACAGAAAACGCACGCTCACTATATTGTTTGGGGGAAAAATACAAGCACTCAAACAGGTGGCAGTGATAACAAGGAGGGGGGGGGATAAAGGAGCATTAATTCCCTTTTCTCCCCAGAAGTGTAAAAAAATCATTTCCCCACAGGAGACCTGGGGTAAATCTATTATTATTTTAAATATTGCTGAGTATTTTAAATGGTACAGATTTCCATAGGTCACAGCTAAGAAAATCCTTTTAAGAAACTTCCTCCCCATTGCCACTCGCCCACCAGCCCCCAGCCCCACCCCACCATCATGGCCAGATACTGAAATCTGACCCCTCTACCCCTTTTGTCAGAGATGTACTAAGCTCTTTAAGCACTTGTCAGTGGTTTGTTGGCAATCGGGAGTGGAGGAAAAGCATTGGGTGTTCAATATGGCAGGCAGGCAGGAGAGAAAGTAAGAGTAGTGGGTAACAAAGAAGGTAATGGCATGGAACTGCGAGGCAGGGAGGTGGGACCAGCAAGAGGCTCCCGACCTCATTACAGCCTTGGTCCAAACATGGACAAAGGAGCTGAATTCCAGAGGTGAGGGGAGAGGGACAGCCCTTGACATCAAGGCAGGATTTGACCGAGTCTGGCATCAAGGAGCCCTAGTAAAACTGAAGTCAATGGGAATCAGGGGGAAAACACTCCACTGGCTGGAGTCATATCTAGCACAAAGGAAGATGGTTGTGGTGGTTGAAGGTCAATCATCACAGCCCCAGGACATCGCTGCAGGAGTTCCTCAGGGCAGTGTCCTAGGCCCAACCATCTTCAGCTGCTTCATCAATGACCTTCCCTCCAACATAAGGTCAGAAATGGGGATGTTCGCTGATGACTGCACAGTGTTCAGCGCTATTCACAACTCCTCAGATAATGAAGCAGTCCATGCCCGCATGCAACAAGACCTGGATGACGTTCAGGCTTGGGCTGATAAGTGGCAGGTAACATTCGTGCCACAGAAGTACCAAGCAATGACTATCTCCAACAAGTGAGATTCTAACCACCTCCCCTTGACATTCAATGGCATTACCATCGCCGAAACCCCCACTATCAACATCCTGGGGGTCACCATTAACCAGAAACTTAACTGAACCAGCCACATAAATACTGAGGCAACAAGAGCAGGTCAGAGGCTGGGTATTCTGCGGCGAGTGTCTCACCTCCCGACTCCCCAAAGCCTTTCCACCACCGACAAGGCACAAGTAAGGAGTGTGATGGCATATTCTCCACTTGCCTGGATGAGTGCAGCTCCAACAACACTGAAGAAGCTCGACACCATCCAGGACAAAGCAGCCCGCTTGATTGGCACCCCATCCACCACCTTAAACGTTCACTCCCTCCACCACCGGCGTACCGTGGCTGCAGTGTGTACCATCTACAAGATGCGCTGCAGCAACTCGCCAAGGCTTCTTCGGCAGCACTTCCCAAACCCGCAACCTCTTCCACCTAGAAGGACAAGGGCAGCAGGCGCATGGGAACACCACCACCTCCAAGTTCCACTCCAATTCACACACCGTCCTGACGGTGAAGGAATGGAGATATACTTCCAAGTATAGACTTAGAAGTATATCGCCATTCCTTCACCGTCACTGGGTCACAATCCTGGAACTCCCTACCTAACAGCATTGTGGGAGTACCATCACCACACGGACTGCAGCGGTTCAGGAAGGCGGCTCACCACCATCTTCTCAAGGGCAACTAGAGATGGGCAATAAATGTTGGCGTTGCCAGTGACGCCCAGATCCCATAAATGAATTTTAATTTTTTTAAAAAATGAGGACAGAGGGAGAAAATGGGCAGGGGAAAGAGATAGGAACTAGTGCATGGGAGAGGAATGAAGGGAAATGGTTCCCCTTTCGCCCCCCATAAAACTTTTAAAAAGCAAAGCACTTCCAAAACTAACCTGGGAAGCCTCTATTTAAAATAGGAAACTGGAGATTTCCCAGCTTAGGGTGGAAGAGCCTATTAGGGAATCCCATTCCCGCATTAAGAAAAGCCATGTGCCTGCTGTGACTAGGAATCGACTTCAAAAGCAGCATATAAAAACTTTTTAAAATGCTTAAACCAGATTCCTGGAAACAGCAGGAATGAGGCTTTTCTTTAACATATGACATGAAGATCGAGATGGCAGCAGCAAAGGATGATGGCTGCATGGCAGGGGGAAACAGAGGTAACAGCAGTAGTGAGCTGAGAAAAGGGCTGGAAGTACAATGAATGGGAAGAAGCACGAGGCCAAATTTCAGGATGCTTCAGGCAGGAGGCAATACAGAGCAGAGCTACATGGAGATGGGAATTAAGAGGACTCAAAAGTAAACATATGGAAGTATAGATAAGGTCTCAGTAAATAGGCCCATCATTGACACACACACACACACACACACACACACACACACACACACACACACACACACACACACACACACACACACACACACACACACACACACACACACACACACACACACACACACACACACACACACACTTGATTTTTTTAAAAACTTTATTGCTAGATAGAAATTAGTTATCCTTCATATATAGAAACACCCAACAGATCACAGATGCATACATCCTCAATTTAAATTAAAAAGGATGCATGCTCAACATGCATCCACATTTCCTAATATTTTCCAATGTTAAATATATTACAGAAACAAAATACTTATAACCATGTCAACTAGTTTCATCTCAAAGTTGACAACTGCTATTTGACTTGATAAAAATTTTTACAGTACTTGAAATTAGAAGTATTTTTCAGTGCCTCATCAGACCATTTGTATGTACTGCTCAATGGAATGGCAGAACTGAATTCTAAGGGAGGCATCAATTGGAGGCGAAGGAATCTAGTAAGTGAATGCATTCTACCCCAATGAACCCAGGAGTTAGCTGGGAAGTTATTGGTCAGAAAAAGGCACATCGCATCAGTGGACCAGGATAAAACAGAAATAAAACCTATTACAGGACAGCTTGATGGAAAAAATAACGACATTAATTTTGATTTAAAGAGCAAGTTTTTAACCTACAGCTATACTACCACTATATTTCTTCACTCAAGTCATTAATAGAGAGTTCTGTATCCAAGTTTTCAGATGACAGAAAGTTAGAAGGTATATTAAGTTGTGTAGATGAGAGAAGAAAGTGGGCAAAACTATGGCAGATGAAGTTCAAGGTGGGGAAGTGTGAGGTCATCCATTTTGGACCAGAGAAAGACAAATCGGAATATTTTCTTAATGGGGAGAGACTGGGAGCTGCAGAAGAGCAAACGTGTCCAAGTACACAAATCACTAAAAGCCACTGCACAGGTACAAAAAGCAATCAAAAAGGCTAACGGAATGTTCGCCTTTATATCAAGAGATTTGGAATTCAGAAGTGAGCAAGTGATGTTTCAGTTCGACAAAGCCTTGGTTACACCCCATCTGGAGTACTGCATTCAATTTTGGGCACCGCACCTCAGGAAATATATATTGGTCTTGGAGAGAGTACAGCGCAGAATGATACTGGAACTTAAAGGGTTAAATTATGAGGACAGGTTACTGAAGATTGGGTTTTATTCTCGAGTTTAAACAGTTGAGGGATGATATAAATGGAGTGTTTAAATGATAAAGGGATTTGATAGGGTAGATACATGAAACTATTTCATCTGGTGGGGGATTCCAGAACAAGGGAGCGTAACCTTAAAGTTATAGCTAGGCCAGTTAGGAGGGAAATTACAAAGCCCTTTTTCCCCACACAAAGTGGAAATCTAGAACACTCTCAAAAGATTGTAGTTGCTGAATCAATTGAAATTTTCAATGGTGAGCTTGGTAGATTTCTGTTAGGTAAAGGTATCACGAGATATAGAGCAAAGGCAGATAAATCAAGTCGAGGTACAGCTACGCCATAATCCAATAGAATGGCAGGACAGGCTTGAGGGGGTGAATGGCCTCCTGTTCCTACGCTCCTATATTAGCTTTTATACTGTAGTAGTCGTCTTCTCTCTTAGGCAGTCCCTCGGAACCGAGGATGACTTGCTTCCACATTAAAAATGAGTTCTCAGGTGACTGATGAGTCCAATGCGGGACCTACAGTCTCTGTCACAGGTGGGGCAGATGATGGTTGAAGGGGCGGGTGGGTGGGGTGCTTGGGTTGACGTGCGCTCCTTGCGCTTGGCTTCCGCTTGCTCCCGGCGAAGAGACTCGAGGTGTGCGGCGCCTTCCCGGATGCTTCTCCTCCATTTTGTGCGGTCTTGGGCCAGGGATTCCCAGGTGTCGGTGGGGATGTTACACTTTTTCAAGGAGGCTTTGAGGGTGTCCTTGAAGCATTTCCTCTGCCCACCTGGGGCTCTCTTGCCGTGCCGGAGCTCTGTGTAGAGCGCTTGTTTTGGGAGTCTTGTATCGGGCATGCGGACAATGTGACCTGTTCATTGGAGCTGATTGAGCGTGGTCAGAGCTTCGATGCTCGGGATGTTGGCCTGAGCAAGAACACTGACGTTGGTGCAACTATCCTGCCAATGGATTTGCAGGATCTTGCGGAGGCAGCGTTGGTGGTACCTCTCCAGTGCTTTAAGGTGCCTGCTGTACATGGTCCATGTCTCTGAGGCACACAGCAGGGCAGGTATCACTGCTGCCCTGTAGACCATGAGCTTAGTGCCAGGTTTGAGGTCCTGGTCTTCAAACACTCTCTTCCTCAGGCGACCGAAGGCTGCACTAGCACACTGAAGGCGGTGTTGGACTTCGTCATCGACGTAGTGCTATTATCGCATCAACACCTCTTATACTTGAGCAGGTTGTTGTTCACTTACAGTCCCATCCAGTTTCCCCACTAATTACTAAACGTTTTTTCATTTCTATCGCAGTTCCTCTGGATTGCCTTTTCTTATTTTCTCATCTCATTCAATTCAACCCAGATGTTAGAATTCCACTAAATTACTCTTATAAAACGCAACTAAGAACATAAGAAATAGGAGCAGAGGTAGGCCATTCGGCCCTTCGAGCCTGCTCCACCATTCAATGAGATCATGGCTGATCTTCTGCCCCAGCTCCATTCACCGGCCCTATCGCCATATCCCTTGAGGCCCTTACTAGTCAAAAATCTATCGACTTGTGTTTTGAATATACCCAATGACTGAGCCTCCACAGCTCTCTGGGGTAGAGAATTACAAAGATTCACCACCCTCTGTGTGAAGAAATGTCTTCTCATCTCAGTCCTGAATGGCCTACCCTTTATCCTGAGGCTGTGGCCCCTGGTTCTAGACTCCCTAGCCAAGGGAAACATTCTCCCAGCATCCACACTATCAAGCCCTGTAATAATTTTGTATGCTTTAATGAGATCCCCTCTCATTCTTCTGAATTCAAGAGAATACAGGCCTAGTTTACTCAATCTCTTCTCATACGACAGTCCCGCCATCCCAGGAATCAATCTCGTGAACCATCGTTGCACTCCCTCTATGGCAAGCATATCCTTCCTTAGGTAAGGAGACCAAAATTGTACACCGTACTCCAGGTGTGGTCTCACCAAGGCCCTATATAATTGGAGTAAGACTTCTTTACTCCTGTACTCAAATCCTCTTTGCTCTATATCTCTTGATACCTTTACCTAACAAAAATCTACCATTTGCCTTCCTAATGGCTTGCTGCACCTGCACATTCACTTTCAGTGACTCATGTACAAGGTCACCCAGGTCCCTTTGAGAATCTGCATTCCCCAATCTTTCACCATTTAGAAAATACTCTGCCTTTCTGTTCTTTCTACCAAAGTGGATAACTTCACATTTATCCACATTATATTCCATGTGCCATGTTCTCGCCCACTCACTGAGCCTGTCGAGATCCCCCTGAAGCCTCTTCACAACTGACACTGCCACCTAGCTTTGTATCATCAGCAAATTTGGAAATGTTACATTTAGTCCCCTCATCCAAATCATTGATATAGATTGTGAATAGCTGGGGCCCAAGCACCGATCCTTGCAGTGCCCCACTAGTCACAGCCTGCCATCCTGAAAAAGACCCGTTTATCCCTACTCTTTGTTTTCTGTCTGTTAACCAATTCTCAACCCATGCTAGTATATTACCCCCAATTCCATGTGCTCTAATTTTGTTCACCAACCTCTTGTGTGGGAGCTTACTGAAGGCCTTCTGAAAATCCAAATACACCACATCTACCGGTTCCCCTTTGTCTACTCCACTAGTTACATCCTTAAAGAACTCCAATAGGTTTGTTAAATAGGATTTCCCTTTCATAAATCCATGTTGACTCTGCCCAATATTCAGTTTCTAAGTGCCCAGTTATTGCATCCTTTATAATAGATTCCAGCATTTTCCCAACTACTGATGCGAGGCTAACAGGTCTGTAGTTCCCCGTTTTCTCTCTTCCCTCCTTTATTAAATAGTGGGGTTACATTTGCTATCCTTCAATCTGCAGGAACCGTTCCAGCAACTAAAGCAAACTGACAATAATTCTTGTTGCTTTAAAATCCATGCTGCCTACAAGCCTCTTTTGAAAAAAAACACCCACACGATGTGGAGGTGTGTGTCAAAATACAGCACTCACTCCAGCAAAAATTCTAAAAGGTTACTCGGGCCATCTTAGTGAGCAGCACTATTGACAGCACAGTGCAAGCAACCCCCCACTCAGATATGCCACCTGCTAAACAGCAAGGTTGATTGTGAAATTGCTCAATGACAAATTAAGTGAAGAGCTTCTGTCAACTCATTTATTATTCAGTCACTGTCAGTCAGTTTTCATTTCATCCAAGCCCTCTCCAGTAACTAACTGTTGCTCCTGAAACCCAATTAACTGATATGCAACACAGTGGGAAAGCCTTCTTAAGCCACAGGAGATGGTAAAAATACCTTTTAATCTAAAAGGGCAATAGTCTAGGATTTACATAATAAAAGTTCATATTTCTCAGCCTAGGGCACTTGGTGCTTAAAATGTTATAACTTTACCTTTTGGGGGGTTGTTGCTAATTTTAAGCATGTTAACACTTGTTCAGAAAGGATTTGTGCTTCAATCTGTACAATTAGAAAATACTACAATCTGTACAATTAGAAAATTCTACAAAAAATCCAAATAGCATTTTTGAGCCACAATTTCTAAAATATCAAACTTATATTAACAAAAACAAATTAAAAAAGTTCTTGGGGGATCAGAAGAGGAAGAACATTATGCTCTTAATGCAGAATACCCAAAATTGGCTCAAGGAAAGATAGCTAATAGCTGTCAATTTGAGTGTACTGAAATGATTGAAAACAAAGTATATCGAGAGGCTACAGTGTTCAGATTTTGTTTTAAATAACAAACTTAAAAAAAAACACTTATGGTTTTAGCTGCAAATCAAGCCTTGCATGGTTTGCTGATGTTCTACTTGTTGGTTGTGTTTGAAATGGTCACTATTTAGTAGCCAAAACGGTAAAACATACAATGAAGTTTATTATCCCAGGCACGCTATGAAACTTAGTTATCAGAGCCAGTGAAGATACGGTCAGTATCGTAGGTAGCCAAGACTCATCCACAAGAGCAAGGGCAGAAAAGTCCCAAAAAATGCAACAATGGGGAAAGGGTAGGGAATTGGGATTACAGTAGACAACTTCCAGTTGGAGAACTAGAACTGGCACCAGCTCAATAGCCCGTTTGACCTCCTTCTGTGCTCTAATTTCTATGAATTTACGAAAGCATTGCTCAGCATGGAGTCAGTGCCTTCAGGAGGGGAGTTGGTGAGAAAATAGTTTTATAAATGTATTAGAACTGAGAATTACCACCAGGGATCTCACTAAGCATGCATGCAGACACTTTTCCACCAAAACTTCTAGATGTCTCGTAAATTAAACTCATACATATATTGAAGAGTCTCTGTTATTGGTATGAGGAACCCTGGGTTTATTACTAATTCATCTTTGTATTCGACTACTTTGCTGATGCTAGGAAACTTACTTGTGCTGTCTGATCTGTTGTATTGAAAATCTTTTCACAGGATCATATTCAAGCATTCCTGCAAGGACAGAAAAAGATACCCGTATTAATGTAAAAAGAACCACAATGGTCGCGTGCTACAAAACTAGAAGATTTACTCTGTGATTTGGACTTCTCCAGATACTGGCCCAGAATTTGCTGGAGACTTGCACCTTCTACGTTCAAGAGTCCGTATTACAGCACGAAAGAGAAAATTATGGTGCAAGCAACTTAGGCCATAATTTCCTGGGACTTCTGCGTTGTTCCGCTGTTACCCTCACCGAAACAGTGAGAAGTTGATGATCATTGCTCTGCGCCCCTATTAAAATCAATGGCGGTCGCAATTTTCCTGAATTAATGCTACTTTTATCGCCACTGCCGCATAGGCTGTAAAATAATAGCGCTGGTGGGCCGTTGGTGATTAGTTAGTGCCGAGATTTCTGGATTTAAAGGGGGAAAAATTCGGTACCACCCCATTTGGGGCGCCGTTCTCGGCCGTGCGCAAAGTTCAACGCCTGGCGCTAATTATCTCCTCCGACAGCAAACTTGGCTTTCATCGTCCCTGGAGGTGATTGGAGCGCTAAATCAGGCGCTTCACACCTGTCTTAAGGCGCAAACGCCAAGGAGTGAGGCGCTACCTCAGAGTGCTGGCGAAGCAAGGAAGGGCAAATCAAAATAAACCTGCAACGTGCTGCTCAGTACGCAAAACTCCTTCGCACAGCGTTGAATCGCTCCAGAAGTCTCTCTCTCTCTCTCTATGCGTGGTGCAAAAATGTCACCGACAAAAAAAGGCAGGAAGCGGTCGCCTTTAAATAGCGCTCCCCTAGTCCCTTTCTGACAGCATAACGCTCCCCTCAACCCGTCGTTGCTAGCGGCAGGCGGTAAGGCAGGGGGCGCCACTCAATATCCGGTCCGGGGCGCTACCGGGGTGTTGTACACTCGACTGACGTCACGATCTGCCGGCGCAGGAGATCGTGGCGGTAGTGTTTAGCGCCGCCGCAAAATGTCTAGTTAATTGCGCGAGCGGCACAAACATCGCCGCGCCCGGGCGCTAGTTTCTTTGCGCCCCAATTGGCGCCCTCTTAAGGCGCTAATGTGAGGCACAAACAACTGAATTTTTCCCCCAAAGGATCCGACAATAGTTCAATTTACTACTTTTCCAAGTAAAACCACAAATTACTTCGGCTACCAACTCGAAGATTTGTAGGGATCTCATTACCGTGGTAAATTAATCACTTTTATTATTGTGTTATGATTTATTTAATGCACTTAAAATGTGGCTTGTGGATGTAACATTTCAAATCACACAAAAAGTTAGCCAGGTTTGTTTGTGGAACTAAAGGGATCATCAAATGATTGAAACAAAGTAGGTTCTGTTAATTCTGTTGTTATTTAGGTTCTGTTAATATTTGCTCCTGTTGCCCATTAAACCAAATAAACAGGCCATTCTGTTCTGAGTCCTACTCTTAAAACTTTTCCACAACCTTCCAGCAGGCAAAGAGCCTAGCTCAAGTATAAGGCTTCTACAAGGCTTATTAGAAATGCAAGTGTAGTCACATAAGCTATATATAGAATAACCATGGCATAAGAATGAACTGCTGAGTTGTGCTAGGCCAGTAGCTGTTGCAAGTAGATGTGGAAGTATAATGCAAAAAACAATTCGCAACAGCCCATAAACATTGTAATATATGCTTCATGCTTCATCGTCTATTGTTATAAATGTATCAGTTGCATTTTTGTTCTCCCTGCATTTTTTACAAAATGGCATGGGATAAGGGGAATTAAAAGCTCTACACGTAGTGATGCCTTTGCCCATTTAGCAACATTCTCCATGATAAAGGAAATTAATAAATAAACTGTTTAATATAGATGATGTAGATCATTAAAGAGAAGTACTAAATAAATGTGTATGAAACAGCTATAACCAATAGAGTTCTTGGAGGACAGATATAAAGGAATGAATTTTGTACAGTCAATTCTTATATTCATGCTATTTTAAAGCTTAACTAATCCTTTTACATGTTTAGTAAGAATCATAAAAGTGCAGTTTCGTTAAAGTTTTGCACCCTGGGAGTTCCTCAGTTTCATGTTAATTTTAGTAAGAAACAGACAAAATGATTTAAAAGATCCCGTCTGATGAATTTCCTTGACTTTTTCAGGGTGTTATGGATGGAGTATGTCGTTAAGTGGAAGCTAGATAAGTACATGAGGTAGAATCATAGAATGGTTACAGCACAGAAGGAGGCCATTCGGCCCATCGAGCCTGTGTCGGCTCTCTGCAAGAGCACTTCAACCAGTCCCACTCCCCGTAGCCCTGCAAATTATTTTCCTTCAGGTACTTATCCAATTCTCTTTTGAAAGCCTCGATCAAGTCTGCCTCCACCACCCTTTCAGGCAGTGCATTCCAGATCCTAACCATTCGCTGCGTAAAACAGTTTTTCCTCATGTCGTCTTTGGTTCTTCTGCCAATCACCTTAAATCTGTGTTCTCTGGTTCTCGACCCTTCCACCAATGGGAACAGTTTCTCTTTATCTACTCTGTCTAGACTCATGATTTTGAGCACCTCTATCAAATCTCCTCTCAACCTTTTCTGCTCGAAAGGAGAACAATCCCAGCTTCTCTAGTCTATCCACATAACTGAAGTCCCTCATCCCAAGAATCATTCTCGTAAATCTTTTCTGCACCCTCTCTAAGGCCTTCACATCCTTCCTAAAGTGCGGTGCCCAGAATTGGACACAAAACTCCAGTTGAGGCTGAACCAGTGTTTGATAAAGGTTCATCATAACTTCCTTGCTTTTGTACTCTATGCCTCTATTTATGAAGTCCAGGATCCCGTATGCTTGTTTAACCGCTTTCTCAACCTTCCCTGCCACCTTCAAAGATTTGTGCACATATGCCCCCAGGTCTCTCTGTTCATGCACACTCTTTAGGATTGCACCCTTTAGTTTATATTGCCTCTCCTTGTTCTTCCTACCAAATTGCATCACTTCGCAATTTTCTGCTTTAAATTTCATCTGCCACGTGTCCACCCATTTCACCAGCCGGTCTATGTCTTCTTGAAGTCTATCACTATCCTCCTCACTGTTCACTATACTTCCAAGTTTTGTGTTAGCTGCAAATTTTGAAACTGTGCCCTGTACACCCAAGTCCAAGTCATTAACATATATCAAGAAAAGCAATGGTCCTAGAACCGACCCCTGGGGAACACCACTGTATACCTTCCTCCAGTCTGAAAAACAACCGTTCACCACTACTCCCCGTTTCCTGTTACTTAGCCAATTTCGTATCCATGCTGTCACTGTCCCTTTTATTCCAAGGGCTTCAACTTTGCTGGCAAGCCTATTATGTGGCACTTTATCAAACGCCTTTTGAAAGTCCATGTACACCACATCAGCCCTCTCTGTTACCTCATCAAATAACTCGATCAAGTTAGTTAAGCACGATTTGCCTTTAACAAATCCGTGCTGGCTTTCCTTAATTAATCCACACTTGTCCAAGTGACTGTTAACTTTGTCCCTGACTATCGTTTCTAAAAGCTTCCCCACTACTGAGGTTAAATTGACTGGCCTGTAGTTGCTGGGATTATCCTTGCACCCTTTTTTGACCAAGGGTGTAACATTTACAATTCTCCAGTCCTCTAGTACCACCCCGTATCCAAGGAGGACTGGAAGATTATGGCCAGTACCTCCGCGATTTCCTCCTCAACTTCCCTCAGCATCCTAGGATGCATCCCATCCGGTCCTGGTGATTAATCAACTTTAAGTACAGACAGCCTTTCTAGTACCTCCTCTATCAATTTTTATCCCATCCAGTATCTCCACTGCCTCCTCTTTCACTATGACTTTGGCAGCATCTTCTTCCTTGGTGAAGACTGTTGCAAAGTACTCCTTTAACAACTCAGCCATGCCCTCTGCCTCCATGCGTAGGTCTCCTTGGTCCCTAATCGGCCTCACCCCTCCTCTTACTACCCATTTACTATTTATATGCCTATAGAAGACTTTTGAATTCCCTTTTATGCTAGCTGCCAATCTATTTTCACACTCTCTCTTTGCCCCTCTTATCTTCTTTTTCACTTCCCCTCTGAACTTTCTATATTCAGCCTGATTCTTACTTGTATTTTCAACTGGACATCTGTCATACACGCTCTTTTTCTGCTTCATCTTACACTCTCTTCCGTCATCCAGGGAGCTCTGGCTTTAGTTGCCCTATCTTTCCCCATTGTGGGAATGTACCAGAACTATCACCTCTTTAAAGGCAGCCCATTGTTCGATTACCATGGTACCATGCCACATACTCATAATCCCACCCAACTCGCCACCTTCAATCCTCCGGCAAGCGCCTTCTTCATTGGTTTTCTAACTTAATGCTGGGGAAGCAGCTTTTGGCATCAGGCGGCTGGAGAGAATGGGGAGAGGGCACTGGGGTTTTGGGATCAGGCTGCTCGGAGGCAAAATGGTGGGGGTGGATGCTTGTGATCAGGCTAGTGGGGGAAATGTTTGTGATCCGGCTCATGGGGTAACCAGATGGAGCTGAGGAAATATCAGCTGAAGAGCAGGAGGTAAGTAGATGGGGCAAGAAATCTGAGTGGAGGGGGTAGAGTGCAGATGATGGGAGGAGTGCAGACGATGGGAGGAGTGGGAAAGGGTGAGGACATAACAGCAGCAAGAGGATGGTGGGACCACAGGGGTGGAAGAGGAAGCAAGAGGGGTAAGGCAACGTCAGAAAGGATCTGAAGGCTACAAGACTGATTTTACCCACACTTGCCAAAGGAAAATGTGATGCAGCCCTTACCAGTATCCTTCTCCACCACATCGCCTCCAGCCAAAAGGAAAAAAGCAAAAGAGCAGAGAGCAAAGCAAAAACAAAGAGAAACACAGATGAGCGGAAGAGAAAGAGAAACACAGATGCTCAGAAGAGAAGACAGTCAGAGAATATCAACATAAACACGACAAAGACAAATAAAAAAAGAAAACATATCCTCCCACTTCCTGTGAAGGCTGCCATTGGAGATTTATTAGAATAATTTATAATCCAGTGATTCTCAAAACTCAGTGAAACATATACATATATATCTCACACACATACACATGTTGATCAGGAGTATTTTATAAAGTTCAACTATAGATGGATGCCTTTTGCCCAAATCAATCAAGCAAAATGTAATGGTACTTTTATAAAATGATATTTTAAGCATTTTACAGTATTTGTAGCCTTCTGATCGATGCAGTGTGCCACCTACTGCATCTTTGCGGTACAGCTTTCAACCTACATGGGCATAAAATATCTGCTCCACCTAAAACTTAACGCTTGCTTAGATTGACCACAGTCCACAGTAAATTTCCAGGCCCAGTCATATTTGAAGCGGTCAGCTCACACACCATTTTGAAACAATTTACTGTAATAAAACTTCTCATTAGATTCAATTCCAACTACAAGAAATACTTAGAATACAATTTTACGTTTTTTTTTTTTAAAATGTGAACTCATTACTTCTGCTGATATGGTCTATCCCTTCCCCTCAAATTCTTCCAATTTTATTTTTACTTTTACTTTATTTCTAATATAACCCATGTTATGCTTTCCTTAAACAGTAAGTTTAAAAATATTTTACTTATCTATTTTTTCTGCTTCCCACTGTCCAAAAAAATAATTTTTTCAGGCAATTGAGGCCCAGAAGTATATAAAGATAAAGATAAAGTTGTGACCAATGTTCCCTTTAAGCTGCGCAGCCACGCGGTGCTCTGAAGGTCACGCGTGGCTGGCGAGCCGGCTTTTAAATAGAAAAACCGTGCATGCGCGGAATTTTGAATAACCCACGCTTCCCATTAAAGGGGCCACGCGGGCCCCAAAAAAAATTACAGGGAACATTGGTTGTGACCTGGTGAATCTTTGATACAAATTTTCCAAGTCAATTAGAACCCAGCTACCACAATCTGTGGCATCAGTAGCACAATCATATCCAGATCACCACATGAATTAAAATAACCCACTGAAGTACCAATCCAGTTTCGAATGACAATAAAACCCCAGTGTAGGTTTCATTTGGATGGCATAAAAAGGTCTGCACAAAGATGGCTCCTGATGTGTTTATGAACATGTTGCTGATGGGACAAAAAATAAAGCTTCATTTATGGCCTGTTATTAATCACAATCCAACCTTTCAGATTGATAAACATGTTTTGAACTACTCAGGTCAAAAGGTTCACTGTAAAGATACAGCTTTTCCGTGTCACCATTATGGAACACGGCAAAAAACAACAGGGATTAACTGATGCAATACAACATGCCCCTCTACACATACCCAGCTGAGCCTGTTTAAAAGAAAATATAACGTTTTCTGCTCCCTCCACTACCAACATATTCATCAGTGGTAAGGACAGCACCTGAACCACAAACACTGCTCACATCCTCCGCCATTTCCGCCACCTCCAACGTGATCCCACCACCAAACGCATCTTCCCCTCACCTCCCCTTTCAGCATTCCGAAGGGACCGCTCCCTCCGCAACACCCTGGTCCACTCCTCAATCACCCCTAACAGCCCTTCCCCCGGCACCTTCCCGTGCAAGCGCAGGAAATGCAACACATGCCCTTTTACCTCCTCCCTTCCCACTGTCCAGGGCCCCAAACACCCCTTCCAGGTGAAACAGTGATTTACTTGCACTTCTTGCAATTTAGTATACTGTATTCGCTGCTCACGATGCGGTCTCCTCTACATTGGGGAGGCCAAACGCAGATTGGGCGACCGCTTTGCAGAACACCTCCATTCAGTCCGTAAGGGTGACCCTGAGCTTCCGGTCGCCTGTCACTTTAATTCACCATTTCATTCCCACTCGGATTTCTCTCTCCTCAGCCTATTACATTGTTCCAATGCAGCTCAACGTAAGCTCGAGGAACAGCACCTCATCTTTCGATTAGGCACTTTACAGCCCCCTGGACTCAACGTGGAGTTCAACAATTTCAAACTATAACCCCTGCCCCCGTTTTTCATGCTGTATGATTTTGCCATTCCCATTTGCAACATTTTATCTTTCCTGCCTCTTACAAAAGCACAGTTTGTTCCTTCAATTCCTCCCCCCCCGCCCCCCTCCGTCTCTGCACCTGCTTAATATCTGCTACATCTCCAGCTTTTTCCAGTTCTGATGAAGGGTCCCAGACCTGAAACGTTAACTCTGTTTCTCTCTCCACGGATGCTGCCTGGCCTGCTGGGTTTTTCCAGCATTTTCTGTTATTTCAGATTTCCAGCATCCGCAGTATTTTGCTATTAGATAATTTATTTAGTTCTGACTCAATATATGTTATTTCAAATGTACGTGCCAGGTACAAAAGAGGTGCAATTTAAAAAAACTTGAGCCAATGAAAGTGGTGCTTGAACTACAATTACCTGTGGCTGCGACTGTCCAGCAGCAAACTCACAAAGTCCAGCTATCCCTAAGGTTTCACAGTGGTATATTTTTCTGTGCTTACCTTGCAGTAAATCTGACAGCAACGGTCCACATTCCTCTGGAATGGTGTACTCCCCTTTCCCTATGTTTTCAAACAATTTGTAGATGTTATCCCCCTCAAATGGATAAAGTCCCGTTGTGATATTATATCTGGAAAACAAAAATTCCATTGAGTTTACCACAATATAAAATTTCACAAAAAATGTATTTCATTTCAATTTTGTGTGTAAATTTGCAGCATTAACATTCGGCAATACTGAAAAAACACAGGAACGTTTGTTAATACTGAAATAAAATTACTGTTTTCGATGGAAGAGTTAAAACTTTGCATCGCTCCACCAGATTCGCAGCATGTAATACTTTGGGCAAGAGGAAGGAGGATTCTTTCATCACAATGATAGATCATTTTCTATGGTTTTATTTCGTTATACAGCTGATCAGTTACTTGCAAAATGCTATAAAATTGCATTTCATTGAACATACAATGCTTTTAACTAACATTGGCCTTGTAGTATCCACACTATCATTTTGTGTGGTGCTTTAACATTCATTTAAATAAGAACTTTTCCCGCACAACCCCTCAATGCAAATTCTTTGTTTTTTTGTACATCAATAAATAATTATGCAGAGAACATTTCTTACAATGTCACCCCTGCAGACCAAATGTCCACCTTGAACCCTGAAAATGTATCTAGGCCATTTGCGATTTCTGGAGGTTGGAATGCTGGTGACCCTTGACTTGTCCTACATGTGTCATCCTCTGCAAAAGGGTGTAATGCCTGAAATAAGGAGAATTGAAAAAAAAAGAGTTACTGTATTAATGTTTAGTTAGGTACAGAAAAAAATACCAACACTTTCAAATTCATGGTGTTCTATTTTCCACTTTAACGGCAAGCTTAGACACATCCTGCAGATTGCAGGTTTTATTAAAAAAAAACATTTTTCCAAGAAACTTTTTATATAGAGCTATTTAATGTCAGCACTCAACTACACAGGTAAAAATTTCCAAATGCAAACAAAAGAAATGCAAGAGACTTTGAGGGGGACCTCAAATCCAAACCTGCAAGCAAAGAAAATCAAGGGATCAGTTATTTTGTATTTTAGTCAGATATCAGCATGCATCAAAAAAATCTAGTTCCACGATCTGGCTGGCACAGTGGTTAAGATTATTGTTCTGTCCCCCTTGGGACTGGGTTCAAATCCAGCCAAGGCTGATGGGATGAAAGTTTCTCCCCACGTTCATTCACAGATGCCAAAATAATGACAGTGGAAGTGGAACATTGCGGTAGGAAATGCTCTTCTGAAGTAGGCCATTGTTAGAACAAAGCGAAGTAAAATGTACCATTGCCCAGAATTGAGCCTGACAAAACATGAAATATATTAAAAACATTTTTAAATCCAGTCTTAGTGAAAAATCTACTCGTCCAGTTATACTAATTCTGACTACTGTAATTGTATTATTGTCTTGCATCTTTCTTTTTCCCACAGTTTTTCTTCTCTGAAGAGTTTTTAACCTTTCCTTCAATCAAAAGAATTCAGCTTAAAGACGGTCCTTCCAAAAATATTTTCAACAGGATTGTCATTTGACCTTTCTTGTGCATGCCAGGCCTTTTTAAGCAGCTCTTTGACTGTAGGAGTCATCTCAGCATAAACCCCAGCAAATAAGAGCATCGGTTATTCCATTTCTTCTAGGACAAGAGAAACACTTTCAAAACTTACTGAAGTTAAACAAAAATAAGCATGCTGTCAAGAAGACCCTAAGCCAGGTCCAGTGAGGAGGATGGCGAGGTGAAAGATTTGCGGATTATACTTCATGCCAAAAATTGTGAAGTACTATTGAGGTGTATAAAATGATGAGGGGCCTAAAATGATGAGGGGCCTAGGTAGAGTGGATAGGAAGAACCTATTTCCCTTAGCAGAAGGGTCAATAACCAGGGGGCATAGATTTAAAGTAATTGGTCGGAGGTTTAGAGGAGATTTGAGGAGAAATGTGTTCACCCAGAGGGTGGTGGGGGTCTGGAACTCACTGCCTGAAAGGGTGGGAGAGGCAGAAACCCTCATCACATTTAAAAAGTACTTGGATATGCACTTGAAGTGCCATAACCTACAAGGCTGCGGACCAAGTGCTGGAAAGTGGGATTAGGGCGGATAGCTCTTAGTTGGCGGGCACGGACAAGATGGGCAGAATGGCCTCCTTCTGTGCTGTAAATTTCTATGATTCGATGATATCACCAAAGTAAAATACTGCGGATGCTGGAAATCTGAAATAAAAAACAGAAAAGGCTGGAAATACTCAGCCCGTCAGGCAGCATCTGTGGAGAGAGAAACAGAGTTAACATTTCAGCACAGAGCACAAAAGGTTATCGACCTGAAACGTTAACTCGGTTTCTCTCTCCACAGATGCTGCTTGACCTGCTGAGTATTTCCAGCATTTTCTGTTTTTATTTCCGAGTAAGTTACCTTTGTTCTTAATTAGTTCTCTTCACATACTATATGCCATCTCTCAAAGCAAGAGAATCAGTCTTACGTGAGGCCATGACAGAAGTACTGCCATGTCAATTTCATTTAGCAGAAAGATCAAGGCAGCAGTAAATCACACAAAAAAATAAATGAGCTCAGCAAAGCTAAGGGAATATCTACTTTGTACTCATGCCAATCCATGCTATGGAGTTAGCCACTGTTTGTAAAGTGACAGTGAATCTTACTGGTTTTCTACCTGAAAATCAAATAGCAAAAAATTGAGTACTAATTAAAGACTAATAAACCATGAGTTTAGATCTCACTGATCACACATAGCAGGTGATTTTTCACAATAAAAGAATGAATATACTGAAAAAGTTGCACATGTTTGTGTTGAAACACTGATATTAATTTAAGGGAAGGCAAAACTAGACAGTCAACGTGAGCCAGGTAAAATACTCAGCTTAAAGCCTGCTGGACCATCTGGATCTTAGATGGTGAGTGAACACCTACAACAATAGTGATGGTGGCTGTGAACTCAAAAGAAGGTTACATTAACTTGTGAAGAACCACACTCAAAGTCCTTAAGTCAACAACTACTTATATACTGCATTTATATAGCATTTTAATGTGGAAAATGTCCCAAGGCCCTTTATCAGACAAAAATAGATACCAAGCCAAAGGAGGAGATATTAGGAGGATGAGAGGTGTGTTTTAAAGAGAGTCTTAAAGGAAAAGAGGGAGGTGGAGATGCAGAGAGATTTAGGGAGGGAATTGAAAAGCATAGAACCTATATGGCTGAAGGCACAGCTGCCAACAATGGTGCAAGGGAAGGGGATGATGCACAAGAAGCTAGAGTTGGAGAGCCAGAGTTCTGGGGGGGCTGGTGGAGATTACTGATAGTAAGGGGCAAGGCCATGAATAGATTTAAACAGAATTTTAAATTGGAGTAATTGGGGTCTGGGAGCCAGTGTAGGTCAGCAAGGATAGGAGTGATGGACGAGCGAGACTTGGTGCAGGATAGGATACGGGCAGTTTTGGATGAGCTGATGGTTAGAGCATAGAATATGGGAGGATGGCCAGGAAAGCATTGAAATATTTGAGCCTAGAGGTGGCAGTGACATGGATGAGAATTTCAGCACCAGATGAGTTGAAGTAGGGCAGAAGCAGGTGACTATGATGTGGAGCAAAGCAGGTTGGAAACTCAGCTCTGGATCAAATAGAACACCCAGGTTGCAATCAGTCCGGTTCAAACTGGGAGGGGGGATGAATCAGTGGCAAGGGCAGAGAGTTTGAGATGGGGCCTAAAATCGATGACTTTGGTCTTCCCAATGTTTAACTGGAGAAAACTGTGCATCATCTAAAACTGGATGTCGGACACTCAATCTGCACAGGGGCAGTGAAGGGTTGAGAGATGGTGGACAGATAGAGCTGGATGTCATCAGTGTACATGTAGCTGCTAACCCCATGTCTTCAGGCAATGTCACCAATGGGCAGCATGTAGTTGAGGAAGAAGAGGTCAGGAATAGATCCTTGAGGGACTCCAGAGGTAACAATGCAGGGGTAGGAAGAGAAACCATTTCTGGAGATGCTCTGCCTATGATCAGATAGGTAAGAGTGGGACCATGGGAGCGCAGCCCTACCAACCTGGAGGAGAATGATGTGGTCGAGTGTCAATGGATGCAGAGAAATTGAGGAGAACAAAGAGAGAAAGTGCAGAGGTGTCAAGGATGGGATTTTTGAGAAGGGTGGTGAAGGTGGTTTTGAAAGGGAGGGAAACAGTAGCTGAGGAGAGGGAAATATTTACAGTGTCGGCTAGCATGGGGGCCAGGAAGGGAAGTTCATTTTTCAGAGGTTTATTGGGAATGGAGTCAAGAGAGCAGGGGGTGGGCCTCATGGACAAAATTAGTTAAGAGACTGCAGGTAGGAAGATAGGTGAGAAACTAGGAAAAGATGTTAGATCAGGGCTAGGCCAGGTGTGGGGTCATGGGGGAGGTTTGATCTGGTGGACTAATGGAAGGAGTGTAAGTAGTAAATGCAGCTGAATGCACGGTCTCAATCTTAGTAACAAAGACGTCCATGAAATCCTTGCACTTGTTGGAGAAGAATGTGGAGAGGGGTTTAAGGAGTCAGTAGTGTAAAGAAAGAAGCCGGGGTTAAAGTCATGGAATAGAATCTTACAGCACAGAAGGTGGCTGATTGGCCCATTGTGCCTGTACTGGCTCTTTGAAAGAGCTATGTGATTAGTCCCACACCCCAGCTCTTTCCCAAGAGCCCTGCAAATCTTTCCTTTTCAAATATTTAACCAATTCCCTTTTGAAAGTTACTATGGAATCTGCTTCCACCAACCTTTCAGGCAGTGCATTCCAAATCATAACTCGCTTCCCATCTCACCTCTTTGCTCTCCAAGATCATCAGGGGGGTAGTGGGTGGTTTAGTCAGAGGAAAGTGAAGCCCCAGATCGCTCGATGTGGTACAGCCAGATGTGGTGATGGATGGCTAGACCAGTTGTGTGCCAGACACACTCAAGTCTGCGCCACTTGGACTTGAGAAAGTGACGATGAAGGCCATACCAAGGGGAATGACCAGGGTGGGAGAGAGTAAGGGGGAAAAATTCAGTTGTTTGCACCTCCCGTTAGCACCTTAAGAGGGTGCCAATTGGGACGCAAAGCAACTAGAGGCCAGGCGCGGCGATGTTTGTGGTGCTCGCGAAATTAACTAGACATTTTGCGGTGGCGCTAAACACTTCCGCCACGATCTCCTGCGCCGGCAGATTGTGACGTCATCAGAGTGCGCAACGCCCCATTAGTGCCCTGGACCGGATATTGAGTGGCGCCCTCTGCCTTACCGCCAGCAACGACAGGTTGAGGGGAGCGTTATGCTGTCAGAAAGGGACTAGGGGAGCGCTATTTAAAGGCGACTGCTTCCTACCTTTTTTTGTCGGTGACATTTTTGCACCATGCAGTCTGAGACAGAGAGAGAGAGAGAGAGAGAGAGAGAGAGAGACTGACTTCTGGAGAGATTCAACGCTGTGTGAAGGAGTTTTGAGTACTGAGCAGCACTTTGCAGGTTTATTTTGATTTGCCCTTCCTTGCTTCGCCAGCACTCTGAGGTAGCGCCTCGCTGCTCAGCCTTTGCGCCTTAAGACAGGTGTGAAGCGCCTGATTTAGCGCTCCAATCACCTCCAGGGGTGATAAAAGCCAAGTTTGCTGTCGGAGGCGATAATTAGCACGAGGCGCTGAACTTTGCGCACGGCCGATAACGGCGCCCCAAATGGGGTGATACCGAATTTTTCCCCTAAAGGTTTTATTGGGGTGAGGAAGTGGTTGAGCAGATCGACAGCTGCAGAAGTACCATGGCAAATGGAAGGCCAAAGGCTAGGCAGTTGATAGTTTGAAAGTGCAATTGTAAGCAACTTGTTTTTTTCCCTAGGAGTGGATACAGAAGGAAGTTGGGTTGGAAGGCGAGAGTGTAATGTAGGTGGTGAGGGATACAGGCAAGTAGTCGGAGATGGCCTTGTTTGTGATCAAGACCGTGACAATAGAGAAGCGACGGCTGTTGAAAAGGTCGAGAGAGTAGCCATGAACATGATTGAAGAAAGACGTTTCGGGAGGATAGGAGTGCAGTGAAATCAGGGGAGAGACAGAGCAAGGCGTGTTGAGTTGAGATGGAGATGGAAATCACCAAAGATGAGGAGTTGCTCAGTGCAGAGGCTGAGGGAGGAAAGGAGGGAGAAACTCAGGATGGGACTTGGACCAGAGAAGCGATGGTCTGATCTGTAAGGCTCTTTTTATGTTCAGGGAATTCTCTCCTACAGATTCAACAATTGATTTTAAATGGAGGAGAAGATAAGGTAAAAATAGCTGATGCGTTTTTCCAATAATTCATCCGAAACTCTTTTGACATGGTCTGCTGGCGTAGGTTGAAATTTAGGTTACCTCCCATTATAAGAAATTTGTTTCCCTATTCAGGCACCAGTGAAACCCTCTTCCATCCCCTTCATTCTTTCCCATCACCTTGAGTGGTCTGTGTACCAATGAATCAGAAGTAGAAGAAAATTTGACTTGACAAGCACCAGTCCACAGCTGTACCTAAATCAATCTTATCTGCCCTTGGCCCAGATTCTAATGCCCAAGAACTACTGGGGTGATCCTTTCTATAAGTTTAAATCTTATTCTTTGAGGGGTTTGTTCCGCCAATGCTGGTACTGAATACTGGTTGATTGGAAGCTTACTTTCAATGGAAAAATATTTCTTGACCATCAGGTGATGACTTAAATGAAGGCCCAGTTCCTAAGCTGCTTCTTATGAGTAGACTCGGCATCTGCCTTCTAAGTCTAAACAAATGCGGTGTCAGATTGCTAGATAATATGACTGAACGAGAGAATGAGTGGCTATGTGCACAGTTAAGCCTTGCCCTATTCAAAATGTCTGCTGTGATATAAAACAGGAGAAAATATTCAACAAAAGTTTAGTAGCATTCTCAAGGCATCAATGCCAAAACCACATTATGCCCAAGCGGACAAATGAATCCTTCATTCATTGATTGATACGTCACATTACTGTTGTGCTTGACCAAACAAAAATGTACCACAGATTCATTCATAGAAACATAGAAGATAGGAGCAGGAGTAGGCCATTCGGCCCCTCGAGCCTGCTCCACCATTTAATGAGATCATGGCTGATCATCCAAATTCAGTATCCTGTCCTTGCTTTCTCCCCTTGATCCCTTTAGCCTTAAAAATATATCTAACTCCTTCTTGAATATATTTAATGAATTGGCCTCAACTGCCTTCTGTGGTAGAGAATTCCACAGGTTCACCACTCTCTGGGTGAAGAAATTCCTCCTCATCTCAGTCCGAAATGGCTTACCCCTTATCCTTAGACTGTGACCGCTGGTTCTGGACTCCCCCGCCATCGGGAACATCCTTCCTGCATCTAGTCTGTCTAGTCCTGTTAGAATTTTATAAGTTTCAATGAGATCCCCTCTCATTCTTCTAAACTCCAGCGAATATAAGCCCAATCGACACAATCTCTCCTCATAAGTCATTCCTGCCATCCCAGGTATCAGTATGGTGAATCCTCGCTGCACTCTCTCCATGGCAAGAACATCCTTCCTCAGCTAAGGTGACCAAAACTGCACACAATACTCAAGGTGTGGTCTCACCAAGGCCCTGTACAACTGCAGCAAGACATCTTTGCTCCTGTACTCGAATCCTCTCGCTATGAAGGTCAATATACCATTTGCCGCCTTAACCGCTGCTGCACCTGCATGCTTACCTTCAGCGACTGGTGCACAAGGACACCCAGGTCTCGTTGCACTTCCCCTTCTCCCAATCTATTGCAGTTCAGATAATAATCTGCCTTCCTGTTTTTGCCACCAAAGTGGATAACTTCGCATTTATCCACATTATCCTGCATCTGCCCAATCACCCAACCTGTCCAAATCATACTGGAGTTTCTCTGCATCCTCCTCACAGCACACACGCCCACCCAACTTTGTGCCATCTGCAAACTTGGAGATCTAGTCCCCTCGTCTAGATCATTAATATATATTGTGAATAGCTGGTCCCTGCGGTACCCCACTCGTCACTGCCTACCACTCGGAAAAAGACCCGTTTATTCCAACTCCTTGATTCCTGTCTGCCAACCAGTTCTCTATCCAAGTCAGTACCTTACACCCAATCCCATGTGCTTTAGCTTTGCACGCTAATCTCTTATGCGGGACCTTATCGAAAGCCTTCTGAAAGTCCAAATACACCACATCCACTGGTTCTCCCTTATCTATTCTACCAGTTACATCCTCAAAAAATTCCAGTAGATTAGTCAAGCACGATTTACCTTTTATAAATCCATGTTGACTTTGTCCGATCTCATCACTGTTTTCCAAGTGCTCTGCTATTACATCTTTTATAATGGACTCTAGCATTTTCCCCACTACCGATGTCAGGCTTACCGGTCTATAATGCCCCGTTTTCTCTCTACCACCTTTTTAAAATAGTGGGGTTACATTAACTACCCTCCAATCCATGGGAACTGTGCCAGAGTCTATAGAATTTTGGAAGATGACCAGCAATGCATCTACTATTTCTAGGGCCACTTCCTTAAGTATCATAGGATGTAGATTATCAGGCCCTGGGGATTTATCGGCCTTCAATCCAGTCAATTTCCCTAACACCATTTCCCTACAAATACTGATTTCATTCAATTCCTCCTTCTCATTAGACCCTATGTTCCCCGACATTGCTGGGAGGTTATCTGTGTCCTTCTTTGTGAAGACATAACCAAAGTATGTATTTAATTGGTCAGCCATTTCTTTGTTCCCCATTATAAATTCCCCTGATTCTGACTGCAAGGGACCTACGCTTGACTTCACCAATCTTTTTCTCTTCACATATCTATAGAAGCTTTTACAGTCAGTTTTTATGTTCCCTGCAAGCTTACTCTCATACTCTATTTTCCCCCTCTTAATTAATCCTTTTGTCCTCCTTTGCTGAATCCTAAACTGCTCCCAATCCTCAGGTATGCTGCTTTTTCTAGCCAATTTATATGTTCTCTCCTTGGATCTTATGCTATCCCTAATTTCCCTTGTTAGCCACGGTTGCGCCACCTTTTTTGTTTTATTTTTATGCCAGACAGGGATGAACAAATTCTGTAGTTCATCCATGCGATCTTTAAATGTTTGCCATTGCCTATCCACCGTCAACCCTTTAAGTAACGTTCCCCAATCCATCCTAGCCAACTCGCACCTCATAACATCATAGTTTCCTTTATTTAAATTCAGGACCCTAGTCTCTGAATCAACTACTTCACTCTCCATCTTAAAGAAGAATTCTATCATATTATGATCACTCCTCCCCAAGGGGCCTCATACAACAAGATTGCTAATTAATCCTCTCATTACGTAATACCCAGTCTAAGATGGCCTGATCTCTAGTTGGTTCCTCGACATATTGGTCCAGGAAACCATCCCGTATACACTCTAGGAATTCCTCCTCCACAGTATTGTTACTAATTTGGTTAGCCCAATCTATATGTAGATTAAAGTCACCCACGATAACTGCTGTGCCCTTATTGCACGTGTCTCTAATTTCCCGTTTAATGCCATCCCCAAACTCAGCATTACTGTTTGGGGGTCTGTATACAACTCCCACTAACATTTTCTGCCCCATGGTATTTCTCAGCTCTACCCATACAGATTCCACATCATCAGAGCTAATATCCTTCCTTACTATTGTGTTAATCTCCTCTTTAACCAGCAATGCTACCCCACCTCCATTTCCTTTTTGCCTGTCCTTCCTGAATATTGAATACCCCTGGATGTTGAATTTCCAGCCTGGGTCACCCTGGAGCCATGTCTCTGTAATCCCAATTATATCATATCCGTTTACATCTATTTCTGCAGCTAATTCTTCCAACTTATTACGAATGCTCCTCACATTAAGACACAAAGCCTTCAGGCTTGTTTTTATTAACACTCTTAGTCCTTGAACAACGCCAGTCCCACTGCTTAATGCTAGAGTCTGTGCCACATAGCACACAGCTAAATTTACTACACCTACAGATGATTGCTCCTCTCTATAAAAGTAGCAACTACCACCAAGGCAAGAAACAACAAAGCTAGTTGAAAACAACAGAATCACAAACACATTTTTGCGCTCATGTCAAACAGTTTTCTGATTTGTAGGCAACAGAAGAGAATGAAGAATTAATGAGAGAATGAAGTGCAATACCAGAACAATATCTTGTATGATGTATGGGCCGAGGAGAAAACAGCACACTCTCATGGCTACGGCAAGACGCCAAATCCTTAAAAGGCCAATTTTCCCAATACTTACCTCCATTCAAATAGAGGCCTATTCATCTATGAGGAGGTCAACGCAAGGAGAAATATTGCAAGGGTCGCATGAAGAGCCTTCCATGAGGCCAAAAACATGTTGAAATAAGTGCCAGGTCTGCATGTATTGTTGAACCTGCTTCTTGTTCTAAAGCTGTATTATTTGGGCTTAATAACCCCAAAATGATAAAGTAGTAGTGAAACTGCCTCTTTCAAAGAGCTGGCACAGGCACGATGGGCTGAATGGCTTTCTGCTGTGCTATGTCATTCTATGATTCTACATAGTCACGAACTTGCTCCTATGAAGGACAGATCTTCCCCTTCATGTATTCATTATAAGATTTCCCTGATTTACAATGAAATATAAACTGAAAAAGGTTCAATACCTGTGAATTTTTTTAAAAAATTCGTTCATGGGATGTGGGAGTCGCTGGCAAGACCAGCATTTATTGCCCATCCCTAATTGCCCTCGAGAAGGTAGTGGTGAGCCGCCTTCTTGAACCGTTGCAGTTTGTGTGGTGAAGGTACTCCCATAGTGCTGTTAGGGAAGGAGTTCCAGGATTTTGACCCAGCGACAAAGAAGGAACGGCAATATATTTCCAAGTCAGGATGGTGTGTGACTTGGAGGGGAACTTGGCAGTGATGGTGTTCCCATGCATCTGCTGCCCTTCTCCTTCTAGGTGGTAGAGGTCGCAGGTTTGGGAGGTCCTGTCGAAGAAGCCTTAGCGAGTTGCTGCAGTGCATCTTGTAAATGGTACACACTGCAGACACGGTGCGTCAGTGGTGGAGGGAATCAATGTTTAAGGTGATGGATGGGATGCCAATCAAGTGGACTGCTTTGTCCTGGATGGTGTTGAGTTTCTTGTGTTGTTTAGCTGCACTCATCCAGGCAAGTGGAGAGTATTCCATCGCACTCCTGACTTGTGCCTTGTAGATGGGAAAGGCTTTGGGGAGTCAGGAGGTGAGACACTCGCCACAAAATACCCAGCCTCTGCCCAGCTCTTGTAACCGCAGCATTTATGCGGCTGGTCCAGTTATGTTTGTGATTGGATAGTATCCAATTCTGTGCCTTGACAGAGGGGAGTTCTAACAAACAGTCAAATAAAGCTAAATACACAAGCCTAGTGTTTACAATCATTGTTATTGTAAAACCATTCATTCATTCAGTTTAAACAAGTTAATAGCTCCATTAAAATGACACAGATCAGAAAATCTAGGCTGCAGGGAATGTTCCCGCCAATTTTTTTGGGTGCGCGGCCCATTCAAAATACTGGGCATGCGTGGTTTTTCCCCATTTAAAAGCAAGTGAGCCGGCTGCGGAGTTCCAGAGCTTAAAGGGAACATAGGCGGGAGGTACCTCAATCTGAGGAAGTCTGCTTTAGTGACAGTACAAGACCAAAGAGAAGTATCTTGTATTGGCACTGAATCCCTGTCACTCTCAACACCAGGTACCTTCAGTAGGACTCTGGAATCCCAACATCAGAGGGTACATGCTTGAGATAACTGCCAGCCAGTAACCTCACAGCCACCAGCTACATCATTTGTGGCAATGTCATCATCTTGAGCTTTTTCTTCAATTCTAAGGAAATGAAGAACCGTAGGTCAAATAAATGTTGAAAACATTCCATACTTTGCAAGACTACCAAGTAATGAGAGCGATTGGTACTGCACTGGAAGTGACAGCATCAAAAGCAACAGTCAAAGACTTCAGTGTTTTCTTCACTCTGCGGGTTCCAGCGTTGAATGGCACCAAAGGACCAACTGAATACCGAGGTTTTCAACAAACACTGATGGGGAATGATGTAAAAAGGACCGACACCTTCTACCCAATCATCTTTTCTCAAATACTACTTACCATCAAGTGTTGTCTGCATGGGGCTACATCCTTCTCGACAGAACTGAAACTCTCAAGCTTTCTTCATCTTTTGAACAAATCAAGGTTGGTCATCCATTCCAAAAAAGACAGCCTTCCTCCAAATTTCCCTTTTGAGTTTAAAACCATTCTTTCAAAATGAAAATTCTCTCCCATGTTTATCAGGAGCGATCACAACTTTGAAAATACTACATTCTTAAGCAATGACTAAGAAACAGAACTCCAAATGTTTCTGTTTTGAAAATGTTGGATATCAAGACCAGTACTTATGCCACATTAAATAAAGTATATGTGTGTTATGCTGTGTAATAAGAACTAGGATACATACTTCAGCTACTCCTAGGTCTGAGATTTTCAAAGTGCCATCCGTTGTTAGCAGTAGGTTGCCTGGTTTAATGTCTTTGTGGACTATTCCTTGACTGTGCAAATATTCTAGACCGTCAATCAGTTGGCAGAAGTACCTGTCAAAATTATTTTGAGAAAATTAAAAACACAGACACTGGCAGGGAGGTCTTTAAACAGAAAGCTGCGAGAGCAAGTGGTCACCAGGCTGAGGAGAATGACAGAGGGTAGTTAGAAGTTATTTTATTTAACCCAAGCAGGACGACCCACTAATATGGCAAAGTACAGCATGTGCATTATTTCTGAATTATTATGCAAAGACAAATTGAATTGATTGAATACGTCTAATCATAAGTGTGCCTTTCTACGTACACTTGCTGTAAAATAAAGTAGCTTAATGATTCGTATCTGGTCCGGTCTTACTAGGCGTTTTAATGGTCTGCCTTCAGCAAATCTGGAGAACCAATGTCTGGATCAGATCACAAGGAGCTATCTCCTGTAACATCCCTGGGTTATGCGGCTGTATAAGTAGATATTGGGCAGTGTGAGTCTACTCCAGCATGTAAGGAGCATGGCATTCACTTATGGGAGTGACTGATGCCGTTGAACCCGAGGAGGTACCCATGGCCGATCCAAATTTGCAGCCTTCATTTATATGTTTAATTTGTAATATAGTATGTGGCATTAGGAATCTGCTAAATGAGTCATTTACTGTACTGATCAACTACATTCAAAGAACATGACAGCTTCTATTTCAACACATGTAAAACTTTAGATGCCGTTCTCTTTTGGATGCTCCCATAATAAAATGGATACCATTAACATTTCAGTATGCGCTCCTGCTCTATAATAACTTTACTTAGCACCTTTAGTTCAGGAAATTCAATTGTTTAATCAATTATTCTATAATCCCGCTGCACTAGGCCCATATTAATTAGTCTCAAACCACAGCCTAAAATATGAATATATTTTAAATCGGGGCAACACGTGCACAAACAAATCAGTAGCATGCCACAACAAAAAAGTTTGAAGAAAATGATACTTTTAAAGTGTAAAGTGACAATGAGCCTTGCTTGCCATAATTTTCCAATCTTCTCTAGATGTGGGGGAGGTGCCTGAGGATTGGAAAGTGCCAAATGTGACACCATTGTTCAAGAAGGTGCAAGGACAATCCTAGTAACTACAGGCCGGTCAGTTTAACATCAGTGGTGGGCAAAGTTTTAGAAACAATAATCAAGGATAAAATTAACGGGCGCTTGGAAAGGTTTAAGCTAATTAAGGAGTCAACACGGATTTGTAAAAGGCAGATCGTGTGTGACTAATTGAATTTTTTGATGAAGTAACAGGGAGGATTGATGAAGGGAATGCAATGGATGTTGTCTACATGGATTTTAGGAAGGCGTTTGACAAAGTACCACTTAGAAGGCTGGTTAACAAAATTGAGGCTCATGGAATAGGTGGGTCAGTGGCAGCTTGGATAAGAAATTGGCTGAAGGACAGAAAACAGCGAGTTGTGGTAAATGGCTATTTTTCAGACTGGAGGATGGTAGACAGTGGTGTTTCCCAAGGGTCAGTGCTGGGGCCACTGCTTTTTTTGATATATAAATTACCTGAATATTGGAATACAGAGTAGAATTTCTAAATTTGCCGATGACACCAAACTTGGGGGTGTTGCAAACAGTGAGGATGATACCAATCGACTGCAACAGGACATAGAAAGGCTAGCAGAATGGGCAGACAAGTGACAGATGAAATTTAATAGAGAAGTGTGAGGTGATGCATTCTGGCAGAAGGAACAGGGAGAGGCAATATACACTTAATGGCACAGTTTTAAAGAGTGTGCAGGGACAGAGGGACCTGGGAGTTAAAGTGCATAGGTCCCTGAAGGTGGCAGGACATATTGAGAGAGTGGTTAGCAAAGCATATGGGATCTTGGACTTCCTAAATAGAGGTATTGAGTACAAAAGTAGAGAAGTTATGCTGAACCTTTATAAAGCGCTGGTCAGGCCACAACTGGAGTGTTGCGTCCAGTTCTGGTCACCACACTTTAGGAAGGATGTGAAGGCCCTCGAGAGGGTGCAGAGGAAATTTACCAGAATGGTTCCGGGGATGGAGGATCTTAGCTACAAGGACAGGTTGGAGAAGCTGGATTTGTTTTCATTAGAGCAAGGGAGGTCGAGGGGTGATTTGATAGAGGTGCACCAGATTATGATGGGTTTGGATAGGCTAGACAGAGAAAGGCTGTTGCCATTAGTTGATGGTACAAGGACTAGGGGACACAGATTTACGGTTTTAGGCAAGAGATGCAGGGGGGATGTGAGGGAAAACTTTTTTATGCAGCGAGTGGCAAGGACCTGGAAAATCGCTGCCGACGTTAGTGGTGAAAGCAGAGACACTCAATTTTTTCAAGGGGATAGGCACTTGAGGGAAATAAACTTGCAGGGCTACAGGGATAGAGCAGGGGAATGGGACTGACTGGATTGCTCTACAGAGAGCCGGCATGACTCGATGGGCTGAATGGCCTCCTTCTCTGCCATTATGACTATGAGCTTAAAGAGGCAAGCCAAATCTAAATCTTCCACTAACCTCAGTGAGAGCCTCACACGTAATTCACAACTGAAGCCGCTATTTCAGTGCTGAAGATCAACACCAAACATTTAGGAAGATATACTGCATTGATGGAACATACATAGAAGATCTTTATGTTAATTATTGGAGGTTCTAAATTAATACGAAGTGCAAAACATTTGCAGGTGAATGTCTGATGTTGACATGTACCAATATGGCAGTTTTCAAAAGGAACAGAAAATGAGAAAGTAAGTCATTTTTTCAAGTTTTGTGAAAACCCCCAAATTATTTTCAAGTTTTTCTGGTGACCACTACTTTCCGAGTTTGCAGTGGAGACGTGATTAAAAAAGAGGGTGTGGAAATAGGATATGATTAAACGTTTATGGGGGCACGAAGTAGTTGAGTGCCAGATACAGAAGGTGTGTAAAATTGACTTGCTTAAAAGTGAAAAGAGTCTTTCCTACCATATGATAATTAAAGAAAGTAACTTACCCATGAGCTTGAAATACTGGGAATTTCTTATCGGCGACGCTGTCCAACATTTCTTGCATTCCGCACACGCAATATTCCATTACCATATACGTTAGGCAAGTCAAGGAAAAGTTATGTCCCAACTTATTAGCAAAACATTGACCATTTTATTTTAGCATAACAGCTAATAACACTATTCCAACAGTTAAAAATGCATAGCTTCCACATCATTTAATTAAGAAATTAAGGGGGAGAAATTGAGCATAGTCCCATTTGGGGCACCAGCCTCGCCAGGGCGCTAAAAGTAGCGCCCCGGAAACATTCGCACCCCCGCACCGGAAATTGAGTGGTTGCGCCCCAAAGAGAAGCACGGTGCTACTGGAGGCGCCCCAAATCCCTCTTGGGGCGCTGCGAGTGAATATCGTGGCAAAACGTGCCGCACGTCGTGCTGCGGTATTGCAGGCCTTCCTCCCCCTCTTAAAGGGGAGGGGCCTTGTGCAGCTTGATCTGGGGCCCAGCTGGGCCCCCGAGGATCGGGAGTGCAGGCAAAAGAGCCCGGCACCGAGGAGAAGTGCCGGGCTCTTGGAGCGCAGCCTGCACTCCGCCGGGGGGGGGGGGGGGGGCGGGGTTCAGGAGGCCGGGGACGGGAGCGCAGGCAGGTGCTGGCAGGCGGCCAACAACAAAAATGGCCGCCCCGCACCTCGCCTTTAATTTGCGCCTCCCCGGCCGCAGGTACGCCACCTGACCCTGTCGGACATAGCGTCCGGCGGTAAATCAGGGGGCGCTGCCGAATATCGCGGCTGGGGCGTCAGTGGGGTGCTGCGCACACCAATGACGTCATCGGCAGCGGCGCAGCGCTAACTGTTAGCGCCACCACTAACGTCCCGTGGAATTTAGCGGGAGGAGTGGGCAGTGTCGAGCCTGGGCGCAAGTTAGCTTGCGACCCACTTAGCGCCCTCTTAAGGCGCTAACGGGTGGCGCAACCAACTGAATTTCTCCCCCTAATTATTTGTTTCCTTATGAGGCAAAAGCAGCTTTGTAAGAGGTACTTATTTTGGCATGCGCTGTAATCATATTGCTTTAAATATCTTATTTAATATGGAATTTTAAAATGTCACACTTCCTAAAACTCTTTCGGAAGTCAAACTACATCAGTCGCAATCCTTGGAAGGTACAAGATAACAACAACTACTTGCATTTGTACAGTGCCTTTAATGTGGAAAAATGTCCCACAATTGAAATAAATGTCAGCTATAAAAGGCATTTCAGTGTGTTATGAACCGAAGTTTCAAATAAATGTTATTACTTTCAAATTCCATCATAAAAAGTTATTCAAATCCTGAAAAAGCTGAATGGAAACAGTCACAAATCTTCAAAATACAAAAGTAGAATATCTAAAGCAGGAGCAATTGGTTTTCCTTTGCATTATTAACCCGAAAGAACATTCTGCTTGGATACAGTTTCCATTCATATCTAAAACCAGATAGACATCCAACCACACAGTATATTTAATGGACCATAAAGCAGTAATGATTACATGTCTTCAATTTACTGAATTCTGTAAGATCAGACAAGCTTTTCCAGAGCTTAATATACATCCATGCATTGTGTATGCGCAGTGGTGCATAAACTGGTTTTTTTTGTGTATTTTGTTCCCTTTTCTCTTCTCAGTTGGTAGCTTTGCCCACTAGAATTGTTGCCTAAATCTATTCCATCCACACTAGGTCAGTACCATTAGTCTCGTCATGTCCCATGCACCAACAAAGAAACCATGAATAATGTCACCGAATTGTTTTATTTTAAATTATTTTCACGTTAGAAATGTTTTTATTAAATGTTACAGGTCTGAAATATCATGATTATTTTGAATATGAAGACTGAGGAAATGTAAAGAAGTCCCGCTAGTGAAACCTGCAGCAGTAAATAGTCCATCACTAGCAATGAATGGAGCTGGCTGTAAGACAATTGCCTGTTTTTTATTTTAAAAAGCAAACTGACTGCTGACTAATTTGCACAGGTGCATGCTGGAACATACATCATTCCCTGTAAGACATCTTGGGCTAGAAATTGGGTACCTTAGCGCCTCCGGGGGCGGGGGGGGGGGGGGGCAAACTACTTATCGCCTGGGTGCGGCGCCGCTAACGACTCTCGCTAAATTCAGTGGGAGTTTGGCGGCGGCAGTAACCGGTAGCGCCCCACTCCGCTGGCGATGACATCATCGTGCACAGCGCCCCTTTTTCACCCAGCCTGCAAAATTGGCCCGCACCCCCTGAATTTGCACCGGGTGATGACAGCGACCGATTCAGGGGGCGGGAACGGCGCGGCAGGAGGCTCGTGGGGCGCTATGGGGAGGTGACGGGCCGGGAGGGAAAAAAAAAAAATCAGCCAACTTACTTGTTGCAGCCCGTTGAGTCCTTGAAAGTAGGGTCAGTGCCGCGATTGTGGCAGGCTGTTGCTCCCCGGTGGTCCAGGTAGGGTCCTGCAGAGATGTGGGCTTGGGCCCTCTCCTTTAATGAGGGGAAGAGCCCTTCCATGTGGCAGCGCTACGTGGTCCAGTGCATAGTGCTGCAGAACGCACTGCCACGATATTCGGGGTTAGCGCTCGAAGAAGGAAGTGGAGTACTTGAATTGGCGCTCCACCTCCCTCTTGGGGCTCTAAAACTGAATTTCACGGTCGCCGGTGCTAATTGGCACCGGATGCTAAAGTTAGCGCCCCAAAATGGTCGATACCAAATCTTTCCCCCCTTAACGAAGTTGGCAATATATTTTTTATTCTCACTAATGAGTTTATGTGATGTATGTGGTGCAAGATGCTCAAAACACAAGAAATTAATAGCATAACTGCAAAGTGTGACAGCAGTATTCAAGGTTTTGTAATGAAGTTGATTTTACACAGTATTAAATCAGATAAATCAGTGTTTTTGAAGGATTAATTTTTCCACCTGAAAAAAATTACCATTTTATTCAACTATGAAATTGCTTTCGACCATAACTTAGCTGTAAAGGTTTTCTTGCAAACTGAACAGAAGGCTTTGTATATACACAGGCTTATGTATTTTCCACTATTTACAACTGAGTTAAACTTCAACATCTAGTAGAGAAAGAACACACAAAAGAACAAGAATTACTGGCAATACGGATAACTCTTCCTAAAATAATTCTAAACATCAGAACTGATTATTAACTGAAAGTAATGAAACCCATTTATAAAGCACCACCTTCAAAAAAACTATTGAAGTTAGTTATAGAAGAGCCCCGAATAGATTTTAAAATGCGATAGTTTATTATGATGGACAGGAAATTACTGGACATGTGTGGCTAGTTTAGCCATATATCATCGTACCTTAAACCACAGGAGCCACGAGCTGTAATCAATACTGTATTTAAAAATCATCACTTTGTTCAGGTCAAGCCTATTACTTGGTATACTCCAAAGGAAAACGTAAGTCATCCCATTTTACCCATACAGGTATCCCATTAACTTCAAAACTTACAGGTATCTCTAATTTGCAGGATTTAATATTAAATATTTTCCAGTCACAAAAAAAGGATATATTTTTTGCTTTTCTTCATTATACAGCACATCTACCAACTGGATTACATTTTTGTGTCGTAGTCTCCTGAGCAACTGGATTTCCCTGAAAACAAGAAGGCATGAAGTTAAAATAAAGTAGGAGCACTTCAGTCTGGTCGTTCCTCTTAAGACAGTATCAAGAAATGTAACGTCTCAAAACAAAAAAAATGAAACCCATCAGGAAATGGCAAAATAAAATAAAAATTTAAAGAGAAAAACAAATAATTTAAGCTCCAATACAGATATTCTATTCAAATAAAGTGGTTCATGCTTTCACAATAAATTATGCATCTCTTGCAATACAAAATAAAGAATGAACTTGCATTTATACAGTGCCTTTCATGTCCTCTAGATCAAAGTGTGGTCACTGTTGTGATGCAGGCAAACATGGCAAACATGGCAGCACATTTGTGCATTGCAAGTTCCCACAAACAGCAAGGGAAATCAATAATAACAACAGAAAATCAATGATCAGTTTGTGCATTTCGGTCCTGTTGGCTGAGGGATAAGTGTTGACCAAGACACCAAAAGAATGCCCTTGCGGTTTTTATGATAGTGCAATCTGAACAAATAGACATGGCCTACACTGAATGTCTCATTCGAAAGATGACACCTTCAAAAATGCAGCATTCCCTCCATAATGTACTGAATGGTCAGCCTAAACTGTGTGCTCAAGTACTGGAGTCAGACTGGCCCCGACCTTCTGATGCAGGAGAGATTGGCACTATTGAGTCAAGCTGACACAAATACATATACATGTAAAAGCACACATATTAAAAAGTTTATGCCCTATGAAATAGCAATTATTTTATTGGAACTGCACAATTCCTTCTCGTAAGCAAATATAGCACAGTGCACTGAACTGTAAATTTGTTCACTTCTCGGATGGAAACACAAGCAGTATAGACTATAAGCAATGGCTGACCACTGTCTGAAATGTGCTGTTGAACTGATTCACAAACTTCAGTATTAATGCTTAGTGCTACATGTTGAAAGCTAGATGCTCAATTCAAATCTGACAAATCTAAGCTCCATTTCTCGACATTTACTTTTCAATTTCACTCACACATTTCCTTGGCAGAGCATTCTTAAACTAAAGGAAAAAAATAACAAAATAGTGTAAATCAAAATTAAGATATCCTTCCTTCTTGCTAAACACACTAAATTACTTCAATACTTGGAATTTTAAGTTGGCTGCACATTATTGATGCCCTAAATAACCGACCCACTTTTTCTGATTGTAGGAAGAAAGCAGGAAACAGAGGCCTAGAAATTCAGTGGCGCCCTTCACCAGGGCATCGGAAGTACCGCCCCGGAAGGAGTCGCGAGCGCCCGCCGGAAATTCAATTTGAGCGCCCCAAACGGAAGCGCGGCACTACTCGAGGCGCCCCGCATCCCTCTTGGGGCGCTGCAACTGAAAATCGCAGCGCAACATGCCGCAGCGCCACACGCTGCGGCACGGCGCGCTGCAGTACTGCAGGCCTTCCTCCCCTTCTTAAAGGGGAGGGGCCTGCTGCAGCGCGATCGGAGATCGCGAGTGCCGGCAAAAGTGCCCGGCACCGAGGTGAAGTGCCGGGCTCTTGGGACACAGCCGGCACAACACGGGGGCGTGGGGGGCTCAGGAGGCCGGGGACGGTGGCGCGAAGGGGTGCTGGCAGGCAAATTGCGACCGGCGTTAAAGCAGGGGGCGCTACCAAATTTGGCGATCGGGGCGGTAGCGGGGCGCTGCGCACACCGATGACGTCATCGGTGGCGGCGCAGCGCTAACGGCTAGCGCCGCCATTAGCACCCCGCCAAATTTAGCGGGAGGCGTGGCCAGTGGTGCAAAACCCACCAAGTGCCCTCTTTGGGCGCTAACTGGTGGTGCAGCCCACTGAATTTCTAGGCCAGATTGTTTAAAATTTTTAATGAAACATACATGCAAGGACATTTCTCCTGCAATATCAAAAATTATTTACTTAAATTACTAAATGTTTTCAGATTTACAAAAAAAAAATCCTCTTTACAAATTTGACATTCCCAAAACCTTGTTTTACATTCTCCTTTCCGCAATAACTATATACAGTTTGAAAGCCACATGGTCAAATTACAGTTAAACTAAGCCATATGTAAATATAAATATGCAGTTCAAAGTACTGACAGTTCCTTTTATGTGCCACAAGAGAGCAGTAAAAGAGTGTCTTATTACATGAGAACATAAAACTACTGCTGAACTTTACAACAGAAGCAATACTAGAAACAGCTCCTATATATATATAAAATATGTTATATATATATACACACACACACACACACACACACACACACACACACACACACACACACACACACACACACACACACACACTTACACAGACCGTCTGTGTGTGTGTGTAAGGGATAAAAACTGAAACGTGTTTTTAGTGCATAGCTCCAGTCACCCCAGGCCATTCTTGCACACCTCCCAACAGGCAGCTATAGTACAACATTAAACATTCACTCCCTCCACCACCAGCGCAACATGGCTGCAGTGTGTACCAGCTACAAGATGCACTGCAGCAACTCACCAAGGCTTCTTCAGCAGCAACTCCCAAACCCATGATCTCTACTACCTAGAAAGACAAGGGCAGTAGGCGCATGGGAATACCATCACCTCCAAGTTCCCCTCCAAGTCACACACCATCCTGACTTGGAAATATATCGCCTTTCCTTGATAGTCGCTGGGTCAAAATCCTGGTACTCCCTCCCTAACAGCACTATCTACAAGAAACGTAACCAGCCTAAATATAAACAAAACAGAAAAAGAGAGCACAGGAAAGAATAAAGTAAGGAGACTGATGGTAAGGGAATAAAGAGAGTTATAGAACAGGAGTCTAAAAAGATGGTTAAACATTAAGGGGGAAAAATTCGGTTGGTTGCGCCACCCATTAGTGCCTAAAGAGGTCGAGAAGTGGGGCGCTAACCTTGCACCTCTTCCCATATTGAGCGGACATTTAGCGCCAGCGCTGAACCGTAGCGCCCGCTCACCGGCGCACGCAGATCATGACGTCATTTCAGTGTGCAACGCCTTTGGGGCGCCCCGGACCGGAAATTCAGTGGCGCCCCCCTCCATTCCACCTGGCGCCAACAAGGACAGGTTACCTGGAACGTTTCCCAGTCGCTGTCGGGGGCGCTCTTTAAAGGGGACTGTTCTGGATTATTAGTGGCAGTCATTTTTGGACCACAACTTCTTTGAGAGAGAGTTGCTCAGCTACACACAGAGAGCCATTTCTGCAGTGAGCCAGCGCTGGCAGAGGAACTTTAGCCTTCTGAACATCACTTTGCAGTTGGTGAGCTTCTCAAACGGCGTAACTTTCAGTGCGCACTTACTATGGGGGCTGCATTGGATGGGAACGTCGTGCTTCTCAATCATATTGACAGGGCACAGATGCAGGGATAGAGTGGCAGGCATGGCCAGACGGAGGAGGGCCTACAGACGTCGCCACACGAGACCTTACGCTGCCAGGGTTTTCCGCCAGCAGTTTTCATATATCAACATGTCGGAGGAGCAGTGTTTCCGAAGGCTGCGCTTCAGTAAGGAGGTAGTCACTGAGCTCTGCCACCTGCTTCAGCCAGATCTGCAGCCTCAACTAAGGTGCAGGACATCTCTGTCGGTGGCTGCGAGGATCACTGTGGCTTTAAACTTCTAAGCAAGCGGCTCCTTTCAGGCCGCTACTGGGAACATTGCCAACATCTCACAGTTCGCGGTGCATTGCTGCATCCGTCAAGTGACTAATGCCCTCTTTAAAAGGAGACGGCAGTACATCTCCTTCCCGATGACCCCAGACAAGCAGCGGGCGCGCGCAGAGGACTTCGCAAGGATAGCGGGCTTCCCCATGGTGCAGGGCGCCATTGACTGCACACGTGGCTTTGCGGGCACCTCTAGAGAATGTGGAGGATTTCCGCAACCGAAAGGGGTTCCATTCTTTGAATGTGCAGCTGGTCTGTGACCACAGACAGCTGATACTCGCTGTGAATGCCCACTTTCCAGGCAGCAGCCATGACGCCTTCATCCTGCGCCAGACTTCTGTGGCAGACCTTCGAGGCCCCAGCTCACCCAGGAGGCTGGCTTCTCGGGACAAGAGCTATCCTCTGTGCCCCTGGCTGATGACCCCGCTCCGTTCGCCCAGCACCCCTGCTGAAGAACGTTACAATGAGAGCCATCAAGCGACCAGGAACATCATTGAGCACACAATCGGCGTGCTGAAGCAACGGTTCCGCTGTCTGGACCATTCCGGAGGAGCCCTTCAGTACTCACCTGAGCGAGTCTCCCACTTCGTGGTTATGTGTTGCATGCTGCATAACCTGGCAATCCTCAGGACTCAGCCACTGCCACCAGACATTGGAGCACCAGCAGGGGAGGAGGAGGAGGAGCAGTAGCACCAAGACGGGAGGGAGGCACAAACTGCAAAGGCCGTCCATCAGAGGCTTATAGCAAGTCGCTCCTAGGCCCCTCTCAGGGAATGCTTGCTGCCATTCCAAGAACATGAATGGAACCGTTCTGCTACCCCTAAGCCAGTCAAGGGCAAAATTTGTGCAAAGAACAGACATGGCCATTATGAATAAAGAAAGTTGTTTATTTAACAAAATGTGCTTCCTTCCCGCATGACAAAGCAATGGCAACAAAAAGCAAAACAAACAGACTGCCACATAAGTGGCTCTCACACCCGGGAGACTGTCCAAAACATAACCAACATTCAGACCAGCATCCTCGGCCTTGAATGAAACAAATAACAGGAATCAGCAGCACCTTCTACTTTTTCCCCCTCGATGGTGATCTGCTTCCCTTTCGGCATTGGCCCCTTCCCGCCCTGCAGCTCCTCCGTAATGGGACCCCAGTGCCTGCAGCAAGGCTGGGGGAGGCTTGCTGACTGTCCGAAACTGCAGATGCCCCTGAGGGACGGCCTGGACGAGCTCTGGGCCTGGAGGGCCCGGCTGCTGACTGCTCCAACTCTGCATGGGCGGAAGCAGTCTGTCCTACAGGTGGCGGCAGCTGCAGTGGAGAAGTGCCAGTGGTGGCATCAGGAATGCTGTCATCCTGAGAGCGGACAGCAGCTCCCTGGTCGGCCGACACACTGGCACTCTGCTGCGGTGCTGCCCCGTCAATCGGCTGGTGCACAGATTGCTGGCCTGCTGTGGTGCGGCAAGGGCCCCGGGGAATCCTGCCAAATCCAGCGAGGGTGGCAGTAGTCAGTGCTCGCGTGGCCTCAATCTGCGTCTGCATGAGACCAGCGAGTGACTGCGTGGCAGGTGCCATTGCTTCGCTGAAGCCCTGGACAATCCTTGCCAGTGCTGTGCCGAAGTCCTGCACACTCCTTGACTGTGCTGCGCCGAAGTCCTGCACACTCCTTGCCTGTGCTGCGCCGAAGTCTTGGACACTCCTTGCCAGTGTCTCAATGGATTCGGGCATCCTTCCCACTGCAGCCATGAGCTCAGTGTGCCTCAGCCCAGCCTGGGTGCTCATTTCAGCGAGGGCACGCACCTCTTCTGCGGTCTGTGCAGTAGCACTCGCGGCCCGACTCGCCCTCCGGGGAGACGGCCCCCGAGCTTCCCTACCCCCCTCGCGTTGCTGCAGGCCGCTGGGTCCTGGAGCTGGATCCTCCTCAGAGCATTCGCCCCCGCTCCCCTCCAGGGAAGGAGTCTCCCCAGTCTGGAGATGGGCTGGCTCGCCTGAGGGTTGAACGGATGGTCCAGCTTCCTCCTCGCCTCCGGAGTCAGTCGCAGTGGCTGCTTGAGGGCCCGCCTCCCGAGCTGGTGATGCAGCATCTGAAAGCAGAGAGGTTCAAGAGTGGCTTTAGCGAAAGGACAGGGTGGCAGCAAGGGATGCATGAGTGCTGCAATGCTCTGAATTGGGTCGAGAGTGAAAAAGCATGCTGGTGTGGGGAACAAGCGGAAGGAGAGAGGTCAAAAAGGTGATGACCTTACCATCGCTGTCCGCAATGGGGTCGGCATCTCCAGAGGCGACGGGGCCACTCATCCGGCTTGCGACGATCTGGTGGACTCGCTCCTCCAGGTCTATAAGGGTCTGCAGGTGAGGCCGGCCTCCTCTGGTCCGAAGCTGTTGCCTGCGGTTACTCACCAGCTTGGCCTGCAAGAGAAAGGACGGGGTGTGATGAAACATGCTGCCCTGATCTGGTATCACATGCCTCCCATGGTAGAATAGCCCTTACATTATGCACTGAGCTGAATGTGCGTGTGTTTTTCCGGAAAGGGCCATGGGTGCTGGATGACAGCTGGCCATTGGGGCTTTGCACACCCTCTGGCCATAAAGTGAGGTGCAGATGGAGGGATGAAGATGATTCTGAAAAAGGCACTCACCCTGACGACCCGAGTGAGATCGTTGAACTTCTTCCTGCATTGCACAGGAGTCCTCGGAACCATGCTGCTGGAGGTGACTCTTTGGGAAACCTCCCTCCAAGCTCTGCGGTATTCGGTGTGTTGAGGCCTCCTGCCATTCTCCGGGTACAGCACAGATCGCCGGCGCTCCACCGCGTCAACCAGAGCATCCAATGTCCCCTCGCTGAAGCGCTGCACTCTCTCCCTGGCCCTCTCCATGTGGTTGAAGTTTTGCCCGCCACAGGTAGGTTGCCGCCGATTTTGAGGCCTACAAGGCGCAGAGTGTGGCTGCAGATGATAATCGATCTGCCCCTTGAAGAGCTGGCCGGCGCCAGCGTGTCTGGGTGAAATTGATAATTGACAGCACCTGCGCGGCGCCCGCGGAGAAATTGCGTCGCGCTGCCGGGTTAGCGCCTTAAGACTATCGTGCAGCACCTGATTTAGCGCCGCAATCACCTTCAGGGGCGCTGCAACCCAATATCGCTCGAGGTGGCGATAAATTGCGCCTGGCGCTAAACTTTGCGCACCGCCAATACTAGCGCCCCAAACGGGGTGATACCGAATTTCTCCCCCAAAGAGAGAGGAAATCCCATTAAAAATGAGTTAAACTTTCTGTACAGCAATGCACACAATGTCCGTAATAAAACAGGGGTGCTGGAGGCAATCAAACGTTGCAAGGAACCAGACATAGTAGGGATTACTGAGACAGCTACAGAAAAATCAGGACTGGGAATTAAACATTGCAGGGTATAACATATTTAGAAAAGATAGGGAGGGAAAAAGGGGAGTAGTTGTACTTATTAGGGATAACATAATGGCAGTAGAAAAAGTGACGCAGATATCAGCAAGACAAAAATAGAATCCATGTGGCTAGAGATAAAAGATAATAAAAGATCAATCACACTAATAGGCGTAATCTACCTAATAGTGGAAGGGAGGTGGAGGAGGAAATATGCAGACAAATTAGGGAAATAAGTAAAAAACATAGAATAATAATCATGGGGGATTACAACTGCCCCGATATTAATTGGACAGAAGAGGTAGGTAAAGGGGATAAGGGAATGGAGTTCCTACAATGTGTACAGGACTCCTTTCTAACCCAATATGTAAAAAGCCCAAGGGAGGATTCGCTATTGGATCTAGTAATGGGGAATGAACCAGAGCAGATAAGAGAAGTAGGGAAACATATAGGCAATAGTGACCATAATATAATACGCTTTATGATAATTGAGAAGGACGAAAACCAGGTCAATAGATTGGAGAAAAGCTGATTTTGAGGCGCTGAGAACAGAACTTGGGAAAATAAAATGGACAACAGTATTGGCAAACATTGATGTCGAACAGCAATGGGAAACATTTAAAATGGTGTTCAACAGAGAGCAGGAAAAATATATTCCGCTAAAAGGAAAGAACAAACTAAACAATAATGAGACTCCATGGATGAATAAAGCCATAAGGGAACAATTGAGGATAAGGAAAGAGGCATACATTAAGTAAATAGACAGCAGGGGAGTGCATGATAAGGGAGAATATGAAAAGATTAGGAGAGAAGTCAAAAAACAATTAGGGAGCCAAAGAGGAATGATGAAATTAAATTATCAAAAGGAACATAAAACAAAATATTAAAATATTTTATAGGCACATCGATAAAAAAAAGGAAGGTTGGGATGGGAATTGGGCCATTAAGGGATAGACAGGACAATACCACAGGTAACAAGAGAGAGATGGCAGAAATATTAAATAATTATTTTGCTTCAGTATTTACCAGGGAGATAGAACAGGTGGACATGACATTGAAGCATGAGATTAGTAATGAGATCAGTGCATTTAAAATAAAAACGGGGTTATATTAAATAAACTAATCAAACTCAGAGGATAAAACCCCTGCTCTGGATGGAGTGCATCTACGCATTTTAAAAGAATCTAGGGAAGCTATAGCAGAGGCATTACTACACATTTAATAATTCGTTAGAAAAAGGTGTAGTGTCAGAGGACTGGTGGATAGCTAATGTAATACCGATATTTAAGAAGGGGGATAGAACATGTCCAGGGAATTATAGACCAGTCAGCTTAACATTGGTGGTAGGAAAAATAATGGAATCCCTACTAAAGGAGAAAATAGAAGAACATCTAGAAACCAAAAATAATAACGAATAGTCAGCATGGATTTCAAAAGGGAAAGTCTTGCTTGATCAACCTTATTGAATTTTTTGAAGAGGTAACAGAGAGAGTAGACAAGGGTAATGCAGTAGATGTAATTTATCTAGATTTTCAAAAGGCCTTCGATACGGTACCCCATAATAGACTGATGAACAAGGTCAGAGAATGTGGAGTCAGGGGATAAGTAGCAGAATGGATTGCTGGCTGGCTTCAGGACAGAAAGCAGAGAGTAGGAGTAAAAGGTAGCTATTCACAGTGGCAGAAGGTGGGAAGTGGTGTTCCACAAGGATCAGTGCTGGGACCACTGCTGTTCACAATTTACATTAACGATTTAGACTTTGGAATCAAAAACACAATTTCTAAATTTGCAGATGACACCAAATTTTGGGAGGGGGGGGTGGGGGGAAAAGATAGTCAATACTGAGGAGGATTGCAACAAATTACAGGAGGACATTAATAAACTTGCAGAATGGACATATAATTGGCAAATGAAGTCCAACACAGATAGGTGTGAGGTATTATATTTTGGTAAGAAGAATAGGGAGGGTGCGAGTCTAGGTGGGGTAGAGGAACAAAGGGATCTCGGAGTACACATACACAAATCACTAAAAGTTGCGACACAGGTTAACAAGGCCATAAAAAAGCAAACCAAGCACTAGGGTTTATTTCTAGAGGTATAGAATTGAAAAGTAGGGAAGTTATGCTAAACCTGCATCGAACCTTGGTTAGACCACACTTAGAGTACTGCATACAGTTCTGGTCGCCATATTATAAAAAGGATAGAGAGGCACTGGAGAGGGTACAGAGAAGATTTACAAGGATGATACCAGAAATGCGAGGGTATACATATCAGGAAAGGATGAACAGGCTGGGTCTCTTCTGAAAAAAGGCTGAGGGGTGACCTAATAGAGGTCTTTAAAATTATGAAAAATTTTGATAGAGTGGATAGAGAGAGAATGTTTCCACTTGTGGGGAAGAGCATAACTAGAGGCCATCAATATAAGATAGTCACCAAGAAATCCAATAGGGAATTCAGAAGTAACTTCTTTACCCAAAGGGTGGGGAGAATGTAGAACTCGCTACCACAGGGAGTGATTGAATTGAATACTATAGATGCATTTAAGGGGAGGCTAAACAAGCATATGAGGGGAAAGGGAATAGAGGGTTATGCTGATAGATTTAGATGAGGAAAGACGGCAGGAGGCTCATGTGGTGCATAAATGCCGACATGGACTGGTTGGGCCGAATGGCCTGTTTCTGTGCTGTATATCCTATGCAAGAAGATCATCTTCCTTAATCGCACCCATTAACTGTTCCAAAAACTAGAAGGAAACTTCAGTTTTAGCAAGCAATTCTAGGAACATTCTTTTGAACTAGTTTCTTAAAGGTAAATACTTTCTAATTCATTGCATAACGCCTCAATCCACGTAGCACAATGTGGTGGCTTAGAACTCTTACTTATTCTTTTCCTTTTCCCACTGTACAAACCATTTGACCAACTGAGGAGGTACAGAAGTGCATTGCTAGTTAAATCTTGAAGATTTCCCTCTCCTACATGCACCAGCCACCCCACTAGTGCACTTCAGACCACAGTTTACCACTCCATGGCTCAACATTTTGGTAAATTAACATGTTGTGTAAACACAGCCATGTATTTTTGTTTGCACAATGCAAAGAAAAGTTTTCAAATAGATTCAAGCCTAAAATGTGTGCAAGCTATTCATAAAGCATTGAACGGCACAGGAGCCTATCGAAGGAGGAGAATAATTTACTCACCATCAGAATAGAGTCCAGAAGCATTCCTCTGAAATTTTTGGCAGAAGCAGCCAATTCTACAATAGATATTAGTGAGGATTTCTTCATGAGAAATTGCATACAAGGCAAAAAAGTGCCTTAGTGGAATTGTGTGTTGCTGACAGCATGCATAATAAACGATCGGATTTTAGGCTGGGGGTGTAGTGGACATGATTTGAATTCCAGTTTTGGCAATCACACTTGGTTACACTGCAAACGCAATAGTATCAGTACTCATCTTGAATACCCAATCAAAATGTTTGCTATATCTGCAATGAGGATCAGTTTATTCTCTGAATACTTAAGCTCCAATACCAAGAACATCACACTATAAATATATACTGGTGTTCTAGAATTAACTTTAAACGATATTGCTTCCTCCACTTACTCAAAATGATGGCATTTTGCCAAATAAAAATTCTCAATACTTTCAATCCTGAAACTTTGCCCCAAGTGATCTACTATGTACAGCAAAAGCTTAACCAAAATGTCTCCATTTAAATTTATATCCGTTTTTTCTGTGATTATTTCACATCAGGAGAATTTGGTCAAGAAAGCAAAAGATGAAACGACTTTTCTTAAAAGCAACCCATACCTAGATCGACAAAACCAGTGCTTAAACACAGGGCTCAAGACTGTGGACTTCTAATCAACTTCGCTCCGTTAAGCAGCAATAGCTCCAATGCTCTAAATTTGGAGTTCTAACACCTACCTTCTAATCAGGTCTTCAGATGATGACACTACACACAAAATTCAAAGGAATTCTGGCAAAATGTCACGACCCCTGCACCTAACTATTGCCAATAGTTTCCAATTTTAAAACCTTGGAAATCAAGGTTCCTTCTTGCCGAAAAAATTGAAAATTGGATACTCATACACGTATAAATATAATTCAAAACTAGCCAGGAGATTAAACTCATCATTTATCTGCGAATTCTCAGTTACTTAAACAAGTATGACTGCAATATAACGTAAAACTAAAACATATAAATGGTTCACATCTTTCTTACTGATGATATTCATTACTGTAATACTGTACCATAATATTTACACTACCTGCTTGGGTGGGTGTCCAATTAGAATGCTTTACATCCCTGGTTGAGAATGCATTTGGATGAGGAGCTTAGCACTGAAGTCAAGGGAAGAAATAAAGTAATGGCTCTTTTGATCAACAGCTGTTCCAGAGTTTAGCTTTAATGAAAGAAATCTTATTCCACATTATACTTGTTTTTAGATTGTGCAAGGTGGGTCTAAATACCTTTACAAGCTCTGACTGCAGAGACAAATTCTATCAAAAATGGGAACTTATCAATGGTCTCGTAGCCTGTTTTGGTACTAAGCTATATAGATCAGGTCCCAAGTTCAATTCTTGGTAAGGAAACTCATTCTGGTCAAGGGAGTAATTGGAGCGCTATAATTATTGCCAGTGCCTCTGGCTGGAAATTGCACATCTGTGGACATCAGATGAAGTCAGTTCAAGCTTGGCTGTGATGCCATACAATTGAACTGCATGTGACGCTCACTGTTTATGATCACACGTTATGAGTGGCCAGGTGAAAGGGATAAAAGGAGGATGGCTGGTGCCTGTGGAACTGAACCGAAGCGAAGCGAAGCAGGAAGCAGCAACTTCAGCAGAGGTGGGAGAATAAAGGGAGGGGGGACAAAATGGGTAAAGTCAGTTATGAAACTAAATTAAAGAACATTACATAGAATTACATCAGATTTACAGCACAGAAACAGGCCCAAATGGTCTGCGCCAGTGTTTTTGCTCCACAGAAGCCTCCTCCCATCCTATTTCATCTAACCTTAATCAGCATATCCTTCTATTCCTTTCTCCCTCATGTACTTATCTAGCTTTCCCTTAAATGCATCAGTTACTTCATTTGGTACCAAGTTCCACATTCTAACCACTCTCTGGATAAAGAAGTTTCTCCTGAATTCCTTATTGGATTTATTAATGACTACCTTATATTTATGACCCCTAGGCTTGGATTCCCTCACATGGAAACTCCTTCATAATTTTAAAGACCTTATAAGGTCATTTCTCAGCCTTCTCTTTTCTAGAGAAAAGAGCCCCAGCCTGTTCAGCCTTTACTGATACATATTGCTTCTCAGTTCTGGTAGCATCAGTAAAGCACCTGAATCTTGGCTGTAATGATTGGATTTCAATTCAAATGATCCCTGGGAAACGTGACATATGTGAAGGAAATTCACCATTGGACAGATGTCAACAGATAGTTCCAGTAAAAGTGGCTGTTTCCTTCAGCCTCTTAAAACATTTAACAAGATTCACTGTAGCAACGCGCCATGGCTTCTTCGGCAGCACCTCCCAGACCCGCGACCTCTAGAAGGACAAGGGCAGCAGACACATGGGAACACCACCACCTCCAAGTTCCCCTCCAAGTCACACATCATCCTGACTTGGAAATATATTGCCGATCCTTCATCATCGCTGGGTCAAAATCCTGGAACTCCCTACCTAACAGCACTGTGGGAGTAGCTTCACCACACGGACTGCAGCGGTTCAAGAAGGCGGCTCACCACCACCTTCTCAAGGGCAATTAGGGATGGGCAATAAATGCTGGCCTTGCCAGCGACGCCCACATCCCATAAACAAATTTTTAAAAAGTTGATTAACCTTACAGGATTCAATATTCTAATCAGGAACATACCAACAGATATGTATGGTGCTGCCATTGGTAGTCAAAATGTTTACCACTGATGCCCGAGAGAGATATTTTATCCATTAATTAAAATTTTGGCAACTCTTCCCCTCATGATACATTCGATCGACTCTAAATGCCATTCCAAACATATGAATAAGACATGGTGCCTGGCCTGACAGGGGGACTTTTCCCCCAAACTGCTTGCATCTGTTGGAATTTGCAGGTGTCCTCAGACCCAGTACCTAGAGCTGTACATTTGATTTTTCTACTGAAATTTCTGCAAAAGAGCATGTAGCAAAAAAAAAGCCAAAACCTGAGCAAGAAAACAAAGAATAATGGCAACAACCAGTTATGCAAGTCCAAAAGCAACATCCCAGGGCCCACGCTGCAAATACACATAACGCTAAAACAAAGTGTACAAGCAGACCAATTCAAAAACATTCAATGTGGACAGGCCTGTTGTGTATGTACCTTTAAGAGAATAACTGGTCTCAGACTGCAGTACCAGCAGTGACCACCCCTGTATAAAAAGGCGTTAGAGAGCCTCTGTTTGTTAGTTTTCACTATTGACTTCCACCAGTAAAGACTTGTTTGTTTTCACTCCTGCTGGTCCGTGTCTCAATCATTCACGGACTTAACACTGGCGACGAGTAAGAAACGAACTTACCTGCAACTCGGCAGCACCTCAGACGACGTTGTTGAAGGTCGGAGACAGAAGAAAAAAAAAATAATAATTTGAGTCCAAAGAAACTCGAGAAACGGGCGTCGACCGTCAAGCATCGGTTTGAAAACTTGCAGGAGAGACTGTCAAGAGCCAGGTTCGGTTCACCAGTCTGTGGTTTCCCAGCTAGTCAGGCTGGTGGCAGGTAGTGCTCTGATCCTTCCTGGGCTGCGGCGGGCTGAAGCTCGATCGGGTGGCTTTTCAACGGCAGCGAGTCGGGAGGCAAAGAGAGAGGGTGGAGCACACAGGGCGTGGCCAGTACTTCGAAGCCGGGCAGCGTTCGGACCTAAGAAGAGGGAGGGAAGTGTCCCAGAGGGTCCGCTCCACGACGGGAAAATAATAAAAGAAAAAGAATCAATATTTAACGCACAAGAAACCGTGGAAAGTAGCGCTAACAACAGCGGGGAAGAAGGCAAAGCGCGGGAGGCGCCATTTTGTTAAATCAGGGAAGAAGGCAAAGCACGGGAGGCGCCATTTTAGATTTGCAAGATGCCGAAGAACTTAGCCAGAGCGTTTGTGTGGTGGCTGGGAATCGATAGAGAAATCGAAGAGATGACCAAGAGCTGTGCAGGATGCCAGAAGGTCCAAAACGCCCCACCACAAGCTCCTCTGCATCCATGGGAGTGGCCCTCATCTCCATGGCAACGGGTGCACATTGATTTTGCTGGTCCCTTCATGGACTCGATGTTTTTAATTGCGGTGGATGCACATTCAAAGAGGCCAGAGGTAATAAAAACTATCAGTCTTACGAACCATATTCGCCAGAAATGGGCTGCCTGAACAGATTTGCTCCGACAATGGACCACAGTTTGTGTCTGAAGAGTTCCGGAGGTTCTTAAAGAACAATGGTGTTAAGCATTACACATCTGCCCCATATCATCCAGCCACTAATGGATTGGCCGAGAGGTTTGTCCAAACATTCAAGAAGGCTATCAAGGCAATGTGTAATGAAGATATACCCCTACAACACAAGGTGAACAACTTCTTGTTTGCCTACCGGAATGCGACACATGCGGTTACCAACCAAACTCCAGCCATGATGTTCTTCAATCGCAGACTACGATGCCGTTTGGATTTGGTTAAGCCAAACATCCGAAAAGATGCGGAGAACAGGCAGTTTCAGAATATGAATGAAAGGCCGACCAGGAGTTTTAAGATAGGTCAACCAGTTTTGGCCCGGGACTACCGCACTGAGAAATGGCAGCCAGGAACGATTTGTACACGACAAGGACCTCTCATGTATACCGTGGACGTTGGGGAGAGCATTGTAAGACGCCATGCTGACCAGATTCTAGAGTCACTGGAAAACGTCAACTCCACACCACGATCTGATACACCTGGTAATGAAATCGACGTTCCAATTGCAGCTACCGCAGAACCGGTAATATTGGAGACAGATGAACCAAACAAAGACATTGATCCCGACGCAACATTACCCGAAGAACCTGATACCCCAAAGAGGCGTTATCCAGACAGAATCAGGAAGCCTCCTCAAAGACTGAACTTATAATTGCTTAAACTTAACCAATGTATCTAGCAACAGTAATTGTGATTGTAATTCGTTATCATTTAGTTGTTAAATGAATGTTATGTACTGTTTATCTAAAAGGGGAGGAATTGTTGTGTATGTACCTTTAAGAGAATAACTGGTCTCAGACTGCAGTACCGGCAGTGACCACCCCTGTATAAAAGGCGCTAGAGAGCCTCTGTTAGTTTCGCTATTGACTTCCACCAGTAAAGACTGGTTTGTTTTCACTCCTGCTGGTCCGTGTCTCAATCATTCACGGACTTAACAAGGCCCAAATACCCAACACATCTGAATTCTTCATGAGCGGTGACAGTTCTGAAGGGGAGGGGAACATTATGAAATTGTTCGATTCGAGCGTTAAAGAAATATTTTGTTTTTCTTCTTACTAATTTTAAGCCTCCGAAACAGTTTCTAAATTATGAATACCAGGCTTTCTTCAGGGATTGCAGCAGTGCTGTGTTCATTTTGCCCAAACATCTGCACATCCTGGTGCAACAAGACTAGAAAACCCCATCATTCCTACTCTCAAACCAAATGTAATTTTCCAAAAAGAAAAAAGGACTGAATATTTATCATTCTTGATAGTAATTAAAGTCACTGAAAAGGAAATCAAAAAAGACCTTTACCGGGGAGCACAATATCAAAATTTGCTGGCAACATAAAAGTTGGGGATTTAGCTAGCAGCCGGAAGGATTGTAAAAAAAAACTTCAGGAGGGCATAGACAGGTCATCAGAATGGGTAGACAGACCACAGATTAATTTAATCCAGAGAAATGTGAGGTAATACATTTGGAAGGAAAAATAAGGAATGGGAGTACACACTCAATGGAAAGATGCTGATGGGTGTGGAGGAAGAGATGGGTGCGGAGGAAGAGACATGAAAGAGCTAGTGCAGGTAGATAAAGCCATGAAAAAGGTCAATACACTGTAGTATTTTGGGTTTTATAAATAAGTGCGTAGAATATGACCAAAAAGATCATCAATTGGTACAAATCAATGGTTAGGCCACAGTTAGAGTACAGTGTACAGTTTTGGGTGCCTCATTATAGAAAGCACATTAAAACCACAAAGAGCATACAGCGTACATTCACCAGTATAATGCCAGGGATGGCAAACTACAGTTTTTCAGCTGTAATTTTTACCTCCCCTAACAGTGCTCTTTGCTAAGCATTGCTTACTTTCCTAAAGCAAATGATTACCACTAGCTCCGGGGATTAACTTTAAAATATGAAAGATATTTCACACACTATCAAATTTATTAAACGGCAACAAATAGCTACACAATAAAGACCTGGACACCATCCAGGCTTGGGCTGATAAGTGGCAAGTAACATTCACGCCACCCAAGTGTCAAGCAATGCGCATCTCCAACAAGAGAGCACAACCACCTCCCCTTGACATTCAATGGCCAGCCCCGAGTCCCCCACCATCTACATCCTGAGGCTCACCATTGACCAGAAACTGAACTGGACCAGGCAAATAAATACTGTAGCTACTAAAGCTGGTCAGAGTATTGTGTGGCGAGTGGCTCGCCTCCGGACTCACCGAAGCGCCTCTACCACCTACAAGGCACAAGTCAGGAGTGTGATGGAATAGTCTCCATTTTCCTCGATGGGTCCAGCTTAAAACAACATAATTAGTTCGAACCTATCCAGGACAAAGTAGTCGACTTGATCGGCACCCCATCCACTGGCTTAAATGTCCACTCCCTCTACCATCAGCGTACCGTGGCTACAGTGAGTGCTATCTACAGGAATGCACTGCAGCAACTCGGCAAAGTTCCTTCAGCCACATCACCCAAACCCACGACCTCCATCACCTAGAAGGACAAGGGTAGCAGGTGCATGGGACCACCATCGCCTCCAAGTCACACATCATCCTGACTTGCTGTTCCTTCACTGTCATGGGTCAAATTCCGGGAACTCCCTACCATCAGCATTGTGAAGTACCTTCACCACACAGGCTGCAGCGGTTCAAGAAGGCGGCTCACCACCACCTTCTCAAGGGCAACTAGGGATGGGCCATAAATCGTGATTTGCCAGCGCCGCCCACATCGAGAATGAAAAAAAATTGCAAAGCATCCACCACAAAAACCAATTGTGTTAGTTAGCATGAGAGGTAATCTCAATAGCAACTGTAAAAAATTAATTTGCAGTGCAGAGAGTATAGGTAAAGAATATTAAATAAAACACCTCACAAATTGGGATAAAGGTTTCAGACAACAATATCTCTCTATCCAGCACCTAATTTTTCAGAAAATTAACTAAATGGGCAATTTGTAGCCTCTTGATAGGAATATCATAAGTTAGTGTAAAAATTCTACAAGATTTCATTCTTGCAGACCAGTCTAGGAATAATTTTATACAATGTAAAACAGAAGCTCCGGCACAGGAGATGGGGAGGCGAAGAAAGTAGGAATGCACAAAAAGCCAGAGTCAAAGGAACAGAGTGTTTGGGAAGGGATTATAGAGCTGGAGATCAGAGGTAGACTGGGGAAGACCATGGAGTGACTTAAAGACAAGGATGAGGGTTTTTAAATGTAATACTTCAGGAGCACGAAGCCAACATTGTCGAGCAAGGATGAGGATAATGGATGAGCAGGACTTGGTGCAGGACAGAATAATTACAGTCGAATTTTGGGTAAGCAGGAGTTTATTAAGGGTGGAGGATGGGTGGCCAGTAAGCAACGCATTACAGTAGTCAAATCTGGAGGTGACAAAGGGTTTGACAGGCTGTGCAGCTGAAGGAGGACTAGAAGTGGAAGCAACCATTGTTGAACTAAGTGGTGTTGGCAATGTTTAGGATTTGGGGATTAAAGCTCAAAATCAAATAGAACGTCGAATGTTGCTAATTGACTGGTTCGACTAAAACAGTGACCAGGGAGAGGGTTGAAATTAGGTGAAGTAATTTAGATGGGATTATCAAGAACAAGAATGAGCAGGCAGTCTGACAGCATGGAGGCCAGGTGAAGATTCAGGAGAAATGGAACCGAGCATCAGTGTAGGCAAGAAAGAAATTGCCATGCTTGCAGATAATGTCACCAAGGGGCAGCATGTAGATAAGAAAGAGGTGGGAGACACCAGAAGCGACAGTAGAGAGGAGGGAAGAAAAGTCATTGCTCGAGACTTCTAGTCTCAAATGTATAGGTAAGTAAAACTCAGATGTGAAGGCCAAGGCAGTCACAGGTTCAATTCTATCTAAAGAAATGTAAAAAAAATACACCAATAATTCCTACATTCTTCTCACTGCTCCAACTCCTATTCCCCCCCTTCTCCCACACAATTTTTTAATCGCAAAGGGCTGAAAATAAATGATCACTCATATCTCAAACTGAGAAGACTCGCTTCCGCGTGCTTCATTTGGCCAGCCTGCAATCAAGAGCTTAGATCCAAGCACCAAATCTTTACATATAAGAGGTGGTCATGACTTTACTAGACAACTCGATGTTGCATAGACCAAAATATTTTTTGAAAGGAAGAGCGAAAAAAGCCTTATGATGCATTTATACTGCAGCTACCAGCCTTTGACAGGCAGCTGTAAGATCAGTTCCAGGCAATCAGTATCTCTTTTATAATGTCCAGCCCCAACTATAATTCACCTGCCCAGGAGAGAGCCGTACATACACAAGTTTTCAGGACAACACAGGGCTCCTCTCCCAGCAGTTAAAATTAACATGTTTCAATAAGCCCAGGTGGCAGCATCCCCGCTCAATATTTAAGCTTACAAGTGCTCAAGAGGTCCAGCTGGGCACCCATCAAATCAAATCAAATCAACTTTTATTGTCATTGTTAGTGCACAAGTGCAGTACAACGAAATGTAGGCTTGCGGCTCCCGAGTGTACAATTTGGATTAGGACACTTAAACATTTCAACATACATTTGTACATATATATTAGCATAAATATGACCATAGTAAAGTGCATCGGCAGATGTGCAGGCTTTAGTGTTTATTTGTGGAGTTCAGTAGGATGACAGCCCTGGGAAAGCTGTTCCTAAATCTGGTCGTACGGGTGCGAATGCATCTGTAGCGTCTTCCAGATGGTAGGAGGGCGAACAGACTGTGGCTGGGGTGGGTAGGGTCTTTGATGATGGACCGTGCCCTCCGTAGGCAGCGTTTCTGATATATATGTTCTATGGTCGGTAGCCGGGTGCCGGAAATGCGTTGGGCAGTTTTGACTACCCGCTGCAGGGCTTTCCGGTCATGGGAGCTACAGCTGCCGTACCATACCGTGATACAGTTTGTCAGGATGCTCTCTATAGTGCAGCGGTAGAAGTTAGAGAGGATCAGGGGTGACAGATTACATCCCTTCAGCCTCAAGAAATATAGGCGCTGCTGGGCCTTCTTCACCAGAGAGGAGGTGTTGAGGGACCAGGAGAGGTCTTCCGTGATGTGGACTCCGAGGAACTTAAAGCTGGCCACCCTTTCCACCTCCGCCCCATTGATGTGGATGGGGGTGTGACTTCCGCCTTTGGACTTCCTGAAGTCCACGATTATTTCCTTTGTTTTCTTGGTGTTAAGGGCCAGGTTGTTGTCGGCGCACCACTTCACGAGATGCTGGACCTCCTCCCTGTAGGCTGACTCATCGTTGTTGGTGATCTGGCCTACTGCCGTGGTGTCATCTGCAAACTTGATGATGGTGTTGGAACCATTAACAGCCACACAGTCGTGGGGGAAGAGGGAGTAGAGGAGGGGGCTCAGCACACATCCTTGTGGGGCCCCCGTGTTCAGGGGAGGGGGGGGGGGGGTGGTGGAGGTGTGGCGTGGTTACCTAATTTGACAGACTGGGACTTATGCAAAAGAGTCTACTCCATGCAGTGTCAAACGCAAGACTGCCTCCTGTGGAAGGGTGAGGTTTGTATAATGCTTTTCTTAAGATTCAGCTTGGGCAACTTTAGTGATACAGTACTGAAAACTAGAAACCATTTTGCAGAAATGTTAAAGTTTGTTATGACATAATCTTAGATATTGTTACCTCAACCATAGCCAACAGCTGGAGTACAGAGTTGCAATGGCATTCTAATGAGACTTGGCTAGAGTCGTAGGGGGCTAAATTGGGTGGCGCCCCCCAACTTACCGCCGGACGCCATGTCCGCCGGGGTCAGGGGGGCCTACCTGCGGCCGGGGCGGCGCTAGTTAAAGGGGAGGTGGCGGGCAGCCATTTTTGTTGCTGGCTGCTCTCTGTGAGCCCGACACTCCTCGAGTGACGGGCTTGTTTGCCGGCACTCCTGATCCCTGGTGGCCCAGCCGGGCGCCGGGACGTGCTGCATCAGGCTCCTCCCCTTTAATAAGGGGAGGAAGGCCTGCAGTACCGCGGCGCGACGTGCCGCAGCGCCGTTGCCTCACAGCACCCCAAGAGGGACGTGGGGTGCTTCCAGTAGCGCCCCTCCTCCCTCTTGGGGCGCTACCTGGGAAAATCGGCTGCGGGGGCACTAAAATTAGCACCCCCCAATTTTTATCACCTAATATGGAAGTTTTTTTTTAAAACATTGATTAAATACACTACAAATGCACTAGCAATATTAAACAAAAGCTCTTGATTTATAAATTGCAGTATTATTGCAAACTTTTAAGCTATATTCTTTAAAATCCTTCAGCACATTAATATTCACATTGGACAATTAATTATCTCATCACTTAGTTCCAAACTGCAAAAATCCAGTATTTTATAAGTTTCCTACAAACTTCAGTATTATGCCTCTTGCTCTATCCCAAGAACAAAGTTTTTGTGACCGAATTTTGACTTTACTGGATTTCTAACAGAGCAACTTTAGGAAAGTTCATACGCCAGTGTGAGTTCTTTCACTGTAAAGATCAAAGGCATAGCTTATACAATTAACTTTAAAAAGTGTGTCTACTTCCTTTCCCCACATCTTTTCATGGGCAATGTCAGTCGATAGAGATAAAAAAGCTTTATTACTTTCTATTCCTCTGATTCACACTTTCAGTTTTCTTAACTTTGGCTACAAATAGAAAACAAAAAGGAAAACATTAACCCAGTAAATGATAAATTCTGCTGGCTCTAGCACCGTTTTTGAAAGGAACATTGTCCAATGAAGAAATGATTTATTACTACCTCAGTGTTCAGGCAAATGGGTATCACGGCAAATGAACATCTTTCTGTTATGACAAACACTACCAACAGAATATTGGCAACACACCACACTTTACAAAATATGCATTCTTGAAACGCTAGTTTAAAAATAGCATGCTGTATAATCTAATTAAGTATGTGAAAATTGAATGAGCTGGAGTAGGAAGCTGAAAATGGACCAGTTTTTGTGTTATTTGCAAAGGCTCCACTTTTAGAGCTATTTACAGAACAGCACTTTTCTGGACTCCCAGGGCCACTCCTTCCCAACTGCAGTACTCCTGGTAGGTCTGTCCTGCCGATGACACATTAGATGGAGGAGTTTGGGACATTGGCTGAAAGGTATGATTCTGTGAGTATGACTATGTCAAGCCGTTACTCGACTAGTCTGTGGGACAGCTCTCCCAATTTTGGCACAAGTCCCCAGATGTTGGTGAGGAGGACTTTGTAGGGTCAGGTGGGCTGGGCTGGGTGTGCCATTGGCGTGTCCGTAGCCGGTGCCGAGGTCGATGCCGGGTGGACTGTCCGGTTTTATTCTTATTGTTTTTCGTAGTGTTTTTTTTTACAACTGAGTGGCTTGCTAGGCCATTTCAGAGGGCAGTTAAGAGTCAACCACATTGCTGTGGGTCTGGAGTCACTTTTAGGCCAGACCAGGTAAGGACAGCAGATTTCCTTCCCTTAGTGAACATTGTGTTAGAGTCAGTGTCAAAATGTTACTTTTCACTGCACAAAATTACACAATACCAATTTTAGTGTACAACACCAGAATGAATAAGTTAAACATCAGCTTTATAGTTGTCCATTTTAAGTTATAGTTATGTGGAAATGTAGATTTCAGCAATATACATCTCCCCATTGGCTTATGGAAACTAGGGCTACTAAACTTACAGCAGGCCTACAGCTTTTCTTGGTGGTATTGTTTTAATATTGCAAGTTTCACAATAAGCAGTTACAAGCATTGGCTCAGATTTTGCTGGAGCAGGGCATCTAGTGACATGCCCTGTTAAACATTCCCTCTCACCCTTCAGCTTGAAAAATCTTTGCCCTGCAATTTGCTGGAAATGCAAGCTGAGAACGGTGAAGGCAAAGGGACATCGGGACCTTGGTGCACGACAGAACCAAGGGGATTTAAGGATTCAGAAAGAAACACCGAGGAATAAGGGAGATGGAAATAGGATGAATTAGAGTCAAATTAGGTACGGAAAGAGGAATAGAGGGGGAACGAAAAATAGGATTGATAGAGCAAAAAAAGAGGAAAATTAAAGAATTTTTAAAAAGTCTCTAACAACAATTTGCTACCTGCAGGAATGTTTAAATTGTTTCCTTTCTGGGCCAGATAGATTGAGTGGCATTGCAAGAACATCAGTCTTGCATTAAAAAGGTACTTATGCTGTTACGTACTAGCCCCAACATTCTGTGGTGAGTTTAATTGGCAATTAATGTGCAAATGCAGCAATTTGTTGAAACTCATGGGCAGGTTGAGGGTTAACCGCCCTTTGCATGAGACTAACTGCGGAGCGGCGCAAATCGTCCAGCAACTTGTGTCGATTCGCAATTCGGAGAGTATCTCTTCCTCACCACAAGTTTCTGGACGATTTACACATTACGAATGGCATGCGCATTAAACTCGCCATTATTTTGGCATCAAAATCTGGACCAATATTAACTGATTCTAAGCATTAGGGAGCTGAACCAAAGTCAATACCACCATTAACTCAAGATGCATCAGCTGGTTTTATGTTCAGTTTTGCAAAACTGTTAGCTTCAGTACCTTTTCTAAACCGATCTCCAATGAGAACTGAAAACTTTAAACAGAAATTACAGTGGGGGGAGCAGGGTAATCAAATGAAATGTCAAAAAGAAATGTGATGACAAAGGCTCTTAGACTTCACATCTCTTATCAGAATTCAAATTTAATACAGGAAACTTTGAGCTATCCGGAAGTTGAATGTCCGGCAACTTTGATCTAACGGCAGAAATCAGCAGCCATTTTGGTTAGGTGTTTTTTTTTCCTCCTAGCATTCTTTTCACAGGCAGGCTCTGGAAAGCGTCTTTGTCGCTTAGCAACAGCTTCAGAGACACTTCCAAGCTACTGGGCCGAGTGTTTACAAGCTGTTGCTGAGCAACAGTGCTTGTGGTCAGACACTGCGATGAAAAGCTCCTATCTGATAACATCGACGCTGGTCTATCCGGAGCTTTTAAAAAAAACGGCAGTAGCTCGGTCCCATGGGTGCCGGATAGCACAAAGTTTCCTGTACCCAGGGTACAAGAGTTGCAGAAAATCTTTAAGTCTGACGGTATGAAAGTGCCATTCTTTTATACTATAATATATATTTTGCAGTTATTACTAGCCAATGTCTGAATATTATATCCTTATTTTGATATCAGATGCCTGCCACTGGGTGGTGCTGCAGAAAAGTTAAAAATGGAAATTATGCAAATTAATAAAAAGACTGAGGACAATTGAAGACAAAAATTATTTTAAAAAACAAAACATGGGAGATCTAAAGAATCACGTACAAAGATTAGGGGTACTTCAAAAAGTATGTTTTGGTTACAATTGTCTCGGAGTCACTGATCTGATTAAGACAGTTTGGCGCACACATCCAGTTTCACAGCTCAAGCATCATTGAATTGGAATTACTTTGTTTTGAAGTAGAATTACTTTGTTTGGGTACAGTATCTTGAACCATTGTTTGCAGCAACAAATTCAACTTGGGATAAGGAATTCAAATCTTCCAGAGTTGAGTTTATTGGCTGATTAATGGGGGTGAAGAGGAGAACAAAGTGTAATCCACTGCAAGTTTCTTAGCTTGCATTTTACAGATTCTTGAAGCTGCACAGATTGATAGTGTCATCTCAACACATTTTTAATGCTGGGTTTGTATTTCAACTGTAGATATATGGACAGGAAGAGTTTCTTTGAAGTTTGCCATATAGCTATAAATTGAATGGCACCTAGTTATCAAACATCTGGAATTAAGATGAACTGTTCAGGAATTTTAGCAACACAAAAGGCAAACCAGCTTTCCAGAAAACACATCACAGATGTCCCCAGCCATTTGAGGACTGAACTCCAACCTCCCAGGTACACAATTAAAACTAATTTCTAAATGCCATTAATGGATTTTACTAGAATGGTTGCAGATGCAAGATGTAACACAGTAAAAGGAAACATGCTGAAGTAGTTGTGTTTCAGCAACATGTTGAAGGCAAGATAATAAAAAGTATCCGGAAACAAACATGAATGCACATTTGTTTGAATACAATCTCTCTCTCTAGGACCTCCAGGTCAACATACACAATATATTGAGGGCTATGCAGACACATACTGCAATTGTGCGAGTGAAATAGAACATCATTCCTGAATTAAATTGCCAGCTGTCTTGTAAGGGAGAGTAACCAGTATTTGGATACCACTTGTGTGTCTAAATCCTGGTTAAATGTTGTTACCAAGGAGCCAATGAAAGGGTCTGTTCTTTGCCAACATTAGAAAGATTAGAATGGAGTTCCAACCTGGGAACTTTTTAAAGTTTGCTTCATATTTATGCAGCAGCTTGTGTGAAACTGAATGTTGCAGTACTTTGAGCTGGTCTGGTAAGTATGCCCAAAGTACTTAATACACTGGTAGTCAATTTCTCGTTTGTTTTAGTGGTGAATGTTATTCTCATTTTTACAACTTTTCAAGATAATCACTGATGAAAACTGCAAATACAATTTTCAAATGTTATGAATTAGTATATTACACAGCAAAATGACTGTTTGAAGAAGACCCTCCCCCTCATTATATAACCAGTGGGTGCAATAATCATTGGGTATTTATTCATAAGGATGCAATAGCCCACCAGACCCAATAGGAAATATAATCAGACTATGTTAAATAACAAAGTAAATTACAAATCTGTAATCTAATCAAGGGATGCGAATGATCATAATCTGAAACATAAAATTAGATTAGTCTTGCAATTCAGTAGTTTTTGATTAAGTGATTAACTTTAGTCACTGGTTTTGCTAGCAAACTGTTTGTTTACCTTGGTTACCTGGATTTGAATCCATCCTAGACTAAAGGACTGAAAGTATTCCAGCTTTAATGGTTGTTATGCGAAGATAATTTTTAGTATTTACCCAGTTCCCAGTGGGCATGACATCATCATTCAAAACTGACAATTCAACAGAGATTAGCTCAGAGTTCACAAGAAATGGGGCGTGGGAAATTTCACACTGTTGCAACAAGAGGTGCTCTTCTCAGATTTCAGTTAAAGCATCTTATTGGGTACAGTAGAGAAAGCTTAAGTTTGCATATTGTTCACGCTACACCTGACCTTGCCAGTAAATGTTCAATATTAAACTGGAAAAGTGATTAATTCCATGTCATAGACATCACCTCAATGGAAAAAATTAATTTTAAAGCAAGTGTTTCTTGCCAAGAGATCTACAGAGCTAATGCATCTGTATTTAAAATTGTGTAAGAAATCACACAACACCAGGTTATAGTCCAACAGCTTTATTTGAAATCACAAGCTTTCGGAGCGCTGCTCCTTCTTCAGGTGAAGTGGAGAAATGCATAAAGACACAGCTTATATAGTCAGAGAATCATGTCAGATGTTTACAGGTAACCTTTCCAACTGCCATTTATCGCACCTCGGCAGAGAGATAATCACAGCAAAGGTGTGAATGGTGTCCAAACAGGTCAGTCAGGGAAACATTACATCAAAGAACAATGAGGTGGGGTCACAAGGGGTCAAATATTGCAGATGCTGGGGTCTGTATGAAAAACAAAAAAAGACAAAAAACATTTTCTTTGGCTGGAAATCACAGCAGGTCCAGCCGCATCTGTGTAGAGAGAACAAGCCAATGTCGACTCGAGTCTGGATGACCCTGCATCAGGTGGGGTTACATGTAGCGTGACATGAACCCAAGATCTCGGTTAAGGCCGTCCTCATGGGTGCGGAACTTGGCTATCAGTTTCTGCTCGACGATTTTGCGTTGTCGTGTGTCTCGAAGGCCACCTTGGAGAATGCTTACCCGAAGATCGGAGGCTGAATGTCCTTGACTGCTGAAGTGTTCCCCGACTGCGACAACGGATGAACGGACACCGCGCAACAATCACCAGGCAGGAGTGTTCCCTCCCAGTCGGGGAACACTTCAGCAGTCAAGGACATTCAGCCTCCGATCTTCGGGTAAGCATTCTCCAAGGTGGCCTTCGAGACACACGACAACGCAAAATCGTCGAGCAGAAACTGATAGCCAAGTTCCGCACCCATGAGGACGGCCTTAACCGAGATCTTGGGTTCATGTCACGCTACATGTAACCCCACCTGATGCAGGGTCATCCAGACTCGAGTCGACATTGGCTTGTTCTCTCTACACAGATGCGGCTGGACCTGCTGTGATTTCCAGCCAAAGAAAATGTTTTTTGTCTGTTTTTTTGTTTTTCATACAGACCCCAGCATCTGCAATATTTGACCCCTTGTGACCCCACCTCATTGTTCTTTGATGTAATGTTTCCCTGACTGACCTGTTTGGACACCATTCACACCTTTGACTGCTGTGATTATCTCTCTGCCGAGGTGCGATAAATGGCAGTTGGAAAGGTTACCTGTAAACATCTGACATGATTCTCTGACTATATAAGCTGTGTCTTTGTGCATTTCTCCACTTCACCTGAAGAAGGAGCAGCGCTCCGAAAGCTTGTGATTTCAAATAAAGCTGTTGGACTATAACCTGGTGTTGTGTGATTTCTTACATTTGTCCACCCCAGTCCAACTCCGGCATCTCCACACCATGTTTAAAATTGTGGGTTACATTGCATAGGCCCGTAATTTGCAGTCAGCGGCAAAGCAAAGGCATTCACCACTGGCCCTGAAGAAAGCTGCCCACAAAGATCTCACGATCTCTGTGACGAGAAATTTGGCTTTTTCGATGTTCAATTGAGATCAGTGTAATTTAGTGGGAATTCCATAGTGCAAGCTACTGTGATGTCAACAAACTGTCTAAACAGCCAATCACAATGCAGAATTCTCCCAGACAGGGAACTAGGAAGTGAAGCAGCTTCTTTGATTCTGACTTTTTTTTTATAAATGTTAGACCTGAAATATGAACAAACTTAAAAAAAAAAAAAAAAAAAAATTTTTAAAGTTTCTTATAGATTGTAATTTTTATCCTAATGGATAAATTTGACACACCACAAAATTAAAATCAGCTTTTTTAGGGCCATAACCTTTGTTTAGCAATCAATATGCTGTTAAAACCCCAGTTACACCTAATCCAATAAAGTCTAACTTTTAATGAGATATTTAACAGCGATATTATTATGGAAAAGCCCACGTTTTTGTCAGATTCACTGATTTCCTGATTACACTGATTGCCGGTTATAGGGCGGGGGGGAGGCACAGCGCAGCCAGTGGCGGAGCAGTGAATGACGCACCGCAACTTCAGGATTTTCACGTTAGGATGCGCATGCGCTAAATCCTGAAGTTGCGATCAGTTTCAAAGGGGTAACGAACAGCGTTTGCTGTTGCCCCCCACTGCAAATTCCGAGCCATAGTATTTACGGCACAGAAACAGGCCATCCGGCCCAACAGGTCCATGCTCCACATGAGCCATGTTAAGTGTTTAGCACATCACACACTAAATCTGTAAAATTTAATCTGTAGCAAAAAAAAAAAAAATCAACCATCACTCTTTTCTCCTGGACTCGCTTGCAATTTAAAAATATGGATTCACTGAAATACAGATCAGCAACATTCCCACAGAAAAGTAATCAATTAAAAGGCTGCAACTTCAACCATTTATATCCAGACTTTTTGTTTGACAAGTCGATGATAAGTCTTAACTTCCACCAGCTCAATGAATCAGAAACACCAAAGTCATTGTCTTTGGCCCCCACCGCAATCTCCACTCCCTTGCCACTGACCCCATCCTCCTTTCTCCCCCCCCCCCCCAGTTATTGTCACAGGCTGAGCTTGCCATCGGTAATCTTAGTGTCCAGTTCGACCCCAAGCTGAGCTTTAAAACCCATATCCTATTCATCACCAAGCTCTCTCAATACCACTTTCGCAAAATTGTCATCTCCATTCCTATCTCAAACCCTTCGCCACTAAAACCCTTCTCCATGCATTTTTCTCCTCCAAATTAGACTTCTCTTAATGCTCTCGTTGCTGGCCTCCAAAATTCATAAGTTCAACTCGTTCAAAACTCTGCCACATGTACCCTCTCCCCCATCCTCGCTGACGTATATTAGCTCCTCGTTACAATGCATCACTTTTAAAGTCTTTGTTCTCATTGATAAATCCCTCCATGGCCTCCATCCCCTTTTTAAAATGGCGAGATCTCAAAGAAGCACAACTGCCTCCCTCCCTCCCTGTTCTTTTCATTAAACATTATTTTATGTTTCCGCTTCTAAACTGAATATATTTTTAAACAATTATATATCACAAAATGTAACCATTTCGGATAATGTACCCATCAGGTGCAACCAAGCTCTGTGGGTTGCAGACAAGAAACTCGTACCACGAGAGCTTTACTTGAATTGGCTATAAAATCATCTTCAATATTGACTTGGCTCTGTTTTAGGAGGAAACCAAGGCAATGTTCAGAATTATGGTACTTGATAAGTGTGGTGATTATTCTTGTTTTATAAGAAGCATTGTAATTGGTTGCCTGTTTTCCTGCCTTGAGATATATGCTGTAAACTTATTGGTTAGTTGATTCCATGTGACCTGTGGTGGCCATCTTAAATTCAGTTTTCTACAGTTTGGTTGAGACTGGGTGCTCAACATGTACTTGCTGGTTTTTTTAAGGTTAATAAAGCCTAGCTTTTGAAAGGCAATCTACTCTTTATTTCAATAAGCTATGGAGAAATAAAGTATTTAGAGTGTGGAGTATCTGTGGCATGGAGTTACTAAATTATTACAGAAATCTTGGGTCAAAGTGGGAAGTCCATGAAAGAATGAGGCTTGATGAGCCAAATGATCTTTTCCCATTCCAAACTTGATGTTCTTGTTTCCTTACACCCTCAGGGCAACTTTTTGGAAGTTATTGTCACCTTCACTGCCTGGGCAATCTGCTCCACTGGGTTACCGCCCAGGCCACGAAGCTGAAATCTACCCATGTGGCTGACTGTATACTGCACCCGTCATTGTTCAACAGCGTAACCTCTGACTTACCATCGTCAATGGCACAAAAGATCCACTGCTTCAATTTTCAAATTAATCATATTTACAGAGTATGCCCTGCCCCAATGGGATAATTACATACACACCCACATCACTTTGAACAAAAAGGAACTTGGTCAAAAAAATTATGATTGCGCTAAAAAATGGAAGACATTTTCACTTGAACAGCCAGTGTCAGCAGCAAGCATCCTAGACAGATGTAGTATCAGCTGGACACACACTAAAGCTCCCTCTACAATGTGCTGTAACCTCATCTCAGCTACTAAACTAGTGTGCATATTTGCACTTTGCACACCAGTCATCCTTGTAGTCCAAGATTACCAATTTGTGCTTGGGACACAAGAGTCTGTCTCAATGGAAAAGGCAGCCAGAGAACAGGAATAGCTTTATTTTATACCAGGACAGAGCGAGAGATCTTCACTGAACCCTATTAATTAAAACCAGAACACTTTGCAGCTGTCCTTCTCCTTATTCACATTCAGCAGCAAGTATGATCACAGTGCAGAAGTTCCTTTGCTATTGGGGAATGTTGATGTTGACCAAACTCAAGTGCGGAGGAGGACTAATGGCAACTTAACACTTCTTGTTCCATTTGGTATTTATAAACTTTTTAAAAACTTTGGGGAAAAAAAACAAACATAACCCCAAGTTACAGAGCCCACATGGCACGTTTTGAGCTGCTTGAACCAGTAAAATTCAAAGCGAATTTAATAAAAGTACACACTGGGCTGGTGTATATGTGGAACTGTCAGTTTATCTCGTCTGCATTCCTAACTTATCATTGGGTTTAATCGAGTTCATTGATTTTTTTTTCTACATTAGAGTTACCTGGAATCTCCCAAGTTAAATATATTTTGGTTTATTTAGGGGTCAGTCAAGTGAGTAGTCATATGTCCTGGTATTGGGAAGAACACATCAGTAAGTGATTGGGGTTATAAAAAGGGCAAGGCCTAGTCAACCAGAGTGAGTATTTTGCTTTGCAAGTTGTGACTAGATGGAGTTAGAGCTACCTACCTTGCACATTTCCATTCTGCATTAGTGCAAAGATTGCTTTAACTGCATATGGGCAGAGTTTCAACTCAACAGAAGCTGCGGGTCAAAAAAGACAAGGCCTTTTTGAACTGCGGGAATCCTAGCAACTAGACCCCACTACATTTTCCGTCAACACAATTTTCTATGCAAATTTATACATCTGCATTTTCATTCGAACATATTTGACAAACATTCGGGAAGAAGAAAAGCCATGGATCATTTTCGGCATGCAACATGCTGCACAAATTGCATAATGATGTATATCCAGTGTGGTTTAGAAACAAAAGGATACAATACTCAATCAGCAACCTTGCTGCCCCTTGAAAAGTAAAATGTACCAGTTACTGAAGCACGACAGAAACTCCATGTCCAATCCACATTACAAAATGGCATTTATTTTTGAGAGTTTTCACATTTTATTTTATAACTACTATATATCAAGGCACAGTACTAGAACAGTCCAATGTTCAAGATAATCTCATTACCAGTATCTGAAGTGCCTCTATAAAACTGTTGACCCTAGAAGAATATGTAGAAACAGAAGTGTCCAGAGTCCACATTAAAAAAAAATCCGTTTTATTGATTTGATGTTTTTCTAAGTGATTGTTTTGAAATATATTTAACTGATACTCATATTCCTTGTATCTTTTATAATTATTTCATTGTGCAATAAACAGAGTAAACAAACCCAGGATATAGCCAGCACTAACCTCCCTTTACCCATCTTCTAACATAACAACTCACCAGCCGGTATATGTCAGTTCTCACTGGAATACACAGGGCCTGCATAAACAAAACAAAGTCAAGCTGCAGGTTGGCAAAAGCGGGCACAATACAAGCTGCTCAGCTCAGCCATCTGCAGAATGGCAGCCTGACAAAGTAGCAGAAAAAATATTCCTAATAAAAGAAAATATTTTAAATATACATTTTGAATGTGAATTGTTAATGACATTAAACTGCAAATTTTGACTCTGCCTCACCTAGGCTAAATTAAAAAATTACTTTAATTAATTTCCTAATATCTGTGAAGAGACAACTCTGGCTTTCCTAAATGACTCATGATTTTTTTTTTTTTTTTTTTAAATTGTACGATACAATAATTTCAAATCAATCAACACAATTATAATATGATGGCACAAAATCATTTTCCCTGTGAAAAGGAAGAAACTTCTAATTTTTTTCTGAATTACTGAGAATATCACACTGTGGTGCACAAGTACTAAACTAAGTACAAAAATATGTAGTAGAAACATATTTTACCTAATGTATTACACTGGAATCCGTAGACATTATAAATCGGCCAATAAATTCAACTATGCATTTATGGACTCCTTTAAAATTTTAAGAATGTAGACAGCCGTCAAATTACTTATAGTATGCATAAGTAGAGAAAGCCAGGCAAAATGAGAAAGTTCTGCTGGATACTCATGTTTTAAAAAATGTCGATGTGGGAGAACCCTGAACCGTCTCCTGCAATTAACAACATACTCCAAGGGACTCTGTCCTAACCTCAAAGATAGTATCCACTGCCCAAAGACAAACAGCAGTATTATTGCAGAAAGTGTATTTTCTTATTAGTATACAGTAAGAGAGGCAACAATAATAAAAATACAGAAGTTTGGTGACCAGATAGACAGAAATATAATGACTCTGTAGACACCACCCCCCACCATGAACTTCCAATGATCCAGTGGCCCCCAGTTTGAAAACCATAACTTTGTCAGTGATTAGGTTCTGTAGAATTGATTTTAAGAAATTTCATAAAATAACAAAAGGAAAATACAAACTGATTCCCATCCCAGCTTCCTTGGTAGCACATTGTGGAGTACTAACAACAAGCTAACTAAATCAGTCCCTCTGAGGCCACTGAAGGTATGTTATGCTTTCTGTGGGAAAACAAAATGACTGAAAATAGTCAGCTGGAAATTTTGTCATGTCTAATAAAATTTCTATCTGAAACACTGCATCTCCAATTTATTAGAAAGTCCTCGTCATATAATTGCAAATATGCTGCCCTGGACCAAAAACCAAACCTGGATAGCAATGATAAATAAAGCAAAAGAAATAATCTAAAAGGTTTTGGTGTGGGGAGCACAACAAACAAAATATGTGGTTCTACATAATTACAGGTGTTGCGTCTACCACCCACCTGTAGTGTCACAAATGTCACCTCAGATGCATCACACCTCAAAGTGTAACATGTCCAAAGCATCACACGTCTGCGGCGCAAAAATATTGAGAGGTAAGAGCCAGTCAAATACCCAATTGCCTGAAAGTCAATGGCCTGGAATTTGCACTGTGTAGTAACAGTGCACGAGCAGCTTTCGTTGTTATTAGCCCTTTGAAACTGATCGCAACGTCAGGGTTTAGCGCTTGCGCATCCCAACGCAGAAATTCTGAAGTTGCGGTAATTTATTCACTGCTCCAACACTAGCTGCGCTGTGGCCACTTCGCCGCTGATCGCAAATTACAGGCCAATAAATTAAAAGTTGCAAAAAGTACCAAGGAGGAACCAGCAGAAAACCAAGCAATCAAATCCAGCAATTCTTTTTTCAAAGCTGCCAAATATAAATTAGCAAGAACAATAAATCAACCAAAGTGCTCAAATAATTCCTTCACACTGTTTTCAGCCACAACGCACTCTGATCAATGTACACAACTAAAATAAACATTTATACCATGAAAACTTTACACTATCCCAAAGAGGGGAAAAAGAATGAAAACTACCCATAAGGTTGGCCATTTAATATTTAAATGCCTGCAAGAACTTTCTTGAATATAAATCCAGCCCTTCTGTCTGGGGCCTATGGACTTGAGTTGGAAATTTCACCAGGACCTTGTGGACTAGAAGATTTTCAGCAGCAGTGAACTCATTCTGTATGGGTCAGAGAAAGATCCGTCATAGAAGTTGTAGCCTTTATCTTGCTTCTGTGGATCTATAATATCTAGAGTGTACTGTGACAATGAGGCAGAACATTTCTAACTATCGACGAGGCTCAAGCAGCTGGGGGAAAGAAATCAAGATTTAAAAGATCTGATTTTTCTTGCATTTTTTACAACTTAAACAATTAACTAAAACTTCTAAGCAACTGGTGTTGCTTGGAATGAGGGATTTTTGTGTCACTGAGGGGGATTGATGTTTTTACCAGGTAATGAGAATATCTATAAAGCACTTTGTTGCTAACCTCAGACAATGCGGTCAGAATATGTCAGCCAGCTAGACCCAGACGATGGCAATTGACCATCAATTTAGATGCTGATCACTGGAGACGTAAATGGAAAAAAGGACTATGGACAATGCTACAGCAACTTCCTAAAGAATTACAAACCCAACATGGGAAGCAGGGGGGACAAAAGTCTTTTCACAATCATGTAAACAGCTAAAGAAAAGGAGGAAGATTTTGGAGAAAAGAATATACTTTTTTTGTATCTTAAGCAAGTTTGTAAAGTGATAAGTGAGCAGTATTACAAATATCAGATCAGTAAGCAGGGTAATATTTTAATCTGCTGTCGTATGATACATTGCTCCAATAAATTCACATTACTGTATTACAGCAATGGGCAAAACACTGTTACATTTAAGTTGCAGTGGGACCATTAAACATCAGGGACCGTACTCCAGGTCCCAGACGATCCATGAATATTGGCACAGAAAGTCTTCAAGTTTAATTTTTTTTTTAAAGGTTTTAAATATTGCAGTTCAATAGATGATCAATTTTTGCCATGGCAAGCTTTTTCTAATCCTTAAGACAAATAATAATTTGTTGAGAACAATGTGTGAAACAGAACCCATACTGTACAATTTGTTGTAACTCAGAATAAGATAGCATACCATAGTCTTTGGCATAACTTCCAACTGATTGCGCAATGAAAACAGAATTTCTTTGTTTAAAACCTTGGGTTTCATGTTTTGTAACCTACCAATTTTTAATTCAAGGCTCTGGACCTAAAAACCCTGGGGTTTTGTTGAACAACACTTCTTATCTAGTGTGGAATAGCATCGCTGTCAGGAGTCAGTTGCTTGCAGTAGCAGTGTCACATCAGATTATCGAGAGATGTATCCTCATCATGCAAGTTAAAAGGGACAAATTCTGATGAGAGAAGTCAAAGGTACCGGTATTTCCAACCAAGATCTACAATCCCAAAGGAATCATGCAGTGGGGTCATTGGGGGGAATCCAAGTAGACTGAACTTTTCCCTCAAAGGTTTGAAGCATTACTCACTGTGCATTTTATGTCTAAAACGCCTATAGACTGATGAGCATAAATATAGATCAAAGTAGATGAATTCACATATTTCTGGATTGCTAGGCTTCTATTAACAGGAGAGTAAAACTAGTCAATCGCTGATTTTTTTTGTGTGTGATGTCATACACCCAATTACCTGCCTTGGGATATATGCCTCCAGGTTTCCTTTTTGCAGGTTTCTCCAGACATCAGCTTGAGCCAAATGCTGGAGGAAAGAGAAAAGCAGCCCAATGAAGATGCTGTCCTACTTTCACTCGCCTCTCAGGGAGATGCCCATCGTCCACTTACCAACTCCCCACAGAAGCATGGCTTTGATTAGAAACTGAACAGTCTGATGAAATAAACCTGCAACCTTCCACTTCAGGGCACTGTATATTGGTGCGATAACATGCATCTCTGTTTCTACGATTAACAATTGTGAATTGTGTACACGGTACTGCCTCCTCATTACTGAAAGTGAGCCAAGAGGATGATCAGGATTGCAGAAGCACAGAGTGAGTTCACTGTTGGAAGACTGCACAATGGTAAGAAAGGCTGTAAACAAACTACAGGAAACTCTCTTTTAACCGGCACCTAAATATCCGGAAATCTCTCTTAACCGGCAAAATTCAGGAGTAGGTTCAGGTAAGTTTTACTATATATTAGTGGCCGTGTAACCGGGGTTCCTGGATCTGTGGCCGTGTAACCGGGGTTCCTGAACCTGTGGCCGTGCAACAGGGACTCCTGGATCTGTGGCCGTGTAACCAGGACTCCTGCACAAGTGCCGTGTAACCAGGGCTCCTGCACCTGTGGCTGTGTACGGGGCTCTCGCACCTTGGTAAGTATACCTCTCTGTAATCCGGACTTTTTGAACAACCGGCACCACGCCGGTCCCATCGGTGCCGGATAAAGAAGAGTTTCCTGTACACAGATTACCCAATCATATATCCCTCTCAGTCCAGGTTTATGGATTCTGAGAGATTCAGATTAGGTTTGTGGCCCAGGTTCCAAAGCTATGTTTCTTTGTGTCCTGCTGGTTCTTAGGGCAGGGAGGGGAATCTGGGCTGCTAAAATTCCAAAACCTTAACTCCATATAGCCATAATTAAAAAGTAGCTATAAAGTGACCTATCCTGAATGTGCTAGCTTCGGATCCAAAATGAAAGAAGCCAGTCTATACAAAACCCAGTGAAAGCAGCCCTTGATGATCCAGGTTATATTCCCAACCCTACTGAGGGAGAATGCTCTTCCTACAGTGGTGAATTTATTCACGTTGAAACACTGAAGACCCATGAAGAGGATTAGAGGTAATCTGAATGGCAGGCGAAGCCGAATTTGGGAAAGGGTTTCTTCTGAAGCCAACTCCCTTCAATCCCCATCACCCTTTTCCCCTTCCTACGTTTCTCAACTTTACCCTCATTCTGCCCATTTCTCGGTTGTTTTGCTTTGCACTACTCTGACAGGTAGACAAGGTTAGCAGTAGAGAGACTAGTCTGTTACCTTACGTTTCCTGCGATGAAACTCCCATTTTTGAACTAGGGCTCGAAGTAGCTATACACTGTCCCATCGTGTATTTGATGCAACACCACAGTAATTTGTAACTTATTAAATCATTTAGGATACATTGCTAATGAATGGAAAAAGGTAGATTCATTAATTTATAAAGTTGCTGGAAAATTTCTATTTATAATGTAAAATTCTTTCAAATCTGGATTTGAATCTACCCATACTGATCAGATGTTTCCTCTCTCTGGATGCTGCAAATATCCTGTATGAAATGATTTTGGTAGTCTCTACATATATTTGTCCAAATGGGCAGATCAGATAGACCAAGGTGTGGGTGTGGGGAAGGCGTGAAAAGGAACAGGAAGAAAAAGTGAAAACACACTGGTGCAGTGAGCTATACTCTTCTGAAGTTGGAATTGCAGCAGCGTAAAGGAAGCTTTACTTCAGATCTCACCTATACAGTATCTAACCTAGGAAGGTTTCATACTTAACACTGGGTACTAAAATTAGGGAAATATTCGATTCCTCGGCACTCAAATCCCTCATCCTGATCAGGGAGAAAATATTCCAGCAAAGGCCTAATCATCAAACAACTAATATTTCAGTGAATTTCTTTAAAACCATAAGAAAACATAAATTTCTAGTACATAAACCATTTACAATAATAACATACTTTTATGACTCATAAAACATCTGAAAGCACTTAACCAGGATGTGAATAATACCTAATGATCAGTGAAGAGTTAAGGCATTTGGGGAAAGTGAAGATTCTGCTGCCGAGACTGAAGTGCTGAAAGGGGAATGCAAAGGAGGCCTGGGGTGTAAAGCAAAGGGTGCATGCTGGAACTTAGGGCTGAAGAGGTAGATATGAAGGAAGAGACCGATGCACAAGAACACATATCTTGAAATCAATACATCAAGGAATCGGAAGCAAATAAAGGAGAACAGGAGTGACAGAGAAGCGGGAAAACGCAGGACAGGTTGAATGCGGTAGAGTTTTGGACTAGTTACAATTTATGAAGGGTGGAACTCAGGAGTCTAGAGGTGAAAAATGCACACACAAGGGTTTCATCAGCAGTAGAGACAACAACATGCAATGTTGTGTAGATGGAAGTGGTAATCTTGGCTGTGGCCTGGAAACTCAGCTCAGAGTCAAACAGGAACACAGGAACAGAAGCACGCCATTTCGTCCTTGATCCGCCATTCAATGAGATCATGGCTGAACTGTGACCTAACGTCATATAGAACAGTGAGGTGACCCATCATCAGGCTCAGTCTGGGTGCGCAGTCAGGGAGATGGATGGAGTCAGAGGCAAAGGTGCGGAGTTTTGGGCAAGAGCCAAAGAGGACAGCTCGAGTCTTGCGATAGGGTGTTTGAGGATGTTCATGCTTATGCAGGGCTTACGTCTGCAGTTGGACAGTACAGTGGTGGTTGAGGTGTCAAGGCTGATGGCAGAGAGAGAAAGTTAGGTGTTGGCAAATACTGTACATGTGAAAGCTGACCCCATGCCTACAAACGATGATGAGAAAAAGGGAGTCATGGATGGAGTCTTAAGCACACCCTAAGTGACTGTCCATATGTAAATCCCACCTGCAGTTTTAAATTTCTCTGCATAATCACCAGCTCAACTTTTACTTAATGCTATACAAATTAATATACAATGAAAACAAAACAGTCCACAAAATTTGACAAATAAAAAACAAGTCTGGCCACAGAAACCAACTAGCACAAATCTAACAGCAAATCAGCCAAAGACGACTGAATTACTCACTCCTGATAAACTATATTGCAGTAGAAGTGATCTCAAGGTTCATTTGTATGTACTGTAGAAGGTGAATTGTGAAACATGAACAGAGTTCACTCAGTTCAAGTACACTGCACAATATTGCTGCGACATCATGAGGGTCAAAGAAAATCAGCTTTACATTAACTTTAATACTGTTCCACAGCTGTTACCGCAGATTAACATGTCTATTTTAGAAGCTTTTCACAGCAACCATAACATTGCTACACGATGTTAATATTTCAGTTAATCGGGAAGGCTGAACTGATCTTGTGTGATTTCTCAGTGATTTTGTAATAGGTTACAGAGGAAACTACAGTCAGCATTACTCAAGTAATAAGGAAATATCTTAATGATTATTTCTACACAAACAAAATTTAAGTGTCAGAGAAAGTGGTCGGCTTTGCTGTGACAAACAGTTGGACACCAACTATTATAACAAATGCTGAAACAGGAGATTTGCTCTAGAATCAAAATTTTCTGACCGAGAACCTGAACAGTCCAAACTTTGCTCTATGCCAAGATGATGATTCTTGATGATGCCTAAATGGTAACAATGCAAATACTGCTTAATACAAAGCTGGATTTCCTTCAGAAAAATAATGCTCCATAAATTTAAAATAAAGGCATCCATATTACCCTAAACATCAGACATTTCTAAACAAGCCACCATGCATCTGGCAACTTATTTGGCTATCTTACCAACTGTACGTGAATCAAGATGTGCACCACTAGTATGCCTGTAAGCAAGCCTCAAAATTAATATTGATATGGTCATGCTAGGGTAGCCTCAGATAAGCCGTTTAAGTCTCTTCATTTGCAGTGAGCCCACGTGCAACTAAGATTTATTTACAAAGAGATCCTTAGCAACATGTAGTGTTGGGCAGCAAAAGGAGGTTACTTCTTATTCCTTGTGAAAACTTATCAAGGAATAAAAGTCACATGGTTAGCATGACTAAAACTGTTCACAAGTGTGCCGGATATCATTTTACTGTTGTGTATTCTAAAGATGAACGGTCCTGAATATCTTCATATGCAACAGTAAAAATAACATGAATGTTCCTATTGTGTTGGCCACTGTCTGAAGGGGCATGGGGAAAATCAAACCACATTGTTGGACAACATAACACGGGTCAATACTTCACAAATGCATCTCAGGAAAAGTGGTGTTAATGGATTTTCCTTTCCATGTTTGCTACTTAATTCTGGTCTAATTTAAATGATGAAAAGGAAATGTCATTTTAAATACTTGGAGCTTTACCCATTTTATATACTTCCAAATGCATTTTCAACTATATTGAAAATGCTTTTCTAATCATTAAAGTTTGTGTTGTAAATAATCTGTTAGATCAAAAGTTGGCCATCTGTACACAAAGTTTTCGATCAAAAGCAAAAGGGCTGTACTAGAAAAGTAGATATGGGTCTGTGAGATTGGCCTTGTTTGATTGCATTCCTACTTGTCCCAACACAGCCAACACTCTCAGCAATGCCTTCCTTTCCTGCTCCCACACAGTCACCTTCAGAGTACCCCAAAGTTCCATCCTTGGCTCTCTTTTCCTCAACTTCATTACATTGGCAACATTACGGATAGAAGTGGGAACAAATTCTATATGTAGACTGATGACCCATCTTTATTTCGGTTCCTCGATTCCTGAGCTGCGAGACTGCTGGTCCAACATCAAGTTGTGAATGAGGCACAACTTTCTTCACATGGGCATTAGGAAGATAAAAGACATTGTATTTAGCCCCCCACCCCCCAATCAAAAAATTGTACCCTTGTCACCGTCATCCCCCGTTCAGGCTGCTCATTCAGGCTGAACCAAATGGTGCACAATCTCCATGTCCTGTTTGCCCCAGAGTTCCGCTTTAAACCAAAGACCTTCTTTCAAAAGTTATGACAGAGGTCCCTGGAGTGCATCAATATTTGCAGAGGGTACACAGCATTCAAAATTTTGAAAAAATCACTGAGTTACACCAGTGAAATCGTGTCAACTTCCCTCATACCACTTTCAGGTAGAACTAGCTAATATCTTGAAAATTCCTCGAGACTGTTGGGTTAGCTGTGTCAGGAATTAATTCCTCAGGCAAAGATGTACGCATTTTTTTTTTAATGCTATCATATCAGCAGTTTTGTCTTCAAGATACGCTGGACTAAAACAAGCTAAACACAATAAAGCTATGCATTTCTAGAAAAGATGTGTAGGTACTGGTGAATAACTGATGAAATGATCAGTACAGTGTATGACAGTAGTAAAGGCAGCTAACATAATAAGGGGGTATGTAGCAGAGGGGTAGAACATAAGTCCAGGAGTAATAGTAGGCACTTTTGAATATTGGTTCAGCCTCCACTTTGCGTATTAAGCACAATTAAGGTCACCATACTTAGTGAGCACATAATGAATGGAGAGTATGCAGAAAAGGTCAGCTAAACATACCTGGGATTAAGGTACGTGAGCTAAGAGAGGTTAAGCTTGGAATGTTTACACTGGAGAAAAGCCAGCTCAGGGGAGATAGCGGAGGTTTTTGAGAGTAGTGTACAGAAGGCCGTGAATGTGACAATTGAAATTTTCAAGACTGAGATCGATAGATTTTTGTTAGATAAGTGCACATGGGGATATGGATCAAAGGCAGGTAAATGGAGTCGAGTTAGAGATCAGCCATAACGCAATTGGTGAAAAAAGCTTGAGGGGCTGAATGGCCTACACGGGTCCCTGTGTTTCCTATATAAGTATAGAAGATCAAATGAACCTTAATAAATTGTTTGACATAACCGTAAACTCGAACAGGAGACACTCAGGCAAGCTCAGAAAAGAGGTGAATAAACAGTTTAGATTTAACTACTTCACACAGAAGATGGTGAATGTGTGGAAGAGGGAGTGGAGGCAGATATCAGCAACAAATTCAAGAGGGCGCTGAATAGTTTTTTTTAAGCAAAAGAAGCGATTCATAAAGAGAGAATAGTACAGCATTTTTTAAAACAAACTCAGGGACCATTATCTTTGCTGTCCTGTACATTCTTGTGCTGCTAATTCCATAGTTAAGGGCACAACAACAACTTGCTTTTATATAGCACCTTTAATGTAGTAAAACATTCTAAGGTGCTTCACAGGAGTGTTATCAAACAAAATCGGACACCGAACCACATAAACTGCTATTAGGATAGGTGACCAAAAGCTTGATCAAAGATAGGTTTTAAGGAGCGTCTTAAAGGCGGAGAATTAGAGAGGCGAAGAGGTTTAGGGAGGGAATTCCAGAACTTAGGGCATAGGCAGCTGAAGGCACAGCTGCCAATGGTGAGGCAATGGAAATTGGGGAGGTGCAAGAGGTCAGAATTGAAAGAGCACAGAGATCTCAAAAGGATTATAGGCTGCAGGAGGTTACAGAGATCGGATGGGGCGAGGCCATGGAAGGATTTGAACACAAAGATGTGAATTTTAAATTCAAGGCGTTGCTGGACCCGGAGCCAATGTAGGTCAGCGAGCACAGGGCTGATGGGTGAACGGAACTTGATGTGGGTTAGGATATGGGCAGCAGAGTTTTGGATGAGCTGAAGTTTACAGAGGGTAGATGCTGGGAGGCCGGCATTGGAATAGTCGCGTCTGGAGATAATTAAGGCACAGACAAGGATTTCAGCAGCCGACGGGTTGAGGCAAAAGGGGGGCATTAAGTGCATTTGCTTTGGATCAAATGTTTAATTTGTAGGGCTATCACAAACCCAAGTGGACTTTAACAACAAATCACAGTACTAATATCAATTTTTACCACCATCAACCAACATAAATACAAAAGAACAATTAAAAAATACCTATCCAAAATGTGACCACCAGCAGCTTTAGAAAATAAAACCTACACTGATCACTTCAATTCTGTGCAGCAGGCCAGAAAACTCAAGTTTCCAGTAGAGCAACCAACAAATATGGTTGAAGATTTAGCTTGTCAAGAATCTAAAAACTGAACTTTTCTGTGCTGAAACAAGTTACATTGGTAGTTACCTTGGTAGAGGGGAGGAAAGACATTTCAACTAAATACGTATTACGCTGCAAATAAAAAAAGCAGGGCATTTCAAAACTTGACGACATTTGCAGTACAAGTGATCTCCCTTTTGCATTCTCTGATCCCTCAATTATTGGGAGGGGTTAAATACATGAAGCTTTATATAAAGTATGTGGAATTATACACCACTATGGTAAAGAATTTCTATGGGTTACTAAACACAGAATTAGCTAAGTCAAAATCATCAGCTTGTGAAGGAATGAGCCATACCTATTCAGAAAAATACATCATCCTATGAACAGAATTTTGACTATTAAAACATGACAAACTGGGCTTAAAAATCTAAAGCTGTAAACAGCATACAGGCTTTTGAGGTAAGATAACTTGTTGACACTGAAACAATAGCCCTATTGAAGCAGCAGGTTGGAGGTTCCTCTAAGTCTGCAGCATTAGAAAAAAAGACAACACTATACCCAGTTAAATTGTCTTAAACCGACACTTCGGAAAGAAACACAAAGATTAAAGAAACATGTGCCTTTGTAAAAATGACATCAAGTAAAAGAAACACCTGACGTCAAATGAAACATGGGAGGCACCAGCCATCACATTGTTTTTGTGTTGAACTTGGAACACCTAGGAGACACAAAGTCTGTGTTGCAATCAGTTGAGGTGTTCTAAATGCAAAAGATACAAACAGGAGACTTTGATAAAAATGACATCAAATAGAACCACTACTGTCACATTGTTTTTATGATAAGCTTCGAACACCTAAAGGAGGAGACATAATTCTTAATGCTACAGCTGAACTGATAGTAAGAATAGCAGAAGTCAACAGAAAAATGACTAGAGATAATTAGCTTGCATCAGCAGAAAACTTCAAAGGTTATACCACTGAGAAAGGGTATAAATTTAGAACTTTCAAATGAGAAGAGCGATTCTCAGGCTTCAGAGACAGGCTCTAAGTTTTCAAGAGTCTCGGGTATCAAAGGTATTTGATTTTGGTGGATATCCTGAAATAAGACTAAGAAATGTAAAAATGTAACGAAGTTAAGGTTTGAGAATAAGGATCTCTGATAATAGGATTGCAAGTTTTCTGTATTTAGAACTGTTAATGTTGCGACTGAATCACCAGCTGTAATTACATGTCGGTTCTTTAATAAATCTATATATTTTTAGAAAAAAAACTGAAGGGATAATTACGAGTCCTAGACCCTTTCGGGCTACCCCAGGTCAGGCGTATTCCCCAGATTTTCACCTTCAACTAAAGTTAGAGGTAGCCGAATCCTAAAGACGCTTAATTGGGTCTAAAGGTCCAGACTATCTCTCCCTAAAGGAAAGTAATGACCTGAAGATGTTACCATCCTCCAGATAGCACTTTTAATAAGTTTAGCTAGACTGTAACCTTCTGGATATTATGAGGGTCTGGAAAACGCCCCCAGAATTCTGTAACTCCTCACCAAAGAGTGTACAGAGATTGAGTTCGCGAGTTTGATACAGAAGTACTATGTGAGACAATTCTAAAAATATATAATTTATTAAAGAACTGACACGTAATTACAGCTGGTGATTCAGTCGCAACATTAGCAGTTGAAAACTTAGAGCCTGCCTCTGAAGCCTGAGAATTGCTTTTCCCCTTTCAGCGAATCTCTCTTCCCATTTGAAAGTTCTATATTTATACCCTTTCTCAGTGGTATATCCTTTGAAGTTTTCTGCTGATGCAAGCTAATTATCTCTAGTCATTTTTCTGTTGACTTCTACTATTCTTACTGTCAGTTCAGCTGTAGCATTAAGAATTATGTCTCCTCCTTTAGGTGTTCGAAGCTTATCATAAAAACAATGTGACAGTAGTGGTTCTATTTGATGTCATTTTTATCAAAGTCTCCTGTTTGTATCTTTTGCATTTAGAACACCTCAACTGGTTGCAATACAGACTGTGTGTCTCCTAGGTGTTCCAAGTTCAACACAAAAACAATGTGATGGCTGGTGCCTCCAGTGTTTCATTTGATGTCAGGTGTTTCTTTTACTTGATGTCATTTTTACAAAGGCAAATGTTTCTTTAATCTTTGTGTTTCTTTCCTCCAAAGTGTTGGTTTAAGACAATTTAACTGGGTATAGTATTGTCTTTTTTCTAATGCTGCAGACTTAGAGGAACCTCCAACCTGCTGCTTCAATAGGGCTATTGTTTCAGTGTCAACAAGTTAGGTTACGGGGATAGGGCTTGGGTGGGATGGCTGTCGGTGTAGGGACCGGGTGCTAGGGTTTGGATGATCAGCCATGATCTCGTTGAATGGCGGAGCAGGCTCGAAGGGCCGAATGGCCTACTCCTGCTCCTAGTTTCTATGTTATCTTACCTCAAAAGCCTGTATGCCATTTACAGCTTTAGATTGTTGAGGCTTTTAGATTTTTAAGCCCAGTTTGTCATGTTTTAATAGTCAAAATTCTGTTCATAGGATGATGTATTTTTCTGAATAGGTATGGCTCATTCCTTCACAAGCTCTCAGAAAATCACTCCCCTGCCCCCAAAAATCATCTGTGCTTTCCTCTTCAGTTTGAAAGTCAAATGAACCCCACTGAACTCACTTCCTTATCAGCCTGCCAAGAATCATGCTGATGCAGCCTCAGAAAGTGAGGAGAGCTCCAAAATTCACAATCACACAATGGCCCATCTAAAACTGACTAAATCTTGCCTTGAGCGAAGCTAGAGTATGAATATTAATTAAAATTGAGAACTCAACCAAGGAAAGTCCCTAATTTTTTTTTGGTAAATTAAAGGTCCAATTTTATCAGGAAAAATATTAAATCATTGACAGTGATGGTCGGTCTTTTAAACTTTAATTGAGGCATTATTTTCCACGAGAAGTAGTCACCCATTTTACTTTTCTAAATACTTTGCTTCATTGTTAAACCAAATTCAAATCTTAAGAAAATATAAATTGTTATTTAGTGGTTGAGCTTTTAAACCAAAAAGAAACAGGAGATAGGAGGTTGCAAGATGCGAGTGACTGAATTTACCTTTTGGTTAAAAGGGAATGAAGTGCAATACTACAAATTAACTTGCTCACTTTTACTGTTGGAAAGGTAGCAATGACTGTAAACTATACAGTAAATCAGCTGGCAATCTTAGTTTTTCAAATATTTTACTTCCCCCTTCTCTGCCCTGCATCACTAAAACTGGATGTTTAAATGGAAACAGCTGTCTGGTGGGAAATTAGTCAAAATATTAATCTCACAAAAGTATTAGCTATGGTATTGGAAAATACCATTACCCTAGCATTTACTCCTCCCCTCCCAAAAAGATGTCAACTCATCAAAAGTCCAGTACCAGAGCTTCATTATGAGGGTCTTTATTAAAGGAAGAGAGAAAAAGAGAGGCACAAAAACACTACCTTTGTTAAGCATTTTTAAAAATCCAATCATCAGAATTTCAAACGTTTCAAGCCAACAACCAAGTTGGCAATAGTAACGGGAATACTGCTTCACCTCTTGATGTCCCTCTCATTAGGGAGCAGCAACTGAGGACGGACAGGTTGATTGTCAAAAGTAAAAGTGGAGTTGGGGGGGGGGGGGGGGGGGGGGGCGGGTGAGAGACTCTGCCCAAATGCCGCTTTCAGGGATTGGGGTGCGAGCTGTCAGTGAGCATTACTGCTGCTCCATGGGCCTCCGTCGTGTGTACAATATTTACACTTCCATCCACTTACTTTTTCACATTCGCTTCCCCGTTTGGGATCCTCCGCAGCTTTTTCTTCTTGAGGATTTTCACGGCCCTCCTGCAGAGGGTCTCAGAGTCCAGCATCTCCTTGACTTTGCCGTAGGAGCCCTCGCCCAGGAGGTCGCCCATTAGGTACTTCCCGATGATTTTGGCCCTTTTCTTCCTCGGCTGGTAGATCACGTCGGTGGAGTCGATCCTGTGGATGAAAGTGTCCACTCCCATGAGGTCGTTGTCACTGATGTAGTCAATGACCTCGTCCATCTCGAGATAGTCTCTGAAAGCCGCCAGGATCGGCTCGGATTCCTCGGGCTCCTCTGGCTGCTGTTGTTGCCGTTGCTCCGCTCCATGCAGCATCGCCTTCTCCTCCCTCCGGCAGGAGTTCAGTTGTTAGGCAGCCGCCATTTTGTTTACCTGCCTCTGAACAACTCCGGAGCTGCCGTTGTGCGTCATCAACCTCACGCCCCGCCTCCCCACCAGTTTTGGCGGATTCTCTCTTACTATTGGTCGCCTTTCCCGTCGATCACCAGCGTTACCGGGCGACGGGGCGTCAGATCCCGCCCCCCCTCCGGCCCGCTGTTCCCCCTGTCCATTGGTCCACTTTCACGTCAATTATGACGGTTACCTCACAACCAGCGGCAAGTTTGCGCCTGCCTCGGCGCTGTCGAAAGCTATTGGTCGTCTGCTGCAGAAAAGACAGCGTTCATAGGTTGGTTTCTGTGTCAATCAGGATCGTCCTAGCAAATCAGAGCAAGCCTCTGTGCTAAAATTCCAGCCTTTAATTGGTCTATGCTCATGTCAGGTCCACTACACTTCCCTATGTTGGGGAGAGGGTTATTGGTCTGATCCTTGTCCAGAGTGATAAGGGAGGGAAGGAATTATTTTTAGATGTCACATTCTGTCAGACTTTGAACTCTACGCCTCTGGGTTTAATGTTTTGGCAATAATATCATAGCTGAGGCAATGCTTCTTGTTGCTGCAAAGTTTTTTGTAGTGCTGCAAAGTTTTAAGTCAAATTCATATTAAAGGAAAGAAACGCATTGCAATTTGAGGGCACCGTGGTTATGGTCTATATATGGGCTGAAAACAAACTTATTCCCGGAATTTAGCTAGTCCGAAAACACCACTCTTGAATGGGCAGAATTTGTTGCCTTCTTGGGTAATATTTAGCCTGACTTTCCTAAACCAGCGCATGCTAAAGACGATGGCCCCGGAAAACCTGTCTAACTTAAGAGACAGTTTGTCCTTCATGATTTTGTTAAACGCAGTTTTCACTGATTTTTAAAAAAATAATGGAATGGCCTTTTTAAAAGTACACGCACAATCGGTGACACAATTGCATAACTGTTCTCAACATCATTGTACACAGTGTTTGCAGATAAAAGTACCTTGCAACAGATTTTATCCAGATGACAATTTATAAGCTTTAATATGTTTACACCCGTTTGTATGTCACTTGTAATTTAATCATTTAGCTTGATTCTATCATTTTTAAGGGGTGTGGTGGTGTAAAACACCGATGCGTTTAATATTAAATCAGTGCAACACTTGAGTTTCACAAGACTACGAAATGGTTACTGCAGTGCTAAGTCGCAACATAAATACATTTCAAATGCTTACTGTCCCCTGGAGCCTTGAGCCCTCTGATTTTAACTTGCGTTGCATTAAAAAAAAACGTTTACGGTGTTAAGTGTTGAGAGAATGGATCCCTTTATTTAACCAGACATTCGATTCGTTCTTGGACAGAAAGCAGTGGCTTCGGTGTTTATTAGTGCTTAAAGTCACATTCCAGTATTATATTTGTATATAATGCAATGAATTCTGGTGTTGTGAGGCAAAATATGAAATGTTTTGCAGTGGAAGGACAACCTGTGTACAGATAGCATTGAGATTGCATTGCTGTATCCACAAAAATAGGTTCAGTGTTGAAGAAATTAGTCCATTTTTAAACCTATCAATTTGGCAGTTAAATTTTACAGCCGTTGATGAAGTTCCAAGATACTAGGCTCAAATATCCTGTTGTAATTACACTTCTACAAAACACCTCAATGCATAAAAGAGCTGTCCTGTGTTGTATTGTATTTAAACTTTGATATGATGATATCAGATTCATATAACATATTGGTTGATACCACCGTTTTTTTCAAATCCAATTTTTATCTCTATATCTTCATCCAATACAGGGATACATTTGTTAAAATCATATCTTTATCAATTTTATCCTTTTTGGATGACGTAATCAAGTTTTTACTGGGTTCTGATGAAGGAATAAAACCTTAAAGGAATAAAACATTAACCTATCTTTCTTTTTCCAGATGCTGTTGTGCATTTTCACCATTTTTATTTTTTATTGAGACTTCTCATAATTTGCATTTTTCTCTTTCTCTCCCTGAATAATTTTGTGATGATGGTACCAACCGATGTTTATATTATTGACTGTTTTATTTCAGGTAGAAAAATCAATTTTTCCTTTAAATTTGTGGCTCAAGCTTGCCTCTTAGGCCAAAAGTCAACAGTAGTGGGTTCTCTTTATATTTTGTATCCTTTGGTCACCTCTGCCACGCCGTTATTCAAGGGGGAGCAGATGAACTTTAGCTAGCTTCTAGAGTATGTGTAGTTAACTGACTTTCCGATTTTTCCTCTCTTTGCGGGGACATTTCTGAAAAAGCACAGCAGAGATGAATACACTATGTGGGGAATCATGAGAGTAAAGCCAATCCTACCAGTCTGTGCCACACCACATTAGTACACCAACATGCTGTGCCATCACACCACTCCACATGTTCAGTATTAAATGTAAACATCTGACTGACTCAGTATTCAAGTGCTGTAAAGTGATATTAGATGAACGTCAAAGTAAAGATAGATACGACCAGCAATTAGTAGTGCATGGTGCAGTACGTAGGGAGCACCAATGCACTGAGCCATGGCATCATATAGGGAGAATACTGAGGTTCTATTCCCCTATAGAGATCTGGGTTGGTAGGTTCTGGCTGCTGTACAGAGGTGCTGAGCATAGGCCAAAGCAAATATGTAATGGCACAAGGGAGTAGGGCAAGGCTGGATGGCATTTATTTTAATGCAAGGAGTCTTGCGAATAAGGAGGATGAACTGAAGGTGTTGATGAACACATGGGAGTATGATATTGTTGCTATCACGGAGACATGGTTGAGGGAGGGGCAAGACTGGCAGCTCAATATTCCGGGGTGTAGAATCTTCAGGCGAGACAGAGGGAGGGGTAAAAGAGGAGGGGGTGTCGCAATATTAATTAAGGAGTCAATTACTGCTGTAAGGAGGGATGATATATTAACAGGTTCCTCTAATGAGGCCATATGGGTAGAACTTAAAAACAAAAAGGGGGCAAGCACTTTGCTGGGAGTGTACTATAGGCCCCCAAACAGTCAGGGGGAGATAGAGGAACAGATATGTAGGCAAATCTCAGAGAAATGTGCAAATAATAGGGTAATAATAGTGGGGGATTTCAACTTCCCCAATATTAACTGGGATAGTCAGAGTGTGAAAGGCTTAGAGGGTGCAGAATTCTTAAAGTGCATCCAAGAGAGCTTTTTGAGCCAGCATGTAGAAAGTCCTACAAGAGAGGGGGTGGTACTGGACCTAATTCTAGGGAATGTGGCCGGGCAAGTGGTAGAAGTGTTAGTAGGTGAGCACTTTGGCGACAGTGACCATAATTCGGTGAGATTTAAGGTAGTCATGGAAAAGGACAGAGATGGACCAGAAATAAAGATTCTAAATTGGGGAAGGCCGATTTTAATATGATAAGGCAGGATCTGGCCAAAGTGGACTGGGATCAGCTACTTGTAGGAAAATCCACATCGGCGCAATGGGAGTCTTTCAGAAAGAAAATTGAGAGAGTACAATGGCAACATGTTCCCGTAAAGGTCAAGGGTGGGACCAACAAGCCCAGGGAACCTTGGATGTCAAGGGATATATGAGAATGTATTAGGAAAAAATGGGGGGCTTTTGGCAGATACAAAGGACTAAAGACAGAGGAAGCCCTAGAGGAGTATAAAAAGTGCAGGGGGATACTTAAAAAAGAAATTAGGAGAGCGAGGAGGGGCCATGAAATAACACTGGCGAGCAAAATAAAGGAAAATCCTAAGGTGTTTTATAAGTATATTAAGGGCAAGAGGATAACTAGGGAAAGAGTAGGGCCCATTAGGGACCAAAGTGGCAATCTGTGTGTGGAGCCAGAAGATGTAGGTGGGGTTTTAAATGATTTTTTTGCATCTGTGTTCACTATGGAGAAGGACGATGTAGATATAGAAATCGGGCAGGGGGACTGTGATATACTTGAACATATTAGCATCGAGAGGGAGGAGGTACTAGCGGTTTTAGCAGGCTTAAAAGTGGATAAATCCCCAGGCCCGGATGAGATGTATCCCAGGCTGCTGTGTGAGGCAAAGGAGGAGATTGCAGGGGCTCTGACACAAATTTTCAGAACCTCTCTGGCCACAGGAGATGTGCCAGAGGACTGGAGAACAGCTAATGTAGTACCATTATTCAAGAAGGGTAGTAGGGATAAACCAGGGAATTACAGGCAGTGAGCCTAACATCAGTGGTAGGGAAATTATTGGAAAAAATTCTGAGGGACAGAATTAGTCTCCACTTGGAGAGGCAAGGATTAATCAGGGATAGTCAGCATGGCTTTGTCAAGGGAAGATCATGTCTGACTAATTTGATTGAATTTTTCGAGGGGGTGACTAGGATGAGGGTAGTGCAGTGGATGTGGTATACATGGATTTCAGTAAGGCTTTCAATAAAGTCCCGCATAGGAGACTGGTCAAGAAGGTAAGAGCCCATGGGATCCAGGGTGACTTGGCACATTGGATCCAAAACTGGCTTAGTGGCAGAAGGCAGAGGGTGATGGTCGAAGGTTGTTTTTGTGACTGGAAGCCTGTGTCCAGTGGGGTACCGCAGGGATCGGTGCTGGGTCCCTTGCTGTTTGTGGTCTACATTAATGATTTGGATGTGAATGTAAAAGGTATGATCAGTAAGTTCGCAGATGACACGAAAATTGGTGGGGTGGTAAATAACGAGGAGGGAAGCCTCAGGCTACAGGACAATACACTGTAGATTGGTTGGTCAGATGGGCGGAACAGTGGCAAATGGAATTTAACCCTGAAAAGTGTGAGGTGATGCATTTTGGAGGGACTAACAAGGCAAGGGAATACACAATGAATGGTAAGACCCTAGGAAAGACAGAGGATCAGAGGGACCTTGGTGTGCATGTACATAGATCCCTGAAGGCAGCAGAACAGGTGGATAAGGTGGTTAAAAAGGCATATGGGATACTTGCCTTCATTAGCCGAGGCATAGAATATAAGAGCAGGGAGGTTATGATGGAGCTGTACAAAACGCTGGTTAGGCCACAGCTGGAATACAGTGTGCAGTTCTGGTCGCCACACTATAGGAAGGATGTGATTGCTTTGGAGAGGGTGCAGAGGAGATTCACCAGGATGTTACCTGGGCTGGAGCGCTTCAGCTATGAAGAAAGACTGGACAGGCTGGGGTTGTTTTCCTTGGAACTGAGAAGGCTGAGGGGGGACCTGATTGAGGTGTACAAAATTATGAGGGGCATAGATAGGGTAGATAGAAAGGAACTTTTCCCCTTAGTAGAGGGGTCAATAACAAGGGGGCATAGATTCAAGGTAAAGGGGCAGGAGGTTTAGAGGGGATTTGAGGAAGAACTTTTTCAACCAGAGGGTGGTTGGAATCTGGAACTCACTGCCTGAAAGGGTGGTAGAGGCAGGAACCCTCACAACATTCAAGAAACATTTAGATGAGCACTTGAAATGCCATAGCATACAAGGCTATGGACCAAATGCTGGAAAATGGGATTAGATTAGACAGGGCCTGATGGCTGGCGCGGACGCGATGGGCCGAAGGGCCTCTTTCTGTGCTTTATAACTCTAAGACTCTATGGGCTAAAAATTCAGTTGGGCGCCGTTTGGGGCGCCAAGCTCGCCTTGGCGCCGGAATTACCGCTGCGAGCGGAGCCATTTGCGCCATCCCGATATTCAGTTTCTGCGCCCCAAACGGAAGTGGGCCGCTACTCGAGGCTCCCCGCACCCCGCTTGGGGCGCTCACCCTGAATATCGGCGTGCTAAGGGCCGCAGCGCCACACGCTGCGGCACGGCACGCTGCGATACTGCAGGCCTTCCTCCCACTGTTAAGGGGGAGGTGCCTGCAACAGCGCGATCCCCGCTCGTGAGTGCCGGCAAATGAGCCCGGCACCAAGGAGAAGTGCCGGGCTCTCGGGAAACAGCCGGCAATGCCGCGGGGGGGGGGTTTAGGAGGCCGGGGAGGGAGGAGCTGGCAAGCGGCCGCCAAAAAAGCGGCCGCCCCGCACCTCCACCTTAACTAGCGCCACTACCGCCACAGGTAGGCCCTGTGAACCGGTCGCGATTTGCAACCGGCGTTAAAGAGGTGGGCGCGACCAAATATGGTCATCGGGGCGGGAGCGGGGCGCTGCGCACACCGATGACGTCATCGGTGGTGGCGCAACGCTACAGGCTAACGCCGCCATTAGCGCCCCGCTAAATATCACAGGAGGTGTGGCCAGTGGCGCTAAAGCCACTGAGTGCCCTCTTTGGGCGCAAACTGGTGGCGCAGCCCACTGAATTTCTAGGCCTATGACTCTATGACACATCCTCATGGACAGAAGAGTGAAGGGACAGCTGATGTTGCCTGTTGCTTAGCGTAGCATTAGTGAAGGACCAGGAGCACTACAAATGCCCACTCACAGCCATGGGTGGTGCATGTGACCCAGCAGAATTTTTGAAAGAATAGAAGGCTTAGATATGCTCAAACAAGCTAAATAAGAAGATTTTTAAAGCTTCCTGAAAGTAGTGCCAATTAAACTGACACTGAGAAAGGCCTACTGTAATGTTACTTTCTGTTTACCAACATATACAGGGAAGGGAAGCTGTTGCATCAAAGAGTAGCAAGAGGAAATAATTATTATGAAATGAAACAAACATAATGTACACATTAAATTTCTCTACAAACGATGACTTGCTAATTATTATTAACCTATTTCCCTTAGCAGAGGGGTCAACAACCAGGGGGCATAGATTTAAAGTAATTGGTAGGAGGTTTAGAGGGGATTTGAGGGGTAATTTCTTCACCCAGAGGGTGGTGGGAGTCTGGAACTCACTGCCTGAAAGGGTGGTAGAGGCAGAAACTCTCACCACATTTAAAAAGTGCTTGGATGTGCACTTGAAGTGCCGTAACTTACAGGGCTACAGACCAAGAGCTGGAAAGTGGGATTAGGCTGGATAGCTCTTTGCCAGCCGGCGTGGACATAATGGGCCAAAATGGCCTCCTTCCGTGCTGTAAATTTCTATGATTCTATGATTCTAATGAAATCGAAGTCTCAAAAATGTTGGCCCTGAATTCACAGTTGGTATGACACCATACTCTCAGAGTACGCCATCACACCACCATTGAAATTGACCGCAAGTTTGGGATTTCCACATGCACTTGCACATGCTCTAAATCCCAAACTTGTGATCGGTCAAGTTCCGACTAGTCAGATCATCCGCTGCGACTGTCAAATCCTCATTGCTGGCAAGAAGTTGGGCTAATTGCCCACCAACTGTGCATCAATTACACTGGTAAATTTTATGGCTGGTGCAAACAGGTGCAGGAGCCTGTTTGCACAGCGTAAGGTGAGGGGGTGATGAGAAAATTGTGTAAATAATTTAAAACGAACACATGAAAGCGCTGTGTATAAACCTACCAGACAGCTGTAAAAGCTTGGTTTGAGGGATGAGATCATTTTAATCTTTTTTTTTAATCTTGCAGTCTTCCAGTAAATAACTGTACTTACTCCAAAGTATTTCCTCTGCTTTCTAAAGCCAAGTATTGTCAAATAAATATTCACACCATTTAATTTACAAGCTGATTGATGTCGGGCACCGGAGATTTCTGTTTCCTGATTGGCTAGTGAAAGGAGAACCACCCCATGTGATCCCAAGCATGCCTACACACAACGGTTCGTCCCTAGGATCCGTGGGACACAACGCTGTGCACAACTCTGCACCAGGTAAATGCGGATTTCGTTCAGAGGTCGGTGGCATACTCCTTAGCTATACCACCGACTGCAATTTTAGGGCCGATATGTTTAAAAGCTGCACATTCCACAGTTTAGTCAGCAAGATGTTAATTATGGAGAAAAACCAGGGTCTGTTTCTCATAAAAGAGAAATTGCAGCCCCCTTGGTGTGTGGAGAATCGTGCGCTTTCATCCTCAGAGGTGTGACAACCTGCCTGAGAGTAAAACCTCACTGTATGGACAGTCATGGGCACAGACCTATGACCTACCTCTCATGGTGCAATTTAGTTCTGCAGTCACCACGAGAAGACTACTAATGGTGTAGGTATTGGATAAGATCAAATTGATACAAATATTTCAATTGTATCTTGTATTTTGAATAAAATGCTTGAAAAGCACACCAATACTAATACATTTGAAGCATTTGTTAGCTGTTACAATATGCATGTACATACTATAAATTCCCAGTGTGCCAATCTAACTGTGGAGTGTGTTAGTTTGCGCACTAATGAAAACAGCGAGGAGATTCCAAACAGCCCACTTCAGTAAAGAAACCCTTCAGATTATTATGAATGTCACTTGGGCTGCAAGGGCAACCCACGAATAAACAGAGGGTGTGGCAAGTATGGGATACCATTACGCAGAGAGTGAATATTGTGTCCCTCACCTGCCACAATCAGAAGAGGGAAGTACCCAAGTTGAAGAAAAGTGCCAAGTTAAGCAATGAGCATGATGGTGAATAATCTTACATTTATACATACAGGTGTGGCGGAACCACCAGAGGATTACGGACAATTGTATATAATTCCTTTTACAGCAATGTAGTACAGCTGGGGGCTGCACCTTTAATGTATCTGTTAACTGTACTAGGGCTTCTTTCCTGTACTCCGCGTAATGACATCATGCCGTCCGTCACGTGATCTCTCAACGGCGGGAAAAACGTGATGACGTCATGACGTCAGAGCTCGGAACCTTCTAGCAGTAGAGCTCGGAACCTTCTAGCAGTTGAGCTCGGAACCTGCTAGCAGTTGAGCTCGGAACCTTCTAGCAGTTTCCAGAGAGGCTTTCAAGCAGACCAGACCTATTTGCATTGTATACTACAGTTTCCTGTACAGCTTCGTTTGTTCATTAAATTTTATTGTTTTTGATTTTCTGAGTCGATCGCAATTCTTCGGCTAGGAACCCCAGCTCCTACATTGGTGACCCTGATTTCTTTGAACAATTTTCGTTGAAGTTACATCATGGACACGAACGCCGTCACCCTCAAACTGCCGCAATTTTGGGAGCAACAACCGGCCGCGTGGTTTTTCCAGGCGGAAGCCCTATTTGCAATCCGGGGAGTAGCAGCGGATTCGATCTATTATTATTACGTGGTCTCCGCCCTCGACAGCACCACGGCCTCGCGGGTCGTCAGCCTCCTCGAGAGTCCACCAAACGATGGCAAGTACGAAGCTTTAAAAGCACGTTTACTGCAGATTTTCGGTCTGTCCAAGTCGGAGCGCGCTCGCAGACTTATCTCCATGCCCGGCCTCGGGGACTCAAAACCCTCAGAGCTCATGAGCCAAATGCTCACGCTTTTGGGCTCGGGATCGCAATGTTTTCTGTTCCGCGAGCTGTTTCTCTGTCAACTACCAGAGCCAGTACAGACGGCCTTGGCCAATTCCGCGATCACGGATTGTGCTGAACTCGCCACGGAAGCGGATAAAATATTCGCCGTCTCACAACAATCTTGTGCAGCCATGAGGCGCCCATCCCCCACAAGAGCGAATCTGACTCCTCCTCCTGCAGGCTGGTGTGCATACCACGCTCGTTTCGGCGCGAAGGCCAGAAATTGCCGTCCGCCCTGCAGTTTCTCACCAAGAAAAAAACCTACCTCAAACCAGCAGTTTCTGAGAAGACCAATAAGGCCTAAGGGACGCGCCGGAGTTGCGATGGCCGTCGGGTCCGCAGGGAAACTCCTATACATTACAGACTCCCTGTCAGGGCGACGTTTTCTCTGTGATACTGGCTCCCAGTGCAGTATCCTACCAGCGTTGAAGCTAGATCTTCAATCCGGCGGTCAAGGTCCCCCCCTTGAGGCAGCCAATGGTGCAGCCATTCGCACGTTCGGAAAGCGTAGGGTCCAGTTGAGTTTTGGCGGCCAACGTTTTGTTTGGGAGTTCATCACGGCGAAAGTCTCACAGGCCATCCTGGGGGCAGATTTCTTCTGCGCAAACGGGTTTCTCATCGACGTCCGACACTGCCGGCTAATCAGTGCCTCCACTTTTCACTCAGCCCCCTGCCACCAAAGCACCGCGATGTCTTGGTCAGTTGCCTGTGCAGTCCCATCTCCAAATGAGTTCTCTCGTCTTCTCAGTGAGTTCCCTGAGCTCACCAGGCCCACATTTTCTTCTTCAGTCGCGAGGCACGGTGTGGCGCACCACATTACCATGACAGGATCCCCCGTTTATGCGAGAGCTCGAAGGCTGGAACCCGGTAAACTCGCGGCCGCCAAGGCAGAGTTCCATACAATGGAACGCCTGGGTATTATTCGACATTCGAATAGTCCTTGGTCCTCGCCATTACACATTGTTCCTAAGCCGAGCGGCGGATGGTGACCATGCGGCGACTACAGACGCCTGAATGAGGCTACCACACCGGATCAGTACCCAATTCCTCACATTCAGGATTTTTCGGCCCATCTGGCAGGGAATTCCATCTTTTCCAAAGTAGACCTCGTCCGAGGCTATCATCAAGTGCCCGTGCATCCTCAGGACATCCCCAAAACTGCCGTCATCACACCTTTCGGGCTCTTTGAGTTCCTTCGTATGCCGTTTGGGCTGAAGAATGCAGCACAAGCCTTCCAACGTCTCATGGATTCCGTGTTGCGCGATCTGCTGTTCATCTTCGTCTACCTAGACGACATCCTTATTGCCAGTAACAGCACGAAAGAACACATTACGCACTTGCGTACCCTTTTTTCTCGTCTCAGCCAACACGGCCTTATTATCAACCCGGCCAAGTGCCAGTTTGGGTTGCACAGCATTGATTTCCTGGGACACAGAATCACCTCAGAAGGCGCCGTCCCGCTGGCCACGAAGGTGGAAGCAGTCACCTCGTTCCCTCTTCCTCAGACCGTCAGGGCCCTCCAGGAATTTCTGGGAATGGGCAATTTTTATCATCAGTTCGTCCCCAAGGCGGCATTTTTGATGCAATCTTTGTACGAGGCCCTCAGAGGTAAATCGGGCAAAGACCCGATCGATTGGACACCCCAGATGGTCCAGGCTTTCCTTGACACTAAGAACGCTTTGGCTGCTGCGACCATGTTGGCACATCCCCTTCCGGGCGCAACCATTGCCCTTAGCACCGACGCATCTGATTATGCCATCGGGGCAGTACAGGAGCAGTGGGTCGATGGCACATGGCAACCACTGGCTTTTTTCAGCTGCCAATTGCGGAAGAATGAACGCAAGTATAGTACTTTTGATAGGGAGTTGTTGGCATTGTTTCTGACCATCCGCCATTTTCGCTTCCTACTGGAAGGACGCCCATTCACGGCTTTTGTAGACCACAAGCCACTTACTTTTGCGATGGCCAAGACAGCGGAACCATGGTCGGCACGGCAACAATGTCATCTTACGTACATATCTGAATTTACAACCGACATACAACATGTCTCGGGCAAAGACAACCTGGTGGCGGATTGTCTCTCCCGCGCCCAGCTCCACGCAGTACACCTGGGAGTCGACTATGTTGGTTTGGCAAAAGAACAGAAGGCAGACCCTGAAGTGCAGGCATACCGGACCGCACCTTCCAGCTTACAAGTGGCTGATGTCAGTTTCCAGGCCGCAGGGACCACACTCCTGTGTGACATCTCGATGGGCGTCCCACGTCCAATCATTCCAGTCGAATGGCGCAGGAGAATTTTCGACACTATCCACGGGTTGTCACACCCTGGCATGAGAGCGTCACAATGACTCATGGCAAAGAAATTCGTCTGGAAGGGCATGCATCTCGATGTCCGTGACTGGACCAATACCTGCGTGAGTTGCCAGAAGTCCAAGATACAACGCCATGTTAAGGCCCCAGTCACCACTTTTCCGGTTCCGGAGCGTCGATTCGACCATGTGCACGTGGACCTGGCTGGTCCTCTCCCTTCCTCTCGCGGGTACACTCAACTCCTCACCGTGGTAGACCGCACCACCAGGTGGCCAGAGGCAATTCCCTTGGTTGCCACCACAGCGGCAGACGTCTCCAGAGCCTTCATCTCGTCGTGGGTAGCTCGGATCAGGGTACCGGCTGACATCTCCTCTGACCGGGGGACTCAATTTACCTCTGAGCTTTGGAACGCCGTAGCTCAAGGTTTGGGCACCAAGCTTCATCATACCACTGCCTACCATTCACAGGCGAACGGTCTGTGTGAAAGATTCCACAGGTCCCTTAAAGCCGCACTGCGTGCTAGTCTCTGTGGGCCTAGTTGGGTGGACAGGCTCCCTTGGGTGCTGCTAGGTCTTCGCACGGCGCCTAAGGATGACCTGCATTCTTCTTCAGCAGAGCTGGTTTACGGCCAACCACTCAAAGAGCCTGGCGATTTTCTTCCTCCTCACACGGAACCCTGGTCCCCAACTCAGCAGCTCGTCAGCCACCAGGAAGTGGCTAGGAATTTCATCCCAGTGCCTACTCACCTCTGAGTCAGAAGGTTGTTGGTTCAAGTCCCACTCCAGAGAATTGAGCACAAAAATCTAGGCTGACACTCCAGTGCAGTACTGAGGAAGTGCTGCACTGTCAGAGGTGCTGTCTTTCAAATGATACATTAAACTGAGGCCCTGTCTGCTCTCTCCGTGGGTGTAAAAGATTCCACGGCACTATTTCGAAGAAGAGTAGGGGAGTTATCTCCCCAGTGTCCTGGCCAATATTTCCCCTCAATCAACATCATTAAAAAACAGATTATCTGGTTATTATCACATTGATGTTTGTGGGAGCTTGCTGTGCGCAAATTGGCTGCCGTGTTTCTTACATTACAACAGCGACTACACTTCAAAAGTACTTCACTGGCCGTAACTGCTTTGGGACATGCTGAGGTCATGAAAGCCGCTATAGGAATGTAAGTTTTATTTATTTTGGACGAACGTCAGTGTTGCAAAATCTATGTATGAAATCAAATATTCACAGAACGTTCCACAGGCTCCAGCTTGTTAGCTGTTTCACGAAGCAGCGATTCACTGAAGGAACCTTGATACGGAGCTGCAATTATATCCCCGCTTTGCTTTTAAGCCTGAACTGGGACTAAGGAAGATTTAAAAGTACAGAACGTGCCCAATATGTTTTCCTGATATAATATTTATACCTGTGCAACAAAGCAACTCGATACAGAGAATGATAACCATCCTGGCCTCCAGGGGCTGGCTAGTACAGATCATCTGTGCTACTCATTAAACACTCCACAGAATCGATAGAGGCCATTTCGGCCCATCAAGCCTGCACCGACACATATCCCACCCTATCCCCGTAACCCCACGTATTTAATCCCCTAACACTAAGGGTCAATTTATCATAGCCAAATCAACCTAACCTGCACATCTTTGGACTGTGGGAGGAAGCCGGAGCACCCGCACGCAGACACAGGGAGAATGTGCAAACTCCACACAGACAGTCGCCCGAGGCCAGATTTGAACCCGGGTCCCTGGCGCTGTGAGGCAACAGTGCTAACCACTATGCCACCGTGCCCCTCATCAAGAACATAAGAACATAAGAAATAGGAGCAGGAGCAGGCCATTCGGCCCCTCGAGCCTGCCCCGCCATTTAATGAGATCATTGCTGATCTGATTTTGGCCTCAACTCCACTCTCCTGCCCGCTCCCCATAACCCTTGACTCCCCTGTTGCTCAAAAATCTGTCTATCTCAGCCTTGAATATATTCAATGACTCAGCTTCCACAGCTCTCTGGGGTAAAGAATTCCCTCTGAGAGAAGAAATTCCTCCTCATCTCTGTCTTAAATGGGCGACCCCTTTGACATGAATCTTGTCATTCATGTGGAAATGACTTATGAAATGATACTGGGCGGCCTGCTGGTGGCGCTGTCCAGGGAGAGTATAAATACTCGGGCATGGGCCCAGCTTGTGCAGGACATTCTTTAACAGGAACTAGTGAAGGACACAACTAGATCTCCATGTTGAGAAACAGTTGATTAAAGCCTTGTTTAATACTCAGACCAAGTGCCTAGTAGTTTTCTTATGTCACCCTTATTCTGAGACTATGCCCCCTAGTTCTAGATTCCCTGACGAGGGGACGGACTTAACAAGGCCAATTGACGCAAAATTGCGTTTGTATGTCGGACGTCGTTGGGGGCGGGATTGGAACCCGGAAGGCAGCTTTCCCGCCCCCAAGCCGCATCGAGAGGAAAAATTGCAGCCTTTATGTCTTCCTCACAACTTGCTTTCCCACCTATCTTTGTATCGTCTGCAAATTTGGCTACAATACACTCGCTTCCTTCATCCAAGTCATTAATATAGATTGAAAATAGTTGAAGCCCCAGCACTGATCCCTGTGGCACCCACCCTTATCAAACTTAGATAACCCTCTTTGAAATTATGTTAACACATTAGTCGAGACTTCCTCCCACTGATACAAGAAACAGGCAGTGCTTCCAGAAAGTTACAGAGACATTTTAGGTTTCTCACAATACTGCCAATTCCCACAAAGGAATATAAAAGTATTGGGGTATAAATTCATCTTGGGCAAAATGGGCAATAGCGACTCGGCAGGACGTTTTGCATTCCGCCCGATTTTCTTTTCCAGTGGATTCGCTTTCGCCCATTTTGCACTACCAACCAAGGTAAACATAGAAACATAGAAGATAGGAGCAGGAGTAGGCCATTCGGCCCCTCGAGCCTGCTCCACCATTCAATGCGATCATGGCTGATCATCCAAATTCAGTGCCCTGTCCCTTCTTTCTCCCCATTTCCCTTGATCCCCTTAGCCTTAAGAAATATTTCTAACTCCTTCTTGAATATATTTAATGAATTGGCCTCAACTGCCTTCTGTGGTAGAGAATTCCACAGGTTCACCACTCTCTGGATGAAGAAATTCCTCCTCATCTCAGTCCTGAATGGCTTACCCCTTATCCTTAGACTGTGACCCCTGGTTCTGGATTCCCCCGCCATCGGGAACATCCTTCCTGTATCTAGTCTGTGTAGTCCTGTTAGAATTTTATAAGTTTCAATGAGATCCCCTCTCATTCTTCTAAACTCTAGCAAATATAAGCCTAATCGACCCAATCTCTCTTCATACATCATTCCTGCCATCCCAGGTATCAGTCTGGTGAATCTTTGCTGCACTCCCTCCATGGCAAGAACATCCTTCCTTAGATAAGGTGACCAAAACTGTACACAATACTCAAGGTGTGGTCTCACCAAGGCCCTGTACAACTGCAGCAAGACATCCTTGTTCCTTTACTCGAATCCTCTCGCTATGAAGGCCAACATACCATTTGCCTTCTTAACCGCCTGCCATTGCCATTCAGATAATAATCTGCCTTCCTGTTTTTGCCACCAAAGTGGATAACCTCGCATTTATCCACATTATATTGCATCTGCCATGCATCTGCCCAATCACCCAACCTGTCCAAATCGTACTGGAGTTTCTCTGCATCCTCCTCACAGCACACATGCCCACCCAGCTTTGTGTCATCTGCAAACTTGATTTATACCCCATATAGGTAGATTTATACCCCATAGAATGAAATGAAACAGGACAGATCTCTGATCTGTCACACAGACCTCAATGGCAAAAGAATCCTCGATGAGTGGCTGTCACATCTGTGTTGCTTTGGGCATTGCTCCTGAACCTTTTTCTGGGACCTGCCTTGTTGCTGCACTTGTTCAGCAAGTATGTAATATTGTGTAGCATGTATAATACCAAAATTATTCTGCCAAATTAATCTGGATCATTTTGTAAGGTCCATGGTGGCACTATTTTGAAGAAGAGCATGGGAGTTATTCCTGGTGTCCTGGCCAATATTTATCCCTCAATCAACAAACCAAAAACAAATTATCTGGTCATTATCACATTGTTGTTAGCTTTTTTTTATTTGTTCATGAGATGCGGACGTCGCTGGCAAGGCCAGCATTTATTGCCCGTCCCTAATTGCCCTTGAGAAGGTGGTGGTGAGCCGTCTTCCTGAACTGCTGCCAAAGTGTTATTAGGGAGGGAGTTCCAGGATTTTGACCCAGCGACGATGAAAGAATGGTGATATACTTCCAAGTCAGGATGGTGTGTGACTTGGAGGTGGTGGTGTTCCCATGCGCCTGCTGCCCTTGTCCTTCTAGGCGGTAGAGTTCACAGTTTTGTGAGGTGCTGCCGAAGAAGCCTTGGTGGGAGCTTGCTGTGCACAGTTGGCTGCCGCGTTTCCTACATTACAACAATGACTACACTTCAAAAGTACTTCATTGGCTGTAAAGCGCTTTGGGACATCCTGAGGTAGTGAAAGACGCTATATACATAGATACATAGAAGATAGGAGCAGGAGTAGGCCATTCGGCCCTTCGTGCCTGCTCCGCCATTTAATGAGATCATGGCTGATCCTTTAATTCAGTATCCCGTCCCCGCCTTCTCTCCGTAACCCTTAACCCCTTTTGCCCGTAGAAATATATCTAATTCCCTCTTAAATATATTTAATGAGCTGGCGTACACTGCCCTCTGTGGCAATGAGTTCCACAGGTTCACCACTCTCTGAGTGAAGAAATTCCCCCTCATCTCTGTCCTAAATGGTTTAGCCCTTATCCTTAAATTATGTCCTCTAGTTCTGTTCTCACCCGCCAAGGGAAACATTCCTTCTGCATCCAGTCTGTCTAGACCTGTCAGAATTTTATACACTTCTATGAGGTCCCCTCTCAATCTTCTAAACTCCAGTGTGTACATCCCTAAACTACATAGTCTCTCCTCATAGGTCATTCCCGCCATTCCTGGTATCAGCCTGGTGAATCGCCGCTGCACCCCCTCCATGGCAAGAACATCCTTCCTCAGATGAGGCGACCAAAACTGTACACAGTACTCGAGGTGTGGTCTCACCAGTGCCCTGTACAGCTGCAGCAAGGTATCCCTGTTCCTGTATTCTAACCCTTTTGCTATGAAGGCCAGCATACCGTTTGCCTTCTTGACCGCCTGTTGCACCTGCATGCTCGCCTTCAGTGACTGGTGTACAAGAACACCCAGGTCTCTCTGTACTTCCCCCTCTCCCAATCTATTGCCATTTAAATAATAATTTGCCCTCCCGTTCCTGCACCCAATGTGGATAACTTCGCACTTGTCCACATTATAGTGCATCTGCCATTTATCCGCCCAATCGCCCAGTCTGTCCAAATCGCTCTGGAGCTTCCTGGTCTCTTCCTCTGAGCCCACCCCACCTCCTAGTTTAGTGTCGTCTGCAAATTTGGAAATGCTGCATCCGACTCCCTGATCCAGGTCATTAATGTAAATTGTGAACAGCTGGGGGCCCAGGACAGATCCCTGTGGTACCCCACTTGTTACTGCCTGCCATTCAGAAAATGAGCCGTTTATTCCAACTCTCTGTTTTCTATCTGACAGCCAGTTCCCTATCCACGCCAAAACTTTCCCCTTTATCCCATGAGCCTCAATTTTCCATGCTAATCTTTTATGTGGGACCTTATCGAAGGCCTTTTGGAAGTCCAGGTACACCACATCTACTGGCTCTCCCCCATCTATTCTACCAGTTACTCCCTCAAAAAATTCCAATAGATTAGTCAAGCACGATTTACCCTTTGTAAATCCATGTTGACTCTGTCCTATCCTGTCCCCATTTGCTAAGTGCTCCGCTATTTCATCCTTAATGATGGACTCCAGCATTTTGCCCACAACTGATGTAAGGCTTACAGGTCTGTAATTACCTGCTTTTTCCCTACCCCCCTTTTTGAATAGTGGGGTAACGTTAGCTACCCTCCAATCCATCGGCACTGTTCCCGAGTCTAATGAATTCTGAAAAATCATCCTTAGTGCATCCGCTATCTCTAGGGCCACCTCCTTCAGTACCCTAGGATGCATGTTATCAGGCCCTGGGGATTTGTCCACCTTCAATCCCTTTAGCTTCCTTAACACCATATCCTTAGAGATATTGATTTGCGTCAGTTCCTCCTTTGCCAATGTCCCTATTTTTCCCGATATCCCAGGGAGGTTTTTTGTGTCTTCCTTCGTAAAGACTGACCCAAAGTATGCATTTAGTTGATCTGCCATTTCCTTATTTCCCATTATATATTCCCCCGTATCTGACTGCAATGGACCAACTTTGGTTTTCACCAGTCTTTTCCTTTTGATATACTTATAAAAGCTTTTGGAGTTAGTTTTTATATTTTCCGCCAGCTTGTTTTCGTAAGCTATTTTGCCCCTCTTGATTATGCCCTTTGCCCTCCTTTGCTCTATCTTAAACTGTTCCCAATCTTCCGCTCTGGCGCTTTTTTTGGCTATTTTATACGCCCTATCTTTGGATATAAATGTAAGTCTTTCTTTCTTTCACCATCAGAGTAGTCAAAGCTTAAGCATTCTCTTCACTAATGCTGGTGGAACCATCTATTTGTGCAATACAACTAACTAGCCAGGATGATTCTACTGTAAGCTACTTAACTGACTTTAGAGAAAGTTTGCAGTTGAAACAAGGTAGCGAAAACAACTCAAGTGCAGAATTTTCTCAAATAACGTTTCAACTTATTTAACAATAGTCGGCAATTTGGATGTTTTAGATATAACTCAACTTGCCACAGCATCGACTCTAGAGCAAGGTTAAAGTCATTTTCCTCTCACCACCCAGATATTACATTTGTTTGGAAATGTACAAAATTGCACAAAAGGAAGATGCAGATATTTGCAAGGTCTAAGCTCTTAACCGACTATAAAGCTGCAAAGTTCTGTACGCCAGCCCCACTGCAAAATACCGTTAATCAAGTATATGGATTTTGATGTCCATAAACTAATTTAGTGCATTGTAGCAGAGCACAATTCTGGGGATACCATTGCTAAAATATTAAAATCCTGACAAAAACGTCAAGCTATGTGACATGAGCTTTGTGGCTTGGGTGGGTAATTGATCAGTCAGGTAAATCAAATTTGCTCAGGCTCACTCCACTGAACTGCTTTCGTGCATGGAAATGCACTTATTGTTCCTCGAGCACTGGTGCGTATTGCTATGATTTCATGGTTGTTTAATAGGTTTCTCTGCAAGTCACAGTACAGACTTAATACTTAAAGTGGAATGCCATGTATCTGTTTGTTGAAGTACAGACCATACAGCCAACTTTACATTGCAAAAACATACCCTGTGATGCCTTTGGCCTGTATATTTAAGAATATATTTGTATTTAAAAGTAAAACATACCATAAATTCTTCCACAGTTCTCTTTTTGTGGAAATAAACTACCATTTGGCCATCATGGGTAAAAGGGATGCATCAGCCCATGTGCACAGATGTTGAACTTCACCTCTTCCACCACAATTCCAGCCCATGAGGGAGAAAATGTCTACCCCTTCCCCGCCACCCATGACTGCAGCACATAAACTTGGTGCAATTGCGTGATGTATTTTCAATCTTCTCCACAGAGACTTAAGTACATTACAAAATGTTCACAGTTGTCAGTGCAGCTTAACTCTGTGGAGAGACTGGAGAAGCTGGGGTTGTTCTCCGTACAGCAGAGAAGGTTAAGAGGAGATTTGATAATGGCCCTTGGTATAAAGGCCTTGAACCAGGGAGACATGAAATGAAAAAGATATGGTAAATTCCAATGGAGTGAAAAGCTATAAACAAGATAACACGACAGCGGGGCAGAGTTAGGGGAAAAGTACTGGAAAAGGAGTGGCCAGGTTACTAGCCTTAACCTGAGTGACAATGGTATTTTGACCATTAGAACCAATTAAAGAAGGTAATTTTGTTAAAGACCACATATGGACACTGGCCAAACGAACAGTTGATAAGAAAAGGGTTAAAACCTCGATACTCAAAGAACAACTTCACACAGAGATTTGCTGCGAAGAAAAGGAACAGACTTATGACGACGTTGCCTGTGTCCGACAGGCTCCAGAGGCCAAGGGCTGCGAGCTATTAGTTTTGACTATCACCTAATGTTAAGTATTAACTACGCTGTAAGCTTAATAAATCTGATCTATTGCTCAAATATACTGTCTGCTGCCTATTTGTGTCTTGTCCAAGAACTCTGAGAGGTCACTTGATTGATTCACAAGGTGTTCAAAATCATGAATGGTTTTGATAGGGTAAATAAGGAGAAATTGTTTCCAGTGGCAGAAGGGTCAGTAACCAGAGGACACAGATTTAAGGTGATTGGCAAAAGAGCCAGAGGCAACAGGAGGAAACATTTTTTTACACAGCGAGTTGTTGTGATCTGGAATGCACAGCCTGAAAGGGCGGTGGAAGCAGAGTCAATAGTAACATTCAAGAGCATTGGATAAATATTTGAAGAGAAAACATTGACAGGGCTATGGAGAAAGAGCAGGGGAGTTCGACTAATTGGATAGCTCTACCAAAGAGCCGGCACAGGCACGATGGGCTGAATGGCCTCCTTTGGTGCTGTATGATTCTGTGCAAACGCAAAAGTGCTCCCTCTTATTGCATCAGGATGTCACCATTCAGGCATCCACTGAGTCAGCTGAAGGCCATTTTGAGAGGAATGTCGGTAAGTGATTCAGTGGGCTTTGCATCTGATGTGCCACTCCATCTGATGGTGACTCTATAATACTCAGCAAATGGTTCCTTGTTAATCTCTAAATAAAACTATAGTAAGTAGATTCAACTCATTTGTCCTGAAAGAAATTTCACCTTATAATTGAATACAGTTTTTCTTTATCTCCACTTTTCTCCCCATCTCTTCTGAACGTGCGATGATGTGCTTCCATGGGTCCGGGCAACCCTCTGGTACCTTGCATCCTCTTGTCCATCTGGTCATTCTTCACGAACTCAGACAGTGTGTATGGGCAGGCTACTCAAAAGTAAGGAGGTCCCAGACCTGGGGCGTTGGCTCTGTTTCTCTCTCCACGGATGCTGCCTGGCCTGCTGAGTGTTTCCAGCATTTTCTGTTGCATCAGAACTGAGCCTGGTACTGTCCATATCCAACACGCACATCCACACACTTTCCGGTAAGACTAGTTTGACAGCAATCAGGAGTGGCTATCCTGGCAGATTTTTACCCTTTCCTAGCCCAGAGGCGCTGAGGCCAACTATTGCCCCAGCTGAAATCAGGTAACTCAGCATAGAAGATGGACCAAACCTGGAAACCTCTCAGTCTGTACAGCTCAGTTTCACACCAGGAACTGTAGCCCCAGCACACCTTGCCTTTTGGAGAGGAAGAAAATTAGAGGGAAAAGTTCGTGTTTCCAGACACTATGAGCAGAACATTCAACTTTGGCAGAATGGAAATCCAGACGCCGTGTATAACGGACAGCTGATCCGCTACTTCCTGCTTTGCACTCCCGTGAAGCTGGAAGTTCCTCCCTATATCGAAACAGAATAGAAAATGCCGTCTTAACAGTCTGAAGCTCCAATTGCTTGCCAAATAGAATGTGGGACGACCATTTACTCATATCTGGAAATTAAATGCCTAGGTCTGTTTCCATTGATATTTTTGCCATTTTGTAACAGCTTTGACCTTTTTGGGGGATATTTGCCTCTGTGGGTTAATTGTGATGAAAGCATGGTAAACAGAGGAACAAGACTGGTGCAAAGCAGCTATAGACCTCTTTGTCCATTAATACTGCTACTCTGCATCTTGCTCCCATTCTAAAATATGGTAGTGTAAATTAGCATTTTTGTTGTTGTTGAGAAAGATTATATTAAAGACCAACTGTCAGAAACTTATGCATAGAGGAGAGGTGAGGAAGCTCTGTGGCATATTGCCAAGCTCTTTGTCTTTGGAGTACGCTTGTACTTCCTGATCAGAAAAGCCCTGCTGTTTTCCCAGGAGGATCTCCAAAGCATTGCCAACGATATGGCGTTTTAAAATTTAATACTGAACCGTAACTGGCTGAGCAAAGGTTTTGTCATTTATTTACACCAGTTTTACATTAGTTAAGTGTCTCATCAGCTGCTTGAGAAGTGCGAAAGCAGCATTATTACAGGTATGCCACCACCGACCAGTTCTCTATCATTCTTGTTAAATAAAATTGTGTTACATGAAATCACTCACGGCAATATCCCTCTCATCTGACATTTTGATTGGCAGCCATTACATTTACAGAGAAGGGACTATTACATTTTTTTTTGAAAAGAGGAAAATATAGCCCGTCATCTTATCCTCATCTTGTATTTTCTACTATTTTCCTTTGGCCTTTTTAATATGTTGCACTTGGTCAATTTTATTTCTCAGCTTAGTCTTCTGTTCACTTCTCATTTTGTTGTTGCTTTTTCTTTTATCTGAACATACGCTTCTTCATTTTCCCTAGTTTGTTATTGTGCTTGTTTGGTTTTCCATTCAGCCCAGGAGCCGTCAGAGGGAAAGGAAACTGATTATTTAAAAAATGCAGAAACAGACACAGAGAGGCAGAAATCAGTAGAAAAGGGTCAAAAAGCAAGTGAAGTAACTGAAAACAGTGTCAGAAGAAGGGGGAATTATATGCAGACGGTAGTAAAGAGTAATTCGGATCATATGCAGTAAGGCTTTAAGATATATTCACCATAAAATGTGGATTAAATTGCTATATTTTGGTGAAGAATTATTATAATATTTAGAAATATATTACAATAGTTTATAAACCATTAAAATTCAAAACAGAAATAATTAAATACAGAAAATACAACAAAAAACATTAATTTAAGAGTGCGTAAAATGTGTAAGTGGGGCAGATAGCATAGAGGAGTAACAAAATAGCAGATGAAAGCTTCAATTGATTATGCAGGGAAATGAAAGAGAAGCATAATACAGAATGTAGACTGCACACCTCAAATAGATCAGACTGCAACATGTTACTGACTACAAAAAAACGATACAAATACGTACTGTTACAGACTTGAGGCATTTAAAAAAAGATAGACACAATTTTTTTTAAGAAGAAATGTTTCATTTGATATATTGTATACCTGGACTTTGTTACTATTTTATATCTTAAATTTGTTTTAAGAATGTAATTTAATTGTAAATTCAGCTAAGAATATAAGAAATAGGAGCAGGAGTAGGCCATTCGGCCCTTCGAGCCCGAACCGCTATTTAATAAGATCACAGAATCACAGAATCACAGAATCCCCACAGTGCAGATAGAGGCCATTTCGGCCCATCAAGCCTGCACCGACACATATCCCACCCGATCCCCGTAACCTCTACACCAACACATATCCCACCCTATCCCCGTAACCCCACGTATTTAATCCCCCTAACACTAATGTCAATTTATCATAGCCAATCAACCTAACCTGCACATCTTTGGACTGTGGGAGGAAACCGGAGCACCCGGAGGAAACCCACGCAAACACAGGGAGAATGTGCAAACTCCACACAGACAGTCACCCGAGGCCGGATTCGAACCCGGGTCTCTGGCGCTGTGAGGCAACAGTGCAACATAGCTGATAGATTCCGTTTACTGTGCAGGTTTTGTCCCATTACTTGCCTGATATTTTTTGCCATCCTGTTCCGTTCTCTTTAACCTTTCCCACCTGTACTTTCGCTCTGCTGCTTGTTTATTTGCTTGATATTTTTTTCCCTATTCACTCTCTGATAATATAATGTTCAATTTCCACTTCATCTTGTCACAATTCCTTTTTTCCATGAACTAAAGTACCAATGTAAAACACGTTTTGAAACAATATCGCAGTAAAATCCGTATCAACATCAGAAACTAACTCTTTCTGTATCAAGTGCTGAATCTCGTGGGGATAGCAGGCCATGGGTAGATTCAGGCCAAGCAGAAGATACCTTCCCCCATTCTGTTCTTGCACCAGCATCGGAGCCAAATTCAAATAATGCATTACACATAGATTCAGTACTGGTATCACCAGTCATAGTTTTAAACCAAAACCATTATCTGGCAAAAGTAGTGACAATAATTTAAAATTATAGTTGATGATGTGGAAAACTCAAAAAGAAAATAAGCTAGTAATTTATATACTTTGGCCTAGAAATTTGGTTGGTTGCGCCAGCGATTAGCGCCTAAAGAGGCCAAGAATTAGGGCATTACCCAATGTTCGGGCGGGCGCAATGAAGATAGCGACACCTCCCATATTGCGTATCCATTTAGCGCCAGCGCTAACTCTTAGCGTGCGCCCGCGTGCGCAGGCAGTTAATGACGTCATTTCAGTGTGCAACGCCTTTTTGGCGCCCCTGACCGGATATTCGGTGGCGCCCGGAACCTTTCCGCCTGGCGTTATTAGTGACAGTTGGATGGAACATTCCCAGGCCCTTCTCGGAGTCGGGGGGCGCTAAAGGGGACAGCTCTAGTATAAAAGCTGCAGGCACTTGGCCTGTTCATTCTGTTCGTTGCTGGAGAGAGTTGGTGAACTACTGTTGCACACTATTTTTTGGATTTAGCCTTCAAAGACTTGGGACCTGCAGGCCTGTCTGGAGCAGTTGGAGCGCTAGACATTACTGCGTGTTGCCCGTCTGGCATAGCAATGGGAGCTGCTTTGGAGGGGAACGTCCTCATGGCCGGACACTTGGAAGGGGCACAGAGACGGCGGGAGAGAGGGCCGGGATTGGCCAGAAGGAGGAGGGGCAATGGAGGTCAGCCAATCCGATAATACGCTGCGAGGGTTTTCAGGCAGCAGGTGTCATACCTTACCATGTCCGAGGAGCAGTGTCTGCGCAGGCTCAGATTCGGTAAGGAGGTTGTGACTGAGCTGTGCCACCTGCTTGCTGAGGATCTGCAGCCGCGTCTACGGTGCAGGACCTCTCTGTCGGTTGCCGTCAAAGTGACTGTTGCCCTGAACTTTTATGCAAGCGGATCCTTTCAGTCAGCCACTGGGGACATCGCGAATATAACACAATTTGCAGTGCATTGTTGCATCCGGCAAGTGACAGCTGCCCTCTATAGAAGGAGGCGTCAATTAATCACATTCCCTGTGACCCTGGAGAAGCAGGCGGAGCGCGCGCAGGTCTTCGCTGCTATTGCGGACTTCCCCATGGTGCAGGGGGCCATAGATTGCACACACGTGGCTTTGCGGGCGCCATTGCAGAATCCAGAGGAGTTCCGCAACCAAAAGGGGTTCCACTCCCTCAATGTCCAGCTGGTCTGTGACCACCGCCAGATGATAATGGCAGTCAATGCACAATTCCCTGGGAGCAGCCACGATGCATTCATCCTGCGGCAGACCTCAGTTTCTGACCTTTTTGAGGGCCCGGTTCACCCACGAGGCTGGCTTCTGGGCGACAAGGGCTATCCTCTCTGCCCACGGCTCATGACCCCACTCCGTTTGCCCGCCACCCCAGCAGAAGAGCTTTACAACAGCATCCATCAGGCGACCAGGAACATTGTCGAGCACACTATTGGTGTGCTCAAACAGCGTTTCCGCTGTCTGGACCATTCGGGGGGAACCCTGCAGTACTCGCCGGAGCAAGTGGGTCGCATCGTCGTCGTCTGCTGCATGCTCCACAACTTGGCCATTCGACGAACCCAGCCAATGCCAGCCGACCCTCAAGGTCCAGCAGAGCAGGCGGACGAGGAGGAGGAGGAGGAGGAGAAGGAAGAGCAGGCGGACAAGGAGAAGGAGGAGGAGCATGCGGACGAGGAGGAGGAGGAGGAGGAGGAGGAAGATGGGAGGGTTCCTGAAAGTGGAAGGGCCGTCCGTCAGAGGCTCATAAGGACTCGGTTCTAGGCCCCTCTGACAGAATGATGGCTGTCATTCGTCCTGCGCACATCGGATCGTTCAAAGCCTAGGAAGTCCACCATGAGTGTAAATAGTTACGAGTACCATTGTAAATAAAAACATTTCTTTATTGTCAAAAAAGTGCTTCCTTCCAGCATAACAACATCATGTCAACAGAAACCATAACTAACAAAATAACAGTCAACTCTCTGGCAAAGCCGCAAAACTAAACAAACCATCACAAACAATGACAATAGGTGAGGGCGTCCTTGAATTTGGAGGAAGAAATGTCTCAGCAACTCCCTCTACTGCTGGCCCCTTAATGGAGACCGACTTCTCTTTCGCGGTCGGCCCCTTCCCTCCGTGCTGCTCCTATGTAATTGAACCCCAGTGGCGGGGTCAAGGCTGGGGGACGCCTGGTGACTGTCTGGAATTGCAGAAGCCCCTGCTGGACGGCCTGGACGACCTCTGGGCTTGGAGGGTGTGGAGGCTGGCTGCTTGATCTGGCCATGGCTGGAAGCAGTGTGCACTGCAGGTGGTGGCAGCTGCACTGCAGACGTTCCAGCGGTGGCATGAGCAATGGTCACCTGCCGAGAGAGGACACCTGCACCATGGTCGGACGACACACTGGCTCTCGGAGGGGACTGGCTTGGCTCCACCGCCACAAGTGACTGCTCCACTGATTCCTGGCCTCGTGTGGTACTGGAAGGGCCCGGGGTGATCCTAGCTGATGCAGATAGGGTGGCAGCAGTGAGAGTTCGCGTTGCCTCAATCTGGGTCTGGACGAGGCCAGCAAGTGACTGCGTGGCAGTAGTGAGGACCTGTGTGGCAGGTGCCAGTGCTTCGGAGAAGCCCTGGACAGTTCTCTCCATTGCTTCGGACAAGGCCGGAGCAGTCCGTTCCACTGCCTCGGACAAGCCCTGGACAGACCTTTCCAGGGATTGTCCAAAGCTCTGAACAGTCCTTTCCATAGCGGCCTCGAAGCCCTGGACAGTCCTCTCCATTGCAGCGCCAAAGTCCAGCACACTCTTTGCCAGTGTTTCTATCGACTGAGGCATCCTCCCCACTGCAGCCATAAGCTCAGTGTGCCTGAGCCGGGCCTGGGTGCTCATTTCAGCCAGGCTACACACCTCCTCCGCACTCTGTGCAGCAGTCATCGCTCCCTGCCTCGCCCTCCGGGGAGCCGGTGCCCAAACTTGCCTACCCCCCTTGCGTTGATGCAGGCTGCTTGTTCCGGCAACTGGCTCCACATCAGAGCCCCCCCACCCTCCCCTCCAGGGAGCTACTATCCCCAGCCTGCAGATGTGTTGGCTCCCCTGCGGCTGGAACGGATGGTGCGGCTTCCTCCTGATCCTCGCCGCTGGAGCCACTGGCACTGGCAGCTTCAGGGCCCGGACCCCGAGCTGGTGATGCAGCATCTGAAAGCAGGGAGGTGGAAGAGTGGCTTTAGCAAAAGGACAGGTTGGCAGCAAGGCATGCCAGATTGCGGCAAGGCTCTGACATGGCTCCACAGTGAGAAAGCATGCTGGCGGGGGGACCAAGTGGAAGAAGACAGCTGAAAAAGGTGAGATCCTTACCATCGCTGTTGACAATGGGGTCGGCAGCTGCAGTGGTAACAGGACCACTCAGACGTCCTCCAAGAATCTGATGCACTCTCTCCTCGAGATCCGTCAGAGTGATCACTTGTAGAGGTCCTCCACCGGTTCGAAGCTGGTCCTTGCGAATCGTCGCCAGCTTGGACTGCAGGGGAAAGAAGGGGATGTTTTGTTACATGATGCCCTGAGTGATCATTTCATGCCCCCCATGGTGCAAGAGCCCTTACATTATGCCCTGAGTGATCATCTCATGCCCCCCATGGTGCAAGAGCCCTTACATGATGCCTTGAGTCAAATGTGCATGTGTGTGCCCAGAAAGGGCCATGGGTGCTTGCTGACACATGGCCATTGGGGCATCGCGCACCCTGTAGCCATGAAGTCAGGTGCAGATGGAGGGAATCAGAAGTTTGCATAAACACCACTCACCCTAATGACCCGAGTGAGGTCGTTGAATTTCTTCCTGCACTGAACAGGGCTCCTGGTCGCCATGCTGCTGGAGTTGACCCTCTGACAAACATTCCTCCAAGCTCGGCGGTGGTCCTTTTGATTCGGCCTCCTGCCATTGTCAGGATAGAGAACATCTCGACGGCGCTCCACTGCAGCCACCAACTGCTCCAGAGCCTCAGTGCTGAAGCGCTCTGCTCTCTGTCTCACCTTTTCCATCTTGACCAAGATTTTTGCGCCAGAGAAGGGCGTGCGCCGATTCTGAGGCCTACAGGGCGATGAGTGTGGAAGCTGAGGCTGACTGACCCACCCCTTTAAGAGCCGGCCGGTGCCTGGAAGTCTCGTGGTTATCGGTAATTGAGATCACCTGCGCTGTGCCCGTCTGCGCCGATATTGGGTAGCGCCGGAAGTTTTGCGTCTTAGGAGACCCGTGCAACGTCTGAATTCGCGCCTTAATCACCTTTGGGGGCGATGCAACCCAATATCGCGCCAGGTGGCGATAAGTTTCGTCTGGCTATAAACTTTGCGCAGCGCCAGTTCTAACGCCTCAAGCGGGGCTATACCCAAATTCTAGGCCTTTGTGTCAAGAGAGCAAATTTTAAATGTTTCTTTGTCTAAAAGCCAACCCAATGTGTCTTCAATCTCAAGCTTCCTGTAAAGACATGATTGAAATAAAGATGCCATGGAAGATCCAGGGGACGATGCTTGCAAAGGGGTGCTAAGGTTGTTTCCATGACAAACTGCCTGTACATTTACAGAACAAAATACTTTACATGTTCAGAGTCAATAATCAGGAGCCCTAGGGAAGCTTACAGTACCACATTGGGTATTTTCCTGTTCGGGGGTCATAGGAAGCAGTTAACATTATGTGCTGTCTGTTGTAGGAGTGAAACACTGTACACAGAGGCCTTCCTACAATTGGATCAGACTGAGCTATGACAATGGGCATGATTTTAAAGAAATGCCCAAAATAGGCGTGAAGTTGGTGATGTGTCCACTACACCTGCCCAAACCATTCAGCGAGAGGCCTGAGCCATTTTCAGGTTCTGTCCTCATTATAATACAGTCAACAAGCTGCCCAGCACTCAATGCGTGCTCGCGGCAAGCTCGCTGAACCAGGGAGTTGAAAGCCTGGCGGCTCCATGAGGGCTGGACCTGAAGTCAGCATTGAAAGGGGGTAGGGCATACCGGAGGGGTGGGGTCACACCCAGTGGCCAGCAGTGGGCCGCGCTGTTCTTGGGGTTTCCAGCCCCACAAAAACTCCACAAAAAATATTCCAGGCCATTTTTGGAGTGGTCTCCAGAGGCCCCTTTAAATACTGCTGGTTTGGCCAGTCACTGCCTGGTACAAATGGGCAGAGCATCTACAGTTCACACTCTGCACATTTGTTGGTGTAAATTGCAAATGGAGTCCTACAACTGGCGTAGGACCTGCATATGCAAGCAGCCTCCCCTTAGTTTCGGGCAGGATTGCTGAGTTCCCGTTTACAAGGCCTCCTGAAAATCGTATCAGGTGGGCCTTGGGCGTCCAAGGAACTACCACTGTAACCCTGCCATTTTCAACTTCTGGATGCCTCGTAAACGGGGCAGGCAGCAGTTGAAAATCACCCCCAGTATGTCTTGAGTGCAGCTTACGTCGACTACTACATAGGTTTGAATACATCCATAATTTTTTTTAAATTCGGTCATGGGATGTGGGCGTTGCTGGCAAGGCCAACATTTATTACCCATCCCTAATTGCCCTTGAGAAGGTGGTGGTGAGCTGCCTTCTTGAACCGCTGCAGTCCGTGTGGTGAAGGTACTCCCGCAGTGCTGTTAGGGAGGGAGTTCCAGGATTTTGTCCCAGCGACGATGAAGGAACGGCGATATACTTCCAAGTCAGGATGGTGTGTGACTTGGAGGGGAACTTGGAGGTGATGGTGTTCCCATGCGCCTGCTGACCTTCTCCTTCTAGGTGGTAGAGATCGCAGGTTTGGGAGGTGCTGCCGAAGAAGCCTTGGCGAGTTGCTGCAGTGCATCTTGTAGATGGTACACACTGCAGCCATGTTACGCCGGTGGTGGAGGGAGTGAATGTTTAAGGTGGTGGATGGGGTGCCAATCAAGCGGGCTGCTTTGTCTTGGATGGTGTCGGGCTTCTTGAGTGTTGTCAGTAGCTGCACTCATCCAGGCAAGTGAAGAATATTCCATCACACTCCTGACTTGTGCCTTTTAGATGATGGAAAGGCTTTGGGGAGTCAGGAGGTGGGACACTCGCCGCAGAATACTAAGCCTCTGAACTGCTCTTGTTGCCACTTTATTTATGTGGCTGTTCCAGTTAAGTTTCTGGTCAATGGTGATCCCCAGGATGTTGATGGTGGGAGATTCGGCGATGGTAATGTCGTTGAATGTCAAGGGGCGGTAGTTAGATGCTGGCTTGTTGGAGATAGTCATTGCCTGGCACTTGTGTGGTGCGAATGTTATCTGCCACTTATTCAGATCCTGAACGACATTCTTTCAAAAAGAGTAACAGCTAAATCTCCTTCAATAAACAGCTTTGTACTTTGGCTTCATATAAACCATCTAAAAAGGTCAGGTGGATTGTTTAGTAATGTTAGTGTTTTGATAAGAACAGATTTCTTCACAAGCATGTTTACTTGTACAGTATAATGGTTTCAATTTGTGATAAAGCATTGCTTTTTGTTCTGTATAAAACAATGTGATCTTATCAAGCTTCTGGTGGTGATAACACTTCAGTGTGAATTGCTGCGACTGTACATTAAAATTCCTGATAAGTGAATAAACATTTGTGGCAAAAGGTAATTCACTTTGTGGCAATTGATTGCCTATTTGTACAGTTGCTGCTGTAATTGAATAAGTTAAAATATAAATTATGAATGGGTTGTCCAACAGAACTTTACTGGGCCTCAAATGTATGTTCCAAGTTAGTATTTCAATAAACCGAAACTTTTTACTCTTGGACCAAACTAAAACTGATAAGATTTTACAAAACTCTTGATTAGCAAGTATAAACTAGCAACATAGCTGTTGTAGAGTTAATGACACAGTAAATAAAGTCAAGCATTTAAAGAGAGGCTTGAGCCACATTATGCCTTGCTGTACATACCATTTAACTTTATTACATAAACTCCTGTCTGGGAATGCAGTGTAAGGTATGAGATAGAGTATTTCCACCATAAATCTTTCTTTAATTATGACGAGCAGTAATTTATATATCTTTATTATCATAATTTGTAAAGTAATAAGTATCATAGAAAATTACACTACTGAGAAAAGTACATTCCTTTTATGCTTCAGTGTTTATGCTTCACTCAAGTAATTAACATTCATAAAGTCTTTATAAATTGTTCTACATGTAGTCTTAAAAAAAATCACAATTAAGCCCTTAAACACTTGCAGCTTTCAAAATGTGCATACTGTACAATACAATGCTATGTAAGTTTGAATTATTATAAACTAGAATTGTGTTCCAGTGTATTGCACCCCACGGTTAACATCTCTCACAGCACTGTGAGTAGCTGCAGTAATACTGCCTGTTCAACTATTGTTGAATGAGGAGAGGGGCTGGTAAGACAATGCATGTGCATTGTGTGTGCATATTCAAATGCACACATAACGCTCTGCTCATCAGTCTCCAATTGCCGAGGACAATTCTAGTGGTTGCAAAGAACTGAGAAGATATTCAACTGTTCCTGATCATCGGATATGGAAAAGTGGCAGAGTGAACTGTCTGAAATAGCAGTTTAAAAAAAATTGCTGTTTGCCCGTTGTGATTAATCGTGGGTCATTGTGCTTCACTGGCGGTGCAGCTGCCTTTACCACGTTCTGAAGAAGGGTCACAGATCTGACACATTAACTCTGTTTCTCTCTCCAGGGATGTTGCCTGGCCTGCTGAGTGTTTTTTGTTGTTATTTGCCTTTACCATGTGGTGTCTCAAATATAGCTTCATTGCTGGACAATGGAGAAATACAGTGAATTACAAAATTTGTACTATGCAAAGCTAAAGCAGACGAAAAATTCAGAATTCATAACTCCACTGACAGCCGAATAGGTAAACAGACTATTCACTGTAAACTTGGGTGAGATGAATGGCTTTTTCTCATCTTTTCTTATATTCTCTTATTCTAAACTGCGCAGCAATGTTCCCTCTGATTTTTTTTCCCGTGTGCGGTCCCTTTAAATTTGCTGCGCGCTATCTCTTCCAGCTTGTGAGCAGCCTGCGCGGGACCTTGCGATTGTTGGGGGCCGAGTGCCCTCGCAGCTTAGGGGGAACGTTGCTGCACAGACCAGAACTTTTTCCAGTTCTTATGAAATGTCATCGACCTGAAACGTTAACTCTGCTTCTCTCTCCACAGATGCTGCCTGACCCGCTGAGTATTTCTGGCATTTTATTTCAGAAGGTCCCAGGTTCAATTTCTGTTTGTGTGGAGCTAGCTGATCTCACAGCACTTTGGAGTTTTCGAGTTGGCTTCAATAGTTGCTCCAGCATCCCTGGATTTGGGGAAAATCAGTCACTGTTCTCTCTCCTAGTCTATCTGGCGACCTCTGCGGGAAAGTGTTCGGATGTCGGTAGAACAGATGATTGGGTTTGGTGTGATGCCCGCCACGGTTAAATAGCCAGCCTCCTTTCACTAGTTAGGATAATCTTGAAGAATGGCCACTTGGGTGAGCTACCAAAAGTACACTTCTCAATCTGCAAATTTGAAACTCAGGCATACGGGCTCTAAAACTGAGAGACAAAGGGACCAAAGCAGGAATTCTATTTTACTGTGCATTGCACCACAAATATTCAGTTTAAAAAAAAAATTATGTACTTTTAATGAGTTTAATAGAGTTATGGTTTTTACAAATACCAATTAAGGGAGTTTAATCTGTTATGTACTTTAATCTGTTTTCCTCCACACTTCTCAATCAGAAAGATTAATTCCTAATTGTATTTTGATGGTCCATAGTTCAAGACTTACCCGCATGTTTTTGTATTTGTATTCAGTGTTGTAGGGCTGAATTTTGCCGGCGCTCAGAGGGTAGGTTCAGAGGCAGGTCCACTGTCAAAATAGAAAAGATTGGCAGCGGGTAGGGAACCCACTGTCAACCCGTCTCCACGTGAGTCTCCCGGGTGTCTGGTCTGTCGGCGCTGAGCAGACCCGACACCAAGTGGCAGGGGAGGCAATTGACATCATTAAATGGATTGTTAACATCCAATTAGCTGTTATTTTATGCCTACATTTCAATTTTACGTGCTCCCCCACGGGATACCCGATGCTCGGTGAACACGTCAGCTCAGCATGTTGTGAGTGGATTCAGCATTGAATTATCTCATGACCTGACAGCTGCCAAAGTTGTATAAAAGATCCCATGTTTCAGCTGTTCACTTTCAAAGCTCAGAAACTGTTGGTTACTGCACTTGGAAGACAGACTGAGCTTTCAGCAGCTTGCAAGTGTTTGGAGCAAACTCGCTATCCAGTGCGACCTCATTGGAACAACTTCTCTCACCATTGACAGATTGCTTCTGTCATCTCAACCTCACCTGCCAGCTAATCCATCAGCATTGCTGCTCCTGAAAATATCTCACCTTGGTCCTCAGAATCCCACCAAGATCAACCCCAACACCAGCATCACTGGGCAAACCAGCAGCAACAACAACACCAACCTTCTCCGCAATCAACTGATGCTGCACAGGACACAGGGCATCAGCACCCGACCACATTGCTGCCCGGGCTGCCAGGTATGGCCTCACCATGGCCAGATTTACTTCACTTAACACTGCACACCCTGGCTGCCACATGATGCGCCAGGTTGGCACCACCCCACACCAACACCATAAAGCATCTCTACAATGCCCAAGCCATTCCTTTCACACTCGTCACCATTGCGGGAGGGTGGGTACCTTTATGTCTCACCATTCACTACAATTCACTAAGCCACTTCCAAAGGTGCACACAAATCTGTCCAAGAATGCAAAGTGCTGAAAATAAAATGTTCAATATTTGACAGCACATTACCAGAAACTTCACATGAACATTGGCTAAACCACCCAAGTGCCTACCCTTGTGTGATAGCAAAATACTGCAGATGTTGGAAATCCGAAATAACAACAGAAAATGCTGGAAAAACTCAGCAGGTCAGGCAACATTCGTGGAGAGAAATTTGAGTTGACGTTTTGGGTCAAACCCTTCTTCAAAACTGGAAAGAAAAGAAAATAGATCGAAGGCAGGGCTGCGATCAGACAAAAGAAGTGAAAGAAACAAAAGAAGTAAAAGAGCTAGGCGAGATGGTAATAGGCTGAGATTAGGTGTAAAGTGTACTGGCAGGGCAAGAGATAGCTGCCAGGTGTGAGAGAGAAACAAAAGGAAAGGGGGGGGGGAGAAAGGAGTGGAAAAATTACAAGAAAAAATGTGTAATAGGGGCCGAGGTTATGATCTGAAATTGTTGAACTCGATATTGAGTCCGGAAGGCTGCAGAGTGCCTAATCGGAAGATGAGGTGCTGTTCCTCAATTTACGTTGAGCTTCCGTGGAACAATACAAGAGGCCAAGGACGGTGAGGTCCGAGTGGGAATGGAGCGGTGAATTAAAATGACAGGCGACCGGAAGCTCGGGGTCACCCTTACGGACTGAACGGAGGTGTTCCGCAAAGTGGTTACCAAATCTGCGTTTGGTCTCCCCAATGTAGAGGAGACCGCATCGTGAGCAGCGAATACAGTATACTAGGTTGCGAGAAGTACAAGTAAATCGCTGTTTCACCTGGAAGGGGTGTTTGGGGCCCTGGACAGTGGGAAGGGGGGAGGTATAGGGGCAGGTGTTACATCTCCTCCGCTTGCACGGGAAGGTGCCAGGCGAAGGGGAAGGGCTGTTTGGGGTGATAGAGGAGTGGACTAGGGTGTCTCGGAGGGAGCGGTCCCTACGGAATGCTGAAAGGGGAGGGGAGGGGAAGATACGTTTGGTGGTGGGATCACTTTGGAGGTAGCGGAAATGCCGGAGGATGATCCGTTGAATGTGGAGGCTGGTGGGGTGAAAGGTGAGGACAAGGGGAACCCTATCGTGGTTCCGGGAGGGAGGGGCAGGGGTGAGGGCAGAAGTGCGGGAGATAGAACTGACACGGTTGAGGGCAGTGTCAACCACGGTAGAGGGGAATCCTCTACATTGGGGAGACCAAACGCAGATTGGGTGACCGCTTTGCAGAACACCTCCGTTCAGTCCGTAAGGGTCCCGGTGGAGAGAAACCTGGAATGCTAAAGAAAAAAGACAAGGAAGCAGTGCAGGAAAGGGATTTGGGTAAGGACAACCAGATTGTGTCAGGAAGGAACAGAGCATACAAACAAAGGAGTGCACTAACAAATAGGGTCTGGGTAAGAGAAAATGGTAATAAGACAAATAGGGCCATAGTACAAAAAAATGTTAAGATGTCTCAAAATGCTAAAAAGACAAATCTAAATTGTATCTGAATGCACGAAGCATTCATAATAAAGTAGACGAATTAACAGCGCAAATAGATGTAAACAGATATGATATAATTGCAATTACGGATACATGGCTGCAGGGTGACCAAGGCTGGGAGCTGAATATCCAAGGATATTCAATATTTAGGAAGGACAGGCAAAAAGGAAAAGTAGGTGGGGTGGCTTCGTTAGTAAAGGATGAAATCAGAGCAATAGAGTTTTACAGAGTCATAGAGTTTTACAGCACAGAAAGAGGCCCTTCGGCCCATCGTGTCTGCGCCGATAGTGAGAAAGGATATTGGCTCAGAAAATAAAGATGTAGAATCAGTCTGGGTGGAGCTTAAGAAGCACCAAGGGGCAGAAAACATTGGTGGGAGTTGTCCATAGGCCTCCAAACAGTAGTGGTAATGTAGGGGATGGCATCAAACAGGAAATTAGAGATGCATGTAACAAGGGTACTACAGTAATCATGGGTGGCTTTAATTTACATATAAACTGGCCAAACCGAATTAGCAATAATACTGTGGAGGATGAATTCCTGGAGTGTGTACGAGATGGTTTTTTAGACCAGTACGTTGAAGAGCCAACTAGGGAACAGGCTATCCTAGATCAGATATTATGCAATGAGAAGGGGTTAATTAATAATCTTGTTGTGCAGGGTCCTTTAGGGAAGAGTGACCATAACATGATAGAATTCTTCATTAAGATGGAAAGTGAAGAAGTCCAATCTGAAACTAGGTTCCTAAATCTAAACAAAGGAAACTACGAAGGTATGAGGAGGGAGTTGGCTATGATAGATTGGGGAGCTTCATTAAAAGGCATGATGGTGGATAGGCAATGGCTAACATTTAAGGAACGAACGCATGAATTGTAACAGTTATACATTTCTTTCTGGCGCAAATAACACAAAATGAAAAGTGGCCCAACCATGGCTAACAAAAGAAATTAAGGATAGTCATAGAGAGTTGCCAGAAAAAGTAGCAAGCCTGAGGATTGGGAGCAGTTTAGAGTTCAGCAAAAAAGGACCAAGAGATTGATTAAGAGGGGAAAAATAGAGTATGAGAGTAAACTTGCAAGGAACATAAAAGCGGACTGTAAAAGCTTCTACAAGTATGTAAAAAGAAAAAGATTAGTGAAGACAAATGTAGGTCCCTTACAGTCAGAAACGGGAGAATTTATAATGGGGAACAAGGAAATGATAGAGCAATTAAACAAATATTTTGGTTCAGTCTTCACGGAAGAAGACACAAATAACTGCCCAGGAATGCCAAGGAACCAAGGGTCTAGTGAGAAGGAGAAATTAAAGGAAATTATTATTAGTAAAAAAATAGTGCTGGAGAAATTAATGGGACTGAAAGCTAATAAATCCCCAGGGCCTGATAATCTGCATCCCAGAGTACTAAAAGAGATAGCCATGGAAATAGTGGATGCATTGGTTGTCATCTTCCAAAATTCTATAGATTATGGAACAGTTCCTGCAGATTGGAGGGTGGCAAATGTAACCCCACTATTTATAAAAGGAGTGAGAGAGAAAACAGGAAACTACAGACCGGTTAGCCTAATATCAGTAGTAGGGAAAATGCTAGAGTCTATTATAAAGGATGTGATGACAGGACACTTAGAAAATATCAACAGGATTAGGCAAAGTCAACATGGATTTATGAAAGGGAAATCGTGTTTGACAAACCTACTGGAGTTTTTTGAGGATGTAACTGGTAGAATAGATAAGGGAGAACCAGTGGTTGTGGTGTATTTGGATTTTCAGAAGGCCTTTGATAAAGTCCCGCATAAGAGGTTAGTGTGCAAAATTAAAGCACATGGAATTAGGGGTAATATACTGGCATGGATTGAAAATTGGTTAACAGACAGAAAACAGAGAGTAGGAATAAATGGGTCTTTTTCGGGGTGCCAGGCAGTGACTAGTGGGGTATCGTAGGGATTGGTGCTTGGGCCCCAGCTATTCACAATATATATCAATGATTTGGATGAGGGAACCAAATGTAATATTTCCAAGTTTGCTGACGACAAAACTAGGTGGGATTGTGAGTTGTGAGGAGGATGCAAAGAGGCTTCAAGGCGATTTAAACAAGTTGAGTGAGTGGGCAAATACATGGCAGATGCAGTATAACGTGAATAAATGTGAAGTTATCCAATTCGGTAGGAAAAACAGGAAGGCAGAGTATTATTTAAATGGTGATAGATTGGGAAATGTTGATGTACAGCGGGACCTGGGTGTCCTTGTACACCAGTCACTGAAAGCAAACATGCAGGTGCAGCAAGCAGTTAGGAAGGCAAATGGTATGCCGGCCTTCATTGCAAGAGGATTTGAGTACAGGAGCAAGCATGTCTTACTACAGTTATACAGGGCCTTGGTGAGACCACACCTGGAGTACTTTGTGCAGTTTTGGTCTCCTTACCTAAGAAAGGATATACTTGCCATAGAGGGAGTGCAGCGAAGGTTCACCAGGCTGATTCTTGGGATGGCAGGACTGTCGTATGAGGAGAGATTGGGTTGACTAGGCCTGTATTCGCTAGAGTTTAGAAGAATGAGAGGGGATCTCATTGAAACGTATAAAATTCTGACAGACTGGAAGCAGGGAGAATGTTTCCCCTGGCTGGGGGGTCTAAAACGAGGGGTCACAGTCTCAGGATACGGGGTAGGACATTTAGGACTGAGATGAGGAGAAATTTCTTCACTCAGAGGGTGGTGAACCTGTGGAATTCTCTACCACAGAAGGCTGTGGAGGCCAAGTCACTGAATATATTTAAGAAGAAGATAGATAGATTTCTAGACACAAAAGGCATCAAGGGGTATGGGGAGAGAGCGGGAATATGGTATTGAGATAGAGGATCAGCCATGATCATATTGAATGGATGAGCAGGCTCGAAGGGCCGAATGGCCTACTGCTCCTATTTTCCTATGTTTCTATGTTTCTACTAGAAATGTGTGAAAAAATAGATCACATTTTTAAACTTGCTTTACTATGCATCTCCTGTAACTCCAAAACAAGGTCTCAGGCTAACAGTTCTCGGCTTGGAGGTAATTTTGAAATTCCAGACTGTCATTCCTAATTCAGGACAATGGGGCAGGATTGAAATTCATTACAAAATCGGGATGTCCCAGTTAAATCAGTATAGTCGAGAAGCATGCCTGTGGTCGCAGAACCATAAACCGCCTACTAAGTAGAAGGACGTGGGTTTAAATGTCAAACCAGAGTTACCTGTCATTGAAGCGCAGATAGAATTGTTTGTGACAGAGTTTCAGCAATCTTCAGTCACAGCATTGATTTTTTACTATTGTTTCCATCCACTTGATGTACATGGAGAGCTAGGAGAGGAAGCAAGACAATTTTTCTCTCTCTGCCTTCTACCCCTGTGACTATAAACATCAAAACTTCAATGCAAAATCAATACATCATTAACAAAATCACAAGTGTTGGCAACATTGCAGTTAGATTGCTGGGTGAATTGTACAGTTGGCTCTCATCCTGTCAGTTAAGCATGGAGCACCATTGATGATAGCAGTCGCAGTATTCGGCATATTAAGCAATCCAGATCATTCTAGCCTTGACTGAAAAAAGCCCTTTGAAGCCAAGGGGGCGAAATTGGGCTTGGTAGCGCCCGTTTTATGAGCACTACGAGCAATGTTCCCTTTAAGCTGTGCAGCCGCACAGCTTTGTCGATCTTCCTCGCAGCTGGCACTCCGGCTTTTCAATGAGAAAAACCACGCATGCGCGGTATTTTGAATAGGCCATGCGGCCCCTTAAAGGGGCCGTGCACCCAAAAAAATTTAAGGGGAACATTGGCTACAAGTGCCCTTAGGGTTGCAAAATGGCACATGCGCACACTTCTGACGTGAAGCGTGCTGGACGCCATCTTGGTAAAGGGGTTAGCGCGCGCGCACTTAACATCCGTTGGAAATATGCAGAGCAGGCAGATCATGACGTCAATCAGCGTGCAATGCTGATTTAATGCCAGCACTGCCATTTTGGAGGCTCATGTTCCAGGCGATGCCCTCTCTTAACCTTACACAGCTGAACATGCGTTAACCAACATGAAGGAACCCCCCCTCACCACCACCAGCGCCATTTAAAGGGATTATCAACTACTTACAGGTTAGTTGCTGTTTTATTTCTTCTGGCTATTGCTACAATTCTACACGTTTTTGGTGTTTTCCATAGTTGTTTCAAGTTTCAAAAGTGTACAGGGAGTGGTGTGGCAGGTGTTTTTTGCTGACCCAGGCATGGGCGCACTAGTAGGCCTTCCTCTTGGAACTGAGCATGACTGGGATAATGAGCAGAGGCCATGCAGAGCAGGACAAGCTGCTGGAAGAGGGAGGAGGAGGAGGAGGAGAAGGGCTCTCAGCAGGAGGCCATATCCGGCTAGGGTGTTCAGGGAGCATTTCTCCTACCTGATCTTCAGCGACGACCAATGTTTGAGATGTCTGTGCTTCACTAAGGAGGTCGTCACTGAAATCAGCCAAAAGCTGCAGCCACAACTCCAACCTCCGAGCAGACGAGGACCACATTGCCAGTGGCTGTGAAGATGACCGTGGCTATGACATTTTATGCATCGGGCTCCCTCCAGGCTGGTGCTGGAAATATTAGCAACATCTTGCGGTTTGCAGTGCACTGTTGCATAAGGGAGGTCACTGAGGCTCTCTATTCAAAGAGAGATAAATTCATTTCATTCTCTCTTGCCAGTGAGAAGCAGGCGGAGCAAGCACGGGGGTTTGCAAGGACTGCAGGCTTCCCCTTGGTGCAGGCTGCCATTGACTGCGCGCACATTGCTTTGCGTGCCCCTCATGTCAGCTCTGACATGTAGCAGAGCTGAAAGGGATTCTGCTCGTTCAACGTGCAGCTGGTGTGTGACCATAGGCAGCGCATCATGCAGGTCAATGCCCGGTATCCTGGCAGCAGTCATGATGTGTTCATTCTGTGGCAGTCCGCTGTGCCAACTGTATTTCAGCCACAACGCCAAACTAAAGGGTGGCTATTGGGCGACAAGGGCTATCCACTGACGACATGGCTCATGACTCCAGTTCGCAACCCACGCACAACTGCACTGAATGCATACAATGAGAGCCATGCTGCCACAAGAAATTTGATAGAGCAGACCATTGGCACGTTGAAGCAACGATTCCGCTTCCTGGACCGCCCTGGAGGAGCCCTGCAGTACTCGGCTGAGCGGGTCTCGGGATTTGTGGTGGTCTGCTGCATGCTGCACAACCTCGCCATCATGAGGGAACAGCCCTTGTCACCACCTATCAGGCGAGAAGCTGAGGAGCAGGAGCACGAGGAGGAGGAAGACGAGGAAGAGGCGGCGGTGGAAGAGGAGGAAGAGGCAACCGAGACAGCCTCTTTCTGCCCAGGCTCTACGTGAAGTACTAACAAGTGTGATACCAGTAACCTCAACCCCAATTCCCCATTCACCAACACGACACCCCTGGTAACTCAATCCAAGGGTAGGATTTTCATTGGGCCGTGGAGTCGGGATTGGAGGCGTGTGGGGGGTTAAAATCACGAAATCAGGGGTCCCGACCCCATCCCGCACCCAACCCACCTCCATGCCAGTTTCAAAGGAGGCGGGTACCCGACCCGCGCTGGGACCCGCCTACCCGAAGCGGGAAGGGATTAGTGCCAATTAACTGCCTGTTAACAGGTAGTTAACAGGCAATTTTTAGCCTAATCCCCATTTTTAATGCTGAAGTGTGGGATTCCCAACAGCTCCAAACCACACCAAGTTTGTGAGGCGGGCCGTCAGGTTGAAGGACTTGGAGGGGTTGAGATGTCAGTGTTCAGGTGAGTGATGGGTGCATGAGTGCAAAGGTAAGTGTGTTTGGTGTGTGTAAAGTGTTTAAAGAAGTTTAAATTACCTTTTCTTACCTTTTCAGCCTTCCTTCCTTTAGGTCTCGGGAGCCCCTCATCTCATCGGCACAGAAAGCAGAGTGGCTGCAAACTGTCAAAAGTGACAGCCTTCAGCTTTCTGTGCAGGAGAGATTTCTAACTGAGTCTGTGGAGAAGGGCTTAGGTTAGAAGTCAGACTGTCAGTGTTTGACAGCTTCAAACAGCTGTGAAACGCTGATATTTCATCTGTCAAAACCTCTTGACAGATGAAATTTCAGTCCGTGACGTCACCTGTTGCCGGGTGGCCCTTAATTGGCCTGTTGAGGCTGCTGGGCGGGCTCAACAAGGTCAATCAAGTTAAAATCGCGTGGATTGGCCACATCTCGATGGAGGCAGGACTACAACCCTGAAAGTTGTAGTCCCGCCTCCTACCTGACTCCTGAATGAAAATCCAGCCCCAAGTGTCCTTGTAATTTGGTAAAAACACAGTAATAGTAGGCTATGGAGTCAGCAATACAAAATGGAACCAATTATAACTCTGTCCAAGTATCCACAGCTGCACTTGGCATGTGATTTTGGTAAATCTGCAAGGCCACTGAAACACAGCAAGAACTGAACTCTGGCAATAAGGCAACGTAATATAGCATAGTAAGGACAAGAGGCGTAATCATATCAGGACATGTTGGCTGACAATAGCAATGTTCATCACGATAAGATCATGTTCGGAAACAGTTGCAGCTGGTTTTATACTTCACCCAATGTGATTTCTAATCCCTCCCAGATTCCAGATGCCAATTCGAGGCTCCAAATAATGAAGGTGTCCCGATGAGGATCTAATTTCAATTATACCGTTGGTTGTATTTGATTTTCTCAGAGCATGCACATGCTCTGCCGCCATTACTTTACGCGGATAAACGGGGTTTCCGCTGCACTTCTGGTGAAGTTATGGCAGAAGAACAGGATCAACTCTGAGGAAATTCCGGGCCTTTATGCTCCTGTCTGTATAGCCCGTTTTTATTGTACCACTTACGAAATCATGCATTAAGTAACAGCTGTAGATACTTGTCAACAGCTGCCTCCAGTTTTGCAAAGGCGATAAATTCGTACTGATTTTTTAATGCATGTACCAAGTACATATGTAAGGGCACGTCTACACTACCACTGTAGTATTGGTGCAAATTAGTTTTACTGCATGTTGATGCTGCACTAATAGTGTAGATTCAGCCTGAATCCAGTATCAGTGCTCGACCTGACTAAAAAAAGCAGAGTTGAACTCTAAGAGGAAAGAGTCTCACTCTACTTCACTTTGCAATCAGTTCTGGCCTTCAGACCAAGCTACACTCCAAGATTAGCATTGATGAGCAGTGGTTTTGGCTTTAGGCTGACATTAAATTTGTGGAGTGTGAACACACTGTAAGAGTGATGCTACATTTGCCTTACAGAACCCACAGCCTTCTGAACCAGAGGCAAAAATGCTACCAATTGAGCGAAATGAACACTTAATTGAAGTGCTTCTGTTTCTGTGCTGCCGTCACATAATTGCCTACTTAAGCTCTTTCTCTTCAACTGTGCTTTCGCTCCCTCCTGACTCTTCCCTTCCTCCATCCTGCTCAGTGTCCTCTCATTATCCACTATGATAATAGAATGCTCTGAGACATCTTTCTATCTGTAATGAGCTCTATAGAAATGAGTTTTTGTAAGGCTTATACGATATACTTTTCATCTACATTTGAAATTTCATTAGCAGTTAGTGGTGTATTTCAAAGGCAGGTTTCATTTGGGTTTGTTAAGGACAAAATCGTGAGTTTGTATGTTTTGATGCCACGATCTTCTGTGATCCTGGTTCAGGTTTTGCTAACTCCAGGGATGTACAGGAGAAAGAATGTTCTTTTCCTTTCAGATTTTGTTTTTTTTCCATTTGAGTGCATCCCACTTTTTATGAGAAAACAAAGCAGATGAGGTATGTAACATAAAGCGCTTGCTCGGAATCCTTTGTTCTGACATTCCTTCATTTTACTTCTTAAACTAAGACCAACATTTCTCTGGTCGTTTACATGCTAATTTAAGGCTGCAAGATAATTACCAAATGCAGTGCTATCAGGGACCAGTAAATACAGGCCTTTGGGACATGCTAACCGCCAAGCAAGAAGCTGCACCTCAGCAGAATTCTGATGTCTATTAAACTACATCCCTCTAAAGAGCAGGGGATTATTGGAGAATTTTATTCAGTATTTAATTATATTGTTCTTTCACTGCTACACCTGACATGCAAATAAACCATAATATATTCAATTTGTGTTGTCATGTTTTCAGAAGAAAGAGATAATAATAATAATAATAATCAACTTTATTGTCATTGTTAGTGCACAAGTGCAGTACAACGAAACGTAGGCTTGCGGCTCCCGAGAGTGTACATTTGGAGACATTTAAACATACAACATTCATTTGGCTTGTAATACATTAACATAACCATAATAAAGTGCATTGGCAGATGTGCAGGCTTTAGAGTTTATTTGTGGAGTTCAGTAGGATGACAGCCCTGGGAAAGAAGCTGTTCCTAAATCTGGTCGTACGGGTGCGAATGCATCTGTAGCGTCTCCCAGATGGCAGGAGGGCGAACAGACTGTGGCTGGGGTGGGTAGGGTCTTTGATGATGGTCCGTGACCTCCGTAAACAGCGTTTCTGGTATGTGTGCTCTATGGTCGGTAGCCGGGTGCCGGTAGTGCATTGGGCAGTTTTGACTACCCGCTGCAGGGCTTTCCGGTCATAGTAGCTACAGCTGCCATACCATACTGTGATACAGTTCGTCAGGATGCTCTCTATTGTGCAGCGGTAAAAGTTAGAGAGGATCAGGGGTGACAGGTTACATCCCTTCAGCCTCCTTAGGAAATATAGGCACTGCTGGGCCTGCTTCACCAGAGAGGAGGTATTGAGGGACCAGGAGAGGTCTTCCGTGATGTGGACTCCGAGGAACATAAGGAATAAAATTCCATTAATCAAACCATTGAACTAAAAGACCTTCGCAACTTTTCAAATATGGACATCTTTTCTTCCATGTAATAATGCCTGAGAGTAAGATTTTCTGTGAACTATTGATGCAGCTATTAGAATGAATAATCAGAGAACCTGAGGATGCAGCACATTGGTGATCAAGTAGCAGGACCCAGCTCGTGATAGCCACACATTAGAATACCAACGCCATCCCTGCATGGAATTAAGAGGACGCAAGTGGATTGTAGGCAGTTCCTTTACATGGAGAGAAAAAACTGAAAGCTGAGTCACCCACCCGAAGCCACTCTTTCACATCTCCTAGTGGCTAGTTCAAGAATAGCAGGTGTAGAGGCCTGAAAACAGGTCAGCAGTCCAGCGGTCATTGGCTGGATAAAGGCTTTTAGCCCACAAAAGACTGGGGGGGATTTGCTGCTCCATGTGCCTCTGGCCCTGTCCAACTGCTGATTGAGCTTGGATTCAGCACCTTCCCTGACCCTTTCTTGCGTTCCTGCAATACACAACAAATAAACAAAGTTGCATTTATAAAAGCGCCTTCAATGACGTCCCAAAGTGCTTCACAGTACTTTTGAAGTGTAATCACTGTTGTAATGTAGGGAAACATGACAGTCATTTTTGCACAGCAAGATCCCACAAACAGCTTTGGTGATGTTGACTGGGGATAAATGTTAGCTGGGACAGCAGGAGAGTTCCCTGCTCTTCCTCAAGTAGTACTACAGGATCTTTTACATCCACCTGAGAAGACAGATGGGGCCTTGGGTTAACGTAGCAGACAATTTGCATTGCAAGGTCCCACAAACAGCAATGTGATAATGATCAGATAATCTATTTTAGCGATGTTGGTTGAGAAATAAATATTGACCAGGACACCAGGGAAAACTCCCCTGCAAAATAGTGCCATGGGATCTTTTTCATCTACCTGAGAGGGAGGGCGGGGTTTCGGTTTAACGTCTCATCCAAAATACAGCACCTACTAACAGCAGCACTCCCTCAGAACTGCACTGAAGTGTCAGCTTGGATCTTGTGCTCGAACTCTCTGGTAGCAGGACCAGAACCCACAACCTTCTGACTCAGAAGTGAAAGTGCTACCACCGAGCCACAGCTCACACCTCAGTACTGCCAAGCACAAATCATCTACTAAAAGCTCGAAACCACACGCATTTGCACACCAGCTAACTTCAGTCTGGAACAAGAGCAGCAACATTTTATAGGTAGTGCCCGAATGGTAATTTTAATTGAGTGCATGATACATTTAACAGTAGGAAAAACCACAGAGGGACACATTATTTAAAGTATTTGGCTATAAATTATAGTCCTTTCAGGAATTTATGTCAGTATTTTGCAACCTAATATTCCTGATAATTTGTCCCATCTCTTTTTATTTTCCTTTCCAATTTTTCTCCCTGTGCTCCTAAATACAATGGGCTAGAAATTCGTTATAGCCAAGAAATGGGCAGCGTTTAGACTAAAAATGGTTAAGTAGTGCCACCTGAAAATCATCTAGAATGCACGCAAAATTCATGCTCACTCCTTACTAAAATGATTGCAGTCATGATTCTAGTCTAAAAACCCAAGTTCATTGGCATTACATTGAAAGCTGGGCCAATGTCGGGGACAGTCTAATTGCAAGTCATTGCCACAAGCTTTTTTCACTACTTAAAGGGAAGGTTCATTGATGCTGCAGCACCCCATTCTTAGAGGAAGAGGAGGAGGAGGAGGAGGAGGAGGAGGAGGAGGAGGAGGAGGAGGAGGAGGAGGAGGAGGAGGAAGAGGAAGAGGAAGAGGAAGAGGAAGAAGAAGAAGAAGAAGAAGAGTCACCAAGACAGCAGGTTTTCATGATCGAGAGAAGGCGGGCGGTCGGTCGTATACCCGCCAACTGGCAGGAGGCCCTCGCCACAAGTGTCCCACACTATGTGGAGGGAGGTGGCACAACACGTGGTGGGCAGCACTGGGCACCGCAGGACTCACAGCCAGTGCAGGAAGAAGTTTAACGACCTCACACAGGTGGTCAAGGTGATTGAAGGCTTCAACAAATGATGCATACCACCATCTGAACCACAATCTTCACGCATTGCTCAATGCACCACACCCCCAGCACTCACCCACCAACAATCTCTACCTAGCAACACTCACACCCACACCTCACACCTTGCGCACAATGACAGTTATTCAACTCTGGCAAGCACATCACCAAAACACATTGCACCACATTCACTCACACACTTTCCTTTCTCTTGCAGGCCAAGGTGGCTCACAACCAGAGGGAAGCCCACATTGAACAGCTGTGCCAGCTGGAGAATAGAGTGCTGGAGATCATTGGGCACCGGCGACGTTGACCCCCTTGGGGACAACAACGGTATGTTCATTCCTATTCCTTCTTCTTACATCCCACTTCCCCCTCAGCCCACAATCTTTTCTCACTTTCAAGCTACTCATGCTGTCTGCATGCATTTCTCCCTTCCTACCCCACTCCCTTCACTATAACCCAACTCTTGTGCCTTTCAGCTTTTAGACAATCAGCAAGCACCTGAGCAGCCTGTCCCTGAGGGCACCACAGCGAGCGAGGGAGGGGAGAAGAGGAGGAGGAAGAAGACACCGTATTACTGTATCTGTCACTCGCAGACATCCAGCTCAGATACTAGCACTATGCGTTCTTTAGAGGCTAGTGTAGTAGCAGGATCTGCACAGGGTGAGGCACTGGGCACGAGTGGGCTGCAGCAAGGCCAGGAGGAAAGGGTAGCTCGGGGGCCAGCTCCCTGGAGGGCGAGTTCTCGTGTGAGTTCTGCTCCACAGAACTCAGATGAGGACCTCGATGGGGAGCCCATTAGATGAAGGGTGATGGGCATGCACACGGAAATGATAGGTGCAATGGAAAGTTTGCCAGAGAGCCTCTCGGCAACAGCAAGGAGTGTGGACGAGTCCACCTCCAACATTGCACAAGGCTCTGCACAGAGCATGGAGCCCAGGATTTCCAGTCTGGAAATGACGATACGCTCGCAGAGAGACCGTGGTGACCCAGGCGTGATGGTGCGCATGATGAGCAATGTCACAACTTCCATTGCAACACAGGCGAAAGCGACCCAGTGTCTTAGTGCTGCAGTGGAAGCTCAGACTGCTCGCATGCAGTCTTAGCTTGATGCCACCCAAGCTCTGTCTACTGCCATTGTGGCTGGGTCTACCATCGATCAGGGCTCTCACGGTATCGCAGCAGGCCAGTAATCTGTGCTCCACCAGATTGCTAGAAATGTTGAGGTGCCGCCCCGGGGGAATGGCAGTGTGTCAGTGCAGCAGGAACCTGCTGTCCTTTCTCAGGATGAGAGCATTCCTGCTCCCACCACTGCCACTTTGCCATTGCCCTGTCATCCAGCCAGCCTAGACTGCTGCCGCCCATGCTGAGCTGGTGCAGTCTACAGCCGGGCCTTCTAGGTCCAGAGCTGGTCGAGGTCGTCCTGCAAGGCCATCTGAAGTCTCCTGCATGGAAACTCATGAGCCTTCCACTAGCCATGCTGCAGCCACTGGGGGCGCACTGTGTAGGAGCACTAGAGTAGGAAAAAGCACACGAATGACCGGCGCTGAGGGATTGCACAGGGATGATTAGTTAATGGTGTTGATGTAATATGTGTGATATGTGTATAGATAAATTTATTAATTGGAATCTTTTGTGGTGTCTCTCATTTCAGCTTTGCACACAGGAGGATGCTGTGATATGGCCTGCGACAGGGATGGTATGATGGGGATGTGGTGAGCAACGGGGATCTGGGGTTTCATTCATTTGAATCAGAGTCTGATGAGCCAGTCACGGACCGCCCGTCTGGAAGGCCGATTGTCTGACTGCCTCCTCCCTCCCTCCTGTTCATCTCCCTCATCCTCCTCTCCCTCGTCCTCCTCTTGAGGTGGTCCCACAATCCCTGGTGGCAAGGGCTGCACCCTCATGATGGCCAAGTTGTGGAGCATGTAGCAGACAACCACGAAATGGGACACCCGCTCAGCCGAGTACTGGCAGGCTCCTCCCGAGCGGTCAAGGCAGCTGAACCGATGCTTCAGTAGGCCGATGGTCTGCTCAATGATGTTCCTGGTGGCAGCATGGCTCTCATTATATGAGTGCTGGGCACAAGTGTTGGGGTTGCGGAGGGGAGTCATGAGCCAGATGGACAGCGGATAGCCCTTGTCTCCGAGCAGCCAGCCGCGAATTTGACATGCTGGCTGGAAGAGTGCTGACACACCAGTCTGGCGCAGGATGAAGGTATCGTGGCTGCTGCCAGGATAGTGGGCATTGACATTGAGGATTTGCTGTGTGTGGTCACACACCAACTGCACATGAAGTGAGTGGTAGCCTTTGCGGTTACGGAAGACCTCAGGATTGTTATGCGGTGCCCGCAAAGCCACATGGGTGGAGTTGATAGCGCCTACACCATGGGGAAGCCCGCCAACCTGGCAAAGCCACATGCACATGTGATCGGGAAGCCAATGTAGTCCCTTCTCCTGGTGTAGAGAGCCTCAGTGACCTCCTGGATGCAGTGATGGATGGCGAACTGTGAGATGTTAGCTATGTCTCCTGCTGCAGACTGGAAGGATCCGCTGGCAAAGAAATTGAGGGCCACGGTGACCTTGACTGCCACTGGGAGTGCTGTGGCCGCCCTGGTCTGAGGCAGGAGGTCTGGTTGCAGGAGGTAGCAGAGTTCTGTGTCTACCTCCTTGGTGAAGCGAAACCTCCTAATACACTGCTCCTCGCTTAATTGATGGTATGAGAAGTGCTGTCGGAATACCCTCCTGTTGAGAGTCCTGGTGGCCCTCTTCCTCCCTCTGTGCACGTGTTCCCGTCTTTCTCGCTGCCTTTGCTCCCTCCGCCGTAAATCCTGGAGGGCGAGGTCGACTGCCAGTACAGCCCCCATGACATTTAGCAAGTGTTGTAGGGTGTTTTTTACTTGCCAGGACACTCCCTGATACCAAATAACCTTGAAATGACTAAAGAAAACTCTTGCAGTAGCAGGAATTAGCACACAGCCACTCAAACTTCAAAACCCTGTCAGGTGCGAGTGATTGGTGAGGATCCCTTTAAATAGCATCACTGGAGCCGGCTTCCTGCTGCTGCACGCCACCTCAACCTGTCGTTGCTTTCTCCAGCAGGCAGGTTAAATGGCCAAAATGAAGTTGGGAGATTGGGTGTCAAGTGAGCATTGCACACTCACTGAGGTCATGATCTCCGTGATTGTGATGTCCCTGGCGATCGAGTTTACCAGCAGTGCTACCGGCAAGACGGATATGGCATGTGGTGCTGGAACCGCCATCAGCTGGTGGGAGAGCGCTGAACGGCGTTTTAGCGCCATCTCGTGGTGCTAACTTGTGGCACTAAACACACTAATTCCTCCCCCATTGACTTAAGCTGGGGTACAATTGTATAGGTGCCAGGAGTCCTCTAGTACCTTTTCAAGTGGCCACTCTCCATAAGTCAGCCCAGACTGTGAGTGCTGGCAGCCCATCTGTACTCTTATTGGGAAATCCTTTGACTACAGAGTCTATAGGCACTGTGAAATGGAGACAAAAGAGTAGAAGTAGTCATTGTTCTACCCATTTTCCAAACAGAAAACGGAGACAAAAATGACCAAATGACCATATTGGCCTCAGATGATTTTCAGGCATTCGGGGCCTTGCATATGGTCCGCTCGGGTTTCCTGGGCATGGATGCAGCCTGGCAAATGGCCACCACCAAAAAGGTAAGTACTTGATTTTAAATGTTGATTTGAAGTCTGAAGGAGCAGGAGTGCTCCTCCCAGCTCCACAGCTGCTGCAGACCCTCGATCAGCCCTGCCTCCTGGTCTCTTTCCCGCCCCCCCCCCACCACCCCTTGCCTGGGATTTACCTGAGGGCCACTGTCAGCGAGGTAGGAGCTCCGAAATTGGTTACAGCATTCGGGCGCGCTGCCTCTGGAGGCAGGACATGGACCGGCAGTTCTCCTAAATTAAGCAAATGAGACCTGAGGCCCAATTTCAGGTGAGGCCTCGGCCTCCCGGTTTATACAGTCTATTCATGGTAATTTGAAGTCATTTTTGCACTGAAAAAAAAATGGAATTATCCAGCAATTTGAATTATATTACATAAATGACACAGCAAATTGGGAATTCGTTGCTTAAAAACTGATCAGAGAATTTTAATTAAATGAATTTGAATTAAAAGTAGTAGGCCGTATATGATTTTTTGAAATTATCTTTAGGGTGGAGTTTCTGCTTTAATTTGATGCAGTTGTTCTGAACTCACCCTGCTTCTCTGGTGCACATGCATCTAATGGGAAATGACATTTCATCAGTTTCAATGTGCTGGTGGCGTGCTGACATCAGGGCACTAAAGGTATATTCTAGACTGTCAGAGCTGCTATCTGGATTATCAAAACAGCCTTAATGCTGTTCAGTTCTGACATGATGTTCACTCAGAATTATTTGACTTTCAAGCTGATGTATTTGGCTTTTTTGCATCTCAGTCTATTTCCTCAAGCAAAGTCAGAAGTCCATTAAAAAAATTGGAGGAGAAGTTGAAGAAATAAGGCTGTGACAGCAAGTGAATAGAGAGTCTGGAATCCCTTAGGCCAATCCAAACCCTTGCCTATTTCAGTGCACAGTGCTTTGTAATTCCGAACAAATGAAAATATGATCTGAATTAAACATGCTTCTATGAATTTGCTTCGCTTTTAAACAGAAAGTTGCACCTGCGTGAAAAGTTCTTCTGATTCTTCTGATTTTTTTTGTCTTATAATATTCCTGTGAAGCACCTTGGGACGTTTTACTACGTTAAAGGTGCTATATAAATACAAGTTGTTGTTGTTGTTGTTATCCATTACAAATTAAAGAAAAATGTTTCTATCATGAGGATAAGAATAACTTGAACTGTGGCTTAGAAACTGGAGGACCAAAAATCTCCAACGGCAGTCCTAGCATGCATGCTGGGTGTCAGAGGCCCAGTAGAGGCAGGAATTCCGGCTGGACCCGGGACTTTTTGTTCCCCACTCAGAATTCCACATTATCCCAATTTTCACTGGGATCCGAGCCGAATAGAACCTCTGTCCACACCAAATATGGCACCTCATGCCAGAGGGGGCAGGGCCGAGCAGAGGAATTTCCCACTCCTGAAATATCTTTTGACCCCGGCCTCCCTACCGCCCTGCGGCCGGGATGTCGGGATGAATGCGGTGTACAGGTCGGCCCGGTGATGGAAGTGGGACCCAGCAGGGGTCCTGGCTTGAAATCCCTACCCCAATCGGAACGCCAGCAGCATTAGCCATATCAGTCCCCTTATAAAAGGAGTCAATTGGGCAGCAAGGAAAACATTTTCTGCTGGCTGTAAAAGTCTAATGTAAAATAAGTTTGGATAGTCTCAATCCCATTCCTAGAGTAGCACGAAACTAGCTCTAATTGGCAACTTCGCTCAGAAGGCATAGGATGGCTTGTAATGGAAATGGAAAAATGTCACACTGGTGCAGTAGGGGTCTACTTCCATAAGGCTGTCCAGAAGTTTCGGCGCTAGGTTGGGATCCTGCGTAACTGGGTCCCCAAACTAGTTTCTGGTCATTCGGTGCACTCCCTAAGAGTGGGAGTTTGTCAGAATATTGTAGATTTTCAGGGTCTACTTCTTTGTGCCAGCTGTGGCTCAGTGGGTAGCACACTCCCTTCTGAGTCAGAAGGTTGTGGGTTCAAGTTCCACTCCAGGGACTTGAGCACATAAATGCTAGGCTGACACTCCACTCCAGTGCTGAGGGATTGCTGCACTGTCGGAGGTGCCGTCTTTCGGATGAGACATTAAACCGAGGCCCCGTCTGCTCTCTCAGGTGGACATAAGAGATCCCATGGCACTATTTCGAAGAAGAGCAGGGGGAGTTATCCCTGGTATCCTGACCAATATTGATCCCCCAACCAACATAACAAAAACAGATTATCTGGTCATTATCACATTGCTGTTTGTGGGAGACTGCTGTGCACAAATTGGCTGCCACGTTTCCCACATTACAACAGTGACTACACTTCAAAAGTACTTCATTGGCTGTAAAACGCTTTGAGATGTCCAGTAGTCATGAAAGGCGCTATATAAATGCAAGTCTTTCTTTCTTTCGCACAGACTCATTCCTCATTATAAGGGTCTTTTCTTCAGGTCTGGCATGACAGACATATTAGGGCAATTGTTTACTTGATCACACCATTCTCTGCGCAGACGTTTGTCGACGATAAGCATATTGTAATTGTGACAACGGTGCAAGTTGCTTAACAGGCACAATTGCAGCACTAGTTTAGTGAAGTGGTTGACAGAGAAGGGTGGTCCTTGCAAATGACTAGTACTGCATGCAATAGGAAAGGCTGCTGAGTTGAGCCAGCCAGAGCTGGCTGCGGCATAACTGCAGAATCGGGCAGCAGTGGAGGCTGACACTGACTGCATAATCAGATGAGTGCGGGAGTTACTACGTTGTGCTTCAAATTTTCACACTTGTATTCATGAATCAGTTCAGGAAGCAGCATGTTGGAGCTTTACTAGTGTCCTGAGGCGAGGCACAGCTTGGGTTTATGGCTCGTGACAAAATATTACCGAGCAATGATTAATGTTATCATTAGGAATCTTTCATCTGAATCAGTCGTAAAATTTGTCTTTGGTTTCCTTTTTCTTTATTTTCCATCAGTAATAAAGAAATCCTTTAGTAATTACTAAAGTGTCGGTGTTCCTGTAAAGATGCTTTTTACTTAACAATGGGGTAAGAAATCCTCTGTGCCCCATGTGTTTCTTCATAAACATGTTCATACTTTCCCTACATTTAGTGCATGGAGAAAATCTCCCCCAGTTATTAAAAATAGCAATGATGTGTGTTGAGCCACAATATCATTTGTGTTGCAATGGTTTAATTTTAGTCTGAAAAAAGGTGTTATTCAGAATATCATTGCATTGCTGATATGAGGTGTAACTAGACATATGGCTCATCTAGATTCATTCCTTCCCAATAATGGCAACAATCTCCCTTTAATCGAAGCCAGTGTTATAAAGAATACATGTGCCAGACATTGCAACAGGGGTACCTGCACATCTCCTCTGGGAGACTGGAAGCTACCAGAGGAATCGGAATCCATGCAGCAGGGACATCATTACATTCTGCTAATGGGTTGTCCTCGAGAGCACTATTAAACATTTACAAGAATGCAACAATGCCTGCTCGTTACCCAGCACCATCTCCTTGTTCAGCTATTATTGCCTGCTTGTTTAACCAGTACCTATGTACCATCTGGGCCACTGGCAGATCCAGGAAGGTGACTAATGACTCTTACTGGGGTGTTCCTTTCTCCCAGCCTGATGCCTGTGGAGTGTGTTGGCTCAGCGCCACCATCACAGCGAAAAATTCACAAATGAAACAGTGGGATATCCACGTGGTTTGGAAATTCACCAGCGCTTGAACTCTCTGGAAATGTAATTGTTCACAAAGTAGCAATTTGCTGATTAGCAGAGTTTAGTGAATAGCACGGTTCACATTCTGTAAACGTTTCTCCGGCTCAGTAACATATTAGCTATAACTCCATCTAGTCAAACTGTGCAATTGGCTTTTCATAAAATGTGACCTTTTTTTGCAAACCTTGTGAAGTTATGGCCTAGTTATCTGCATATTAGCAAGTCTGGTCATATAAAGAAAGAATTTGCTTTTCACAACCACAGGAGTTCCCAATGAAGTAATTTTGAAGTGTAGTTACTGTTGTAATGTAGGAAAATGCTGCAGCCAATTTACGCACAGCAAGCTCCCACAAACAGAAATAAGATAATGACCAGATAATCTGCTTTAGTGACATTGGTTGAGTGATAAATAATGCCCTGGACACTGGGGACAACTCCCCTGATCTTTTTTGAATAATGCCATGGGATCTTTTATGTCCAAGTGAGACACCAGATGGGATCTCAGCTTAACGCCTGAACCAAATGACGGTCGGAGAGTTAACGGCGCATGCTCTGACCAGTTCTATCATAAAATTAGTAATTGGGGGCCTATGCACATCATAGGACATCAATTTTCATATTAAAAGGGGCCTACTGTCTTAAATAGGCAGGCACGTTGGCTGCCCCTGTAAAAGTGGTAGCGGCATTGGCATTATTGGGACGGTAAGTCGACCCACCCAATTTTGAGGCCATTCCTGCTGATTTGGCATGGTAAAATCAACCACTTAGTGTCTAGTTTGTTAGAACCATTCTTATCCTTTTAACACAATGCAGGTTTGTGGACTCAAGAGATGGAGAAACATCTGATCAATACCTTTTATTTATCAAACACTGCAAATCCAACATACGCAGGACTTATGAGAACGGTACCAATTTCATACTCATGAGTAAAGAGCTCATCGGGAGTCCGCAAACTGAGTCCTTTAACCACTCACGGTAGCCCTGTGCAAGATTAGTTAGAATTCCTGAGGTGTACCAGTGAGTCCCATCTTTATACTGTTCAAGGTGTAGAATTAATGTAGGGCTAATACATAAGCGCACCTATAGTATGCAAGACTAATGTTCGATAGTTGAGCGTGGGGTTAGTACGTGAGCATACCTGGGGTCACACCTCCCCGCTTTTGCGCATACATATTGCAGTTTTATCTATTTATTGTTCTCCAGGCATTTCACATGCTTGAATAGTCAGATTGGCCTCGCATGTTTGTATTTTCTTATCTCTTAAGGCATTTCTCATTTCCAAACCTTCATTCAACACTGATACTTAAAACTTCTCTACCAGATGCCTTGATGTCCTGCCACCACTTAACATTCCTTCCTTACTTCTTTCCCACAAAATTTCTTAGTCTTACAGTTTTTGCTGACTGGAGCTGGAAGTGAGCCTATTAACCCCATAATTACCATACCTAACTGTTAGTATGCTATCTTACTACTAAAGAAAGAAAGACTTGCATTTCACAACCTCAGGATGTCCCAAAGCACTTTACAGCCAATTAAGTATTTTTGAAGTGTAGTCACTGTTGTAACTATGTCACCTTACTTACTATTACTAACATAGTTTATATTTAAAAATAAACTAGACAGCCTGTTGAAAAAGACTGTGCTTAAGTACTCTGGTCGCCATATTATAAAAAAGATATAGAGACACTGGATAAGGTGCAGAGAAGATTTACAAGGATGATACCAGAAATGAGAGGGTACACCTATCAGGAAAGGATGAACAGGCTGGGTCTCTTTTCTCTTGAAAAAAGAAGGCTGAGGGGTGACCTAATAGAGGTCTTTAAAAGTATAAAAGGTTTTGATAGAGCGGATACAGAGAGAATGTTTGTGGGGAAGGGCATAACTAGAGGCCATCAATATAAGATAGTCACCAAGAAATCCAATGGGGAATTCAGAAGAAAGTTCTTTACCCAAAGAATGGTGAGAATGTGGAACTCGCTACCATAGGGAGTGGATGAAGTGAATAGTATAGATGCATTTAAGGGGAGGCTAGACAAGCATATGAGGGAGAAGGGAATAGAGGGTTATGCTGATAGATTTAGATGAGGAAAGACAAGAGGAGGCTCGAGTGGAGCATAAACGACGGCATGGACTGGTTGGGCCGAAAGGCCTGTTTCTGTGTCGTATATACAATGTAATCCTGTGTAAGTAAATATAACTATTACATAAGAACATAAGAACATAAGAAATAGGAGCAGGAGTAGGCCAATCGGCCCCTCGAGCCTGCTCCGCCATTCAATAAGATCATGGCTGATCTGATCCTAACCGCCAATCTACTATCACTGAACCATCTCCTGAATCTAACAGAATTATACACACGAAATAGGAGCAGGATCAGGCTACACAGCCCCTGGGCCCGCTCCGCTACCCACAGGGCCATGACCGATCCGAACCTAGACTCATGTCCAAATTCCTGCCCGCTCCCCATAACCCTTAATTCCCTTTACTTCTAGGAAACTGTCTATTTCTGTTTTAAATTTATGTAATGATGTAGCTTCTACAGCTTTTTGGGGCAGCATATTCCATGGACCTACCACCCTCTGAGTGAAGTAGTTCCTCCTCATCTCAGTTTTGAAAGAGCAGCCCCTTATTCTAAGACTATGCCCCCTAGTTCTAGTTTCACCCATCATCGGGAACATCCTCCCCGCATCCACCCGATCCAACCCCTTCACAATCTTATATGTTTCAATAAGATCGCCTCTCATTCTTCTGAACTCCAATGAGTAGAGTCCCAATCTACTCAACCTCTCCTCATATGTCCATCCCCTCATCCCCGGGATTAACCTAGTGAACCTTCTTTGTACTGACTCGAGAGCAAGTATGTCTTTTCTTAAGTATGGACACCAAAACTGTATGCAGTATTCCAGGTGCGGTCTCACCAATACCTTGTACAACTGAAGCAACACCTCCCTATTTTTATATTCTATTCCCCTAGCAATGAAAGCCAACATTCCATTGGCCTTCTTAATCACTTGCTGCACCTGCATACTAACCTTTTGAGTTTCGTGCACCAGGACCCCCAGATCCCTTTGTATTTCAGTACTTTCCAGTTTCTTGCCATTAAGATAATAACTTGCTCTACGATTTTTCCTGCCAAAGTGCATAACCTCACACTTTCCAGTATTGTATTCCATCTGCCAAATCTCTGCCCACTTACTTAGCCTGTCTATGTCCCCTTGCAGGTTTTTTATGTCCTCCTCACTCACTACTTTCCCTCCCATCTTAGTATCATCTGCAAACTTTGATATGTTACACTCGGTCCCCTCCTCCAAATCATTAATATAGATTGTAAAGAGTTGGGGACCCAGCACTGACCCCTGTGGAACACCATTAGTTACTGATTGCCAGTTCGAGAATGAACCATTTATCCCAACTCTCTGCTTTCTGATAGATAGCCAATCCTCTATCCATGCCAGAATATTACCCCCAATCCCGTGATTTTTTATCTTAAGCAATAATCTTTTGTGTGGCACCTTGTCAAATGCCTTTTGGAAGTCTAAATACACTACGTCCACTGGTTCCCCTTTATCCACCCTATATGTTACTTCCTCAAAGAACTCCAGCAAATTTGTCAAACATGACTTCCCCTTCATAAAACCATGCTGACTTTGTCCTATTAAATTATGATTATCCAAATGTCCTGTTACTGTCTCCTTAATAATGGACTCCAATATTTTACCTACCACAGATGTTAGGCTAACCGGTCTATAGTTTCCAGCCTTCTGTCTACTGCCCTTTTTAAATAAGGGCGTTACATTAGCAGTTTTCCAGTCTGCCGGGACCTTTGCTGATTCCAGGGAGTTTTGGAAAATTATTACCAATGCATCCACAATCCCTACCGCCACTTCCCTCAAGACCCTAGGATGTAAGCCATCAGGTCCAGGTGATTTATCCGCCTTGAGTCCCATTATTTTACCGAGTACCACTTCCTTAGTGATTTTGATCGTGTTTAGCTCCTCCCCCCCTATAGCCCCCTGTTTGTCCAGTGTTGGGATATTCTTAGTGTCTTCTACTGTAAAGACTGATACAAAATATTCATTCAGTGTTTTTGCCATCTCCATATTTCCCACCATTAATTTCCCGGTCTCATCCTCTAAGGGACCAACATTTACTTTAGCCACCCTTTTTCTTTTTATATAACTATAAAAACTCTTACTATCTGTTTTTATATTTTTTGCTAATTTACTTTCATAATCTTCCCTTTCTTAATCAATCTTTTTGTTACTTTTTGCTGTCTTTTAAAGTTTTCCCAATCCTCTATCCTCCCACTAGATTTGGCTACCTTATATGCCCTTGTTTTTAGTCGAATACTATCCTTAATTTCTTTACTTAGCCACGGATGGCTGTCTTTTCTTTTACACCCTTTTCTTCTCAGTGGAATATATATTTTTTGGAAGTTGTAAAATAACTCCTTAAATGTATACCACTGATCATGTACTGTAAAAAAAGGATTCTCATATGGTTGTACAGCTGAAAGGTTTCCTTTAACTTCATTGTATTTTGTTGCACAGTTCAGAATATAACTTTTTAGGATAAACTTTGGGCTGTATTTTTAATGATGAACTTTAAGTGGCAGTGAACATGGACCAATGCAAGTCAATCTTCTACATTTTCTACTGGATGAGAAAAAATACATTACAGCAGAAAGCTGTTGTACTCTGGCTAGTGGCGAAAGAGTGTTAACCTAACCTGTTCCCACAGATACTCTATTTTGCATTACCTGCAAAATATTTGGAAAAAGTATGCCTTACTTGTCAAGCATGCTATAATATGTCAAAATAATTCAGCTCTCATGACATGGTGCCTGAAAATGTGAAATGCAGGCTGCAATGGAAATACCTCAAAACAAAATTAAGATGTACTGAAACTTTGGATGACAAAAGACATCTTATAATTGAAACAAAGTTCTGTCACTTGTGTATAATCAAAGAATGAATAACGGCCATCATTCAGGTTCTGGTTGAGAAAACTGGCTTTCCACAGTACAAGCTGTGACAGAAGCAGAACTGACTTCAAACTATAACACCTTGGAATATCTCCTCATTTGAAATTGTAAATAGGCCAGTATATTACGGGGGCAAAATTGGGTGCCATTGTGCCTCCCGTTAGGGCGCTACCGGGGCACAAATGGCTTTGTGACCGGGCGTGGCGCTGACATCGACTCCCGTCATATTCGGTGGGAGTTTTGCGGTGGCGCTACAGTGTTGCGTCCCGATCTCCTTTGCCCGAAGATTATGATGTCATCGCCATGCGCATCGCCCCGATAGCGCCCCGGACCCGAAATTGACTTCTGCCCCCTGCAGCAGCGCCGATCAAATACACCGACAGCCGCAGGAGGCATGCATCAGGCGGCCGGCCGCTTCAGGGGCGACGATTAAAGGCGAGGTGGCTGAGGTAAGTAAAAAAAAACGTACCTTTCTTGTTCCAGTTTTTTCGTGGGTTCCTGCCCGTGATCAATCAGCCCGGCACTTTGCTTGAGTGCCGTGCTGATCGCGTGGGATCGCGGCTGCCTTGGTGGTCCAGGTAGGTACTTTTTATATTGCAGAACCTACAGTGATGGCCCTTCCCTTTAAGAAAGGGAAGGAGTCTGTGAACGCAGTATTGCTGCACGGCCCAGTGTGCGGCGCTGCTGAAGTCTCCGCCCCGCCTGCTGCCGATTGCGCTCCAAGAAGGAAGTGGAGCTTGATTTAGCATTCCACTTCCTTCTTGGAGTACAAACGGCGATTTTTCAAAAATTTGAAATCTTTAGCACCTGGCGCTAACTTTTCAAATTTTTTAAAATTAGCGCCCCAACGGGGCGATAGTGGATTTCTCCCCCTATGACTTTCAAGTATTATGTTGCTGATTATCTTGTCTTTCCCCTTTGATTCTGTATAATTAAAAATCATGTAAATAAACTTGATTACTAGTTTTAATCTGCTCTGTTCAGGTTTTCCAGGCGTCAATTTGGCCCAGCAAATGGCGGCCTCCGAAAAGGATAAGTAAAAAAATGTTTTTTCTTTTAATGCGGAGCTGAGGGGAGCATGAGTTAGGATTCCTGATGGCTGCGATCGGCCCCCCCTCCCGCTGTCCCTCCCCTCCTGAAACTTACCTGAGGGCTGCTGCCAGTGAGGCACGTGGCCTGAAATCGAATTCTTCCAACGGAGAAGCTGCCGGTGGAAGCACAACAGGCACCAGCAGCTCGCCCGGAATATGTAGATGAGCCCGAGGACCAATTTCTATCGATCCTTCGACCTCCGTCTTTGGGTGCAGGGATCGTTCCCTGAGCCCATTTGCCACTCTAAACATGGTTTCAAGGAATTTCTATGTCATTGAATTAAATTAGATGGCAAGAAATACTTTTTTTTGCAGCAAGTCATTGCCATTTGGAATAGATTGTCAGAACATGCCATGCATATGGATTTGCTTCAGGCCTTGCGAGTAGAATGTATCTCGAGTTATCGAAAGTAGGTGGCGGCAACAGTTATTGCTTGTGTGATTGGGTTTGGGGACTGGAGTGGAGTTTCCCAGAGCTTCTTCCTAACTTGGCTTAAGGTTTCTCCTCTTTTTTTTGCTTCTCCCAGGAGATTGCATGACTGGGGAAATGGGTTGATGGTACATGTAGACTGCACTATTTCTGGGTGGGACATGCTGGGTGGACCAGTTGTCTTTTTCTGTCTGTCTTTTTCATGTGTATTGTATGTCATGTTTCCTTTGTCGGCTTTAATCTACCATCATAAAATTACTCGACTGGTTCCAGCCTCTGTTAAAATGAATGTCATACGAGTATGCTCCTATTGCAAGCAGTACCTTCTAGGCTTGTGTTTCTAGATCAATAGAGCACCCGACCTAACCCATATTGACTCAAACCTGGAATAATTTTATAGGCTTTTATTGATCATAAAAGGTAAGAATTGGCTCTTGTGGTATCATATCTTTCAACTCTTGCCAGTATTTGCCTGCTCATATAACTCTGCCACTGAGCATCATTTGTAACAAGGAGGGTGAATTTCTGCAGGCGTTCTCCTGAAGAGCTGCATAAACCCTGGAAAAACAGCGTTGATGCTATTTTTCTGGAGTTTCTGTGGCTCTTCCACTGAAGCTGCAACAGTGCAATGAGAAAACCTCCGCAGAAATTCACCGCCAGTGTTCTTAGAGATACTGGTCTGATAATCAGGTGTGGAAAGTGTGGTGTATGTGCCTTTAAGAGCCCTTGTGTACTGTAATGCCGGTAGTGGCCACTCGGGCTATATAAGCCTGTATAGTGTCTTGTATCTTTTAGTTCACCTCCAGATTTTGTCCAGTAAACACCTGTTAAACCAACTCTTGCATTCCGTGTCTCCATTAACACACGGATACAACAGTGGCGACGAATTGGAAACGGACTTACCTGCAATTCGGCAGCACCTCAAGGAGATCGATTCCTCAGACGAAGGTCGAAGAAAAAAAAAAGAAAAAACTGTGGTTTCACCAGCTAGCCGGGCTGGTGGCAGGTACTGCAATAATCCTTCCTGGGCGGCGGGCTGGGGCTCGATCGGCTGGCTCTGCAGCGGGGCCGAGCAGCGAAGGCGGAGGCAAACAGAGACGAAGGGTGGAGCACTCAGGAGACGGCCAGCTCTGCAAAGCAGGTCGGCGTTTGGACCAAGCAGAGGGAGGGAAAAGTCCCAGAGAGTCCGGCGGGAACGAGTCTCCGACTATTAAAAATATTTGTATAAATAAAAACCACGGAGAACAGCGTTGTCAGCAGCGACAGCGGCGGGAAAGCGTGGGAGGCGCCAATTTTTTTCTCGGCAGGGAAGAAAGGAAAGCGCGGGAGACGCCATTTTTTTTTCAGGATGCCTAAGACTGGCAATATTACTGCTTTCGATAGTGATGTAGAGGATTGGACCACATATATGGAAAGAGTGGAGGTATATTGCACAGCGAATGAAATAGAGGATGATAAAAAGGCATCGATACTTCTAAATCTAATGGGCGCAAAGACATACGGGCTGTTACGAAACTTAATCACTCCAGCCAAACCGATGGACAAGAATTTTAAGGAGATTGTTGATACCCTACAGGAGCACTTAAACCCAACACCGCTGCTGATAGCGGAACGATTCAAATTCTTCAGGAGGAATCAGCACAAGAATGAAAGTAACGCTGATTACCTCACCGAATTAAGGAAGCTGTCAAAGCACTGCCAATTCGGAGCAGGACTGGCAGATTCTCTTCGAGACAAATTTGTCTGCGGTCTCCTAAGTGAAGGAACACAGAAAAGGCTACTTTCTGAGAAAGATTTAACACTGGGCAAGGCTTTCAGTGTGGCTGTATCATACGAAGCAGCAGCAAGAGGAGCTGCAGAGATACAGCAAAAGCCATAGGACTTCGGCACCCATGAAATGACACAGGGTTTCGAGAGATGTTATCGCTGCGGCAGATCCACCCATGACCAGAGGGACTGCTGGTTCAAGGACAAAGCATGCAGGCAATGCGGAAAGATGGGACACATTGCACGTGTATGCCGATCTGGAAACAAAAAATCCACTGACAGAAAAAAAATCAATAAGGAAAAGTACAGAAAGGTACAAATGATGACGGACAGTAGCTCCGAAGACCAGAAGAGTGATAGCGACTCCGAAAACAAGAGACTAAGCTGTCTCAAATTACATAATGTAATTGCCAAAGAAGAGTGCCAGACCATTTGGGTTACCCTCACGATAGCGGGGTCCCCAGTTAAAATGGAGCTAGATACAGGATCAGCTCTGACCGTCATAAGTTGACGGGATTACGAGCGGCTATTTCCGCATATACCTTTGAAAGACACATCCATTATCTTGAAAACATATACGGGGCAGAAAGTATACCCCAGAGGGAAAGTAAGGGTGCCTGTTGTATACAACGGCAAGGAAATACAGAAGTTGTATTTATACATTCTGCAAGATGGTGGTCCACCGCTGTTGGGACGTGAATGGATCAGGAAGATACGTTTAGACTGGCACTCCATTCAGGCACTGACGGTGACCAGTAAGAAAAAAAATGATGATGACATCATACCTGAACGGTTAAAAGACATCTTGGCCAACGCCAAAGAAGTGTTCCAACAGGAACTAGGAACCTTGAAAGGCGTCACCGCCTCAATAAAAGTGGAAGATGCGGCAATTCCCAAGTTTTTTAAGGCAAGGCCGGTGCCATACGCAATTCGTCCAGCAGTCGAGGCAGAGCTGGAAAATTTGGAAAAGGCAGGCGTGTTATCCAAGATAGATTGGAGCGAGTGGGCCACACCCATCATCCTGGTCATGAAGAAAACGTTGAATAATGATAAATCTGAAGAACAGAGAAAAATTTGCATCTGTGGGGACTTCAAGGTGACTGTAAACCCGGTCCTTCACACGGTACAGTATCCTCTTCCGAGGATAGAAGATATTTTCGCCTCACTATCCGGAGGGAAACGTTTCACCAAAATTGACTTGGCACAGGCATATCTACAGATGGAGGTTGAGGAGGCCTCTAAAAAGTATCTCACGATAAACACACACAAAGGCCCGTACCAGTACAATCGACTGGTTTTTGGAGTAGCATCAGCTCCAGCTATCTGGCAAAGAGCTATGGAGCAAGTCCTGCAAGGGATTCCGGGGACTCAATGCTACCTAGACGACATCCTTGTAACAGGAGAAAACGACAACGAGCACCTTGCCAATTTGGAGCAGGTGCTCACTAGGCTGAGAGAACGGGGCCTACGAGCAAATCGCCCCAAGTATGAATTTTCCCCGAAACAAATATCATATTGTGGCCACATAATTAACGAAGAAGGGTTGCATAAGTCACCTGAAAAAATTGAAGCGGTCATAAAAGCCCCAGCACCTGAAAATGTCTCACAATTAAGGTCGTTCCTGGGATTGATAAATTACTATCATAAATTTTTACCGAACTTGTCAACTGTTCTGCACCCTCTTAACGAACTGCTACAAACGGGAGTAATTTGGAAATGGAGCGAAAACTGTAAACATGCCTTCCATAAATGTAAAGGCTTGATCACGTCCAAGGAAGTTTTGGCTCATTACAACCCATCACTGCCAATCAGACTGGCGTGCGATGCATCCCCTTACGGCGTAGGAGCGGTATTATCGCATAGATTCCCTGATGGCTCGGAGCGGCCGATAGCTTTTGCGTCACGCTCATTGAACTCAGCTGAGTGTAACTATGCCCAGATCGACAGGGAAGCACTCAGCCTGGTATGGGGAGTGAAGAAATTCAACCATTACCTACACGGACAAAAATTTACCTTGTTGACTGACCATCAACCCCTCGTCTCCATATTCAACCCTAAAAAGGGCGTTCCCATTATGACAGCGCAAAGGCTACAGAGGTGGTCCCTTTTCCTAGGGGCACACCAATATGACATAGAATACAAAGGATCAAAACAGCATGGAAATGCTGACGGTTTATCGCGTCTACCGTTGCCAACGGTAGAAGAGGCACCTACAGTGGACCCAGTGGAAATGTTCCACTCAACCATAGTGGAATGTCTACCAGTAACAAATTCTACCATTGAAAAGGAAACGAGAAATGACCCGACTCTCTCACGAGTCTACGATTTAACGGTGAAGGGATGGCCAGCACATGGCGAACCACTGTTGCCAGCATTCTCGCAAAGAAGAGAACAGCTGTCAGTGTGCCGAGGAACCTTGATGTGTGGATCCAGAGTGGTGATTCCACCCAAACTCCAGGATAAAGTTCTAAAGGAGCTTCACGAGGGGCATCTGGGTGGAGTGAAAATGAAGAACCTAGCCAGAGCGTTTGTGTGGTGGCCAGGTATCGATGGAGACATCGAAGAAATGACCAAGGGCTGTCTAGGATGCCAGAAGGTCCAAAACGCCCCGCCACAAGCCCCTCTACATGCATGGGAATGGCCCTCATCTCCATGGCAAAGGGTACACATCGACTTTGCTGGTCCATTTATGGACTCAATGTTCTTAATCGCGGTTGATGCACACTCCAAGTGGCCGGAGGTAATAAAGATGTCCTCCACCACCACGGAAAAAACCATCACAGTATTAAGGACCATATTTGCCAGGAATGGGCTGCCTGAACAGATCTGTTCTGATAATGGACCACAATTTGTGTCCGAAGAATTCAGGAAGTTCTTAAAAAACAGTGGGGTTAAGCACTACACATCCGCCCCATACCATCCCCCCACCAATGGATTGGCTGAAAGGTTTGTCCAGACCTTCAAGAAGGCCATAAAGGCTATGGGTAATGAAGACATTAATCTACAGCATAAGGTAGATAACTTCTTGTTTGCATACAGGAATGCAACACATGTGGTTACAAACCAAACTCCCGCCATGATGTTTTTCAATAGAAGACTAAGATGCCGGCTGGATTTGATCAAGCCAAACATCAGAAGAGACGTAGAGAACCAGCAATTTCAAGGCATGAATGAAAGGCCAACTAGAACCTTCCAGATAGGTCAACAAGTTTTGGCCCGGGACTACCGTACCGAGAAATGGCAGCCTGGAACTATTTGCACATGACTAGGACCGCTGATGTATACCGTGGACATTGGAGAAAGCATAATAAGGCGCCATGCTGACCAGATCATAGAGTCATCCGAAAAGGGACAACCAACACCACAACTCTATATGCCTAATGATGAAGCAGAGATACCCATAGTATCTACCTCCGATCCGGTGATACTGGAACCAGATGAACCCGACACTGGCATTCAAGCCGAATCAACCTTGCCAAAAGAACCTACTACACCACCGAAAACTACTACACCACCGAGGCGTTATCCGGACCGAGTCAGGAAGCCTCCAGAGAGACTGACTTATAATTGATTAACTGCAGCAAATGTGTAGATTATTGTTCTTGTACACATGTTAATAACAATTACTTAAAATGTTATGTACTGGTTGTCTAAAAGGGGAGGAATTGTGGTGTATGTGCCTTTAAGAGCCCCTGTGTACTGTAATGCCAGTAGTGGCCACTCGGGCTATATAAGCCTGTATAGTGTCTTGTATCTTTTAGTTCACCTCCAGACTTTGTCCAGTAAACACCTGTTAAACCAACTCCTGCATTCCGTGTCTCCATTAACACACGGATACAACAGAAAGTAATTTACCATTCCAAGAAATTGCTGCAGATCCCTCCTTATGGTGGGTCTGCCCCCGTTAATTACTGCCGCAACTTTTGTTGTCAAATTTAACGCCCTGCTCTCTGATGAGAATGAATTAGTTCACACTGATCACACACTTGTCTTTGTTGAGCTTCCAATTGTTCTTCCTGGTTTTTTTTCTTCACACTTTTTGAGTTTGGTGTCATGTTCCCACTGAGTGGATTGCAAAGCAATGACAGTGCTGCACTGTCTTTTGGATGAGACGTTAAACCGAGGCCCCGTCTGCTCTCTCAGGTGAATGTAAAAGATCCCATGGCATGATTTTGAAGAAGAGTAGGGGAGTTATCCCTGGTGTCCTGGCCAATAGTTATCCCTCAGCCAACAGAACAAAAACAGATTATCTGGGCATTATCACATTGCTGTTTGTGGGAGCTTGCTGTGCGCATATTGGCTGGCACATTTCCCACATTACAACAGTGGCTACACTCCAAAAATACTTCATTGGCTGTAAAGCGCTTTGAGATGTCTGGTGGTCGTGAAAGGCTCTATATAAATGCAAGTCTTTCTTTTTCTTTCAATGCTTGTGTCAATGCCATCTATGTGCTCAAACAATAAAAGAATGGTACAGCGATGCAATGGAAATCCCAGATGGAACATGGTGATAGTGCTACCTTCCAGAGGGTGTATTTGAAGGTTTCCAGTTGTGAACTTGTGCCCCTAAGTCGCAGATGTCAAAATCCACTGAGTGCATTGAATGTGGGAAACACTTTTGCAGCAGTAAACTGACATCATTTCTTCTTGTGAGCACTTTTGTAGGTTTTTTTTTGTTTAGCCTTGGTCACGATACATGCATCAATGCACACACGTATTTGCCCATTTGGTTTGTGTGCAGTCACTGGGGAGTTAACCCATTAATGTGCTCAACAACTTTTGTAATCACACCCAAGAGATTCCATGTACTGTACTTCATGTTTGTTTTGAGTTTAGCTTTCTGTGCAAATGGTACATTTCTGTCGGGTTCAGCTGCTGGCTGTGCTTTGCCTAACGATTGGGTATTAGTTTCTCCAGGCAAACAACATATTATTCTCCCTGAACACTGATGCTGAGCTTCCCGTTTCCCGCTGCTATAGGTGCAGTAGCATTTGCAGCTTAACCAATTGAATTTGTCCATATTCCTCGTCCTAATACAGGGTTGATACCAGCAGAAGCAATAATAAACAACGGATGCTCCATTTTTTTGTATTTCACTGTTATTTTACACTAGCCCCATCAACAGCATGTTACTATAAGGATATGCCTTTGGTTTATCTAATATAGGTCACCATTTTTTTTGCAGGCGATTATAGTTCTTATGTCCTATAACAGAGCTTTAATGCGTATGGCATTTCTATTAAGATTCATGTGTAGTATACATGATTCACTTTTGTTGTTTCTAACAGTATCCACAGATCCTTGAATTGTCAATTCATAATTGTCACTGAGTCCGCACCCATGGAGCTTTTGGAGCTTTTAACACTGGGGGTGATTTGCATGAACTGGTCTCTTCCCCAAATGCCTGCAGTCCTTTTACTTTGCTGGGCAGAGACTGGAGGGGTGCTTATATCCCCATTGGCTATACTTGTCTAATTTACTGGTATGACTTTCACCCAAATAATCTGGGGCTTAACTTCCTCTTTGCTATAAGTACTTGGATCAGTCTCATTGAATACACCAGCCACAAAACTTTTCATCCATGACTTTGAGGTCTCAGCCATTCAATAAATGGCTTTAATGTCACATTAGAATCGATGAATAATCTTTCCCTCACTGCACCTGATCTTATGCTGCAGATTATTTTGTCTGATGAAACTATAGCACGATTCTCCAAATTCACATGATTGAGACAACTGGTTAGGTTTGTAATATTTTGGTCAATAGTTCCATTTCATTCTTGTACTGTGGTATAAAACATATATCTCTCACAGGCCAAATTATTATAGGGGTTAAAATTAGCTTCAAAACATCCATAGAGTATGTTACACTTATCCTTTAATATCTAACAGTAAATATATTGGAAACTATTGGAAACTGCATTGGCTCCCGGTTAAGCAGTGCCTCGATTTCAAAATTCTCATCCTTATTTTCAAATCCCTCCATGGCCTCACCCCTCCCTAACTCTGTAATCTCCTCCAGCCCCACAACCCCCCCGAGATATCTGCGCTCCTCTAATTCTGCCCTCTTGAGCATCCCTGATTATAATCGCTCAACCATTGGTGGCCGTGCCTTCTGTTGCCAAGGCCCTAAGCTCTGAAATTCCCTGCCTAAACCTTTCCACCTCGCTACCTCTCTTTCCGCCTCTCTACCTCTCTTTCCTCCTTTAAGACGCTCCTTAAAATCTACCTCTTTGACCAAGCTTTCGGTCACCTGCCCTAATTTCTCCTTATGTGGCTCGGTGTCAAATTTTTTGTCTTTTAATACTCCTGTGCAGCGCCTTGGGACGTTTTACTATGTTAAAGGCGCTATCTATATACAAGTTGTTGTTGTTAAAGTGCCTTCACGAATAGCATGAAGAAACAGGGAACATTATAATTTTCAGCTTTTTCATTGGAAAGATTTCTTCCAATGTGATCATTTTTTGCTCACATTGACTATCGAACTCAAAGGTCTATGTGCTTTCAACTACTCCATTTTCTGTTACAATCCTGCAATCTCACTTCTGTCACATTGGGGTAGATTTTGACATCAATGGAGATGATAATTGGTCAGTTTCTATAATGGGCGGTCCACCCACAATGCCAGATTTACACCCAGGCAGTAAGCTTAAAATCTATTCTATGTATTGTTATAGGAACTAAACCATCACAGATCTCAGCAAGCCATTATTAAAATCCTTACTGTCACAGAGGAGGTGGAATTCCTCCTGCCAAGAATTTTAGCCACAAAGTTGCTCTGAATAGAAACCAGGACTTCCTATTTTGTACTCGAATTGGCTTTTTTGCTAAAATTATCAACAGGAAGAATTTACCTCCCAAGATTTGAACCTCGGACAGCTGTTATCCAGAACAGTTGTAACTAATGAGAAACCTTATTGGTTGCATAAACAATCTAACAGATATCCTTACATTGTGGGATCTCAGTTAGGAATTGTCCTAGCATTCACAGCCTTCTCGGAGAAAGGGTTGCAAAGTTCTATTACCCTTTGTGTGAAAAAGTGCTTCCTGAATGGCCAAGCTCTAATTTTACGATCATGGTCCCTTGGTCTTGATTCTCCCACCTGAGGAAATAGTTTCTCCGTATCTACCCGATCAAATCCTTTTAACATTTTAAGCACCTAGATCAGATCACCCTTAATCTTCTATATTCAAGGAACTACAAACCAAGTTTATGAAACCTCTCCTCGTAATTTAACCCTCTAAGCCGGTGTCATATGTTGAAATTTCCAGTTAAATAAACAGGAACTTATCCACTACATTTAATAGAAAACATCAACGTTTTGTACCTGTGATATTGGCAGGCAAATTCCACTAATATAATGTGACATACAAAAAGGTCTTATTTGCCCTTAAGTAATATGAAATGTTCTGTGAGAAATGAATGTTTGAGCCACATGAGGTTTTCCAGTTAAACCCGTACTACAGAGTTATTTTACTGAGCACAGCACTGAAATGGCAGCTAGAGATTGGGTAGCGAACTGAAAGATTATTATGTATCACGCATTGCATCAAAGTTTATTTTAGAATTTATTTTTTTGACAGATTCAGTCTTTTGGCTTAGAATAATTTTCTAAATAACAATGTTACATAACCCAACTTCGTCATAGTTTTGCACATCATTTAGGGAAGCACGCAAGCTAAGGCCATGTAAATAGAAAGCTGCATGATTTGTGGACTGCAGTACTAATGGGTGGCAAAGTCGTAAGTTGATTATATCGTGCTGTGGCCAGCGCTGATGTAAAACTTCTAAATCACGTTAATCTGCCATGTGTTTCATTTACACCATTCCACAGTACTTCATTCTCATGTCACCTATTCACACAAGCCACAAACTCAGCCTGGCTGTCACTATGGCTGGAATTTTAATCTGGAGGCGTGTCGGGAGCAGGTGGACTAGAAAGCGATCCTACGCAGGAAAAAAAAAGAGGAAACATTGCTTGAGGTGGAGGTTGGGGGGAAATCGGAGGCCTCGTGGGGGGAGATTGGAGGCCTCAGGGGAGTGTCCAATCGCTGGGGGTGGGTGAGGCAGGGACGCGGGATCCAGCAGGTAACTGTAGAGGCACTTACCTCCTGGATCCAGCAGTCCCCGAGGCCCGAAAATCCGACCAGCCAGTTAAATTTGTAATAGTTTTTTTTAATTCATTGATGGGATGTGGGCGTCGCTGGCTAGGCCTGCATTTATTGCCCATCCCTAATTGCCCTTGAGAAGATGGTGGTGAGCCGCCTTCTTGAACCGCTGCAGTCCATATGGTGTAGGTACACCCACAATGCTGTTAGGAAGGTAGTTCCAGGATTTTGGCCCAGCGACAGTGAAGGAACGGCGATATAGGTCCAAGTCAGGATGGTGTGTGGCTTGGAGGGGAACTTGTAGGTGGTGATGTTCCCATGCGTCTGCTGCCCTTGTCCTTCTAAGTGGTAGAGTTCGCGGGTTTGGAAGGTCCTGTTGAAGGAGCTTTGGCGAGTTGCTGCAGTGCATCTTGTAGATGGTACACACTGCAGCCACAGTGCACCGGTAGTGGAGGGAGTGAATGTTGAAGGTGGTGGATGGAGTGCCAATCAAGCGGGCTGCTTTATCCTGAATGGTGTCGAGCTTCTTGAGTGTTGTTGGAGCTGCACTCATCCAGGCAAGTGGAGAGTATTCCATCACACTCCTGACTTGTGCCTTGTAGATGATGGAAAGGCTTTGGGGAGTCAGGAGGTGAGACACTCGCCGCAGAATTCCCAGCCTCTGGCCTGCACTTGCAGCCACAGTATTTATATGGCTGGATCACCATGTGGCACGCCAGCCTCATTATAATATTTAAATCGGCAACTCACCTCCTGGGAGCGGGTTGGCTGCCCGTCTCCAATCCCGCCTCTGTTAAAACCGGAATTGGGCAGGTTGGAGGCGGGTTAGCCTCCCATCCGACCCCAACCCACCCGTTTAAAAAAAAAAAGGGAACGTTTCATGAATTTGCGTGTCGTCCTTGCGCAGGGGCCATGCTAATCTACTCTGTATCGTTCCTAACTTTAGTTTATGTGCTGCGGAAGTGAGCATACCCACCTGTTTTTGGGGTTAAAATTCCCCCCTATATCGGGACCCCGAAACCTCAACCTGCATCCTTGCCACACCCTAATCGTCCACGTTAAGCTGTAGCACCCGTCTGGATCCACTTCCTCCACACACAAGGCGACCACCAATGTCCCCCGTAAGCTGCACTGCCACCTGCGCGGCCTGCCTCTCCCAATGTGCGGCCCATTCAAATTTTTGCGGATGCGCTGTATCTACAACGTAAAAGCTGATGAGCGGCCTGCGCGGGACCTCTCAGACTACTGCGCGGCCGCACTCGTGCGCACCTTAGCGGGAACTCTGCCTGCCACACACACACACACACACACACACACACCACTCACAACAGCCTGAATACCACCACCCTGACACCCAAATTTGAACCCAAAAACACAATGCCACCTTGAATCTTGGACCATCGACCACTTGGACCCACTTTGCCCATACCCAAACTCACCAGACCCACAGCTTGGCTTCAGTGTCAGCCATCGTCCCAGCGGCAACACCTGGCCCCTCCACCAACACCTGACCTACCACACCCCTTACTATAGAAGCATAGAAACATAGAAGATAGGAGCAGGAGTAGGCCATTCGGCCCCTCGAGCCTGCTCCGCCATTCAATGAGACCATGGCTGATCATCCAAATTCAGTACCCTGTCCCTGCCTTCTCCCCATATCCCTTGATCCCTTTAGCCTTAAGAAATATATCCAACTCTTTCTTGAATATATTTAATGAACTGGACTCCACCGCCCTCTGTGGCAGAGAATTCCACAGGTTCACCACTCTCTGGGTGAAGAAATTCCTCCTCATTTCAGTCCTAAATGGCTTACCCCTTATCCTTAGACTATGACCCCTGGTTCTGGACTCCCCGGCCATCAGAAACATCCTTCCTGCATCTAGTCTGTCCAGGCCTGACAGAATTTTATAGGTTTCAATGAGATCCCCTCTTAATCTTCTAAACTCCAGTGAGTATAAGCCCAATCGACACAATCTCTCCTCATACATCATTCCTGCCATCCCAGGTATCAGCCTGGTGAATCTTCGCTGCACTCCTTCCACGGCAAGAACGTCCTTCCTCAGGTAAGGCGACCAAAACTGCACACAATACTCAAGGTGCGGTCTCACCAAGGCCCTGTACAACTGTAGCAAGACATCTTTGTTCCTGTACTTGAACCCTCTTGCTACGAAGGCCAACATACCATTTGCCTTCTTAACCGCCTGCTGCACCTGCATGCTTACCTTCAGCGACTGGTGCACAAGAACACCCAGGTCTCTTTGCACTTCCCCTTCTCCCAATGAATCTCCCCATGAATCTCCACCATGCTTTCCCAAGGTCTACCTCCCATAGACGTTAACCTATAATACTGCTTCAGTGCCAGGCTGATTCCTCACTTTTGAACTTAGCCTAAGGTGGCTCCTGAGGAAGTTGAGGGTATCGAGACCAGAGACATGCAGGGGCTGAAGCAAATGGCTTTGCTTTTGCCAATATTAAGTTGGAGGACATTTTGGTTAATTCAGATCTTAATTGAAACATGGAGTTGGAGGGTGTAATGAGATGTGCCAAATTGTGATGCGAGAAGACTTTATTTCCTCGCTCGAAATTTCAATCAAAAGGCTGCATGTGGGTGCAAAACCTTTGTTTCTGATTAGAACATGAGGATGTGCTTTTAATGCACTAGATTTTTCTTAATGATAGGCAGAAAGCCTGACTATTAACACGTGAATGTGCTACAACTTCTTGAATGTAAGCCTCTTCCAGATTTGAACAGAGGGTGACAGGCTGAAGCTGCATTGTGGGAGTTGTAGTCCACCAGTGTGACATGCATGCACATGGTGACAATGTGGAGGAAAACGTAGCAGAGATTTCAAACACAGAAAAATTGTATTGGAAATTATGTAATTATTTTTGTTTATTATAGTAAAATGTTATTTATAGTACTAGATTCATGCATCAATAATTGCAGTTGAAAGCATTTTCAAAACATAATTTGAGTGATTTCATTGCTTCTCCATTTCCTCCTTGCTTATTGTTTTCAATAGCCAATGTTTTTACCACCTCCTCTCTTATCTGTTTAGTAATATTTGAGGCAATTAATGTCATTCAGTTAACTGTGATTCATTATGCTTTGCTGCTTTCTATGAATTTGAGGCAATCAAGCAAATTTGGTGGACAATGCGACATACACTTTGCCTGTGTAACACTTTGAAATGTGATAGACAAGTGCCAGACATAAAAAAAAAATTATTAGGTAGATGCAAATTATTAACAGATTTGAAGAATGAACTGTTCCAAGCAAGGCACTCGTGTTTCAATGTGCTGTGGCATGCATTAGTAGAACTTGGGTTCCCCCATGATTCCCTACATCGCAAGGACACAGTAGTGTTACTGCCAGGAACTTGCTGTTGTGGGGAAAGTAGGCACCGAGCCAAAGTTGGAATGGTCCCACTTGAGATGGAAGTAGAGTGTGGTTCAAACTCAGGCTGTTCTTATGCAAGTGTATTCAGCAGTGCAAGCCAAATAAAACTTAAACCTTCTGGAGTTGGTTTGTTCAAAATTAAGCAAATTACTAAAGGGTAAAAAGCAATTGCCCCTTATTTCATTCGTAGATCATTAAGCAAGAGTCTAACCACCACCACTTGACATTCAATGGCATTACCATCGCTGAATCCCCCACCATCAACATCCTGGGGGGTCACCATTGACCAGAAACTTAACTGGACCAGCCACATAAATACCGTGGCAACAAGAGCAGGTCAGAGGCTAAGTATTCTGTGGCGAGTGTCTCACCTCCTGACTCCCCAAAGCCTTTCTACCATCTACAAGGCACAAGTAAGGAGTGTGATGGAATACTCTCCACTTGTCTGAATGAGTGCAGCTCCAACAGCACTCAACAAGTTCGACACCATCCAGGACAAAGCAGCCCGCTTGATTGGCACCCATCCACCACCTTAAACATTCACTCCCTCCACCACCGGCGTACCTTAGCTGCAGTGTGTACCATCTACAAGATGCACTGTAGCAACTTGTCAAGGCTTCTTTGGCAGCACCTCCCAAACCCGCGACCTCTTCCACCTAGAAGGACAAGGGCAGCAGGCGCATGGGAACACCGCCACCTCCAAGTTCCCCTCCAAATCACACACCATCCTGACTTAGAAGTATATCGCCGATCCTTCATCGTCGCTGGGTCAAAATCCTGGAACTCCCTTCACCACACGGACTGCAGCAGTTCAAGAAGGCAGCTCACCACCATCTTCTCAAGGGCAATTAGGGATGGGCAATAAATGCTGGCCTTGCCTGCGATGCCCACATCCCATAAATGAATTTAAAAAAAAGCAAAAGTCAATTCTTGGTGAGCACTATTTTATAAGGATGCAATATTCTTGGTATGCTTCATGTTCTTTGAAGATGAACCAACTCTAGACTAAACTAGAGAAGGTGGGCCTTGAAATTCTGTGGGGCGCGATCCCAGCGGTCAAGTTGGGATCATGTCCTCCAGTGCCCTCTGCTGCAGACACATCTCTGGCACCCACCTGACTCCGACAATTGGAAAATCCAGTAATGGTCCACCTTTTTTCATCGTTTGTTCCTCTACCAATATGCTCAGTTACTCACTGCAGTGCTAGTTCCTGGCACTGACTGAATTCCCTTAGCCAATCACTCCAGGCCTAGTAGCTCAGACAATGCTGTGGGGATTTGATTTACATTTTCAACATTCAGACCTTTAGTGAGTCTATTGCAAATATTTTAGAATATTATTCTAACTGCACGTTGGATAATCATTTAAGGGGAGTGTTCCACCTGAGACATCCTGAGCGTACTGAAGCAGAAGAGCATTCTGTAACAGCCTTTTCCCGTATACCTTTACAGAGCTATTTACAGAAATGCACCAATTTCTATATCCAATTAATTCGACTACATCTCGCTTTTGCAGTGAAATTTTACCACTGAGATTTCAAATCTTTTTTTAAGTTGCTTTCTGTATGGTTACAAATATTTGTTTTAATCTGTGTAAGTACAGAAACAAATGTTTCTATTTATCTAGGAAACAACAGCTTTAGTTCTAAATATATTTCAGCAATCTTTCCTATCTGTAAAACAGATTATATATAATTAGAATGCAGTACAGGAAACTTTTTTTTATCCGGCACCGACGGGACCGACGTGGTGCCGGTTCATCAAAAATTCCGGATAACCGAGCGCTATAGTAAAAGATAGGGAGAGCTGAGAGCTCCGTATAAAGCAACAAACCCTGTTGCTTAGCAACATGTTCAGAACAATGGCCACAAGTTCCAAGCGTCTCTGTAGCTTAGCAACAGCTGCAGCCACACCCTTGCACAGCAACAGATCGATGAAGGCAAGTAATATGAAGTATGAACCTACTCCTGAATTTTGCCGGTTAACCGAGATTTCCAGTTATTTAGGTGCCGGTAAATCGAAAGTTTCCTGTACATGATATGTCTTAATTTAAAATGCAGTGGCACCCAAGAATGCAAGGATCTTCTGCTCTGTAATGTGACTGAAATCTTTCTGTGCTGGTTGGAAGTTCGAGGTTCAGACTCATATGAAAGAAGACTGGTTAGATCATTTCTGTTGGCATGACAGGTAGGAACCCTGTCCAGCTGCCCATGTCTATGTGGGAGGTGAGAGGCCTTAAAAATGACCCTTGCCCCATTAAGTGGGCTCAATGGCTGAACATCGCTGCTGGAGCTCAGTGACCATTTAAAACAGACGCCGCGTGGATGACCAGTTCAGCCATGTTGGTTCCTGTTCCTTAAAGGGGAGTCTGCTTGATAACTGCATTAAGCATCTGCATATTGGCCTATCGATGTCATTGACGATGGGTATGCTGCTGGCCATCCCTTTCTATCTGCTGGTTCTGGAGGAGGAACGCTAGGATCAGAGGGGGCATGCACCGTAGGCTGGCCAAGATGTTTGTAGCCTGATGTGTCCTACACACTCTTGCCATGCAAATAGTGCAATGAAGAGGAGAAGAACAGAAGAACAGAACCAACAACAACAATGACTTGCATTTATACAGTGCATTTAATGTAGTAAAATGTCCCAAGGTGCTCCACAGGAGCATTATCAAACAAAATTTGACACCGCATCACATGAACCTGACTCAACCAGTGGCAGAAGAGGACTATGATCAGCAGCCATAACACATATCTGCACAACCATTCAGAAATAGTCCTAATGCTGCCTTTAGTAGACTGCACTTTTACTGAAGTACCTGCACCATCCAATGCACATGTGCCCAATGCCATTGGCAAGTTAATGGAAAGCCAGGATACATTAGCTGTCCTTTTCATAAAAATCACAGTGAACTGACCAGAAGGGTGAAAATGGTGAGTTCACAAAAAAAAGCAGTAAAACTGGAGCTGATGAAGGGTAATGGAGGCAAGGAGGAATATGAACAAACTACATCTTTGAGAGTAATAGCTTGATGGAGCATCTAAGTGCAGAAACTTCTGTCTGGCATGACTCCTCTGATCCTTCTCATTCTCCAACAATCATCTGCACATGTACCCAATGCAAAGCAGTCCTGGTGCATCTGAGCCAGAATCCCATTATTGGCTCCATGACATTTGTTACTTGCTTAACGCACCTGGAAAATGTATTCTGTGATGGCTTGGAAGGATCACAGTATAAATGATTCATCCTGTAGTAACCTGTGCAGTCCGTGTGGTAGAAGTTGCCTGCAGACCAGTCTGGAGGAGATGGTTCAACTCAATACAGTTTCTTTAGGAAATTGGAGGCAGCAAAGATTGGTCTCCTGTGATATGTCCAAGTAGGATCCAGAAATGCAGTTTCTTGGGTACTGACAGATATGGACATAGCACCCCAGGTATCATTGCATCTGCACTTGGTGTCCCTTAATGAACTCGGCTTCCTCATCAAAATGGCGCAGTTATGGAACCCCCAAAGAAATTCTCATGCGTCGCATTTTGTTTGCTACAACTTGAATTACAGCAGCAAGCAACAGGACTGGGAGGAAAGTCTTGTTAAAAAAAATGCAAAAAATGGCTTCCTCCACAGCTACAGAAACTAAGGTAAGAGCAAAATGCAGCTAAGCATTAATGCTTCTTCTTCCAAAAGCCCACAAGTTTAGTATCAGCGTTAGCAACAGAAACCGAGCTTTAAGAATCCAATGCCTTTTAACAAAAATTGGCTCTGCCACTGTGCATTGTGATTAATTTTTACAAACTAGCACTGATTTTTTTTCAACAGTAGTACACCAAACCTGCAATTAGCAGTCTAATCAATTATTTGGCAATATTTTAATGAAATTCATGGCAGTGAGGACTAGTGTCTGAGGCAATGGGAAAGGTACAAAGATTAAGGGGGAAAAATTCAGTTGTTTGCGCCTCCCATTAGCGCCTTAAGAGGGTGCTAATGGGGCGCAAAGCAATTAGCGCCCAGGCATGGCGATGTTTGCGCCACTCACAAAATTAACTAGACATTTTGCGGCGGCGCTAAACACTACCGCCACAATCTCCTGCGCCAGCAGATCGTGACATCAGTCGAGTGCACAACGCCCCGGTAGCACCCCGGACCGGATATTGAGCGTCGCCCCCTGCCTTACCACCTGTCGCTAGCAACGACAGGTTGAGGGGAGTGTTTTGCAGTTGGGAAGGGACTGGGGTGTGCTATTTAAAGGCGACTGCTTCCTGCCTATTTCTGTTGGTGACATTTTTGCACCATGCATTCTGAGAGAGAGAGAGAAAGAGAGACTTCTGAAGAGATTCAACGCTGTGTGAAGGAGTTTTGGGTACTGAGCAGCACTTTGCAGGTTCATTTTGATTTGCCTTTCCTTGTATCGATTTAGAAGAGACTGTGGGGGCTGCACTCTGGGCTCTTTCCCTGGGTCTCTCCATTGTTCTTTCCAGCAGATTTGATGTACAGGTCTCTCCAGGCCGAGATTCAAGGCTGCAATGAGCAGGATGTGGATGGAGAGCAAAATCAACGCTCTCCTTTAAGATAAAAACAGAAAATGCTGGAGAAACTCAGCAGGTCAAGCAGCATCTATAAAGAGAGAAACAGAGTTAACGTTTCAGGTCGATGACCTTTAGTCAGAACTCCCCTTTAAGAACTGGCTGGCGCCAGTGTGTCTGTGTTCCATTGCAGACTGACATCACATGAGCTTCGCCAGTGCTCTGAGGTAGTGCCTCGCTCCTCGGCCTTTGCGTCTTAAGACAGGTGTGAAGCACCTGATTTAGCGCGCCAATCACCTCCAGGGGCGATAAAAGCCAAGTTTGCCGTCGGAGGCGATAATTAGCGCCAGGCGCTAAACTTTGCGCACGGCCGATAATGGCGCCCCAAACGGGGCGATACTGAATTTTTCCCCCTAAGGTTTTAAATGTAAGTTCTTTCATTGTCGTTTAGCTTTGTGAAAAGCACCAGCAAAGGCATAGAAGAGTGCCTCTAACCTGACTTAACCTGAGCTCTATTTTCAAACGTACAATGCCGCAATTTAGACCACATTCAAAACTTTAATACAGCGGGAGTGCAATCACTGACAAGGCTGAAAGAAAATATATGCCCCTGGGGAAATTATTTATCTGCCTGCTTACCACCATGCATTAGATTCTAATGTTATTATATTCCATTGTTCAATCAGTGTCAATTCCCTGGTCCTTGTAACTCTTTGGACTCAGTACTTTTTATCCTATCTACAGTCCATTACCTTCCACTGCCACCTCCCAAGCGATGAATAGGTTTTTGATGTAATATTAAATTACTGAAGGAACAATTAACTACAATGATTCAATTAAATTACTTCCATGAGCAGATGCACACAAGAGCCAGTGAACAAGAATGATGCTGACATCGTTAGCATTGGATTTCTGAAGTCATCAGAATTTGACTATTTCCGTAACGATATTTGACCAGCGTGGTAGATTTAGATTTTTGTTTCGCTGGGCGGTGCAGAAGTAAAAGTCATGGCTTGTTATAGCAAACAACCGCCTTCTGGAAAATAAACCTCCTTGTCAAAATGCAAGCCTTTTTTTTGTTGAATGCGTATGCTCGTCCCATTTCAGACACAGCACAAGCTCTCTCTGCTCAGCCTCAACCTCAGAAAAGCAGCCTCCGCCGTAGCAAGGTGGCGTTTTCATTTACCACACCGGCCATCCTGGGGCCTCTCTGAGCACGCTTATTAACACAAGTTGGGGGAAAAATTCAGTTGTTTGCGGCTCCCGTTAGCGCCTTAAGAGGGCGCCAATTAGGGTGCAAAGCAACTAGAGGCCGGGCGCGGCGATGTTTGTGCCGCTCGTGAAATTAACTAGACATTTTGCGGCGGCACTAAACACTACCACCGCGATCTCCTGCGCCGGCAGATCATGACGTCAGTCGAGTACGCAATGCCCCATTAGCGTCCCGGACCAGATATTGAGTGGCGCCCCCTGCCTTACCGCCTGCCACTAGCAACGACAGGTTGAGTGGAGCGTTATGCTGTCAGAAAGGGACTGGGGGAGTGCTATTTAAAGGTGACCACTTCCTGCCTTTTTTTGTTGGTGACATTTTTGCACCATGCATTCTGAGAGAGAGAGAGAGAGAGAGAGACTGACTTCTGGAGAGATTCAACACTGTGTGAAGGAGTTTTGAGTACTGAGCAGCACTTTGCAGGTTCATTTTGATTTGCCCTTCCTTGCTTCGCCAGCGCTCTGAGGTAGTGCCTCGCTCCTCGGCCTTTGCGCCTTAAGACAGGTGTGAAGCGTCTGATTTAGCGCTCCAATCACCTCCAGGGACGAGAAAAGCCAAGTTTGCTGTCGGAGGCGATAATTAGCGCCAGGCGCGAAACTTTGCGCAGGGCCGATAATGGTGCCCCAAATGGGACGATACTGAATTTCTCCCCCATGGTCTCTGACATAATAAAGACTCACTACGCACTTGGTTGTACATAAAGCAAGGCTTTAATCGACTTGTAACAAAACATGGAGGTCTAGTTAGTAGCCACGAGCTTCCTGTTTCCAGACTGTCTCTGGCCAAGTTGGGCCCACGCCTGAGAATTTATACTCCTCGGACGGCGCCCTCAGCTGGTCGTTCAGTAGTACTTCTTGAGTTACTTCTTGTAGAAGTTGCGATTTATGACAGTCTCTTTCCAGAGACATTAAAATTTGGCTTGAGACAGCATAAACCTATTTTACATAGGACCCACACAACTGGAAGATGGAGAACACCTTTAAACCAACTGTCTGGGGTGAATTGGAACCCAGATCCCAGAAGTGAGCAGACATCGTGCATCGTTACCCTGTCTCCCTACTTAACTTTTGGATGAAAGATCATCCCTGCATGGTATTAGCATAGAGTCTTGCATTGATGTGGACAATATTATGTCCGTGTGTAATTGAGACACGGACTGCAGGAGTTGGTTATAACAGGTCTTTACTGAGTGGAGACAACCTGGAACTACTATGCAAAAGTTACTACACAGGCTTATATACAGGGGTGGTCACTACTGGTACTGCAGTATACAGGGGCTGCAGAATATAGTTCCTTCTGCAAAGTACATACACTACAATTCCTCCCCTTTTAGCTAAACAGTACATAACATTCGATTAATAATTAAATAACATATTTACAATTACAGTTGCTAGACACATTAGTTGAAGTTAAGCAATTATAAGTTCAGTCTTTGAGGAGGCTTCCTGATTCTGTCTGGATAACGCCTCTTTGGGGTATCAGGTTCTTCTGGCAAAGTTGATTCGGGATCAACGTCGTTGTTTGGTTCGTCTGCTTCCAATGTCACCGATTCTGAGGTAGATGCAATTGATACTTCGGTTTCATCACCAGGTGTATCGGATCGTGGTGTGGAATTGACGTTTTCCAGTGACTCTAGAATCTGGTCAGCATGGCGTCTTACAATGCTCTCTCCAACGTCCACGGTATACATTAGAGGTCCTTGTCGTGTACAGATCGTTCCTGGCTGCCATTTCTCTGTGCGGTAGTCCCGGGCCAAAACTGGTTGACCTATCTTAAAACACCTGGTCGGCCTTTCATTCATATTCTGAAACTGCCTGTTCTCCACATCTCTTCTGATGTTTGGCTTAACCAAATCCAAGCGGCATCGTAGTCTTCGATTGAAGAACATCATGGCTGGAGTTTGGTTGGTAACCGCATGTGTCGCATTCCGGTAGGCAAACAAGAAGTTGTCCACCTTGTGTTGTAGGGGTATGTCTTCATTACACATTGCCTTGATAGCCTTCTTGAATGTTTGAACAAACCTCTCAGCCAATCCATTGGTGGCTGGATGATATGGGGCGGATGTGTAATGCTTAACACCATTGTTTTTTAAGAACCTCCAGAACTCTTCAGATACAAATTGTGGTCCATTGTCGGAGCAAATCTGTTCAGGCAGCCCATTTCTGGCGTATATGGTTCGTAAGACTGTGATAGTTTTTTCTGTGGTGGTTGAGGACATTTTTATTACCTCTGGCCACTTTGAATGTGCATCCACCGCAATTAAAAACATCGAGTCCATAAATGGACCAGCAAAATCAATGTGCACCCTTTGCCATGGAGATGAGGGCCACTCCCATGGATGTAGAGGGGCTTGTGGTGGGGCGTTTTGGACCTTCTGGCATCCTGTACAGCTCTTGGTCATCTCTTCGATTTCTCTATCGATTCCCGGCCACCACACAAACGCTCTGGCTAAGTTTTTCGTTTGTACCCCTCCCAGATGACCCTCATGAAGCTCATTGAGCACTCTATCCTTCAATTTGGGTGGAATTACTACTCTGGATCCACACATCAAGGTTCCTCTGCACACTGACAGCTGTTCTCTTCTCGGCGAGAATGCTGGCAGCAGTGGTTCGCCATGTGCTGACCATCCCTTCACCGTTAAATCATAGACCCAGGAGAGTGTTGGGTCATTTCGTGTTTCCTTTTCTATGTTTGCATTCGTCACAGGGAGACATTCAACTATGGTCGAGTGGAATATCTCCACAGGATCCACTGCAGGTGCTTCTTCCACCGTCGGCAACGGTAGGCGCGACAATCCATCAGCATTCCCATGCTGTTTAGTTCCTTTGTACTTGATGTCATATTGGTGTGCCCCTAGGAAAAGGGACCACCTCTGTAGCCGTTGTGCTGTCATTATCGGTATGCCCTTCTGAAGGTTGAAAATGGAGACAAGAGGTTGATGATCAGTTAGTAGAGTAAATTTCTGACCGTGCAGGTAGTGATTGAACTTCTTCACCCCCCACACCAGGCTGAGGGCCTCTCTGTCAATCTGGGCGTAGTTACGCTCGGCTGAAGTTAACGAGCGTGACGCAAAAGCTATCGGCCTCTCTGAACCATCAAGGAATTTATGTGACAGTACCGCTCCAATGCCGTAGGGAGACGCATCACACGCCAATCTTATCGGTAGTGATGGGTTGTAGTGAGCCACTACTTCTCTTGAAGTGATGGTGTCCTTACTCTTCTGAAAGGCCCGCTTACATTCATCACTCCATTTCCATGCTACTCCAGTTTGTAGTAGGGCGTTCAGTGGGTGCAGAATTGTGGACAAATTCGGCAAAAACTTATGGTAGTAATTCACCAATCCGAGGAATGACCTCAGTTGCGATACATTTTCAGGTGCTGGTGCCTTAACTACTGCTTCAATTTTGTCAGGGGACTTATGTAACCCCTCTTCATCAATCACGTGGCCACAATACGATATCTGTTTCTTAAAAAACTCGCACTTAGGGCGATTGGCTCGTAGCCCATGTTCTCTTAGTCTAGTGAGCACCTGCTCTAGGTTGGCAAGGTGTTCACTGTTATCTTCACCTGTCACTAGGATGTCGTCCAAGTAACACTGAGTCCCCGGAATCCCTTGCAGGACTTGTTCCATCGCTCTTTGCCATATCGCCGGAGCTGATGCTACTCTGAATACCAGTTGATTATACTGGTAAAGACCTTTGTGAGTGTTTATCGTGAGATACTTCCTAGAGGATTCTTCAACCTCCATCTGCAAATATGCTTGTGCTAGGTCAATTTTTGTAAAACGCTTCCCTCCAGATAGTGAGGCGAAAATATCTTCTATCCTTGGAAGAGGATATTGTACTGTGTGAAGGACTGGGTTCACCGTCACCTTGAAGTCCCCACAGATGCAAACCTTCCTTGGCTCCTCAGACTTATTGTTTAACGTTTTCTTCATGATAGGAATGATGGGTGTCGCCCACTCGCTCCAGTCTACCTTAGATAACACGCCTGCATTCTCCAGATTCTCCAGCTCTGCCTCGACGGCTGGGCGAATTGCATACGGTACCGGTCTTGCTTTGAAAAACTTGGGAATTGCATTCTCTTCTATTTTTATCGAGGCGGTTACGCCTTTAAGAGTTCCCAGTTCTTGTTGAAATACCTCTTTGGCGTTAGCCAAGATTGTTGACAATCGTCCAGGAGTGACGTCGTCATCCTTTTTACCAGCCACCGTCAGTGCCTGAATGGAGTGCCAGTCTAAACTTATCTTTCTGATCCATTCACGTCCCAATAACGGTGGTCCACCATCTTGCAGTATGTACAGATACAATTTCTGTATTTCCTTGCCGTTGTATTTGTTGTGTCCATGTGCTAATAGAGACACTGAAGACAGGAGTTGGTTTCACAGGTGTTTACTGAACAAAGTCTGGAGGGGAACTAACTGATACAACACAATATACAGGCTTATATAGCCCGAGTGGCCATTACCGGCATTACAGTACACAGGGGGCTCTTAAAGGCACATACACTACAATTCCTCCCCTTTTAGCCAACCAGTACATAATATTTTAAGTAATCATTAATTACATGTTACAAGAAAAATAATCTACACATTGCTGCAGTTAATCAATTATAAGTCAGTCTCTCTGGAGGCTTCCTGACTCGATCCGGATAATGCCTCGGTGGTGTAGTAGTTTCTGGTGGTGTAGTAGGTTCTTTTGGCAAGGCTGATTCGGCTTGAATGCCAGTGTTGGGTTCATCGGGTTCCAGTATCACCGGATCGGAGGTAGATACTATGGGTATTTCTACTTCATCATTAGGCGTATAGAGTTGTGGTGTAGGTTGTCCCTTTTCGGATGACTCTATGATTTGGTCAGCATGGCGCCTTATTATGCTTTCTCCAATGTCTACGGTATACATCAGCGGTCCCAGTCGTGTGCAGATAGTTCCAGGCTGCCATTTCTCAGTACGGTAGTCCCGGGCCAAAACTTGTTGACCTATCTGGAAGGTTCTAGTTGGCCTTTCATTCATGCCTTGAAATTGCCGGTTCTCCACATCCCTTCTGATGTTTGGCTTGATCAAATCCAGCCGGCATCTTAGGCTTCTATTGAAGAACATCATGGCGGGAGTTTGGTTTGCAACCACATGTGTTCCATTCCTGTATGCAAACAAGAAGTTATCCACCTTATGCTGAAGTTTTATGTCTTCATTACCCTTGGCCTTTATGGCCTTCTTGAAGGTCTGGACAAACCTTTCAGCCAATCCATTGGTGGCGGGATGGTATGGAGCGGATGTGTAGTGCTTAACCCCATTGTTTTTTTAAGAACTTCCTGAATTCTTCGGACACAAATTGCGGTCCATTATCAGAACAGATCTGTTCAGGCAGCCCATTCCTGGCAAATATGGTCCTTAATACTGTGATGGTTTTTTCCGTGGTGGTGGAGGACATCTTTATTACCTCCGGCCACTTGGAGTGTGCATCAACCGCGATTAAGAACATTGAGTCCATAAATGGACCAGCAAAGTCAATGTGTACCCTTTGCCATGGAGATGAGGGCCACTCCCATGGATGTAGAGGGGCTTGTGGTGGAGCGTTTTGGACCTTCTGGCATCCTAGGCAGCTCTTGGTCATTTCTTCGATGTCTCCATCGATACCTGGCCACCATACAAACGCCCTGGCTAGGTTCTTCATTTTCGCTCCACCCAGATGTCCCTCGTGAAGCTCCTTTAGAACTTTATCCTGGAGTTTGGGTGGAATCACCACTCTGGATCCACACATCAAGGTTCCTCGGCACACTGACAGCTGTTCTCTTCTTTGCGAGAATGCTGGCAACAGTGGTTCGCCATGTGCTGGCCATCCCTTCACTGTTAAATCGTAGACCCGTGAGAGAGTTGGGTCATTTCTAGTTTCCCTTTCAATGGCAGAATTTGTTACTGGTAGAGATTCGACTATGGTAGAGTGGAAAATCTCCACTGGGTCTATGGTAGGTGCCTCTTCTACCGTTGGCAACGGTAGGCGCGATAAAGCGTCAGCATTCCCATGCTGTTTTGATCCTTTGTATTCTATGTTATATTGGTGTGCCCCTAGAAAAAGGGACCACCTCTGTAGCCTTTGCGCTGTCATAATGGGAACACCCTTTTTAGGGTTGAATATGGAGATGAGGGGTTGATGGTCAGTCAACAAGGTAAATTTTTGTCCGTGTAGGTAATGGTTACATTTCTTCACTCCCCATACCAGGCTGAGTGCTGCCCTGTCAATTTGGGCATAGTTACGCTCAGCTGAGTTCAATGAGCGTGACGCAAAAGCTATCGGCCGTTCCGAGCCATCAGGGAATTTATGCGATAATACCGCTCCTACGCCATAAGGGGATGCATCGCACGCCAGTCTGATTGGCAGTGATGGGTTGTAATGAGCCAAAACTTCTTTGGACGTGATTAAGTCTTTGCATTTACGGAAGGCACGTTTACAGTCTTCGCTCCATTTACAAATTACTCCTGTTTGTAGCAGTTCATTAAGAGGGTGCAGAAGAGTTGATAAGTTCGGTAAAAATTTATGATAGTAATTTATTAATCCCAGGAACGACCCTAATGGTGAAACATTTTCAGGTGCTGGGGCTTTTATGACCGCTTCAATTTTTTCAGGTGACTTATGCAACCCTTCCTTATTAATTATGTGGCCACAATATGATATTTGATTCTGGAAAAATTTGCACTTGGGGCGATTTGCTCGTAGGCCCCGTTCTCTCAGCCTAGTGAGCACCTGCTCCAAATTGGCAAGGTGCTCGTTGTTGTTTTCTCCTGTTACAAGGATGTCGTCTAGGTAGCATTGAGTCCCCGGAATCCCTTGGAGGACTTGCTCCATAGCTCTTTGCCAGATAGCTGGAGCTGATGCTACTCCGAAAACCAGTCGATTGTACTGGTACAGGCCTTTGTGTGTATTTATCATGAGATACTTTTTAGAGGCCTCTTCAACCTCCATTTGTAGATATGCCTGAGCCAAGTCAATTTTGGTGAAACGTTTTCCTCTGGATAGTGAGGCGAAAATATCTTCTATCCTCGGAAGAGGATACTGTACCGTGTGAAGGACCGGGTTTACAGTCACGTTGAAGTCTCCACAGATGCGAATTTTTCTCTGTTCTTCAGATTTATCATTATTCAACATTTTCTTCATGACTGGGACGATGGGTGTTGCCCACTCGCTTCAAATCTATCTTGGATAACACGCCTGCTTTTTCCAAATTCTCCAGCTCTGCCTCGACTGCTGGACGAATTGCGTATGGCAGCGGTCTTGCCTTAAAAAACTTGGGAATTGCCGCATCTTCCACTTTTATTGAGGCGGTGATGCCTTGCAAGGTTCCTAGTTTCTCTTGAAACACTTCTTTGGCATTGGCCAAGATGTGTTTTAATCGTTCAGGTATGACGTCATCATCATTTTTTTCCTTACTGGTCACCGTCAATGCTTGAATGGAGTGCCAGTCTAAACGTATTTTCCTGATCCATTCACGTCCCAACAGCGGTGGACCACCATCTTGTAGAACGTATAAATACAACTTTTGTATTTCCTTGCCATTGTATACAACAGGCACCCTTATTTTTCCTTTGGGGCATACTTTCTGCCCCGTATGTGTTTTCAAGATAATGGATGTGTCTTTTACAGGTATATGCGGAAATAGCCGCCCATAATCCCGTCGATTTATGACAGTCAGAGCTGATCCTGTATCTAGCTCCATTTTAACTGGGGACCCTGCTATCGTGAGGGTAACCCAAATGGTCTGGTAATCTTCTTTGGCAATTACATTATGTAATTTGAGACAGCTTAGTCTCTTGTTTTCGGAGTCGCTATCGCTCTTCTGGTCTTCGGAGCTACTCTCCGTCATCATTTGTACCTTTCTGTACTTTTCTTTATTGATTTTTTTTTTCCTGTCCGTGGATTTTTTTTTGTCCGGATCGGCATACCCGTGCAATATGTCCAATCTTTCCGCATTGCCTGCATGTTTTGTCCTTGAACCAGCAGTCCCTCTGGTCATGGGTGGATCTGCCGCAGTGATAACATCTCTCGAAACCCTGCGTCATTTCATGGGTGCCGAAGTCCTGTGTCTTTTGTTGTATTTCTGCAGCTCCTCTTGCGGCTGCTTCGTATGATACAGCCATACTGAAAGCCTTGTCCAGTGTTAAATCTTTCTCAGAAAGCAGCCTTTTCTGTGTTCCTTCACTTAGGAGACCGCAGACGAATTTGTCTCGAAGATAATCTGCTAGTCCTGCCCCGAATTGGCAGTGCTTTGATAGCTTTCTTAATTCGGTGAAGTAATCAGCGTTACTTTCATTCTTGTGTTGATTCCTTTTGAAGAATTTGAATCGTTCCGCTATCAGCAGCGGTGTTGGGTTTAAGTGCTCCTGTAGGGTATCAACAATTTCCTTAAAATTCTTGTCCTTTGGTTTGGCTGGAGTGATTAAGTTTCGTAACAGCCCGTATGTCTTTGCGTCCATTAGATTTAGAAGTACTGACGCTTTTTTATCATTTTCTATTCCATTTGCGGTGCAATATACCTCCACTCTTTCCACATATGTGGTCCAATCCTCTATATCGTTATCAAAAGCATCAATATTGCCAGCCTTAGGCATCCTGGAAAAAAAATGGTGCTTCCTGCGCTTTTGTTTCTTTTCTGCAGAAAAGATATGGCGCTTCCCCGCCGCTGCTGCCGATGACAACGCTGTTTTCCGCGTTTTTTTAAATTTTATTTTTTAAATTTATTTACAGGTGGAGACTCGTTCCCGCTGGACTCTCTCTGCTAGGTCTGAACGCCGACCTGCTTGCGGCGCCGGCCGTCTCCCGAGTGCTCCCTCCCCGTCTGTTACTGCTTGCCTCCGCCTTCGCTGCTTGGCCTCGCTGTAGAGCCAGCCGCTGGAGCCCCAGCCCGACGCCCAGGAAGGATTATTGCAGTACCTGCCACCAGCTCGGCTAGCTGGTGAAACCACAGCTTTTTCTTCTTCTTGCTTTTCTTCGACTTTGGACATCTGAGGAATCGATGTCCTTGAGGTGCTGCCGAATTGCAGGTAAGTCCGTTTCCAATTCATCACCACTGTTGTGTCCGTGTGTTAATAGAGACACTGAAGACAGGAGTTGGTTTCACAGGTGTTTACTGAACAAAGTCTGGAGGGGAACTAACTGATACAACACAATATACAGGCTTATATAGCCCGAGTGGCCATTACCGGCATTACAGTACACAGGGGGCTCTTAAAGGCACGTACACTACAGTATTCGACAGGCACCCTTATTTTTCCTCTGGGGTATACTTTTTGCCCCGTATACGTCTTCAAGACAATGGATGTCTCTTTCAAGGGTATGTGTGAGAATAGCCGCTCGTAGTCTCGTCGATTCATGACGGTCAGAGCTGATCCTGTATCCAATTCCATTTTGACTTGGGACCCTGCTATCGTGAGGGTGACCCAAATGGTTCAGTTATCCTCTTTTGCGATTAGGTTGTGAAGTTTGAGACAGCTTAGTCTCTTGTTCCCGGATTCACTATCGCTCATCTGGTCTTCGGAACTACTGTCCGTCATCTTTTGTACTTTCCTGTACTGTTCCTTAGTAGCCTTTTTGTTGTCATTAGTCTTCTTCCCAGACCTGCAAACTCGTGCAATGTGTCCCATCTTTCCGCATTGCCTGCATATTTTGTCCTTGGACCAACAGTCCTTCTGGTCATGGGTTGTTCTGCCGCAGCGATAACATTTTTCAAATCCCCGTGTCATTTCGTGGGTGCCGTATTCCTGTGGCTTTTGCTGAATTTCCGCAGCTCCCCTTGCTGCTGCTTCATACGATACTGCCACGCTGAAAGCCTTATCTAGCGTCAGCTCTTTCTCTGAGAGTAACCTCTTCTGGGTTCCTTCACTCAGGAGTCCACAGACAAATTTGTCCCGTAGGGTATCTGCCAGTCCTGCTCCGAACTGGCAGTGCTTTGATAGCTTGCGTAGTTCCGTAAGGTAATCAGCATTGCTCTCATCTTTATGCTGATTTCTCCTGTGGAATTTAAATCTTTCTGCTATCAGCAGCGGTGTAGGATTTAGGTGTTCCTGTAGGATATCAACAATTTCGTTAAAACTCTTCGCCTTCGGTTTGGCTGGAGTAATCAGGTTCCGCAATAGGCCGTACGTTCTTGCGCCCATTAAGTTTAGTAGTACCGATGCCTTTTTCTCATCGACTACTTCGTTTGCCTCGCAATATACCTCGACTCTTTCCACATACAGTCTTCTATTGCATTATCGAAGGCAGTGATATTGCCAGTCTTCGGCCTCCCGCGCTGTGCCTTCTTCCCCGATTTAACAAAATGGCGCCTCCCGCGCTTTGCCTTTTTCCCGCTGGATTAAGATGGCGCCTCCCGCGCTTTCTGTCTTCTCCGCTGCTGCTAGTGCTGTTGCTGGCGTTTTATGCCTTGATGGCGACGCCCTATGGTCTTCGCGCCCTTCCCCCACGCTGCTGCTAACGCCGCTCTCCACAGTTCCCGTAGCAAACTGCAGCTCCTCGCGGCTTTCTGCACTTCTAATTTTTATTATTTCCCCGTCGTCGGGGCAATCCTGCGGGACACTTGCCTCCCTCTTCTCGGGTCTGTACGCTTCCCGGCTTCGTAGCACCGGCCGCGCCCTGTGTGCTCCACCCTCTCTCTCTCTCCTCTTCCCGACAACGCTGCTCGGCCCCGTTGAAAAGCCACCCGATCGAGCTCTAGACCGCCGCAGCCCAGGAAGGATCAGTGTACTACCTGCCACCAGCCCGATTAGCTGAAACACCATCGACAGGATAACCAAGCCCCGCTCTCGACAGCCTCTCCTGCAAATCTTCAACTCCGATGAATCAGAGGCGGATGCCCACTGTCGACGCCCGTTTCTTCTGTTCGTTTGATTTTTTTTTTTCTTTCTTCTGGCCTCGACCTCTGATAACTTCGCTTCAGGGATGGATCCCCATGAGGTGGTGCAGACTGTAGGTAAGTTCGGATCTGCTCGTCGCCAGTATTATGTCCATGTGTAATTGAGACATGGACTGCAGGAGTTGGTTATAACAGGTCTTTACTGAGTGGAGACAACCTGGAACTACTATGCAAAAGTTACTACACAGGCTTATATACAGGGGTGGTCACTACTGGTACTGCAGTATACAGGGGCTGCAGAATATAGTTCCTTCTGCAAAGTACATACACTACAGACAACACCAAATTTTCTGTATGGTACATAGACTCATGACTAACACCAACAGTTCTTACACTCAAAATGCACTCGGGGAGTAAACCATTTACACCAGTTTTCCGCTCCGTATTTGATCTACGCCAAATTCCCTTGCTGTCCCAAGTCTGCTCTTTTTACGTATATTAAAATGAGGGCCAATGCTGCGGCAGCTCCGAATTTCCTGCTCTTACACTTGCAGTGCACTTGGAGTAAGTTAGATGGAAGATTATAAGGTGTAGCTGTTGCCAGGATCAGCTGGGACAAGTGCACGTGAGGAGTTGTGAAAGTGAAGAGTGTGAAACAACTTTTTGCAGAAATCTTCAGGCTTTCTGCCTACACAGACCCAGACTTGCTTCTCGTTACTTCAGACAGTATGAGACCATGGGGAGATTTTAAACCCCCACCCACAGTAGGGCTTCTCAGGTGCATTTGTGGCAATCCCTGTGATGTAAGAAAACTACTAGGCACTTGGTCTAAGTATTAAACAAAGCTTTAATCAACTGTTTTTCAGCATGGAGATCTAGTTGTGTCCTTCACTAGTTCCTGTTAAAGAATGTCCTGAGCAAGCTGGGCCCATGCCCGGGTATTTATACTCTCCCTGGACAGCGCCACCAGCAGGCCGCCCAGTATCATTTCATAAGTCATTTCCACATGAATGACAAGATTCATGTCACCCTGTATGCCATTATAATGGAGGAGGAGGAGAAGCAGCACAGGATGGAGCAAAGGAGGAGTCAGGCAGCATTTAAGGAGGATTGACCATACCAGATGTTACCCTGCCTCCATAGATTGTGTGAGGACCTTAGTGAAGAGCAGCATATAAGAAGAGTGCGTTTCACCAAAGAGGTAATAGAGCAGCTCTAACACCCACTGCATGAGGACCTGGTCATCTGCCCACACTCCATTCTCCGTGGCTATGAAGGGATGACCACACTCGATTTTTATGGCACATTTCAGGCAGCCATGGGGGATCGCTGTAATATCAGTAAGGGTTCATCGGGTAACTGACGTATTTCACAGGAGACCTGGGGAATTCATAACCTTTGGCATCACTGCAAGACAGCATTGAGATAGGGTCATTCAGTTTTAAGAACATAAGAACATAAGAAATAGGAGCAGGAGTAGGCCCCTTGAGCCTGCTCCACCATTCAATAAGATCATGGCTGATCATCGACCTCAGCTCCACTTTCCCACCCAATCTCATTAACCCTTGATTCCCCTAGAGTCCAAAAATTATTCTATCTCAGCCTTGAATATACTCAAAGACTCAGCATCCACAGTCCTCTGTGGCAGAGAATTACAAACCAACCTCTGAGTGAAGAAATTCCTCCTCATCTTGGTCTTAAATGGCCTACCCCTTATCCTGAGACTAGGCCCCCTAGTTCTAGACACTCCAGCCAGGGGAAACAACCTCTTAGCATTTATCAAGTCAATCCCCTTCAGAATCTTGTTTGTTTCAATGAGATCACCTCTCATTCTTCTAAACTCCAGAGAGTATAGGCCCAATCTACACAATCTCTCATCATAGGACAGCCCTCTCATCCCAGGAATAAATCTAGTGAACCTTCGTTGCACTGCCTTCAAGGCAAGTATATCCTTCCTTAGATAAGGAGACCAAAACTGTGCACAGTACTCCAGGTGTGGTCTCACCAAGGCCCTGTACAATTGTAGCAAGACTTCCTTACTCTTATACTCCAACCCCCTTGCAATAAAGGCCAACATGCCATTTGCCTTCCTTATTACTTGCTGTACCTGCATGCTAGCTTTCTGTGTTTCTTGCACGAGGACATCCAAATCTCCCTGAACACCAATATTTGAAAGTTTCTCGCCATTTAAAAAATATTCTCTTTTTCTATTCTTCCTACCAAAGTGAATAACCTCAAATTTCCCTACATTATACTCCATCTGCCACCTTACTGCCCACTCACTTAGTCTATCTATACCCCTTTGCAGACTCTTTGTGTTCTCCTCACAGCTTACAGTCCCACCTAGCTTTGTATCGTTAGCAAACTTGGATACATTACACTCGGTCCCTTCATCTAGGTCATTAATATAGATTGTAAATAGCTGAGGCCCCAGCACTGATCCTTGCAGCACCCCACTAGTTACAGCCTGCCAATCTGAAAAAGACCCGTTTATCCCTACTCTCTGTTTTCTGTCCGTTAACCAATCCTCTATCCATGCTACTATATTACCCCCAACCCCATCAGCCCTTATCGTGTGTAATAACCTTTTTTTTAAATTCATTTATGGGATGTGTGCATCGCTGGCAAGGCCAGCATTTATTGCCCATCCCTAATTGTCCTTGAGAAGGTGGTGATGAGCCGTCTTCTTGAACTGCTGCAGTCTGCGTGGTGAAGGTATTCCCACAGTGCTGTTAGGTAGGGAGTTCCAGGATTTTGACCCAGCGACAATGAAGGATCGGCGATATACTTCTAAATCAGGATGGTGTGTGACTTGGAGGGGAACTTGGAGGTGGTGGTGTTCCCATGCACCTGCTGCCCTTGTCCTTCTAGGTGGAAGAGGTCGTGGGTTTCGGAGGTGCTGCTGAATAAGCCTTGGCGAGTTGCTACAGTGCATCTTGTAGATGGCACACACTGCAGCCAGTGTGTGTGCACCCGGTGGTGGAGGGAGTGAATGTTTACGGTGGTGGATGGGGTGCCAATCAAGCGGGCTGCTTTGTCCTGGATGGTGTCGAGCTTTTTGAGTGTTGTTGGAGCTGCACTCATCCAGGAAAGTGGAAAGTATTCCATCACACTCCTTACTTGTGCCTTGTAGATGGTGGAAAGGCTTTGGGGAGTCAGGAGGTGAGATACCTTATCGAATGCCTTTTGGAAATCCAAATATACTACATCCACTAGTTCTCCTTTATCTACCTTGCTAGTTACGTCCTCAAAAAACTCTAATAAATTTGTCAAACACGATTTCCCTTTCATAAAACCATGTTAACTCTGCCTAATCATGTTATGATTTTCTAAGTGCCACCAAGCTCCATATAGCAGCACGGTGGCATAGTGGTTAGCACTGTTGCCTCACAGCGCCAGGGACCCGGGTTCGAATCTGGCCTCGGGTGACTGTCTGTGTGGAGTTTGCACATTCTCCCCGTGTTTGCGTGGGTTTCCTCCAGGTGCTCCGGTTTCCTCCCACAGTCCAAAGATGTGCGGGTTAGGTTGATTGGCTATGATAAATTGACCCTTAGTGTTAGGGGGATTAAATATGTGGGGTTACAGGGATAGGGTGGGATATGTGTTGGTGTAGGGGTTACGGGGATCGGGTGGGATATGTGTCGGTGCAGGCTCGATGGGCCGAAATGGCCTCTATCTGCACTGTGGGGTTTCTGTGATTCTGTGATTCTATGATAGCAGCTGCTGGGGTTGCTGACTTTCCCAAGGACCAAGGTGCAACAGGTGGAAGCCACATTGCTTTGCGAGCTTCTACAGAAAAACCCTCAATTATCTCAATAGGAAGGGCATCCACACCCTAAATATACAGATTGTATGTGACAATGTGCAAAGGATCCTACACGTCAATGCAAGATGTGTTGGAAGTTGTCATGATGCATTCATCCTGAAAGTTAACATGCAGGTACAGCAAACAATTAAGAAAGCAAATGGTATGTTGGTCTTTATTACAAGTGGATTTGAGTATAAGAGTAAAGACGTCTTACTGCAGATATATAGGGCCCTGGTGAGACCACACCTGGAGTATTGTGTACAGTTTTGGTCTCCTTACCTAAGGGAGGATATACTTGCCATAGAGGAAGTGCAATGAAGGTTCACCAGACTGATTCCTGGGATAGGGGGATTGTCCTATGAGGAGACATTGAGTAGACTAGGCCTATATTCTCTAGAGTTTAGAAGAATGAGCGGTGATCTCATTGAAAAATACAAAATTCTTACAGGGATTGACAGGGTAGATGCAGGGAGGATGTTTCCCCTGGCTGGGGAGTCCAGAACCAGGGGTCACAGTCTCAGAATAAGGGGTCAGCTATTTAGGACTGAGATGAGAAGAAATTTTTTCACTCAGAGGGTGGTGAATCTTTGGAATTCTCTACCCCAGAGGGCTGTGGAGGTTCAGTCGTTGAGTATATTCAAGACAGAGATTGATAGATTTTGGGGTATTAAGGGAATCAAGGGATATGGGGATAGTGCAGAAAAGTGGAGATGAGGTAGAAGATCAGCCATGATCTTATTGAATGGCGGAGCAGGCTCGAGGGGCTGAGTGGCCGACTCCTGCTCCTATTTCTTATGTTCTTATGTTTTTATCCTTCAAAACTGCTCTCTAAACCCTTCAGGGAAGGAACCCATGTCAACAATTGGCTTCTGGGTGACAAAATCTATCCCTTGCTCCCATGAGTGGTCCTGACAGCAGCAGACGACCACTGCAATGAGGTAAATTCATCCCCTAGGTTTGCACTTGAGGGCTGATGCAGTTGTCCTGTACAAGTTTTCTGATTGGCATCATTTTAACAGAGCCATGTTAATTCATTTATTTTAAATGGGCTAACGCTGGTGTTAAGTTAATATTGGTTGGAAAACCTAGACTAGTAAGCTGAAGTATCTGCACCCATTTTGTGCACAAGCCTCATTAAGGCCCCAGATTCAATATAAAACCTAGCACAATTCTGGGCGCTTTGCCTTGAGTTGCTGTTGTTTCTTTGTTCCCATTTGGAATGGAATAAAGGAAGCTCCATGGGTGAAGGAGCTCTTAAATTGCTTTTGAAAGCTATTTCTTGCAATATTAATAGTACCTTTTTAGTGCAGTGCTTTTTTTAATTGCACATTTCGGCATCTTTCTAATAGTTATATTAATATTAAATTTTGGGAAAAAATTGCGAGCCAGATCGGGATAGACTAACTCATTTGTGCTGATTGTTAATATTTATACATTGTACCCTTAAGTGACATCATATTTGGAAATGTGCCCTAAGAGCATTTTCAATAAAATAACTCAAAGCAAAATAGACAAATGGCATTGTTTAGGCTTTTGAGTACATTGAATTATTTAGAGGATATATTCCATGAATATAATACGGATGGACAACAATATTATTACTGTGCATAACAGCAAAATATTGTAAAATGCCCTCAAAAATATTTCTGATGTCTTTGCATAATTGCACTCAGTAATTATAATGGAAGAATATTGTGAAGAACTATGTTGGAAATGGAACCGGAGGCCATAATTATATCTGATGATGATGAGTTATATTTACCATACAGATAACATAGTGAGATCTTGTTAGTCTAATTGAACCTTTAATTTCCCCTGTGGCATCCCCCGAATTGCTAGAACCTGAAGGAAGTTGGCAATTATGTGCTTCGAAATTCCCCAACAAAATGTGTTATACATGTAATGATATCAGCAAATAGAGATGGTATTTGCCTGTTCGATTATGATGCCTTAATAGCATGTTTGCATGTATTGATTGCTTGTGCCTGACCAGCAGAGGTCATGTGACCGAGAGAAGCAAGGCAGTCAGTTTAGTTTCAGTTTCGTTCTAGATGCATCACAAGCATCGTGTCTCCTGTAAAAGCTGTACAAAAGAGTTGAACAAGCTTTAGATTAAAAGACATTCTCTTTCATAAATGTCTCGTCATTGAACCCACAAAGAAATCAATACATGGTGTCGGAAGTGGCTGAAAGAGATGAAGAGAAAAAATCTGAAGTTAAATCAGCTCTCCACAGATTAGCAAGCCAAAAGAGAACATCGTTGCTTACCATTGGAGAATAGCTAACGAAGTGAAAAAATGGAAGGTTTACACCCACCGGTGACGCTTCAGTTGACAGGTAATGTGGCTGAAAATTGGAGAAGGTTCAAACAACGTGTGGGGTTGTATTTATCAGCAATCGGAGCTGACGAGAAAAGTAATAAAAGGAAATCGTCACTATTCTTACATGTCGTGGGTGATGAAGCGCTGGAGGTGTATAATAACTTCACATTCGTTGCTAATGGAGACAAAATGAAACTAGATAAAATAATGGAACAGTTTGAAGCCTACTGCATACCTAAATGTAACGTGACATTTGAGAGGCACAGATTTTTCACATGTGTTCAGAAAATGGGTGATACTATTGATCAGTATGTGACTGAACTGAGAAACAGAAGCAAATCATGTGAATTTGGGGGACTGACAGACTCACTGATAAAAGACAGACTGGTGTGTGGTATTCCGGATAATGGTCTACGGGAAAGACTGCTAAGAGAGCAAGATCTAGATCTGGGAAAAGCCATAGCACTGTGTAGGGCTACAGAGACAGTGAAGTTGCAGGCAAAGGAGCTGTTCAGTGACAATAGCTGCAACGTGGATGCAGTGAGAAAGAACGGATACAAACCGTTTAACAAAAAGAGTGCCAATGTGAAAAAAGAGGCGTGGCCAGCGAACGAAAATGAAAGGGACAATCGAAAGACATTTAGTCGATGCGGTACACAGCATCCACCAAAAAAGTGTCCAGCATATGGTAAAACATGCAATAGTTGCAACAAAAACAACCATTATGCCCGTTGCTGTAAGAACCAAATGTAACAAAGCAAGGTCCATGCAGTAGATGAAAGCGACATAGAGGAGTTCTATGTAGATGTTGTGTCTGAAAACAAAAAAGAAGAAAGAGACTGGATGTTGACACTAAAAGTGAATGACATACACATTCCATTTAAATTGGATACTGGAGCACAAGTTAATGTGATATCAGAGACTGATTTTAAGAAAATTAGACCCAGACCAAAGATACATGGAATAAAAGTGAAAGTGACAGGATACTCAGGTGCTGAAATACCAGTGAAAGGAAGATGCATTGTCAAAGTAACACACAAGGACAGAGAGCACACGCTAGCATTAATCGTGGTGCCAAAGGATGTGCAAGCCATACTAGGTTTAAAAGCCTGTGAGAGACTGAACCTGGTAAAGAGAGTCCTCATTGTGGAAAGCGAAGGAGAGACAGTCTATGATGAACTGAATGTTGCGTACACACCGGGTAAGCTGAGGTATACAGCAGACACGTTGTCCAGAGCTGTTGACCCAGGAGAGCCCGCAAACACAGTGAAAAGACTGAAGTACAAGGCAAAAGACAGTGGAACTGACTTCTACCAGAGCATGCTTGTATACCGCACAACGCCGCTCGAGTGTGGTATGTCACCAGCCCAACTCCTGATGGGATGTCGGCTAAGGTCAAACCTACCCATCCCGGAGAACCTCTTGAAAACGAAAGAGGGGGAGAAAGTGAGGAAGTTCAAAGAGCAACAGAAAGAAAAGCAAAAGTACTACTATGACAGAGGAACACAAAACCTACCTGAACCCCACACTGGTGACCAAGTAAGGTTCAAAGACAAAACAAACACATGGACTCAGAAGGGAACTGTCCTGAGTGAAGTTCAACCAAGATCATACACCATTCAGACAGATGAGGGTGCTGTTCTGAGAAGAAATCATCGAGATCTTCTCATGGGACCAGCCACAGCAGGTCAAGAGACTGATGCTGTTGAACAACCTGATCACACAGCTGAGAACCAATCATCTGAGGCAACAACTCAGATTCAAGGACAATCAATCAGAAAATCCTCAAGACACGTGAAGCCTCCTGAGAGACTCATTGAGCAAATTTAAGGACTATTGTTATAGAAGGAAGTAATGTTATCTTATTCTTTCTTCAAGTTCTAGTGTATTGACATATTTCATGTGAACACACAAAGCAAGGTTAAAAAACCTTGATCATGATAATGATAATGTAAGTTCATTAAGTGTTACAGTTAAAATGCAGATTAATACAAAGAAAACATGTTGTTAGTTAAAAGTAAAATACTTTTGTTTTGAGAAAAGGAGATGTAATGATATCAGCAAATAGAGATGGTATTTGCCTGTTCGATTATGATGCCTTAATAGCATGTTTGCAAGTATTGATTGCTTGTGCCTGACCAGCAGAGGTCATGTGACCGAGAGAAACAAGGCAGTCAGTTTTAGTTTCAGTTTCGTTCTAGATGCATCACAAGCATCGTGTCTCCTGTAAAAGCTGTATAAAAGAGTTGAACAAGCTTTAGATTAAAAGACATTCTCTTTCATAAATGTCTCATCATTGAACCCACAAAGAAATCAATACAATACAATCTTCAGCAGATTTTGTGGCCTAGAACTTGGCTCCGGCTAGCCAGCGTGAACTGGGCACAGGGAGCAAACCCTGCTCCGGAATGGGTAGGCCCGAGGCACACCCGATATTAGACCTTGGGCCTTATTTACAAGAGACCGGCGGGCTGCATACACCTGCTGGATGTCTGCGGGCAGCACGCCGATGAAGAAAATTTAAATTTTGGATCTCGGCATCACCGGAAGCTGCCTTCAGGTAGGACCTGGGAGAGGGCAGGAGGCGTGCAGGTGGGGGGGGGGAGGGGGGGACGCGATCGGAAGGGAGGGTGGTGGCATCCATTGGTCTCTAATGCCTGCTGGTTAGGCCACGTTTTCCTGAATGCAACTGGCCTGGTGCTGGCACATTCAGGGCAGACCAATTTTGCAAATGTGGCCTCAAACAGGTATGAATCCCTATTTGCATATACAAAGGGCCTAACACCTGTGTCAGGTGTGGGCCCATGATGCCTCTTTTTCTGCTTTCACCAAACTGGCAGATGGCACACTTGCAGTGCATAATGAGCGCACGTGCCCTACCCGTCATATTGGATGTTTATGTGCCAGTACATAAACGCACTTGCTCAACACATTCATGCCTTTAGCAATTATAAGTTCAGTCTTTGAGGAGGCTTCCTGATTCTGTCTGGATAACGCCTCTTTCGGGTATCAGGTTCTTCTGGCAAAGTTGATTCGGGATCAACGTCGTTGTTTGGTTCGTCTGCTTCCAATATCACCGATTCTGAGGTAGATGCAATTGGTGCTTCGGTTTCATCACCAGGTGTATCGGATCGTGGTGTGGAATTGACGTTTTCCAGTGACTCTAGAATCTGGTCAGCATGGCGTCTTACAATGCTCTCTCCAACATCCACGGTATACATTAGGGGTCCTTGCCGTGTGCAGATCGTTCCTGGCTGCCATTTCTCTGTGCGGTAGTCCCGGGCCAAAACTGGTTGACCTATCTTAAAACTCCTGGTCGGCCTTTCATTCATATTCTGAAACTGCCTGTTCTCCACATCTCTTCTTCTGATGTTTGGCTTAACCAAATCCAAGCGGCATCGTAGTCTTCGATTGAAGAACCTCATGGCTGGAGTTTGGTTGGTAACCGCATGTGTCGCAGGCAAACAAGAAGTTATCCACCTTGTATTGTAGGGGTATGTCTTCATTACACATTGCCTTGATAGCCTTCTTGAATGTTTGAACGAACCTCTCAGCCAATCCATTGGTGGCTGGATGATATGGGGCGGATGTGTAATGCTTAACACCATTGTTCTTTAAGAACCTCCGGAACTCTTCAGACACAAACTGTGGTCCATTGTCAGAGCAAATCTGTTCAGGCAGCCCATTTCTGGCGAATATGGTTCGTAAGACTGTGATAGTTTTTTCTGTGGTGGTTGAGGACATTTTTATTACCTCTGGTCACTTTGAATGTGCATCCACCGCAATTAAAAACATCGAGTCCATAAATGGACCAGCAAAATCAATGTGCACCCTTTGCCATGGAGATGAGGGCCACTCCCATGGATGTAGAGGGGCTTGTGGTGGGGCGTTTTGGACCTTCTGGCATCCTGTACAGCTCTTGGTCATCTCTTTGATTTCTCTATCGATTCCCGGCCACCACACAAACGCTCTGGCTAAGTTCTTCATTTTTACCCCTCCCAGATGACCCTCATGAAGCTCATTGAGCACTCTATCCTTCAATTTGGGTGGAATTACTACTCTGGATCCACACATCAAGGTTCCTCTGCACACTGACAGCTGTTCTCTTCTCGGCGAGAATGCTGGCAACAGTGGTTCGCCATGTGCTGGCCATCCCTTCACCGTTAAATCATAGACCCTGGAGAGTGTCGGGTCATTTCGTGTTTCCTTTTCTATGTTTGCATTCGTCACAGGTAGACATTCGACTATGGTCGAGTGGAATATCTCCACAGGATCCACTGCAGGTGCTTCTTCCACCATCGACAACGGTAGGCGCGACAATCCATCAGCATTCCCATGCTGTTTAGTTCCTTTGTGCTCGATGTCATATTGGTGTGCCCCCAGGAAAAGGGACCACCTCTGTAGCCGTTGTGCTGTCATTATCGGGACGCCCTTCTGAGGGTTGAAAATGGAGACAAGAGGTTGATGATCAGTTAGTAGAGTAAATTTCTGACCGTGCAGGTAGTGATTGAACTTCTTCACCCCCCACACCAGGCTGAGGGCCTCTCTGTCAATCTGAGCGTAGTTACGCTCGGCTGAAGTTAACGAGCGTGACGCAAAAGCTATCGGCCTCTCTGAACCATCAAGGAGTTTATGTGACAGTACTGCTCCAATGCTGTAGGGAGACGCATCACACGCCAGTCTTATCGGTAGTGATGGGTTGTAGTGAGCCAATACTTCTCTTGAAGTGATTAGGTCTTTACTCTTCTGAAAGGCCCGCTTACATTCATCGCTCCATTTCCAAGCTACTCCAGTTTGTAGTAGGGCGTTCAGTGGGTGCAGAATTGTGGACAAATTCGGCAATAACTTATGGTAGTAATTCACCAATCCTAGGAATGACCTCAGTTGCGACACATTTTCAGGCGCTGGAGCCTTAACTACCGCTTCAATTTTGTCAGGGGACTTATGTAACCCCTCTTCATCAATCACGTGGCCACAATACGATATCTGTTTCTTAAAAAACTCGCACTTGGGGCGATTGGCTCGTAGCCCGTGTTCTCTTAGTCTAGTGAGCACCTGCTCTAAGTTGGCAAGGTGTTCACTGTCATTTTCACCTGTCACTAGGATGTCGTCCAAGTAACACTGGGTCCCCGGAATCCCTTGCAGGACTTGTTCCATCGCTCTTTGCCATATCGCCGGAGCTGATGCTACTCCGAATACCAGTTGATTATACTGGTAAAGACCTTTGTGAGTGTTTATCGTGAGATACTTCCTAGAGGATTCTTCAACCTCCATCTGCAAATATGCCTGTGCTAGGTCAATTTTTGTAAAACGCTTCCCTCCAGATAGTGAGGCGAAAATATCTTCTATCCTCGGAAGAGGATACTGTACTGTGTGAAGGACTGGGTTCACCGTCACCTTGAAGTCCCCACAGATGTGAACCTTCCTTGGCTCCTCAGACTTATTGTTTAACGTTTTTTTCATGACAGGAACGATGGGTGTCGCCCACTCGCTCCAGTCTACCTTAGATAACACGCCTGCATTCTCCAGATTCTCCAGCTCTGCCTCAACAGCTGGGCGAATTGCATATGGTACCGGTCTTGCTTTGAAAAACTTGGGGATTGCATTCTCTTCTATTTTTATCGAGGCGGTTACGCCTTTAAGAGTTCCCAGTTCTTGATGAAATATCTCTTTAGCGTTAGCTAAGATTTTTGACAATTGTCCAGGCGTGACGTCGTCATCCTTTTTACCAGCCACAGTCAGTGCCTGAATGGAGTGCCAGTCTAAACTTATCTTTCTGACCCATTCACGTCCCAATAATGGTGGTCCACCATCTTGCTGTATGTACAGATACAATTTCTGTATTTCTTTGCCGTTGTATTCGACAGGCACCCTTATTTTCCCTCTGGGGTATACTTTCTGCCCCGTATACGTCTTCAAGACAATGGATGTCTCTTTCAAGGGTATGTGTGAGAATAGCCGCTCGTAGTCTCGTCAATTCATGATGGTCAGGGCTGATCCTGTATCCAATTCCATTTTGACTTGGGACCCTGCTATCGTGAGGGTGACCCAAATGGTTCGGTGATCCTCTTTCGCGATTATGTTGTGAAGTTTGAGACAGCTTAGTCTCTTGTTCCCGGATTCACTATCGCTCTTCTGATCTTCGGAACTACTGTCCGTCATCTTTTGTACTTTCCTGTACTGTTCCTTAGTAGCCTTTTCGTTGTCATTAGTCTTCTTTCCAGACCTGCAAACTCGTGCAATGTGTCCCATCTTTCCGCATTGCCTGCATATTTTGTCCTTGGACCAGCAGTCCTTCTGGTCATGGGTTGTTCTGCCGCAGCGATAAAATTTTTCAAATCCCCGTGTCATTTCATGGGTGCCGTATTCCTGTGGCTTTTGCTGTATTTCCGCAGCTCCCCTTGCTGCTGCTTCGTACGCTACTGCCAAGCTGAAAGCCTTATCCAGCATCAGCTCTTTCTCTGAGAGTAACCTCTTCTGAGTTCCTTCACTCAGGAGTCCACAGACAAATTTGTCCCGTAGAGTGTCTGTCAGTCCTGCTCCGAACTGGCAGTAGTTTGATAGCTTGCGTAGTTCCGTAAGGTAATCAGCATTGCTCTCATCTTTATGCTGATTTCTCCTGTGGAATTTAAATCTTTCTGCTATCAGCAGCGGTGTAGGATTTAGGTGTTCCTGTAGGATATCAACAATTTCGTTAAAACTCTTTGCCATCGGTTTGGCTGGAGTGATCAGGTTCCGCAATAGGCCGTACGTTCTTGCGCCCATTAAGTTTAGTAGTACCGATGCCTTTTTCTCATCGGCTACTTCGTTTGCCTTGCAATATACTTCGACTCTTTCCACATACGTGGTCCAGTCTTCTATTGCATTATCGAAGGCAGTGATAGTGCCAGTCTTCGGCATCTTGGAAATCTAAGATGGCGCCTCCCGTGCTTTGCCTTCTTCCCCAATTTAACAAAATGGCGCCTCCCGCGCTTTGCCTTCTTCCCTGCTGGATTAAGATGGCGCCTCCCGCGTTTTCTGTCTTCTCCGCTGCTGCTAGCGCTGTTGCTGGCGTTTTTATGCCTTGATGGCGACGCCCTATGGTCTTCGCGCACTTCCCCCCCGCGCTGCTGCTAACGCCGCTCTCCGCGGTCCCTGTGGCAAACTGCAGCTCCTCGCGGCTTTCTGCGCTTCTAATTTCTTTTATTTTCCCATCGTCAGAGCAACCCCTATGGGACACTTTCCTCCCTCTTCTCGGGTCTGTACGCTGCCCGGCTTCGTAGCACCGGCCGCGCCCTGTGTGCTTCACCCTCTCTCTCTCTCTCCTCTTCCCGACAACGCTGCTCGGCCCCGTTGAAAAGCCACCCGATCGAGCTCTAGCCCGCCGCAGCCCAGGAAGGATCAGTGTACTACCTGCCACCAGCCCGATTAGCTGGAACACCATAGACAGGATAACCAAGCCCTGCTCTCGACAGCCTCTCCTGCAATCTTCAAATCCGATGAATCAGAGGCGGTTGCCCACGGTCGACGCTCGTTCCTTCTGTTTGTTTTTTGTTTTTTTCTTTCGTTCCTTCTTCCTTCTGGACTCGACCTCTGACAACTTCGCTTCAGGGATGGATCCCCATGAGGTGGTGCAGACTGTAGGTAAGTTCGGATCTGCTCGTCGCCAGTATTATGTCCGTGTGTAATTGAGACACGGACTGCAGGAGCTGGTTACAACAGGTGTTTACTGAGTGGAGACAAAACTGGAACTACTATGCAAAGTTACTACACAGGCTTATATACAGGGGTGGTCACTACTGGTACTGCAGTATACAGGGGCTGCAGAATATAGTTCCTTCTGCAAAGTACATACACTACATTGCCCGCAAGTGGAAACATCTTCTCTGCATCTACACTATCAAACCCTATCATAATATTAAAGACCTCTATCAGATTACCCCTGTCTTCTCTATTCTAGAGAAAAGAGCCCCAGCCCGTTCAATCATTCCTGATAGTTATAACCTCGCAGTTCTGGTATCATTCTAGCAAACCTTGTTTGCACCTTCACCAATGCCTCTATATCCTTTTTATAATATGGAAACCAGAACTGTGCATAGTATGGTCTAACCAAGGTTCGACACAATTTTAATATTACTTCTCTGCTTTTCAACAGTGAACTCTGAAGCCTTCTAATTTCTTCCTTGCACCTCTGGAATCATAGTTGTTTTGCACTACATACTCATTAAAGAAAGAAAGAAAGAAAGCAGTTAAGGATTCATTAGCTGCTTGAGAAGTGTTAAACTGACCACAATGTAATTGTGTTCTGATTAAGTAGTTTATAGAGGAGAGGTTTGTGCATTGGAATGGACAAAAGTGTTGGTCGGAACCCTAGAAACTGGTCCATGTTAAGTGGCTGCCCCAGCAGAAGATAGAAGCCGCACAACAACATGTATTTTAATGAGTCCAGTGCAAAGTGTAGAAAAATTCTATACTTTGTAGCAAAATCATAAACAGGCTCTTCTTACATATATTTATAATTTCACTGGCAATAACAAAGAAAGAAAATCTTCTGCTCATGTAGTTTATTTTTTCATCAGTGTGAATGGATAATGTTCTATCTAAAAGTAAGATGAACTCTGAAAGACCCTGGATAAAATCAGTACAAATGGTCGGTATAGATTTAATCCTCCACAGTAAGTGATTGCACAAATAAGAACAGTTCTGATATGGTGCAATTATGGTAGAGATGAGAAAACCACCAACCTACACATTATGAGGTCCCAACCATGGAAGACTTATGGCGCAGTGTAGTCATAAATTACAAATAAACCTTGCAAGTCAAACCCTGACAAGTGTTTTCAGATCTAGACAATCCTTATTTGTTCCACTATAGCAGTTTAATATACAGACTGCCACTGTGGAATATATCATTCATCTAAAATTGAATTTAAAAAAATTGAATCAGGAATGATTAGTTGTGGACTAATGTTATAACAGCAATAAACAACAGCTAAGTATTTCTCAGTGAGGTAATGACAGTGAAGAAGTTCCACATACAAAGCAGAAATAAATACTAAAAGTATACAGCTTATATTTTTATACATGCTGCTGGAAGAAACTTGGTGATACTTGCTCACCAATGGTAAAGTTGTGACCTGCGCAGATGACAACGTGGTTTGTTGCAGGCTGATCCCATAGTGCGCGCCTTGCATTCTTTGTGGGTCCATGAAATGTGGGGACAGATTTTCATTTTTCCTGCCAGGGTGTTGGACCGCACCTGGGCAGAGCGCAGAGGAAAATGAAGCAGGGACGATCACAATCTCATAATGGAGCCCGCCCAATTCTTCTTCTACTGATTTAAGTGGAAGAAGAATTGAATGAGTTACTTCACAGGGTTTCCAATATTGGCTGTGCCCAGTTGAACCTGGGCATTGACCCATTAAAAAAAAAATCTCTCCTTTTATATCAACTGCAAAAATCTAAATTTGAAGTTGCATTTTGCTTTACATAAAACTTTAATTTGCATTGTGAAATCCTTGTATTTAATGCTGTGTAATTCAATTATTGATTAAGGAATTATGGTACTTCGCTGGTGATGATTTACTGCCATCTGCTGCTGAACTCATGCGGCTCCGAAAACAGATGCTGTGCAGGATAATTGTCAAATACAATAAATAGGGAGGATTAGCCAGGGGCGACCGTTAATGCTTTGGCAAGCATCATTCACATTTACCAAACTTTGTTAGAATTATGTAGCAAGATTTAAACAATTTAAACAAGTGTCAGCTGTGGCTCAGTGGGCAGCACACTCGCCTCTGAGTCAGAAGGTTGTGGGTTCACAGTCCCACTCCAGGGACTTGAACACATAAAGCTAGGTTGACACTCCAGTGCAGTGCTGAGGGAGTGCTGCACTGTCGGAGGTGCCGTCTTTTGGATGAGATGTTAAACTGAGGCCCTGTCTGCTCTCTCAGGTGGACGTGAAAGATTCCGTGGCAATATTTCGAAGAAGAGCAGGGGGGTTATCCCTAGTGTCCTGGGCCAATATTTATCCCTCAACCAACATAACAAAAACAGATTATCTGGTCATTATCACATTGCTGTTTGTGGGAGCTTGCTGTGTACAAATTGGCTGCCGCGTTTCCCACATTACAACAGTGACTCTACTTCATTGGCTGTAAAGCGCTTTGAGACAACCGGTGGTCGTGAAAGGCGCTATATAAATGCAAGTCTTTCTTTTTAATTCCACCTGAAGAAGACCTGGAGGAAAGTGCTCCTCATCCGGAAATACAATAAAGAAATGCTGTTGAAGGCCTTGAATTTCTTCAGACTTTCTGCCGCTGCACACGTAAACAGAGTTTCCACCGCACTTCTGGCAAAGTTACAGCAGTGCAACGGCAGGAAGTCCGAGGATATTCAGGGTCTTATTAAATCCTTTTTGCGCTCCACCTATGATGTATTAAATATACTTACTAAGGGGCAGCTGATGTAGAGAAACATGTAGAGAAGAATTTCTCTATCCCAGAGGGCTGAGTATATTCAAGGCTGAGATCGATAGATTTTTGAATGCTAAGGGAATCAAGGGATATGGGGATTGGGCGGGAAAGTGGAGTTGAGGCCGAAGGTCAGCCATGATCTTATTGAATGGCGGAGCAGGCTCGAAGGGCTGTCGGGCCTATTCCTGCTCCTATTTCTTATGTTCTTAAGCATAGTTTCTCACCAAATGGCATACTTTATCATTGTACTTGTCATAGAGTCATAGGGGGCGATTTTCTGACGTCAGAGGAGGCGGGCTTGGAGGCGGGAAAGACGGGAAAATCAGAATCAATGAGGGCGGGTTCGGAACCCGCCTCCAACCCGCCTCCGTGGGATTTTGCCGGTGCCGGTTTTGGAGGTCGGGAAATGGTCCCACCTCCAGCTGGCCATAGCGATACTTGTGATCATTAAATGCTCGTTAAGGGCCTCTCTAAGCCTATTTTGAGAGGCCCTCATGATTTTTCGAGCATTTCGGCATGCTCCACGCACCTCCTAAACCACGCCAGGTAAACCTGGTGGGTTGACTCGTGGGTGGTCTCCTCACAGCTGCAGGTCCAACAAGACATCGTTTATTGCATCAAGGATTACTTGCAGGTGCCAGACCTTTGCTTTAAAAGGTCTCTGAGCACTTTTAGAAGGCCTTCCGAAGTCGGAGGTGCTGCAGCTTGAATCTATCAACTGTGGGATCTCCTTGGAAGAACCTCTTCCCGCTTGCAATGAGCGCTTCCTCAAAGGAGACATCTACAAGCAGCATGGGAACCATTCGTTTTCTTCCTGCATGGACCTCAGATGAGGATGAGGAGCATCCACGGCAGCAGCAGAACCAGGCAGCTCAGCAGCAACATCAGCAGGAGCCCCAACCTCCCGCTCAGCCACCTGATGCTGCACAGGGCAGAAGGCATCGAGGCACCTCACCGCAGGAGATACCCCTGACAGAGGGTTTACAGACAAAGGATGAGCAACCTCAACATGAGTGAGCAGCAGTGTCAATGAAGGCTGAGACTTTCGCGAGAGGTTGTCTGAGAGATCTGCGGCCTGCTGCAGCAAGACCTGGTGCCCAGAGGAACGGGTGGACATCCCTTACCAGTGGCTGTCAAAGTCGCCACCGCACTCAACTTCTTTGCCTCAGGCTCCTTCCAGGGATCATCAGCAGACATCAGCGGCATCTCCCAGTTGCCGCCCACAGTTGCATCACACAGGTTACCGATGCCCTTTTTGCTAAGGCTCACAATTACATCCAATTCACAAGGGATCATGCAAGTATAACCGCCCGTTCGGTTGGCTTTACAAATATGGCAGGCATGCCAATGGTGCAGGGCATCATAGACTGCACACATGTGGCCCTTAGGGCACCCCTTGTCAACCAAAAGGGCTTCCACTCCCTCAACGTACAGCTGGTGTGTAACCACAAGAAAGAGTTCTTGCATGTTTGCACCAAGTTCTGTGGAAGTTGCCATGACTCTTTCATCCTGCGGCACTCTAATGTTCCTCCACTTTTCAATCCACCAAACCAACTTAACGGATGGCTCCTTTGTGACAAAGACTACCCCCTGAAGAAGTGGCTAATGACGCCGATCAGGAGGCCAGCTAACGAGGCTGAAGAGCACTACAATGCCAGCCACACTTCGACCAGGTCCATCATCGAGCAAACCATTGGGTTGTTGAAGATGTGCTTCCGTTGCCTTGACTGATCAGGTGGAGCTCTGCAGTATACACCATACAGGGTCTCCAGAATGGTTGTGGTCTGCTGTACACTGCACAACATCACACAGCGTCGTGGCTTGCAGCTTTCCGATGAGCAAGCAGCTCAGTTGCTGCCCTCCTCAGATGAGGATGAGGAGGAGGAGGAGGAGGAGACTGAGGAGGAGGAGGATCTGGAGGAGGAGGAGGAGGATCTGGAGGAGGAGGAACAGGAGGAGGTCAGAGCACCGGTGTATCGACCAGCGGCAGCACGCGAGCACATGGCTGCCCGGGATGCAAGGGATGAACTTATCATGGCCAGATTTGCATAGGTTGCCCAAGTTGGCACATGTCCTTGGCTCCATCCTAGGACATCATTGACAACAGACATGACTCTCTGGCCTCCTTTCACTCAGGCCACCAACCTGACAACACAAGTGTGATGGAGCCCGCAATGTGGAGCTGCCTAAGGCGAAAGAACATTTTGGCTTCAAATCATTTTAATGCTTTCCAACAGGGATGGCATTTCATCAATTGACAGCAACATTCTCCCAATCTGCACACAGATCTGGAGGTTACATCCCTTGCCAGCTGTACCCACACAGCCTTGGTTTCTTTGGCAGCCCCCTTCCTCCCAGATGAGTGGAAGAGCACCTCCATGCTTGCTGTCACCCCCTCAAACAACATTTGCAGTGCCTCATCCGAGGGCCTCGGGCAGGAATTGTGGTTTCTCAGAATATGTTGCAGGTGGTGTAGCATAGGCAGAAATGCTGTGGAATGAGCCAAGACAGCAAGAAACCGTAAAATCAGACTGGAAAAGTGATGTCAGCAGAGGCGAGTTTCAGTCCCAAAACACTAATTGACCAAGGGTATCCCATACTGCGAAATCAAGTGGCCAATCATGGGAAAATCGCACATTTTTGAAAACTATCAGTGAGAAAATCACCCCCATAGAGTCATAACAGCACAGAAGGAGGCCATTCAGCCCATCGAGTCCTTGCCGGCTCTCTGTAGAGGCTCTGTAGTAGCTTTGATTTATTCAATGACAGGGCACTGACAAGGCAACTTTTGTTTGAGGAGTTTAGAAATATATAATTATAATAATTGGCAAAACAACTAGCGGTTGTAATTCAGATTTTTTGTACATTCAAATTCTATTTTTCCAATATACCAATTATTATGGAATGCTGTATTAGCACACAAGGGTGTTCTCCAGTAAATCTATATTGTAACGCAAGAACTATGGTTTTCATTTGCTCGTTCATTATAAAATGGGAATATTAAACATCCATTGACAAAAGTTTCTTTACCTGAAAAATCAATTTCCAGCATTTTTTCATTGATATTTCCACTGAAATTGGCAGGAAGCTGCGTTTTTTTCTGTCCATTCATCAAATTTGTGAATGGGGACTGAAGCAGCCAATAAATAATAGGAGCTTAAAGCAATATGCTGCACCTTGTTGCTGTCCTTCAAAACAGGGCATGGCAGCCAGTTGGTGCAAAGTGTGATAGTAACAGGTTATGCCACAGAATGACGGGATATAGGCTCAAGCCACACATTTAAAAAAATATTTTAATATTCTTTCAATTTTCTCCCCCACCACCCCACCCCAACAATGTTGTTGCTCCTTGCTCGGTTATAGGGTCCATTGACAGTAGCTTCCCTCCAATACCTTGTTCAACTGGCCGTTATGTATCTGCGGAAAGGTCGGTAACCACAGGAGACACATTTAAGTTCATTGACTAAAGAACCAGAGGCGACATGAGGAAAACATTTTTTAAACAGCGAGTTGTTGTGATCTGGAATGCACTGCCTGAAAGGGTGGTGGAAGCAGATTCAATAATAACTTTCAAAAGGGATTTGGATAAATACGTGAAGGGGAAAATTTGCAGGGCCCTGGGGAAAGAGCAGGGGAGTGGGACTAATTGGACAGCTGTTTCAAAGAGCCGACACAGGCCCGATGGGCTCTACCTGTGCTGTATTATTCTAAGGCCTATCAGCAAGCATTTCCAGAGTATTAGACAGCTGGGGGCATCACAACCAAGTTCGATCGTCTCTTCACTCATGTCCACTTCCATGCATGCTGGTTGCGAATCCCACTGATTTCCTACTGCCTAACAAAGAAACGCTGAAGCCAACTGCAGTGGCCCTATTCCTGGGGTCAGATAGCTCAGCACAGAGGCAGGGATTGAACCTGGGACTTTCCCAGTCTGGCATTGTCCAGATACTCAGTGGATAAACGTGCTAAGCCATTGGGGAACTCATGATAAATCATTTATGACATGTTTGTAACATTTTTCAACATGGATTAACTTGGCACACTGGCCTAGAAAAAGGTGATGTCTGAACCTTTGAGCAGCGAGGTCTCCTCTCTAAAAATCATGGCACTGTGGCGGAGCCACCAGGGGACTCTGATCTAATGTACATAATTATCTTTAACAAATTATTAGCTACAGAATGAATCTGTATCTTTGTTCATATCATTGCATGTACATAGCGCGGTCCTTTTAAGAATGAGACCAAACGCGATGATGTCATCACGTTGATCACGTGATCCTCCAGCGGCGGGAAAACGTGATGACGTCATGACGTCAGGCTGGGGAGCTGCCCTAGCCAGTCCTCATGGAGCTAGCAAAGAGTGCAGACCTGTAATGTAGTTCTCCTGTGTTTTCGTTTTAAACTCTGTTGAATAGTATTAAACATTGTTTGTTTGATAGACTGACTCGACCTCAATCCTTTAGTTAGGAATCTAGCCATTCCTACAGTGGTGACCCCGAATTTTCGTGAACAATTTTCGCAGAAGAAGCGAAGTGCAACTGTTGTGTCTGTGTATAATAAGACACAGACTGCAGGAGAAACGGTAAAACAGGTGTTAACTGAATGAGGGTTACTCTAGAACTAACTGTACAGATCACTACTCAGGGTTTATATACAGGTGTGGTCACTGCCGGTACTACAGTATACAGGAGCTGTAAAAAGAAGTTCTCTCCCTTAAAGGTACATACATTACAATTCCTCCCCTTTTAGATTAACAGTACCATAACACTCATTTAACAATTAAATATCAAACTAATTACAATTAACACTTTTAACATGCAACATTAGCTGAAAATAGTCTATTTATAAATTCAGTCTTTGGGGAGGCTTCCTGATTCTTTCTGAATAACGCCTTTCCCGAGTGTCTCGCTCTTGGTGCGGAGGCGATTCTAGCACCCTGTCGTCAGTTGATTCATCAGCTTCCAATGCTATTGTTTCTGAGGTAGATGCGACCTGTACATCGGGTTCCTCACCAGGTATGTATGGCCGAGACATGGGGGTGACTCGTTCCTGTGACTCTAGGATCTGGTCAGCATGGTGTCTCACAATGTTCTCCCCAACATCCACTGTGTACATTAGTGGCCCCTGCCGTGTGCATATCGTTCCTGGTTGCCATTTCTCTGTTCGGTAGTCGCGGGCCAAGACTGGTTGCCCTACATTGAAGCTCCTTGTCGGCTTCTCATTGATGTGCTGGAATTGCTTACTCTCAACATCTCTTCGTACATTTGGTCTGAGCAAATCCAGACGAGATCTCAACCTTCGGTTAAAGAACATCATGGCCGGGGCCTGGTTGGTGACTGCATGTGTCGCATTTCTGTAGGCTAACAGGAAATTGTCCACCTTATGCTGCAGTGTCCTCATCGCACATGGCCTTTACTGCTTTTTTAAAGGTTTGTACGAACCTCTCAGCCAATCCATTTGTGGCTGGATGATACGGGGCGGATGTGTAATGCCTTACCCCATTCCTTTTCATAAATCTTCGAAACTCTTCGGACACAAACTGTGGTCCGTTATCAGAGCAAATCTGCTCTGGCAAGCCGTTCCTGGCAAAAATGGTCCGTAGGACTGCAATAGTTTTCTCCGTGGTGGTGGAGGACATTTTGATCACCTCAGGCCATTTCGAGTGCGCATCCACGGCTATTAAAAACATTGAGTCCATGAATGGACCAGCAAAATCAATATGCACCCGTTGCCATGGAGATGAGGGCCACTCCCATGGGTGTAGAGGGGCATGTGGTGGTGCATTTTGGACCTTCTGGCATCCTGAGCAGCTCTTTGTCAGGTCCTCGATTTGCTGATCGATCCCCGGCCACCACACATAAGCCCTAGCAAGGCTTTTCATTTTCACCCCTCCAAGATGACCTTCGTGAAGCTCATTGAGCACTCTCTCCCTTAACTTGGGTGGCATTACCACTCGGGATCCACACATCAAGGTCCCCTGGCATACTGACAGCTGTTCTCTTCTGGATGAGAATGCTGGCAACAGTGAGTTGCCATGTGCTGGCCATCCCTTCACCGTCAAATCATATACCCGAGACAGTGTCGGGTCATTTCGGGTCTCCTTCTCTATACCAGCGTTAGTTACTGGCAAGCATTCAATTATAGTCGAATTAAATATTTTGACAGGATCCACTGCTGGTGCTTCCTCCGCAGTAGGCAGTGGCAGGCGTGATAGCCCATCAGTGTTTCCATGCTGTTTCGTGCCCTTATACTCGATTTCATATTGGTGCGCCCCTAGAAAAAGGGACCATCTTTGTAGCTGTTGCGCAGTCATCACCGGAACGCCCTTCTTTGGATTAAAGATGGAGACAAGTGGTTGGTGGTCAGTCAGCAAGGTGAACTTCTGCCCGTGCAGATAGTGATTGAACTTTTTCACTCCCCACACTAGGCTGAGGGCCTCCCTGTCAATCTGGGCGTAGTTACGCTCGGCTGAGGTTAGTGACCGAGACGCAAATGCTACTGGCCTCTCCGAGCCGTCCGGGAATTTGTGCGACAGCACCGCTCCAATGCCATAGGGTGATGCATCACACGCCAACCGAATTGGTAGTGCTGGGTTGAAATGAGCCAACACCTCTTTTGATGTGATCAATGATTTGCTCTTCTGGAAAGCTCATTTACATTCGTCACTCCACTTCCATGGTACCCCCGTTTGCAGTAGGGTGTTCAGTGGGTGTAGTACTGTAGACAAATTCGGCAAGAACTTATGGTAGTAGTTCACCAGCCCGAGGAACGACCTCAGTTGTGACACATTTTCCGGTGCTGGAGCCTTGACTACTGCCTCAATCTTTTCAGGGGACTTATGTAACCCCTCTTTATCAATAACGTGGCCACAATACGAGATCTGCTTCTGGAAAAACTCGCATTTGTGGCGATTAGCTCGGAGCCCATATTCCTTCAATCTAGTGAGCACCTGCTCCAGGTTGGCAAGGTGATCACTGTCATTTTCGCCCGTGACCAGGATGTCATCCAAATAACACTGGGTCCCTGGAATCCCTTGCAGGACTTGTTCCATTGCCCTTTGCCAAAAAGCCGGAGCTGATGCTACCCCGAACACCAGCCGGTGTTGATCGTGAGGTACTGTTTTGAGGCTTCTTCTACCTCCATTTGCAGGTACGCCTGGGCCAGATCAATCTTAGTGAAGCGTTTCCCTCCAGATAGCGAGGCAAAAATATCTTCAATCCGCGGAAGCGGATATTGTACAGTGTGAAGGACTGGGTTCACTGTCACCTTAAAGTCCCCACAGATGCGAACCTTCTTTGGTTCCCCAGGCATATTACTCAACGACCTCTTCATTACAGGAACGATGGGTGTAGCCCACTCGCTCCAGTCCACTTTGGACAGTACTCCTGAACGTTCCAAACCTTCCAGCTCTGCTTCGACGGCTGGGCGGATCGCATAAGCTACCGGTCTGGACTTAAAAAACTTTGGGCTTGCATTTTCCTCTATTTTGATCGTCGCTGTTATGCCTTTTAGTGTTCCGAGTCCCTGCTGGAACACTTCTTGTGCATCAGTTAGCATTTTTGACAGTCGTCCAGGTGTGACATCGTCATCCTTTTTGGCATCTACAGTCAGTGCTTGTATGGAATGCCAATCTAGCTGTATCTTCTGGATCCATTCACGTCCTAGTAGTGGTGGTCCTCCATCTGGCAATACATATAGGTCCATTTTTGGTGTTTCCTTGCCGTTATATATAACGTTCACCCTTATTTTTCCTTTGGGGTAGACTTTTTGCCCCGTGTACGTCTTCAAGACAATCTTTGTATCTCTCAAGGGTATATGTGAGAATAGCCGCTTGTAGTCCCTTCGGTTTATGACTGTTAGGGCTGATCCTGTGTCCAATTCCATTTTCACTTGGACTCCTGCTATCTTGAGCGTGACCCAGATAGTTTGGTCACATTATGTAGTTTCAGGCAACCCAGCTCCTTGCTTCCAGAGTCTGTATCACTTTTCTGTTCGTCTGAACTACTCTCCGTCACCTTATGTACCTTCTTGTACTTCTCCTGTGGAGATTTCTTGCTGCTGGTTTTCTTTCCCGACGTGCAGACTCTTGCTATGTGTCCTACTTTTCCACACTGTCTGCACACTTTGTCCTTGAACCAGCAATCATTATGGTCGTGTGTTGTTCTGCCGCAGCGATAGCACTTCACTGTTTCGTATGACATTTCATTTGTGCCATATTCTTGCGGTCTCCGTTGTATCTCTGCAGCGCCCCGTGCTGCTGCTTCATGTGATACTGCAATGCTGAAAGCCTTGTCCAGCATAAGATCCTTTTCTGATAGAAGCCGTTTCTGGGTTCCTTCACTTTGAAGCCCACACACAAACTTGTCCCTTAAAGTATCTGCTAGTCCCGTTCCAAACTGGCAGTGTTTCGATAGCTTGCGCAGTTCCGTTAAATACTCAGCATTACTTTCATCTTTATGCTGGTTCCTTTTGTGAAACTTAAATCTTTCTGCTATCAGCAGCGGTGTGGGGTTTAAGTGGTCCTGTAGGATTGACACTATGTTTTCAAAATCCTTTTCTACTGGCTTCTCTGGGGTTACTAGGTTTCGTAGTAAGCCATATGTTTTTACACCCATTGAATTCAACAATACCAGCGCTTTCTTGTCATCTGGCACTTCATTCGCCTTGCAGTATACTTCTATGCGTTCGACATATGTCGTCCAATCTTCGACTTCATTGTCGAACGCTGTGATACTGCCACTCTTCGGCATTTTTGGGTGTGGTTAGACTGGCTTAAAATGGCGTCTCCCGCGCTTTCCTTTCTTCCCCGCTGCGGCTTAAAATGGCGTCTCCCGCGCTTTCCTTTCTTCCCCGCTGCGACTTAAAATGGCGTCTCCCGCGCTGCTGCCAACGTCGCTCTCGGCGGTCCTCGTGGCAAATGGCGACGCCCTGTGGGTTTCGTGCGCTGCTGCCAATGCCGCTCTCTGCGGTCCTCATGGCTATGGCAGCGCCTTGCATTTTCCTGCGCGCCTCTCTCCCCCGTTGACGCCGCTCGGCCCTTGAACAGTGGCTGCGCTCTGCTCTCTCTCGTCTCTCTCCCCGTTGACGCCGCTCAGTCCTGAACACTGGCTGCACCCTGTGCGCTCTGCCCTCTCTCTCTCCCCCGTCGACGCTGCTCGGCCTTTTTCTGTGCCGCTCGGTCGGCTCTAGCCGCCGCTGTCCGGGAAGGGTCTGCGCAGTACCTGTTGCCAGCCCGTTTCGCTGGACTGCCGTGACTGGAAAGCCAAGCCTGGCTCTCGACAGCCTCCCCTGCGATGCTCAAATCTCCGCTGGATGACTGGGCGGTTGCCCGTGGTCGACGCCCGTGCTTCTGGACTCGACCTCCTTCCACTGTTCTCCAGGAGCGAATCCCTGGGAGGTGATGCAGAGTTGCAGGTAGGTTCGAATCTGCGTCGTCGCCAATGTTAGATCCGTGTATCTTAATGTTGTGTCCTTCAATAATCAGACAAAGACTGCAGGGAACGATCAACAGGTGTTTACTGAATGAGGGTTCAAACTGCAACTGACTGTACAGATCACTACTCAGGGTTTATATACAGGTGTGGTCACTGCCGGTACTACAGGATACAGGAGCTGTAAAAAGTAGTTCTCTCCCTTAAAGGTACATACATTACAGCAATGAAACATGGAAGCGAACTCCGTGGCTTTGAAGCTCCCACAGTTTTGGGAACAACAGGCGGCCTCCTGGTTCGTCCAAGCAGAAGCACAACTCGATCTCCGAAACATCATTGCGGATCAGACCCATTACCTTTACGTGGTCTCCGCACTCGACAGCTCCACGGCCTCACGGATCATCAGCCTGCTCGAAAAACCCCCGGGTTGACAGCAAGTATAATACTCTTAAAGCGCAGTTAATACAGGTCTTCGGGCTCACGAAGGCGGAGCATGTCCGCCGGCTACTCGCTTTGCCCGGGCTTGGCGATTCCAAGCCATCTGAGTTAATGAGCCAGATGCTCACGCTCCTTGGCTCAGAACCACAATGTTTCCTCTTTCAGGAGTTATTCCTGAGTCAACTACCCGAGCAGGTTCAGGCTGCCCTCGCCAGATCGGAAGCCACAGATTGCGCAGCACTTGCTGCAGAAGCGGATGCGATTTATGCGGTCACGCGGCATACTGCGCCGCCACGAGGCACCCCTCCCCTGCAAACGCCGCCCCAATGCCTCCATCCCCCGGCTTGTGCTTTTACCATGCCCGTTTTGGCGCGAAAGCCAGAGGCTGCCGCCCTCCCTGCAGTTTCGCACCTAAAAAAGAAAACCGACATCAACACCAGCAGCAACTCCAGAAAAGGAGGACCGAGTCTGAAGGACGTTCCGCAGCCGCGATGACGATTGGAAATTCCGGGAAGCTCCTCTACATTACAGATTCCCTCTCGGGCCGGCGCTTTTTATGCAACATCAGGGCGCAGTGTAGCATCCTTCCTGCCTCAGCACTCGATATTCAGTCTGGGAGGCACGGCCTCTCCCTCGAGGCAGCTAATGGCGGGGCCATTCATACCTTTGGCAAACGGCGGGTCCAGGTGTGCTTCGGCGGGCAATGGTTTCAGTGGGAATTTATTACAGCCAAAGTTTCGCAAGCCATCCTCGGCGCGGATTTCTTATGCGCCAACAGCCTCTTGGTGGATGTAAGAAATCGTCGATTGGTTAACGCGGCCACCTTCCACTCCATCCCTTGCTTCCGCAGTTCCGCAACGTCGCACACTGTCTCTTGTGCGTTGTCCTCGCCGGACGAGTTCACTCGCCTATTAGGTGAATTTCCGGAGCTGACCAAGCCCACTTTCTCCTCCTCGGCCACTAAGCATGTTGTCGAACACCACATTACTACGACTGGCTCTCCGGTTTACGCGCGAGCTCGGCGCCTGGAACCCGGCAAGCTCGCGGCTGCGAAGGCAGAGTTTGCCACAATGGAACGGCTGGGGATTATTCGCTGGTCGAATAGTCCCTGGTCCTCGCCTCTCCACATCGTCCCGAAGCCTGGCGGTGGATGGCGGCCATGCGGGGACTACCGACGCCTTAATGACGCCACTACTCCCGATCGGTACCCGATCCCGCATATACAGGATTTCTCTGCCCATTTGGCAGGAAACTCAATCTTCTCCAAGGTCGACCTCGTCCGTGGCTACCACCAAGTTCCCGTACACCCGCAGGACGTCCAGAAAACTGCTGTCATCACTCCCTTTGGACTGTTCGAGTTTCTACGGATGCCATTTGGGCTCAAGAACGCCGCATAGGCTTTTCAACGACTAATGGACTCAGTCCTGCGGGATCTTCCCTTTTTATTTGTCTACCTTGACGATATCCTGATAGCCAGCTCTACCAAAGAGGAACACGTCTGCCATCTCCGCACCCTCTTTCGGCGCCTCAGCCAACATGGCCTCATAATCAACCCGGCCAAGTGTCAGTTCGGCCTACAACAGATTGACTTCTTGGGCCACCGCATTACTTCGGAGGGCGTAATTCCGCTGCAGTCAAAGGTCGAAGCAATTACGGCATTCCCAAGGCCGCAGTCCACCAAGGCTCTTCAAGAATTCCTGGGCATAGTGAATTTCTACCACCGCTTTGTACCTAAGGCAGCACAACTCATGCAGTCCCTCTATGAGGCCCTCAAAGGCAAGGCCGGAAAGGATACAATAGCCTGGACGGTCGACATGAACAACGCTTTCGACAACACAAAAACCGCTCTAGCCAATGCAACTATGTTGGTGCATCCTCTGCCAGGTGCCACTATCGCCCTTACCACCGATGCTTCCGACTATGCCATAGGCGCTGTGCAGGAACAGTGGGTCAACGGGACGTGGCAACCACTGGCGTTTTTCAGCCACCAACTCCGGCGCAACGAACGCAAATAGAGCACTTTCGACCGGGAGTTGCTGGCGCTGTTCCTGGCTATCCGCCATTTCCGTTTTTTGTTAGAAGGACGTCCCTTCACTGCGTTTGTAGATCACAAGCCACTGACCTTCGCCATGGCCAAGACCGCTGAACCGTGGTCGGCTTGACAGCAGCGACAGCTAACTTTCATTTCAGAATTCACGACAGACATCCAACACGTAGCTGGCAAGGACAACTTGATAGCTGATTGCCTTTCTCGCGCGACCGTACGGGCGGTCCAGCTGAGCATCGATTATGCCCTCATGGCTACCGATCAGGCATCCGGCGCTGAAACACAGGCGTATTGCACCGACACCTCTAGCCTCCAACCGGCCGATGTGCAATTCCACGCTGCAGGCACCTCGTTACTCTGCGATGTCTCCATGGGAGATCCCTGCCCGATCGTTCCAGTCACTTGGCGCCGCAAAGTTTTCGACGCCATACATGGGCTTTCGCATCCTGGCGTGAAGGCATCTCAAAAATTAATGTCGGCTAAGTTCGTCTGGAGAGGAATGCGTAAGGATATCCGCGACTGAGCTAACACCTGTGTCGTCTGTCAAACGTCTAAGGTGCAACGTCACGTTAAGGCCCCATTGGCCACGTTCACAGTACCAGAAAGTTGATTCGACCATGTCAACGTGGGCCTCGTCGGGCCGCTTCCACCGTCACAGGTGTTAAGTCTGTGTGTTATATTGCGAATTACTACACAGACCACAAGAGTAAACTTTAACAGGACTTTACTGGTTGAAGGTCAGGGCGGAACTGCCCAATAAATCCTTACACAGCACTTATATACCGGTGTGGTCACCACCGGTATTACAGTATACAGCAGCCAAGATAAAGTAGTGCAACCCTTAAAATAGTTCTCTTAAAGGTGGAACGTTACATACACTACAATCCTCCCTTTTTAGGTTAACAGTATATATTCCCATTAAACATAACATCATAACATATATACACAACTTCATGTAAAAACAGTTCACAGATTCAGTCTCTCTGGAGGCTTCCTGACTCGGTCCGGATAACGCCTCGGTGGTGTAGTAGTTTTCGGTGGTGTAGTAGGTTCTTCTGGCAAGGTCGATTCGGCTTGAATGCCAGTGTTAGGTTCATCTGATTCCAGTATTACCGGATCGGAGGTAGATACTATGGGTATCTCCGCTTCAACATTAGGCGTATAGAGTTGTGGAGTAGGTTGGCCCTTTTCGGATGACTCTATGATCTGGTCAACATGGCGCCTTATTATGCTTTCACCAATGTCCACGGTATACATCAGCGGTCCTAGTCGTTTGCAAATAGTTCCAGGCTGCCATTTCTCGGTACGGTAGTCCCGGGCCAAAACTTGTTGACCTATCTAGAAGGTTCTAGTTGGCCTTTCATTCATGCCTTGAAATTGCCGGTTCTCTACGTCCCTTCTGATGTTTGGCTTGATCAAATCCAGCCGGCATCTTAGTCTTCTATTGAACAACATCATGGCGGGAGTTTGGTTTGTGACCGCATGTGTTGCATTCCTGTACGCCAACAAGAAGTTATCTACCTTATGTTGTAGATTTATGTCTTCATTACCCATGGCCTTTATGGCCTTCTTGAAGGTCTGGACAAACCTTTCAGCTAATCCATTGGTGGCGGGATGGTATGGGGCGGACGTGTAGTGCTTAACCCCATTGTTTTTTAAGAACTTCCTGAATTCTTCGGACACAAATTGCGGTCCATTATCAGAACAGATCTGTTCCGGCAGCCCATTCCTGGCAAATATGGTCCTTAATACTGTGATGGTTTTTCCCGTGGTGGTGGAGGACATCTTTATTACCTCCGGCCACTTGGAGTGTGCATCCACCGCGATTAAGAACATTGAGTCCATAAATGGACCAGCAAAGTCGATATGTACCCTTTGCCATGGAGATGAGGGCCACTCCCATGGATGCAGAGGAGCTTGTGGTGGGGCGTTTTGGACCTTCTGGCATCCTAGACAGCTCTTGGTCATTTCTTCGATGTCTCCATCGATACCTGGCCACCACACAAACGCTCTGGCTAGGTTCTTCATTTTCACTCCACCCAGATGCCCCTCGTGAAGCTCCTTTAGCACTTTATGCTGGAGTTTGGGTGGAATCACCACTCTGGATCCACACATCAAAGTTCCTCGGCACACTGACAGCTGTTCTCTTCTTTGCGAAAATGCTGGCAACATTGGTTCGCCATGTGCTGGCCATCCCTTCACCGTTAAATCGTAGACTCGTGAGAGAGTCGGGTCATTTCTTGTTTCCTTTTCGATCGTAGAATTTGTTACTGGTAGACATTCCACTATGGTTGAGTGGAACATCTCCACTGGGTCCACTGTAGGCGCCTCTTCTACCGTTGGCAACGGTAGGCGCGATAACCCGTCAGCATTCCCATGCTGTTTTGATCCTTTGTATTCGATGTCATATTGGTGTGCCCCTAGGAAAATGGACCACCTCTGTAGCCTTTGCGCTGTCATAATGGAAACGCCCTTTTTAGGGTTGAATATGGATACCAACGGCTGGTGGTCTGTCAGCAGTGTAAACTTCTTGCCCTGCAGGTAATGATTGAATTTCTTTACTCCCCACACAAGGCTGAGAGCCTCCCTATCTATCTGAGCATAGTTGCGCTCAGCGGAGGTCAATGATCTGGATGCAAATGCGACTGGCCTTTCCGAGCCATTTGGCAACTTGTGTGAGAGTACTGCTCCAATACCATAAGGGGAAGCATCACAAGCTAGACGAATAGGTAGCGTTGGGTTGAAGTGAGCCAACACTTCCTCAGAGGTGATCAATGCCTTGCTTTTGCGAAAGGCCTTCCTACAGTCCTCGCTCCACTTCCATGGTACTTCTTTCCGCAACAGAGCATTCAGCGGGTGCAGCACCGTGGATAGATTTGGCAGAAACTTATGGTAATAGTTAATCAACCCTAGAAACGACCTCAACTGGGATACATTTTCCGGAGCGGGGGCCTTCACAACAGCTTTGATCTTGTCAGGTGACTTGTGCAGCCCCTCCTGGTCAATGACATGACCACAGCACGAGATCCGTTTCTGGAAGAACTCACATTTCTGGCGATTAACTCGAAGGCCATATTCCTTCAACCTGGTGAGCACCAGTTTCAAATTTGCGAGGTGTTCCTCCTCGTCCTCTCCTGTAATCAGGATATCGTCCAAGTAACACTGAGTGCTTGGAATTCCCTGTAATACCTGCTCCATGGCCCTCTGCCAAATTGCTGGAGCCGAAGCCACTCCAAAAACCAGTCTATTATATCGATACAAGCCTCTGTGCGTGTTGATTGTGAGATACTGGCGCGACTCTTCCTCAACTTCCATCTGTAAGTACGCTTGCGCCAGGTCTATCTTGGTGAAGTGTTTCCCGCCAGACAATGAAGCAAAGATATCCTCAATCCGCGGAAGCGGATATTGCACCGTGTGAAGCACCGGATTAACTGTGATCTTGAAGTCTCCGCAGATGCGGACCTTTCCCGGTTCCCCTGGCTTGTTACTCGATGAATGCTTCATGACGGGAACAATGGGCATGGCCCACTCACTCCAGTCCACCTTAGACAGTACCCCTGAACGTTCAAGCCCTTCCAGTTCAGCCTCTACAGCAGGTCGTATCGCATAAGGTACCGGCCTGGCTTTGAAAAATTTTGGGTTTGCATGTTCTGCAATCTTGATTTTTGCCTTAATTCCTCTCAGTGTTCCCAGTCCCTGTTGGAATACCTCTTTAGCCTCATCCAATATTCTGGACAATCATTCAGGTTTGACATCTTTCTTTCCAGGATCTACCGTTATTGCGTTTAGGGAGTGCCAGTCCATATTTATTTTCCTGATCCACTCCCGTCCCAGAAGTGGGGGACCTCCCTCAGGTAATACATATAAGTCCATTCCTTGGTGTTCTTTGCCCTTGTGTATCACCTTGACTTTTATCTTTCCGATGGGGTATACTTTTTGCCCCGTGTATGTCTGCAATACTATCTTCGTGTCCCGTAGGGGAATATGTTTGAATAACTTTTTGTAATCTTGCTTATTCATGACCGTCAACGCCGATCCGGTGTCCAATTCCATCTTCACTTGGACTTCTGCAATCTGCAGTGTGACCCAGATAGTTTGTCGGTCAGTTTCCTTACTCACATTGTGAATTCTCAGACTACCCAGTTCCTTGCTGTTGGAGTCTGAATCCGAATTCTGTTCATCCGAACTCTTCACAGCCACCTTATGTACCTTTCTGTACTTTTTCTGCGGTGACTTTTTGTTGCTGGTCTTCTTTCTTGACCGGCATACTTTAGCTATGTGACCAAGCTTGCCACATTTTCTACATTCCTGGTTTTTAAACCAGCATTGGGTCTGATCGTGTGTTGTCTTCCCACAACGATAACATTTCGTTGTACCCGAAGCCATTTGATCTACGCTGAGTACCGCTGCCTTCAGCTGCATTTCCGCAGTGCCTTTCGCTGCGGCTTCGTGCGATGCTGCAATAGTGACAGCCTTATCAAGTGTAAGATCATTCTCTTCGAGCAGTCGCTTTTGTGTTCCTTCCTTCGACAACCCAAACACGAACTTGTCTCTCAGTGCCTCTGTCAGATTTTCCCCAAACTGACAGTATTTCGCTAGCCTACGCAGTTCAACCAAGTACTCCGCGTTGCTTTCCTCTTTCAGTTGCGTTCTCGCATAAAATTTAAATCGTTCCGCTAACATCAGCGGTGTGGGGTTCAAATGATCCTTCAGGACAGCAACAATATTAGTGAAAGTCTGATCCGTCGGTTTAGCTGGTGATAGAAGACGCTTCAATAGCCCGTATGTCTTCGCACCCATTGAGTTTAGTAAGGTTAGTGCTTTATCATCATTTGATATTTCATTTGCCTTACAATATATCTCTATGCGTTCTACATACGTGGCCCAATCTTCCACCTCGGGATCGAAATCGTTGATGTTACCACGCTTAGGCAGCTTCGCAATCTTTTTGAGAAACAACAACGAAATTTTTCTTTAACTTTCTTTTTTTTTTGTTTTTCAAAAATGGCGGTTTCCCGCGCTTGTCTTCTTCCCCGCCTCCGAAAATGGCGGTTTCCCGCGCTTGTCTTCTTCCCCGCCTCCGAAAATGGCGGTTTCCCGCGCTTGTCTTCTTTCCCGCCTCCGAAAATGGCAGTTTCCCGCGCTCGCACGGTCTCCCTCGCTCGCTCGGCCTCGTTCTCCCTCGCTCGCTCGGTCTGTCTCTCCCGCTCGCTCAGGCTCTGTCTCTCCCGCTGGCTGTAACGGCGATTGCCGTATTGCTGCGTTCGCCCTCCTCAGCGGTTTTCAATCGCGCCTCCCAGCCCCTCTTGCAGTCCGGTCCTTTCCCCCCCGGCTGCGGCTGAGTTCTCCGCGGTTTTTTTTTTTTTTTTTTTTTTCCCGCGCAAGCGGTTCTCGGCCGCTGCGCCTCGCGGCCTCGGTAGCTGCCCGGCCTCTTTTCTTTTTACCGGTCGCGGTCGAGCTTGCTCTCGACGCTGCTGCGTCTCCCCAGCCCGCTTGCAGCCCGGTCTCTCACACCGGCTGCGTTTGCCTGCACCGCGGCTTCCGTGCCTTACTCTGCCCAGTCTCAGCGCCTCTGGTCCCGACTTCTGTCCGGCTCTTTTCCCCCAGCCGTGGTCGAGTTCTCCGCCCTTATATCCTCCGTTTTTCCCTCCCCTACTTCACAGTCAACGTGACCGACTCGCTGTTCGTCGCTGATCGGCTTACCCACCACCGTGATAGAAGGGATGATCCTGCCTGTTGCTGATGGAAGGCTTCGTGTTAGAGTTCTTCCGTTGCTCTGCAGACCCGAGTCTTCTCTCAGCAGAATGACGAGGGCGGATGCCTCCTCTCGATGCCCGTTAAACTGCCTTGGATAGTCTCTGCCGCAGGGTAAGATCGTCTTCGTCGCCACTGTTAAGTCTGTGTGTTATATTGCGAATTACTACACAGACCACAAGAGTAAACTTTAACAGGACTTTACTGGTTGAAGGTCAGGGCGGAACTGCCCAATAAATCCTTACACAGCACTTATATACCGGTGTGGTCACCACCGGTATTACAGTATACAGCAGCCAAGATAAAGTAGTGCAACCCTTAAAATAGTTCTCTTAAAGGTGGAACGTTACATACACTACAACAGGGGTTCACACACATCCTCACCATGGTCGATCGTACTACTAGATGGCCAGAGGCAGTTCCTCTGGCGTCTACTATGTCCGCTGATGTCGCCAGAGCATTCCTCTCCTCGTGGGTCGCACGTTTCGGCGTTCCGGCGGATATTTCTTCAGACCGGTGTCCACAGTTCTCCTCCGAGCTTTGGAATGCTGTGGCCCAGGGCCTCGGCACCAAGCTTGACCGCACCACGGCCTATCACCCGCAAGCAAACGGTTTATGCGAACGTTTCCACAGATCGTTAAAGGCATCGCTGAGGGCCAGACTCCAAGGCGCCGGATGGGTGGATAAGCTTCCGTGGGTCATGTTGGGTCCCCGCACGGCACCCAAAGAGGACCTGCAATCGTCCGCCGCAGAGCTCGTGTACGGCCAGCCACTCAGCGTACCGGGGGATTTCCTGCCGCTTGCAACTGAGCCGTGGTCCGCAGCCGACCAACTCAGCAGCCACCGGGAAACAGCCAAGGCTTTTGTGCTTATCCCAACTTCGCATCGCGGCCTTCCATCTTCACACGTACCAGCGGAGCTAAAGAATGCTGAATTTGTATTCATTCGTCATGATGCCCATAGGGATCCGCTCAAGGCCCCTTACACAGGCCCTTTTCGCGTACTGGAGACAGGTGACAAGAGTTTCTCTGTAGACATCGGTGGTAAACCCGACCACATATCCATTGACCGTCTCAAACCAGCACACCTGGACATCGACCGGCCAGTAGAGACCGCACAGCCACCACGATGTAGTCGACCTCCCGCTGCATCCACGCCAGACCGAAGGCTGCCATCCGCCAGCCCGCCCGCTGTTCAACAACGTCCACTCCAAGAATACAGGAGTCGCTCTGACAGGCTTGTCAGACCTCCTAGTCGATTGACTTTTACTGTTAAAGACAATTCTGGGGGGGCGCATGTGGCGGAGCCACCAGGGGCCTCTGATCTAATGTACATAATTATCTTTAACAAATTATTAGCTACAGAATGAATCTGTATCTTTGTTCATATTATTGCATGTACATAGCGTGGTCCCTTTAAGAATGAGACCAAACGCGATGACGTCATCACGTTGATCACGTGATCCTCCAGCGGCGGGAAAACGTGATGACGTCATGACGTCAGGCTGGGGAGCCGCCCTAGCCAGTCCTCGTGGAGCCAGCAAAGAGTACAGACCTGTAATGTAGTTCTCCTGTGTTTTCGTTTTAAACTCTGTTGAATAGTATTAAACATTGTTTGTTTGATAGACTGACTCGACCTCAGTCCTTTAGTTAGGAATCTAGCCATTCCTACAGCACAATCATTCTAGCATTTATCATTTTCCCCAGATTATCAAAAGTGCTTTCAAACACAAGAGAACTTCTGTCATTTTACTCATCTCTGATTGAAGAACATTTAATCCATTTTCTATTAACTCTTTCCCCTGTGTTTTTCTTCATTTTTGTTTGTAAACCTGTTTATGAATGTACTAAAAGTAGTGCTCAGAGGAATGTATCAGCATTATTTTCTTTAAAAAATGGATTCCGGAGTCTCCAGCTAGAGACAAAAGGTAGATTATCAATATTTTACCATCACTACTGTTACATCTGTAGCTGAGGCAAAGGCAGTACTAGCATCGGACAACCAATAGAATTTGTTAAACATGTTAAGCAGATGCAACTTTTCTTTTAGGTAACAATTGGTCTAGATTGACTCTTACAGTGACCCAGAAGTTATTTTATATATTTTGAACCATGATGAGAATGTTTTATGCAACACTTATTGGAAAAACAAATCTCAGCTCCAACCCACTTATATTCAGTAGATACTCTATTATTTCTACCCCGTTATAGAATCACTTCCATAACATGGCAGAACTGGGAGTGGTAGCTGTTTTATATTTGCCACCAGCATCATCTAGTGGTTGGAGATGCCATAGGAAACCTGCTGTCAAGTGGAGTCATGAGGGAAAAATTTGGTTGCTTTCTGCCTCCCGTTAGCGCCTGGGCGCAGCGCAGCTAATGCCTCCTGCGAAGTTCAGCAGGAGGTTTGCGGTGGTGGTAGCCGGTAGCGCCCCGCGGCACTGCGCCTCCGGTGATGACGTCATCACTGTGCGCAGTGCCCCGCTCGCGCCCCGGCCGCAAACTTGGCTCACGCCCACTGACCTACCGCCAGATGCTGTGCCCGACAGGGTCAGGGTGGCGTTTCAGTGGCCACGGCGGCGCAAATTAAAGGGTAGGTGCCGGGCGGCCATTTTTCTTTGGGCCGCCTGCCAGCACGTGCCCCCTCTCGCCTCCTCCTGCGGGGTGCCGGCCACGATCGGTCAGCCCGGCGCTCCTCTTGAGTGTCGGGCTCTTTTGCCGGCTCCCCGCTCCTTGGTGGCCCAGCTGGGCCCCGGTTCATGCTGCGCAAGGCCCCTCCCCTATAATAAGGGGAGGGAGGCCTGCAGTACCGCGGTGCTATGTGACGGCACACGTGGCGCTGCGACACGTAGCGCCGCGATATTGGGCTGGAGCGCCCTAAGAGGGAGGGGGAGTGCTTCCAGTAGCGCCACGCCTCCTGCTTGGGGCGTTACCATGGAATTTCGGGCGCGGGGGCGCTAACTTTTTCGGGGCACTAAAAGTAGCGCCCCGGCGAAGTTAGTGCCCCAAAGGGGGCGTGACCCAATTTTTTCCCCTTGCTGCCTCTAATGGCACTGTTATCACTCTGCTTGTTTTACAGGTTAGCTTCTTTCTATTGGAAATGGGACATCAGTTCTCAGCACTGACTCATGTTTATTATTTCATTCAATATAAATTACAAGCAATAAAAACAATCTTCTAAGTGACAGTTACCACTTACCAAGAGCAGCCATTAATTGCTGTGGAGAGACACTTTGCCACACTGCTGGATACAATTACGTGCAAATTTATTTATTGTTTCAGTTTCAATTTTTCCACCGTTAGAGTCAAGATAATCATTAACATGTCCTTCTGTTTAATCACTTATGAAAAGCTGTTTTTTAAAAACACTCCTAATTAGGAAAGTCCTATTAGGTTCATGTTTATAGGTCTCACTGTGTATTTAGCTTCCAGTTATACTGCAAAAAGGGAAGCGACTTGCTGTCAAGTTTACATTGTTAATGGAGAGCTAATTTGTACAGGCAGTCCCATTATGTCCCCGGTTCCAAAATTGGTTCACAAGTCCAAAGGTGACATCACACCATGGTGCTAAGTGCTACCACAGCGTCCTGCTGGGAATGTCCACTGACCAGGAAAATGAAGCTACACAGCACCAAATGATTCCTACTTCTCGTGCGAAACTCCCTACCGCAGAGCGTTTCACTTTGTAGCCTTGAGTGCAGTATAGAGTAAGATTGCTGATCTGGCTCTCCTGTTATACTACCACTTTATGACATCTGCAGTACTATCGTTGCAGTATAAATGCACCCTGAGCATTTTTTATGCCAAATGTCTCTTCTGTTCTGACGGTGTTGACTCATTCTGTACAGTTTGACAGGCACTGGCTGGTCTCCTCTATCTCGCTCAAGTAGCCATTCTTCAGGTATAAACCCAGACAGTGATTATTGGTTGACTATTTGACAATATTGGACATCACAGCTCAGCCCATACACACTAGCACACGCGCACACACGCATTCACACATGAATTTACACACCCACCTCATACACACAGGTGCGCACACAAAAACACATGCGTGTGCAACAAATGCGCACACATGCAAATGCACACACACGCACAAACACAGACGCACACACACACAAGCACAGACACACACACATGCACAAACATAGAAACACACACTTCTGCGGCGAGTGTCTCACCTCCTGACTCCCCAAAGCCTTTCCACCATCTACAAGGCACAAGTAAGGAGTGTGATGGAATACCCTCCACTTGCCTGGATGATTGCAGCTCCAACAACACTCAAGAAGCTCGACACCAACCAGGACAAAGAAACCCATTTGATTGGCACCCCATCCATCAGTTTATACATTCACTCCCTCCACCACCGGCGTACCATGGCTGCAGTGTGTACCATCTACAAAATGCACTGCAGCAACTCGCCAAGGCTTCTTCGGCAGCACCTCCCAAACCCGCGACCTCTTCCACCTAGAAGGACAAGGGCAGCAGGCACATGGGAACACCACCACCTCCAAGTTCCCCTCCAAGTCACACACCATCCTGACTTAGAAGTATATCGCCGATCCTTCATCATCACTGGGTCAAAATCCTGGAACTCCCTCCCTAACAGCACTGTGGGAGTATCTTCACCACACGGACTGCAGCGGTTCAAGAAGGCAGCTCACCACCACCTTCTCAAGGGCAACTAGGGGTGGGCAATAAATGCTGGCATTGCCAGCGACGCCCTGATCCCATAAAATGAATTTTAAAAAACAATAGACACACACACACGCTCAAACACAGGCACACACACGCACAAACACAGGCACACTGTAAGATTCGCAAAATTAATATTGTCAGATAAGGGTCCTGTGGCAGAAGAGGCCTGATGCGCCTCAATAACTTTAAGGCTCAAAGTTAACTGGATAAAACAAGGCTTTTATTAGCAAAGAAAGATGCCTGTGTCTTCACCTAGCTTCACCTAGCATTCTGCTGTTCTGCTGCAAGACAAGCCTGGGCTTGTCTTAAGTAGGGCCAGGTATGGGCGGAGCCGACACACCCAATGGGGAGAAAGGGGGCGGTGCACTATATACAATACAAGGTGAAAACACCGGAGCAGGCAATACAATATATGTAGTTAAATACAGAGTCTGATGAATGACATATTTCATCACATTCACCCCTTCCACAGATTTAGTCTGTCCGGGGGTGTGATAGTCCTCTGTGACTGACGTAACGGTTGCGGTGCCGCGGGTGCCGGCTGGGTGTCCCGGGTGACCTCCTGGGTCTCTGCCGGGGGCGCCACCGGGGTTGTTGAAGGAGTAGGTGGTGGGGGTACTGTTGGCTGGTGTTCTTCCGGGGGTGATGAAAGAATAGTGGGTGGAGTGGGTGGGTAATAGTTGTTGTGGTTCTTGTCGTTGTTGCTGTTGTTGTTGTAGTCGTTGTCGTTGTTGCTGTTGTTACCGGCTGGGGCGAGGTCTTTTATGGACACAGTGTCCTCCCGTCCGTCGGCGTGCCAGACATACGCATATTGTGGGTTGGCGTGGAGCAGGTGCACTGGCTCCACGAGAGGGTCCGTCTTGTGGCCCCTCACATGCTTCCGCAAAAGTACTGGACCTGGGGTGGAGAGCCATGACGGTATGGATACGCCTGAGGTGGATTTCCGGGGAAACACAAACATTAGCTCATGAGGCGTGGCATTAGTGGCGGTACACAGTAGTGACCGTATTGAGTGGAGCACATCTGGGAGGACTTCCTGCCAGCGGGAGATAGGGAGGCCCTTGGTCCTTAGAGTTAGGGTGACTGCCCTCCATACTGTCCCGTTCTCTCGCTCCACCTGACCGTTACCCCGGGGGTTGTAGCTGGTGGTACGGCTCGTGGCAATCCCCTTGGACAGCATGTACTGGCGTAGCTCTTCACTCATGAAGGACGCCCCCCTATCCGTGTGGATATAGCTTGGCATACCGAACAGGCAGAACAGGCTGTTGAGGCATTTAATGACCGTGGCGCTGGTCATGTCTGGGCAGGGGAAAGCGAATGGGAAACGGGAGTATTTGTCCACAATGTTCAGGAAGTAAACATTGCGGTCGACGGACGGGAGGGGGCCCTTGAAATCTAAGCTAAGCCGCTCAAAGGGCCGTGTAGCTTTGATTAGGTGGGCTCTATCAGGGCGGTAGAACCGAGGCTTGCACTCAGCACAAGTGCGGCAGTTCCTGGTCAGGGACCGAACTTCCTCAATCGAGTAGGGTAAGTTGCGGGACTTTATGAAGTGGAACAGCCGTGTGACCCCTGGGTGGCAGAGGTCGTTGTGGAGGGTCTGTAGCCGATCCCCAGTGGCGTTGGCACACATCCCTCGTGAGAGGGCGTTGGGGGATTCGTTAAGGGCCCCCGGCCGGTATATGATGTCGTACTCGAAGGTGGAGAGCTCGATCCGCCACCTAAGAATCTTATCATTTTTAATCTTCCCCCTCTGTTTATTATTGAACATAAACGCTACCGACCGCTGGTCGGTAAGTAGGGTGAAGCGTTTGCCGGCTAGGTAGTGCCGCCAGTGACGCACTGCCTCCACGATGGCTTGGGCCTCCTTTTCCACGGAGGAGTGTCTGATCTCGGGCCCCTGGAGGGTCCTCGAGAAGAAAGCTACGGGCCGCCCCGCCTGGTTGAGGGTGGCCGCCAAGGCAAAGTCAGACGCATCACTTTCCACTTGAAAGGGAGTGTTCTCGTCCACTGCCTGTAGCGTGGCCCACTCAATATCCTGCTTAATGCTTTTGAAGGCAGCATGGGCCTCAGCAGAGAGCGGGAAAGAGGATGCTTTCAAGAGGGGGCGGGCTTTATCGGAGTAGTTAGGGACCCATTGGGCATAATACGAGAATAACCCCAGGCACCTTTTCAGGGCTTTGGGAGTGTTGGGCAGGGGCAGCTCCTGTAGGGGGCGCAATCGGTCGGGGTCTGGTCCGATTTCCCCATTCTCCACCACGCTGCCTAGTATGCAGAGGCGCGTGGTGTTGAAAACGCACTTGTCCTCGTTGTAGGTGAGGTTGAGTTTTTGTACGGTTTTCAGAAACCTCGCGAGGTTTGAGTCGTGGTCCTGTTGGTTGTGGCCGCAGATGGTGACGTTGTCGAGATAGGGGAAGGTTGCCTGCAAGTGGTAGTCATCGACCATGCGGTCCATCTCCCATCTGAAAGACCGAGACCCCATTCGTCACCCCAAAGGGGACTCTGAGGAACTGGTAGAGGCGTCCGTTTGCCTCGAAGGCGGTGTACGAACGGTCCTCTGGTCTGATAGGGAGCTGGTGGTACGCTGACTTGAGGTCGATAGTGGAGAACACCCGGTATTGGGCGATTTGGTTCACCATCTCGGATATGCGGGGTAGCGGGTAGGCGTCTAGTTGGGTATAGATGTTGACTGTTTGACTATAGTCACTCACCATCCGCTTCTTCTCACTACCCCTCACCACCACCACTTGGGCGCGCCACGGGCTGTTGCTGCGTTCAATAATGCGCTCCCTCAGGAGCCTGTCTACCTCGATCGCGATAAACCGCCTGTCCTCCCAGCTGTACCTCCTGCTTTTGGTCGCTATTGGCCGGCAGTTAGGGGTAAGGTTCGCGAATAGCGAAGGCGGCTTTACCTTCAGGGTAGCCAGACCGCACACTGTGAGTGGCGGCTGGGTCCCACCGAAATTGAGCGTGATGCTTTGGTGGTGGCACTGAAAATCCAGGCCCAAGATCACGCTCACACATAAATCCTTCATAATTAACAGTTTAAAATTATTATATACAGTGCCTTTAACGGACAATCGTACCGCACAGTAACCCGCAATAGTCGATATCTGGGTTTTGTCGGCCATAGAGATCGTGCCCTGAGTAGGGACTATAGTTAGAGAGAGTCACTGTACCAGACCAGGGTGAATGAAGCTCTCCGTGCTCCCGCTGTCAATTAAACATTTAACCTTGCACCCGTTTACCTCGATGTCCACTATCGATTTGGATAGTGGGTGCGGTCTGGACTGGTCCACTGTGATCGACGCCACTGTAGGGCCCTGATCGGGACAAGATGGTGGGCCACACGAGGCCAGGTAAGATGGCGTCCACGATGTCTGCTCGCGAGATGGCGGACCCCACGAGGTCGGACAAGATGGCGTCCAAGATGGCCGCTCCCACGGCGCGCACGCGGCGGTGGCGGCTTTGCCTGCGGGGTTTCCTCTGCACACCTTCCCAAAGTGCCCCTTCTTACCGCACTTACAGCAGGTGGTGCCTTTCGCCGGGCACAGGTTCCTGGTGTGCTTCGGCTGCCCGCAGAAGTAGCATTTGGGGCCCCGATGCGTCGCGGCGGTCGTAGGGCTTCTGGGGGGAGAGCAGGGCCCCGACGGTGTTGGGCTACCGGGCGGGGAAGCAGAGGCGGCGTGGGCTGCGCGGCCTGACGAGTAGGAGTCAGAGTTCTTCTGAGCCACATCCAGCGATCGCGCTGTGTCCACAGCCTGTGTCAGATCTAGGCCCGTTTTCTCTAGCAGTCTCTGCCAGATGTAATTAGAGCTAAGGCCTGCGATAAAGGCATCCCGAATAAGCTCGTCTGTGTATACCGTGGCTTTCACGTCTTTGCATTTGCAGTCTTTGCCAAGCACTTTTAGGGTGACTAGAAAGTCCTCTAGCGACTCTCCGGGTCGCTGTGTGCAGGTAGCAAGCAGATGCCTGGCGTACACCTCATTGGTAGGCCGCTGATAGTGGGCCTTTAGAATGTTGCAGGCATCCAGGTAGGTGGCGGCGTCTTGGATGAGTGGAAAAACCCGGTGGCTTACCCGATTCTGCAGGATCCCGAGTTTCACATCTCCGGTGGCTTTAGAGGCTGTGACGGCTTCGGAGTTGGCCATAAAAAATTCCAAGCACTGGAACCAGTGTCCAAACCGTGCTGATGCATCCGAAGCATGCAGGTCCAAATCCAAGCGTTCCGGTTTCAAAAGTTGATCCATCGTTGAAAGTTTGCTAATAAAATTGATGCGCCTCAATAACTTCAAGGCTCAAAGTTAACTGGATAAAACAAGGCTTTTATTAGCAAAGAAAGATGCCTGTGTCTTCACCTAGTTTCACCTAGCATTCTGCTGTTCTGCTGCAAGACAAGCCTGGGCTTGTCTTAAGTAGGGCCAGGTATGGGCGGAGCCGACACACCCAATGGGGAGAAAGGGGGCGGTGCACTATATACAATACAAGGTGAAAACACCGGAGCAGGCAATACAATATATGTAGTTAAATACAGAGTCTGATGAATGACATATTTCATCACAAGGCCTTTACTTTTAAAAGACTGTTTTAAAAGAAGCCCAGAAAAGGGATACATAAAATGGCCACCAGACCCCGTCACTAGCTTTCTGGACACTTTAAAATGGTTCCTGCAGTCCCCAGACAGCCTTTGTGGATTCAGCCCACAGTAAGTTCTGGAAGGCCGTTTCGGAGTAAACGAAACCAGACACAGCCACATACATATGGATTGGATGCAGATCCAGTCAGATCGGCCTGTAGATAAAGGCCATCTAAATGTTTACCCAGACAAAGGGAAACAGTTTTATATTCATAAGGGGAGCATCAAAGACCCATTAAAGACATCAAGAAGACATTCAAAACAATACGAGGTCATTCCAGACCAGAGATGGCCATCACCGGCCATCCCGAAAGCAGTTTAAATATAATGACTACCCCATTGTGATACAAGCCCGCCAAAAGTTAAACAAAGACTAACCTTGATTTGGCAGGAGATAAAGGCTTCTTTGAGAAGTATAACTGGAGTCCCGGGTAGCCATCGGGAGCGGAGCAGCCAGACGCACTTTTGAGCTTGTCCTTTTGAGAACCGTGGAGGAACGTCGATCCAGAGACCAAGAAGGTGATTCGAGTCTGCGTCCCGCCCCGGGGTAACCATCGGGAGATCATCGACAAACCCCGGGCCGTTGACGAGACAAAGGACAGCAGCCCTACAGAAGAAATCTAGCTGAAAATGGTAATCAGCTAGACTCCGCGAAGAGACCTCTTCAACCATGGTCAAACAGGTGGTCGCCGTCCCCGCCGACGTCCAGGCCTGCCAGTGTCCAGCCTGTCCGTGACCTTCACCTCGAGGAAGAAGAGAGAGTGTCGCAGCCCGCAGCGCTGACCACGTGGAGACAGGACGCCTGAAAGGATCAAAATGCAGACCTGTTTCAAAACTCTATACTTTCCAACTGGATTGGTGAGCATGTTTCTGGCCCCTCACAATCTGATCTAGCTAGGCTTAGGGGGTGGGCATTTTAGGGGTAATGAATTGTTGTCCCTCGATGTTCCGTGTGTTTCCCCATTTCATGATGCCTGTTGTAAAGTATAATATGCCTGCATCTATCTCAGTTAGTAATGTATTATGAATTTGTTTTTCCCTCCCATGTACCCTTTTATTGACTTGCATTTGATTTGTTTTACTCTATGCATTAAAATTTCATTTCGTTTCCATTAAACCTGGCCTATTGAGTATTCTCTACATTATAGTTCCTGCATCCAAGACCAGTGTCTAGAACCTAAGGGGCGAGTGGGTCGAACCACTCAAGGTTTTACTGTGCAAGAGAGAGAGGCCTCTAGAGAGAGAAACCTCTGCGATCTGAAAACCCCTTACAGAAAATGGCGACCGCAGCAGGACACTGGCAGCAGGATTGCAATGTATTAGACCCAGGTTTGAATGGCCGAAATGTTATGGATGAGAGGATAGCGGATTATGTCTTTGGCAAGGTAAATCTCACTAAGCAGTGGATTTCCGATCTCTTACTGGATGGGCGTCCGGTAGATGCAGCCATCAGGTGGACAGAGAGCAAAGAACATAAAAAGTCAGTGGAAAAGGCAGTGTGGCTGATGTGCTATAAGAAACAAGTCCAGATTTTGGACAGAGTCGTTGCAGCACAGGCAGCCAAGATCACTGCACAGGAAGCAGAAATAGAGGAAAAGGCCATGGGTGGGGAAAAACTCATCACAGCGCTTCACGCGCTGAATCAGGAATGCCAAGTTGTAGCCAGCCAACACCAGGCTAGAATAGAGTACCTGGAATGCCAGGTTACTGAGGCAAAGACGCATGAAGCGAGAATACGGGAGAAAAACGCCCGCCTCGCACAACAGCTAAGAGTGCAGGAGGAGAGAGTAGTAGAGGTTAAGGCAGCTTACAAGCTGGCCCTTGAGCACGGGTTCGAGAGTGCCGACCATGGCCCCTGCCAAAAGACCATAGAGGACCTGAGAATGGCCTTGGTTAAGGCAAAAGGCATGGTATGCCTTGTAAGCCCAAAAGCAAGTCACATAGACTTTTTGCAGGAATCCAAACGTCCGATTCCTTGTGAAGTAGTTGTGGCACCAGCCACTGAGCCCTCAGCGCCACCGAGTTATAGTGAGGCTTGGCCAGAAGGGGAGGTGGTGAAAGAAAGGGTAGCCGAGGTGGAGCAGGAGGAGGAACAACCCCTGGGAGTAAAGCCAGAGCCGGCACCAATGTGTCCTACTCGGCACCAGAGGTTCGGTCCCACCGCCGCAGATGGCGCGGATGGACCCCACATGAACCAGCTCGTGGTGCCCCACGGTGCCCAACAACTCAGAGCGATGATAAGCCACCTCCCAAAACTCTCCGAGAAGGGAGATCCCTCAGTCCATTTCAGGGAGGCAGAGGAAACAGCCGCCATCAATGATTGTGATGGTCTTGAACAGGCAAAGATACTGCCCTTCTCCCTGGATAGCACAATCCTTCAGTGCCTCTCAGACGGGAGTAAGAGGGGACGGACAGGGTATGTGGAACTCAGGGACGAGGTCTTGGAGGTTCTGGGAGTGGACGACGGTAATCCGTTCCTCCGCGTGGAAGTGACTGTGCAGCTAACTGGAGAACCCCCGCGGGTTTTCGCAGAAAGGCTGTGGCCAGTGTATCGGCACAGTTGTCCGGGCATGTCGGAATGGGCCGCAATGAACGCCGAACAGCGGGTTCATTGGCTCCGTTGCCTGGTTGCTAACAGCTTGCCCCAGATACGGACCCTAGCCAAATCTTGGTTTGACCCCCAAGGTCCCGGTATCATGGAGGAGACCGTGCTCCGACAGCTTAACATTGCAAACAAGAACTGTAGAAGTCAGGAGGCACCTCCCTCTAAGGGAAAAGTGCATGAGGCAAAGCCCGCAGCCCCAAGCAAGAAGGAGTGGCGTCAGGAGGGGAATCGCCCTGCCCAAGCCAAGCTCAATTGTTACGGGTGTGGGAAGGATGGACATTGGCGCAGGGACTGTAAAAATCCGTGGAAGGATAATAAGGGAAAAGAATATAGTTCCTTCTTCAAGGTACATACACTACAATTCCTCCCCTTTTAGCTAAACGGTACATAACATTCGATTAATAATTAAATAACATATTTACAATTACAGTTGCTATATACATTAGCTGAAGTTAATCAATTATAAATTCAGTCTTTGAGGAGGCTTCCTGATTCTGTCAGGATAATGCCTCTTTGGGGTATCAGGTTCTTCTGGCAAAGTTGATTCGGGATCAACGTCGTTGTTTGGTTCGTCTGCTTCCAATATCACCGATTCTGAGGTAGATGCAATTGGTACTTTGGTTTCATCACCAGGTGTATAGGATCGTGGTGTAGATTTGACGTTTTCCAGTGACTCTAGAATCCGGTCAGCATGGCGTCTTACAATGCTCTCTCCAACGTCCACGGTATGCATTAGAGGTCCTTGCCGTGTGCAGATCGTTCCTGGCTGCCATTTCTCTGTGCGGTAGTCCCAGGCCAAAACTGGTTGACCTATCTTGAAACTCCTGGTTGGCCTTTAATTCATATTCTGAAACTGCCTGTTCTCCACATCTCTTCTGATGTTTGGCTTAACCAAATCCAAGCGGCATCTTAGTCTTCGATTGAAGAACATCATGACTGGAGTTTGGTTGGTAACCGCATGTGTCGCATTCCGGTAGGCAAACAAGAAGTTATCCACCTTGTGTTGTAGGGGTATGTTTTCATTACACATTGCCTTGATAGCCTTCTTGAATGTTTGAACGAACCTCTCAGCCAATCCATTGGTGGCTGGATGATATGGGGCGGATGTGTAATGCTTAACACCATTGTTCTTTAAGAACCTCCGGAACTTTTCAGACACAAACTGTGGTCCATTGTCGGAGCAAATCTGTTCAGGCAGCCCATTTCTGGTGAATATGGTTCGTAAGACTGATAGTTTTTTCTGTGGTGGTTGAGGACATTTTTATTACCTCTGGCCACTTTGAATGTGCATCCACCGCAATTAAAAACATCGAGTCCATAAATGGACCAGCAAAATCAATGTGTACCCTTTGCCATGGAGATGAGGGCCACTCCCATGGATGTAGAGGGGCTTGTGGTGGGGCGTTTTGGACCTTCTGGCATCCTGTACAGCTCTTGGTCATCTCTTCGATTTCTCTATCGATTCCTGGCCACCACACAAACGCTCTGGCTAAGTTCTACATTTTTACCCCTCCCAGATGACCCTCATGAAGCTCATTGAGCACTCTATCCTTCAATTTGGGTGGAATTACTACTCTGGATCCACACATCAAGGTTCCTCGGCACACTGACAGCTGTTCTCTTCTCGGCGAGAATGCTGGCAACAGTGGTTCGCCATGTGCTGGCCATCCCTTCACCGTTAAATCATAGACCCTGGAGAGTGTCGGGTCATTTCGTGTTTCCTTTTCTATGTTTGCATTCGTCACAGGTAGACATTCGACTATGGTCGAGTGGAATATCTCCACAGGATCCACTGCAGGTGCTTCTTCCACCGTCGGCAACGGTAGGCGCGACAATCCATCAGCATTCCCATGCTGTTTAGTTCCTTTGTACTCGATGTCATATTGGTGTGCCCCTAGGAAAAGGGACCACCTCTGTAGCCGTTGTGCTGTCATTATCGGGACGCCCTTCTTAGGGTTGAAAATGGAGACAAGAGGTTGATGATCAGTTAGTAGAGTAAATTTCTGTCCGTGCAGGTAGTGATTGAACTTCTTCACCCCCCACACCAGGCTGAGGGCCTCTCTGTCAATCTGGGCGTAGTTACGCTCGGCTGCATTTAACGAGCGTGACGCAAAAGCTATCAGCCTCTCTGAACCATCAAGGGATTTATGTGACAGTACCACTCCAACGCCGTAGGGAGACGCATCACACGCCAGTCTTATCGGTAGTGATGGGTTGTAGTGAGTCAATACTTCTCTTGAAGTGATCAGGCCTTTACAATTCTGAAAGGCCCGCTTACATTCATCGCTCCATTTCCATGCTACTCCAGTTTGTAGCAGGGCGTTCAGTGGGTGCAGAATTGTGGACAAATTTGGCAAAAACTTATGGTAGTAATTCACCAATCCGAGGAATTACCTCAGTTGCGACACATTTTCAGGCGCTGGAGCCTTAACTACCGCTTCAATTTTGTCAGGGGACTTATGTAACCGCTCTTCATCAATCACGTGGCCACAATACGATATTTGTTTCTTTAAATTCGCACTTGGGGCGATTGGCTCGTAGCCCATGTTCTCTTAGTCTAGTGAGCACCTGCTCTAGGTTGGCAAGGTGTTCACTGTCATTTTCACCTGTCACTAGGATGTCGTCCAAGTAACACTGAGTCCCCGGAATCCCTTACAGGACTTGTTCCATCGCTCTTTGCCATATAGCCGGAGCTGATGCTACTCCGAATACCAGTCGATTATACTGGTAAAGACCTTTGTGAGTGTTTAGCGTGAGATGTTTCCTAGAGGATTCTTCAACCTCCATCTGCAAATATGCTTGCGCTAGGTCAATTTTTGTAAAACATTTCCCTCCAGATAGTGAGGCGAAAATATCTTCTATCCTCGGAAGAGGATACTGTACTGTGTGAAGGACTGGGTTCACAGTCACCTTGAAGTCCCCACTGATGCGAACCTTCCTTGGCTCCTCAGACTTATTGTTTAATGGTTTCTTCATGACAGGAACGATGAGTGTCGCCCACTCGCTCCAGTCTACCTGAGATAACACGCCTGCATTCTCCAGATTCTCCAGCTCTGCCTCGACGGCTGGGCGAATTGCATACGGCACCGGTCTTGCTTTGAAAAACTTGGGAATTGCATTCTCTTCTATTTTTATTGAGGCGGTTACGCCTTTGAGAGTTCCCAGTCCTTGTTGAAATACCTCTTTAGCGTTAGCTAAGATTTTTAACAATCGTCCAGGTGTGACGTCGTCATCCTTTTTACCAGCCACAGTCAGTGCCTGAATGGAGTGCCAGTCTAAACTTATCTTTCTGATCCATTCACATCCCAATAACGGTGGTCCACCATCTTGCAGTATGTACAGATACAATTTCTGTATTTCCTTGCCGTTGTATTCGACAGGCACCCTTATTTTCCCTCTGGGGTATACTTTCTGCCCCGTATATGTCTTCAAGACAATGGATGTGTCTTTCAAGGGTATGTGTGAGAATAGCCGCTCGTAGTCTCGTCGATTCATGATGGTCAGGGCTGATCCTGTATCCAATTCCATTTTGACTTGGGACCCTGCTATCGTGAGGGTGACCCAAATGGTTCGGTGATCCTCTTTTGCGATTACGTTGTGTAGTTTGAGACAGCTTAGTCTCTTGTTCCCGGATTCACTATCGCTCTTCTGGTCTTCGGAACTACTGTCCGTCATCTTTTGTACTTTCCTGTACTTTTCCTTAGTCTTCTTCCCGGACCTGCAAACTCATGCAATGTGTCCCATCTTTCCGCATTGCCTGCATGTTTTGTCCTTGAACCAGCAGTCCTTCTGGTCATGGGTTGTTCTGCCGCAGCGATAACATTTTTCAAATCCCCGTGTCATTTCATGGGTGCCGTATTCCTGTGGCTTTTGCTGTATTTCCGCAGCTCTCCTTGCTGCTGCTTCGTACGATACTGCCACGCTGAAAGCCTTATCTAGTGTCAGCTCTTTCTCCGAGAGTAACCTCTTCTGGGTTCCTTCACTCAGGAGTCCACAGACAAATTTGTCCCGTAGGGTATCTGCCAGTCCTGCTCCAAACTGGCAGTGCTTTGATAGCTTGCGTAGTTCCGTAAGGTAATCAGCATTGCTCTCATCTTTATGCTGATTTCTCTTGTGGAATTTAAATCTTTCTGCTATCAGCAGCAGTGTAGGATTTAGGTGTTCCTGTAGGATATCAACAATTTCGTTAAAACTCTTCCCCATCGGTTTGACTGGAGTGATCAGGTTCCGCAATAGGCCATACGTTCTTGCGCCCATTAAGTTTAGTAGTACCGATGCCTTTTTCTCATCGGCTACTTCATTTGCCTTGCAATATACTTCGACTCTTTCCACATATGTGGTCCAGTCTTCTATTTCATTATCGAAGGCAGTGATATTGCCAGCCTTCGGCATCTTGGAGATCTAAGATGGTGCCTCCCACGCTTTGCCTTCTTCCCCGATTGAACAAAATGGCGCCTCCCGCGCTTTGCCTTCTTCCCCACTGGATGAAGATGGCGCCTCCCGCGCTTTCTGTCTTTTCTGCTGCTGCCAGCGCTGTTGCTGGCATTTTTATGCCTTGATGGCGACGCCCTATGGTCTTCGCGCGCTTCCCCCTGCGCTGCTGCCAACGCCGCTCTCTGCGGTCCCCGTGGCAAACTGCAGCTCCTCGCGGCTTTCTGCGCTTCTAACTTCTTTTTCCTTTATTTTAATTACTGTTCCCTCTTCTCGGGTCTGTACGCTGCCCGGCTTCGTAGCACCGGCCGCGCCCTGTGTGCTCCACCCTCTCTCTCTCTCTCCTCTTTCCCGACAACGCTGCTCGGCCCCGTTGAAAAGCCATCCGATCGAGCTCTAGCCCGCCGCAGCCCAGGAAGGATCAGTGTATTACCTGCCACCAGCCCGATTAGCTGGAACACCATAGACTGGAGAACCAAGCCCAGCTCTCGACAGCCTCTCCTGCAAATCTTCGAATTCGGTGAATTAGAGGGCGGCTGCCCACGGTCGACGCCCGTTTCCTCTGTCTGTTTTTTTTTCTTTTTGGATTTCTTCCTTCTGGCTTCGACCTCCAATAACTTCGCTTCAGGGATGGATCCTGTAAAGTCTGTGGGTTGTTTAGTTAATTAATACACAGACTCCAAGAGTAACTTAAAACAGGACTTTACTATTCGAAGGTCAGGGCGAATCTGCTCAATACTTCCTGACACAGCACTTATATACCGGTGTGGTCACCGTCGGTATTACAGTATACAGAAGCCAACAAAGTAGTGCAACACCTAAAGTAGTTCTCTTAAAGGTGGACAGTTACATACAATAGTTTTCTTAAAGGTAGACGGGTACATACATTACAATCCTCCCTTTTTAGCTTACAACATACTGATTCCCCATTAAACATACATTATAACATATATACAACTTTATGCAAGACAGTTCACAGATTCAGTCTCTCTGGAGGTTTCCGGACTCTGTCCGGATAACGCCTCGGTGGTGTCGTAACTTCCGGCAGGGTAGTAGGTGCTTCTGGCAAGGTCGATTCGGCTTGAAGGACAGTGTCAGGTTCATCTGATTCCAGTATTACCAGATCGGAGGTAGGTGTTCTGGGTATCTCTGTCTCAACATTAACCGTGTAAGGTGGTGGAGTAGGTTGGCCATTTGTGGCTGACCCTATGATCTGGTCAACATGGCGCCTTATTATACTGTCCCCAATGTCCACCGTATACATCAACGGCCCTAGCCTTTTTCCGATAGTTCCAGGCTGCCATTTCTCGGTACGGTAGTCCCGGGCCAAAACTTGTTGACCTATCTGAAAAGATCTAGTTGGCCTTTCATTCATGCCCTGGAATTGCCGGTTCTCTACGTCCCTTCTGACGTTTGGCTTAAGCAAATCCAGCCGGCATCTTAGTCGTCTATTAAAAAACATCATGGCGGGAGTTTGATTTGTGACCGCATGTGTTGCATTCCTGTACGCCAACAAGAAGCTATCCACCTTATGTTGTAAGTTAATGGCTTCATTACCCATGGCCTTTATGGCCTTCTTGAAGGTCTGGACAAACCTTTCAGCCAATCCATTGGAGGCGGGATGGTATGGGGCTGACGTGTAGTGCTTAACCCCATTGCTCTTTAAGAATTTCTTGAATTCTTCGGACACAAATTGCGGTCCATTATCAGAACAGATCTGTTCCGGCAGCCCATTCCTAGCAAACATGGTCCTTAACACTGTGATGGTTTTTTCCGTGGTGGTGGTGGACATCTTTATTACCTCCGGCCACTTGGAGTGTGCATCCACCGCTATTAGAAACATTGAGTCCATAAATGGACCAGCAAAGGCGATATGTACCCTTTGCCAAGGAGATGAGGGCCACTCCCATGGATGCAGAGGAGCCTGTGGTGGCGCGTTTTGGACCTTCTGGCATCCTAGACAGCTCTTAGTGATTTCTTCGATGTCCCCATCAATGCCTGGCCACCACACAAACGCTCTTGCTAGATTCTTCATTTTCACTCCACCCAGATGTCCCTCGTGCAGCTCCTTTAACACCTTCTGTTGAAGTTTGGGTGGAATCACCACTCTAGATCCACACATCAGGGTTCCTCGACACACTGACAGCTGTTCTTTTCTCTGCGAAAATGCTGGCAGCGTTGGTTCGCCCTGTGCTGGCCATCCCTCCACCGTTAAATCATAGACTCGTGAGAGAGTCGGGTCATTTCTTGTTTCGTTTTCGATCATCGAATTTGTTACTGGTAGACATTCCAATATGGATGAGTGGAACATCTCTACCGGGTCCACTGTAGTCGCTTCTTCTACTATCGGCAATGGCAAGCGTGATAACCCATCAGCATTTCCATGCTGTTTGGACCTTTTGTATTCGATGTCATATTGGTGTGCCCCAAGTAACACGGACCACCTCTGTAACCTTTGCGCTGTCATGGTGGAAACGGCCTTGTTAGGGTTGAATATGGACACCAACGGCTGGTGGTCTGTCAGTAATGTGAACTTCTTGCCCTGCAGATAATGATTGAATTTCCTTACGCCCCACACAAGGCTGAGGGCCTCCCTATCTATTTGAGCATAATTTCGCTCCGCGGAGGTCAATGATCGGGACGCGAATGCCACTGGCCTTTCCGAGCCATTTGGTAACTTGTGTGAAAGTACTGCTCCAATTCCATAGGGGGAAGCATCACAAGCTAGACGAAGAGGTAACGTTGGGTTGAAATGAGCCAACACTTCTTCAGAGGTAATCAACGCCTTGCTTCTGCGAAAGGCCTTTTTACATTCCTCACTCCACTTCCATGGTACTTCTTTCCGCAACAGAGCATTCAGCGGATGCAGCACCGTGGATAGATTCGGCAGAAACTTGTGATAATAATTAATCAACCCCAAGAATGATCTTAACTGTGATACGTTTTCCGGAGCGGGGGCCTTCACGACAGCTTCTATCTTGTCAGGTGACTTGTGCAGCCCCTCTCGGTCAATGACATGACTGCAGTACGAGATCCGTTTTTGGAAGAACTCACATTTCTTGCGATTAACTCGAAGGCCATATTCCTTCAACCTAGTGAGCACCAGTTTCAAATTTGTGAGGTGTTCTTCCTCGTCTTCTCCCGTAATCAGGATATCGTCTAAGTAACACTGTGTGCTCGGAATTCCTTGTAATACCTGCTCCATGGCCCTCTGCCAAATTGCCGGAGCCGAAACTACCTCAAAAACCAGTCTATTATAACGATACAAGCCTCTGTGTGTGTTGATGGTGAGGTACTGGCGCGACTCTTCCTCGACTTCCATTTGTAAGTATGCCTGTGCCAGGTCTATCTTGGTGAAGTGTTTCCCTCCAGCCAACGAAGCAAAGATATCTTCAATCCGCGGAAGCGGGTATTGTACCGTGTGAAGCACCGGATTCACTGTGATCTTGAAGTCTCCGCAGATGCGGACTTTCCCCGGTCCCCCTGGCTTGTTACTTGGTGAAGACTTCATGACGGGAACAATGGGCGTGGCCCACTCACTCCAGTCCACTTTTGACAGTACCCCTGATCGTTCAAGTTCTTCCAGTTCTGCCTCCACAGCAGGTCGTATCGCGTAAGGTACCGATCTGGCTTTGAAAAATTTTGGGCTTGCATGTTCTGCAATCTTAACCTTTGCTTTAATTCCTCACAGTGTTCCCAGTCCTTGCTGGAATACCTCTTTAGCTTCGTCTAATATTCTGGACAACCGTTCAGGTTTGACATCTTCCTTTCCGGAATCTACCGTCATGGTGTTTAGTGAATGCCAGTCTATCTTTATTTTCCTGATCCACTCCCATCCCAGAAGTGGTGGACCTCCCTCAGGCAACACATACAGGTCCATCCTTTGGTGCTCTTTGTCCTTGTATCTCACCTTGACTTCTATCTTTCCGATGGGGTATACTTTGTGCCCCGTGTATGTCTTCAATACTAGTTCCGTATCCCGTAGGGGAATATGCTTGAATAACTTTTTATAATCATGCTTATTCATGACCGTCAACGCCGATCCGGTGTCCACTTCCATTTTCACTTGGACTTTTGCAATCTGTAGTGTGATCCAGATAGCTTGTCGGTCAGCTTCATTACTCACATTGTGAATTCTCAGACTATCCAGTTCCTTGCAGTTGGAGTGTGAGTCCGAATTCTGTTCTTCCGGACTCTTCCTAGTCACCTCATGTACCTTCCTGTACCTCTTTTGTGGTGACTCATTATTTTTGGTCTTCTTCCCTGACCGGCATACCTTAGCTATGTGACCGAGCTTGCCACATTTCCTACATTCCTGGTTTTTAAACCAGCATTGGTTCTGGTCGTGTGTTGTCTTCCCACAACGATAGCATTTCGTTGTACCTGAAGTAATTTGCTGCACCCTGAGTGCCGCTGCCTTTAGCTGCATTTCTGCCGTTCCTTTCGCTGCGGCTTCGTTCGATGCAGCAATAAGGACAGCCTTCCCAAGTGTAAGACCGTTCTCTTCGAGCAGTCGTTTTTGTGTTTCTTCCTTCGACATTCCGCACATGAATTTGTCTCGCAACGCCTCTGTCAGATTCCCTCCAAACTGGCAGTGTTTCGCTAGTCTACGCAGTTCGACCAAGTATTCTGCGTTGCTTTCGTCTTTCCTTTGCGTTCTCGCATAGAATTTGAATCGTTCCGCCACCATCAACGGTGTGGGGTTCAAGTGATCCTTCAGAACAGTCACAATATCATCGAAAGTCTGATCCGCCGGTTTAGCTGGTGCTAGTAAATGCTTCAAGAGCTCGTATGTCTTCGCGCCCATCGAGTTTAGCAAGGTTATAGCTTTGTCATCTTCTTCTATTTTATTGGCCTCACAATAGATCTCAATGCGTTCCACATACGTGGCCCAGTCTTCTACCTCGGAATTAAAATCATTGATGTTACCCCACTTAGGCATCTTCCTCTCTTCCTGATAACACCACGAATTATTTCTTTAAAATTTTTTTTTTTCCAAGATGGCGGTTCCCGCGAAAATGGCGGTTTCCCGCGCTTATCTTCTCTCCCCGCCCACTTCAATGGCGGTTCCCCGCTTCTGTCTTCTTCTCCGCCTAATGGCGGCTTCCCGCGTTTCTTCCCCTGGCGGGAGGGGTACACTTTCCCCACGGGCGACGGCCGCTGGCTTTCAGGTTCACAGCCTGCGCGTCGGCTTCAGTGCTTTCCCTTTTCTCGGCAGGGCAACCGGCGCTGGGTACACCCCGTTGACGGTGAACAGTTTCAACCGCTGGGCTGGCTCTCGCTCAGTTCCCCTTGCTCGGGCTCGGTCTCTCTCCCGCTCTCTCGGCTCTACCGGCGCTGGGTACACCCCGTTGACGGAGAACAGTTTCAGCCGCTGGACTGGCTCTCGCGCAGTCTCCCTTGGTCGGCTCTGCCTCTCCCGCTCGCTCGGCTCCCAAACGCCTCTCCCAGCCGTCTCGCAGTCCGGTGCTTCCCTCCCCGGCTGCGGCTGAGTTTTTATATCTTCCCGCGCCTACGCTCCCGGTCGCAGCGCTTCGTGGCTTCAGTCGCTGCCCGGCCTTTTTCGGCGGTCGCGGTCTAGCTGTCTCACGACGCCGTTGCGTCCCCAGCCTGTCTGTACCGCAGCTTCCTTGCTCCACGCTGCCCCAGTCTCAGCGCCTCTGGGCCCGACTTCTGTCCGGCTCCTTTCCCCCTCGACCGTGGTCGAGTGCACCGCCCTTATCCTCCGGTTATTCTTTTTACTTTTCCCTTACTCACAGTCACCGTGGCCGCCTTGCTTCTCGTGCTGCTCGGCTCACTCCTCACCGTGGCAGAAGGGACAGTCAGTGCCTGTTGCTGATGGAAGTCTTTGTCTCTGAATTCTTCCTCCTTTCCAGCTCTGCAGACTCGAGTTTTCTCCCAGCAGAATGACGAGGGCGGTTGCCTCTTCTCGACGCTCGTTAACTGCTTCGGAATTATTGTTGCCGCAGGGTACGATCGGACTCGTCGCCACTGTAAAGTCTGTGGGTTGTTTAGTTAATTAATACACAGACTCCAAGAGTAACTTAAAACAGGACTTTACTATTTGAAGGTCAGGGCGAATCTGCTCAATACTTCCTGACACAGCACTTATATACCGGTGTGGTCACCGTCGGTATTACAGTATACAGAAGCCAACAAAGTAGTGCAACACCTAAAGTAGTTCTCTTAAAGGTGGACGGTTACATACAATAGTTCTCTTAAAGGTAGACGGGTACATACACTACAGATCCCCGTGAGTTGGTGCAGAACTGTAGGTAAGTTCGGATCTGTTCGTCGCCAGTGTAATGTCCGTGTGTAATTGAGACACGGACTGCAGAAGTTGGTTATAACAGGTGTTTACTGAATGGAGACAAAACTGGAACTACTCTACAAAGTTGCTATACAGGCTTATATACAAGGGTGGTCACTACTGGTACTGCAGTATACAGGGGCTGCAGAATATAGTTCCTTCTTCAAGGTACATACACTACAGTCTCTGCGAGCCCAAGCTCGCGGCCAACATGGTATATCCCGGAAGGGGTATGGGAAGTGAACGTAGGTTTACGGGCCGGGATACATCCCACGGGCCGCGAGATCTACATAGGCGGTTCCAGCAAGGTATCTGCTGGCGAACGACTCATAGGGTGTGGAGTTTATGACCCCGCGGCAGACATTGCCCTGGCGATTAAGCTCCCCAGCAGTATGAGCGCCCAGCAGGCTGAACTGTCCACGGTGGTGTACGTCATTACACACCCTGAGATCTTCCCCACCCCATACACAATTTGCTCGGACAGTATGTTCACATGCAATTCATGTACGGAATACCTGGCCATCTGGTCCCGCCGTGGATATACCTCTGCGGACGGGCGACCCTTGACCGTAAAGCCCCTGTTAGAAAAGATCCTGGCCGCAGTGGGGGAGGAAGGAGAAGTCTTTATCCACAAGGTGAAGGCCCATTCCTCCATGGAACCCCGCAACCAGGGTAACCAACAAGCGGATATGCTAGCCAGGGAAGGTGCCCGCACCAGCATTTTCTGGGATCCCTATGGGTACAAACCCGTGGCAGTAATCCAAGGCAGGGATGGGACTCAGGGGACCACAGGGGTAACACTGCCCCCAGACCTCAAGACCGTCCAAACCCTAGATCCCGCCCTAAAAACAGTCCTCAAGGCCATCACTGAGGGCAAGGAAGTAGAGGGTCCGTATGGTACAGCAGCCCTCTCCATCAAGGAAGGCATGCTGTTCCAAGGGGAACAGTGGGTTGTGCCACAGCAGCACCAGAGGGAATTCCTTCAACTGGCCCATGAGGGTCCAGGAGCGGGACACCCCGGGCCTGAGGTCACCTGGCAACGGGCAGAACAGGCAGGATGGTGGCCGGGAGTTCGGGACGATGTCCGTGAGTTCTGTGCTAATTGTCTTGTGTGCGCTGCAAACAACCCAGACCCCCAGAAAAGGAAGGTGCCCACGGGGCACATCAGGAGAGTAGAGGGACCATGGCAGTCGATACAGGTCGACTACATCGGGCCCCTGCCCACCGCTCAGGGAGGCTATAAGTATTGCCTCGTCCTGGTGGATGTGTTCACCAAATGGGTAGAAGCCTTCCCATGCCGAACAGCCACGGCGCTTAGTACTGCCAGGCTCTTGGTCCGGGAAGTGTTCTCGCGGTGGGGACTACCACGATTCGTGGAGTCTGACCGAGGGAGTCATTTCACCGGCCAAGTGATGCAGAACACCCTCATCCTCTTAGGCATCGAAGGGAAGTGGCACGTGGCCCACAATCCTCAGTCATCCGGGATTGTGGAACGCATGAACCACACTCTCAAAGAGAAGTTGAGGAAAGAGACGATGGGCTCGCCCCAGAAATGGGCGGAAGCCTTGCCTCTAGTCCTCATGGGGATCCGGGCTAGCCAGTCTAAAAGTATGGGGTACTCCCCGCACGAATTAATGACTGGGAGAGTCATGCGAACCCCCACCCATGTACTAGCCCCGGTGCTCACTGAGGGTCAGCTCCGAGAGGTAAATCGGGACAGGTTTGCCTGGACCCTTTTGGAGCGCCTGAAACAGGTTTATGGGCAAGCGGCTGGGAACATGGGAAAGCAGCATCAGGGCAACCGACTGCTGCTTGAGCCCCGTAAGACACAGGAGTGGGGAATTGGAGATCAGGTCATGGTGAGAAACTATGCCCGAGTAGGGAGTTTAGAACCACTGTACATGGGGCCGTACAGTATCGTGGATAAAGCCAGCCCCATGGTTTATGCAGTGAAATTGCCCCGACGCACTAAATGGTTTCACATCAATCAGTGCAAACTGTTTAAGCCGGGTGCAAAAGAGCCAACAACCGAGGCCAGGTCTGAGGGTAAAGATCCTCAGCCTGAGGCGTGCAATAAGTCACAGACCACACAGGCTGGAACCGCAGCCTGCTTGAAGGGAGAAGCTGTCCCGCCCACCTGGGAGGTTTCACCATTGGCCTGGGACTCGGACGAGGAGGAGCCCGAAGACCAAGGCCCTCCTCCTGATCCGAACGCCATCAGGGGGGAGCCCGAACAGCTAGGTCCCGCCCCTGACACGATCCTGGAGGAGGTGGAGTCGGAGGACGGAGATCCCGCCCTCGACTCAAGTTTGGGGGAGGTAGAATTTGGGGGCGGAGATTCTCCACCTGTAGGGACAGGTAGGGAGAAGTCATCTGCCACAGACCCAAATCCCAAAGGGGCGGAGCCTAAGGAAAGGGAGCCGAAGCCGGCAGCTGTGGAGGAGCCACGGGCTGTGAGGGCTAAAGTCCCAATCACAGGTCCACTCACTAAGGGAGCCTCACCAAAGGTACCCCCTCGCAGATCGGCTCGAACGCCTCAGCCAAGGAAACTCTGGCCAGATTCCCCTTACCCCAGCCGACACCGACTTGGGCGATCCCTAGAGAAACGCAGTTCCCCATTGGCAGCAAAGGGCTGTGGGGACCCAAGCCACAGGTCAGTGCAGCCCCGCCACAGGGAGCAGTGAGCTGCAGTCCAAACAGGGATTAGGCAAGCCGCCCGGGGACGGGCGGCGCTGTAAATAAGTTTAGTTAAGTTAAGTTTAGTTTAAGTTAAGGTATGAGCTTTTAAGATAATAGTGTGTATAAGGAATAGTTTTGGAATCTGCCCAGCATGTGTGTTGTTTGGATCGAGGTCGAAAGACCCGATCATGCCTTCACCTAGGCCAGAATCTCTCGGGAGCCTGGCTGCATCGTTTAATTTGTTACAGGAACCAAAAGGATAATGAAAGGGATTCTCGTCGCGTTCACGGTGGTCGGGTGTAGCCTGGCCTACCGGGGCTACACCAAGGACTCGACCGTGTACGGCTGCTCCGGAGACACAACCCCCATCGCGACCGATGGGACGGGAAGACGTGACATCGAGGAGACAACCACCTATTTCCACAAAGGGAGGTGGCCAGGATGGCTGGGCTCGAACTCTACAGAATACTCCAGCCAGTCGGGTTTTAAGTACAGAGAGACTTCTCTAATGTGTCCCAGGGTGAGGATCATCACACCCAGAGTCAGCGTTACCATCGGGAAAAGGATTTGCTTCAACTGTATGGGACATGTTCCTTTGGACAGATGGTGGTGGTTGCGCAAGTTGAGCAAAACCATGAAGAACTCCACGGTCGAGTGGGAGAGACTGGGTAACAACACCCATTGGACTATTACGGGGACTCATGGGGGGTTGAGTGTCTGTTGGGACAAATGGTGGGAACCAGATGAGGGGATTTACATCTGTATGTGGGGTTCAGAACACGTCTGCCCCACAGGCGTCTCCATCTTTTTCCAAAGACAGTGGCAGGATGCTGGAAAAGGGATGAGGTGGGACGTCAGCACACGGGTGTGTCGAGTCCCATACTCTCAGATCCCAGTAAATGCCACTGAGCTCATCACCCGACCCCGCAAGCCCCTGCCCACAATTCCGGTAGCCAAAGCCCGCAAGGAAGGGTGCCCCACCACTACCAAGGGACCCGGGAACAGATTGGTATTAGTGCCCACAGGTCAGGTGCTGTACCAAGGGGTGCACTACGCGGTGGCCTCGGTGATTTTAAACCTCACTGAGGTGCGACTGCCAGAGTGGTGCCCCAAAGAAACGGAGAAATTGTGCCAGGTCCTGTTAACAAACATGTTCAGACAGTTTTATGAATTCGACTTTGCTGATGTAGACAGAGCCGGATCGTACACCACACCACATGAGGTTTTGGACAGGGTAGGGAGACAAAGAAGGGGTGCAGTAAATGATATTTTTACAGTTTTTAACACAGGGACTTCCGTCATCAACACTCTGGATGACGTGGAGCTGCAGACTCAGATCAATGATTTAAAAGGGCAGTTAAGAAAGATACTGACGGATGAGAATAAGGTAGTGGGTTCTGAGTTACATGAGGACCAGGCCATGACACTACACTTAAAAGAAATTATAGCGGAGCTGGAGAAACACGCTAAAACGGTAAATGCTCTCATCAGGGAGGATCGGAATGCGTCCGATCAGGCTGCGCAGAACGAAGCGTGCGTGCTGTATGGGGCGTGGTTACTGGGCGAGGGCCGCAGTAATCTGGAGGATTTAAAACAAGGTTTGGTCCCCTCCTGGATCAGCAACAAGCACCTCACAGCCCTCCACCCTTTTGAGAATGCATTGAGTGCGTACCAGCTCAGACTAGCTTCAGAGGCCTACCCAGTCCCAGTGGACTGTGGGCGGTCTAATCACACCATTATGGGTATAGTGGTAAGAATGCCGGTGATGGGAAAGACAGCTAAACCCGCCCCGGTATACAGGGTGGAGAACATTGGAGTCATTCAAGGGGGTGCACACATTCACTATACAACGGTCCCACCGTACGTCATTCAATGGGAGCATGCAATGATGGGTACCAACCTCTCGGGGTGCTGGAGCCGGGGAGCACACATCATCCTGTGTCCCCAGCACTTGAATGCCTATTCAAAACCACAGTGCGGGTTCAGAACTGCTGGCGCGAAGCCTATAAATTGCACCATGGAGGCAATGGCACAAGGCCATGTGCCCCCACAGGTGGCATATATAGGAGGTGGGACATACTGTGTCACCACTGCAGCGCCCCACTACTGACATGGACAGCACGGCTGGTGCCCGGTGAGTGACAGCAGTTTCTGCTTCAAACCCAAGGCAGAAGTTCAAGTGGCCCAAGAGCGAATTGTCCCCATTCCTGAACCTTCCACTGTTCACCTCACTGTGAAAGAAAATTTCACCGATCTATAACGATTCGTTGCACATTTTGGGTATATCATTCCCCCTCTCCCTGAACACCTCACCAAGATACTAAAAGCCGTTGCCGTTTCACAGAAACATTTTTACACACTGGAGCAGAAGACGTTAGAAATAGGGGCAGACATACTAGATATAGTGACCCCACAGTGGTGGGATCTGTTCACTAATATAGAAGTCCCTTCTTGGATTAGGATAGCCTCCCACATCCTTGTAGTGTGTCAGGTTTCTATTGTGATCTATTTACTGTTTGTACACTGTAAAAAGGACAGACATTCACAGAAGTATGAGAACAGAGGAGAATGGAGGGAGCATTATGTGCGGGTAGACGAGGAGACACCCGTTTAGATTTTTGCTGCTATGTATAAAGTTAAAGTTTCCCTCCCTCCTCTATGTCTGATGGTTGTTCATGTGTAATTTTTGTGTGTACTTTATTTTTTTATTGTTGAAGTTCATTACGTGAGTTGTTGTTAATAAAAGATAATATGTGCGAACCAGGTGGTGTAGGGGTATTAGGCCCCCCTCCACGCCTGGAAATGAGTGTGTCAGATTTTAAATCCAATGTATTGCTATCTATCGATGCTTAATGTACACAGTAGGCTTTCTGAAATGGGAAATGCATGTGTCGTGGGATCATAGATAGGTAATTGCAGGGGATGGTTTGATTGTGGAGAGTCAGAAAATTTTGCTCACCCAGAATTATGATACTTCAAGCAAGTTATAGTATCATCAGGGGGGACTGTAAGACTCGCAAAATTAATATTGTCAGATAAGGGTCCTGTGGCAGAAGAGGCCTTTACATTTAAAAGACTGTATCTATCTCAGTTAGTAATGTATTATGAATTTGTTTTTCCCTCCCATGTACCCTTTTATTGACTTGCATTTGATTTGTTTTACTCTATGCAATAAAATTTCATTTTGTTTCCATTAAACCTGGCCTATTGAGTATTCTCTACATTGTAGTTCCTGCATCCAAGACCAGTGTCTAGAACCTAAGGGGCGAGTGGGTTGAACCACTCAAGGTTTTACTGTGCAAGAGAGAGAGGCCTCTAGAGAGAAAAACCTCTGCGATCTGAAAACCCCTTACAACACACATGCACAAACACAGACACATACACAGCTTCCAACAGGGATTACTGGCAGCAATTACCAGCTGGATGTTATAAAGACAAAATGCACATGCTGCAAATCTGAAATAGAAAATGCTATAAATATACATTAGGCTTATCTGCATCTGAAAGGAGAAAACATTGCTTAAGGCTGATGCTGATTCTTCATCCCAAGAACATCGAAAACAATTGTAGCTTCCATGCTGCAGCTCTGGTTGAGATCAAATATGCCAGCACACACCCAGGATGAAACCTGAGACCTTACTGGTTGGATAGTTTTGACCCACTTGAGCAGTGGCTTTACCAACTGAGCTATTGGTTGCCATACACTGAGTTTTTACTGGAGAGATCCCAAGTTCCTAGGTATAAACCTAGCTGTTGTGTATGTGCCTTTAAGAGAAGAACTGATTCTATACTGCAGTACCGGCAGTGACCACCCCTGTATATAAAGCCATAGCAGGCTTCTGTACGTCAGTCTTGAATTACTCTCTGTTCAGTAAATACCTGTTTTATTGTTCTCCTGCAGTCTGAGTATTATTGATCCTCGGACACTACACTGGCGACGGGTAGGTTTGAACTCACCTGCAGTACTGCATCACCTCACGGGGATCTTTTCCCTGAAGAGAAGCTTCTTGGAGGTCGAAGTCAGAGTAGTGCGCTGACCCTTCCGGACTGCGGCGGGCTCAGGCTCGATCGAGCAGCTCTGCAAAGGGGCCGTGCAGCGTCATCGGGATTAAGAGAGAGAGAGAGGGTGGAGCGCACAGGGCGTGGTCGGTGCTCAAGAACAGGGCAGCGTGGAGAGGATAGAATGCGGGGAAGGAAAAGGGAGACGCGCCGAAGCCGCGGGTCGCTGCCATTACCCTGTAGAATGCTAGGAGCAGCGTGGCAGCAAGGGGAAGAAGGAAAAGCGTAGGAGGCGCAATTTTATTCCATTGGGGAAGAAGGAAAAGCGCGGGAGGTGCCATTTTATTACATTGGGGAAGAAGAAAAAGCGCGGGAGGCGCCATTTTAAATCACCCAAGATGCCGAAGAGTGGCAGTATCACTGCTTTCGACAATGAGGTAGAAGACTGGACCACGTATGTGGAAAGAATTGAAGTGTACTGCAATGCCAATGAGGTGGACAATGGAAAGAAGGTGTCGGTATTATTAAATTTGATGGGCGCGAGAATGTACGGCCTATTGCGGAATTTAATTACCCCTGCTAAACCAATGGAGAAAAGTTTTGAAGAGATTGTTAATATCTTACAGGAACACCTAAACCCTACACCGCTGCTGATAGCAGAAAGATTCAAGTTCCATAAAAGAAACCAGCACAAAAATGAGAACAATGCTGACTATCTTACGGAACTACGCAAGTTATCAAAGCACTGCCAGTTCGGAGCAGGACTGGCAGACACCTTACGGGATAAGTTTGTCTGCGGGCTCCAGAGTGAAGGAACCCAGAAACGACTACTTTCGGAAAAGGACCTGACGCTAGAACAGGCTTTCAGCATGGCAGTGTCCTACGAAGCAGCAGCACGGGGAGCTGCGGAAATACAACAGAAACCACAAGAATACAGCGCTAACGAAATGGCATATGGAGCAGAAAAGTGCTATCGCTGCGGCAGAACAACCCATGATCAGAAGGACTGCTGGTTTAAGGACAAAGTATGCAGGCAATGTGGGAAAATGGGACATATAGCAAGAGTCTGCAGGTCGGGAAAGAAAACCAACACTACAAGAACTACTAAGGAAAAGTACAAGAAAGTAAAAAAAATGACAGACAGTAGTTCGGAAGATCAGGAGAGTGATAATGACTCCGGGAGCAGGAGACTAAGTTGTCTAAAGTTACACAACGTGATCACAAAGGAGGATCACCGAACCATTTGGGTCACCCTCATGATAGCAGGGTCCCAAGTAAAGATGGAATTGGATACAGGATCAGCCCTAACTGTCATGAATCGACGAGACTATGAGCGGCTATTCTTACGCATACCCTTGAAGGACACGTCCATTGTATTGAAGACATACACGGGGCAAAAAGTCTACCCCTGAGGAAAAATAAGGGTGCCAGTTGAATACAACGGCAAGGAAACACAGAAACTGTATCTATATATACTACCGGATGGAGGACCACCACTATTGGGACGTGAATGGATCCGAAAAATACAATTGGATTGGCATTCCATTCAGGCGCTAACTGTGACTGATAAAAAGGATGATGACGTCACACCTGGACGACTGTCAAAAATTCTAACTGACGCGAAAGAGGTGTTCCAACAAGGACTTGGGACTCTAAAAGGAGTAACGGCAACGAAAAAATCGAAGATAACGCAAACCCAACATTTTTTAAGGCCAGACCGGTACCTTACGTGATCCGCCCAGCCGTTGAAGCAGAGCTGGAGAGTCTGGAGCATTCGGGTGTGCTGTCCAAGGTGGACTGGAGCGAGTGGGCCACACCCATCGTTCCTGTAATGAAGAAATCATTGAGCAGCATGCCTGGGGAACCGAAGAAGGTTCGCATCTGTGGGGACTTCAAGGTAACTGTGAACCCAGTCCTGCACACAGTACAATATCCACTTCCACGGATAGAAGATATTTTCGCCTCACTATCTGGAGGGAAACGCTTTACAAAGATTGATCTGGCCCAAGCATATCTACAAATGGAGGTGGAAGAAGCATCTAGGAAATACCTCACGATAAACACTCACAAAGGCCTTTACCAGTACAATCGACTGGTATTCGGGGTAGCATCAGCCCCGGCTATTTGGCAGAGGGCGATGGAACAAGTCCTGCAAGGGATCCCGGGGACCCAGTGTTATTTGGATGACATCCTGGTTACGGGCGAAAATGACAGTGAACACCTTGCCAACCTGGAGCAGGTGCTCACGAGATTACAGGAATATGGGCTACGAGCCAACCGCCCCAAATGCGAGTTCTTCAGGAGACAAATCTCGTATTGTGGCCACATGATTGATGAGGAAGGGTTGCATAAGTCGCCGGACAAGATTGAGGCTATAGTCAAGGCTCCAGCACCGGAAAATGTGTCGCAACTGAGGTCGTTCCTCGGGTTGGTGAACTACTACCATAAGTTCTTGCCGAATTTATCTACAATTCTGCACCCACTGAACGCCCTACTGCAAACTGGAGTAACATGGAAATGGAGTGATGAGTGTAAGCGTGCCTTTCAGAAATGTAAATGCCTAATCACTTCAAAAGAAGTATTGGCCTACTACAATCCAACACTACCGATTCAGTTAGCATGTGATGCGTCTCCCTACGGCATCGGAGCGGTGCTGTCACACAAATTCCTTGACGATTCAGAGAGCCCAATAGCCTTTGCGTCGCGCTCGTTAACCTCAGCCGAGCGTAACTACGCCCAGATTGACAGGGAGGCCCTCAGCCTGGTGTGGGGGGTGAAGAAGTTCAATCACTATCTGCACGGGCAGAAATTCACCCTACTGACTGATCATCAGCCCCTGGTCTCCATTTTTAACCCAAAGAAGGGCGTTCTGGTGATGACGGCGCAACGGCTGCAAAGATGGTCACTTTTTCTAGGGGCACATCAGTACGACATAGAATACAAGGGTACGAAACAGCATGGAAACGCTGATGGGCTGTCGCGCCTATCGTTGCCTACGGTAGAGGAAGCACCTGCAGTGGACCCTGTTGAGATATTCCATGCGACCATAGTTGAAAGTCTACCTGTTACAAACTCAAGTATAGAGAAGGAAACCCGAAATGACCCGACACTCTCTCGGGTCTATGATTTGACGGTGAAGGGATGGCCAGCACATGGCGACTCACTGTTGCCAGCATTCTCGCCAAGGAGAGAACAGCTGTCAGTGTGCCGGGGAACCTTGATGTGTGGATCCCGAGTGGTAATTCCACCCAAGTTGAGAGATAGAGTGCTCAATGAGCTTCATGAGGGTCATCTGGGAGGGGTAAAAATGAAGAGCCTAGCCAGGGCGTTTGTGTGGTGGCCGGGAATCGATAAAGAAATCGAGGATATGACCAAGAGATGCTCAGGATGCCAGAAGGTCCAAAACGCTCCACCACAGGCCCCGCTACATCCATGGGAGTGGCCCTCATCTCCATGGCAACGGGTACACATTGATTTTGCTGGTCCATTTATGGACTCAATGTTCCTAATCGCTGTGGACGCCCATTCGAAATGGCCAGAGGTCATCAAAATGTCCTCCACCACCACGGAGAAAACTATTGCAGTCCCACAGACCATCTTCGCCAGGAATGGCTTGCCAGAACAGATTTGCTCCGACAATGGGCCACAGTTTGTGTCCGAGGATTTCCGGAGGTTTCTGAGGAATAATGGGGTGAAACATTACACATCTGCCCCATATCATCCAGCCACAAATGGATTGGCTGAGAGGTTTGTTCAGACCTTTAAAAAGGCAATAAAGGCAATGCATAATGACGACATACCACTACAACACAAGGTGGATAACTGCTTGTTTGCGACACATGCAGTCACCAACCAAACTCCAGCCATAATGTTCTTCAACCGAAGGCTAAGATGTCGCCTGGATTTGCTCAAACCAAACATAAGACGAGATGTTGAGGATAAGCAATTCCAGCACATAAATGAGAAGCCAACCAGGAGCTTCAAGATAGGGCAACCAGTCTTGGCCCGCGACTACCGAACAGAAAAATGGCAGCCAGGAATGATATGCACACAGCAGGGACCACTAATGTACACAGTGGACATTGGAGAGAGCATCGTGAGACGCCATGCTGACCAGATTCTAGAGTCACAGGAACAAGCCAAACCCATACCACGAGCAGGTGCACCTGGTAATCAACCCGAAGTACAGATTGCGTCTACCTCAGAAGCAGTGGTATTGGAAGCTGACGAACCAACCAATGACAATGAACCAGAATCAACTCCGCCGCAAGAACAGGATACTCGAGAAAGGCGCTATCCAGTCAGGATCAGGAAGCCTCCTCAAAGACTGAACTTATAAATTATTATTTCAGTTGATGTATATAGTACAGAGGAAATTGTAATTGTAATTAGTTATTATTTAGTTGTTAAATGAATGTTATGTACTGTTTATCTAAAAGGGGAGGAATTGTTGTGTATGTGCCTTTAAGAGAAGAACTGATTCTATACTGCAGTACCGGCAGTGACCACCCCTGTATATAAAGCCATAGCAGGCTTCTGTACGTCAGTCTTGAATTACTCTCTGTTCAGCAAATACCTGTTTTATTGTTCTCCTGCAGTCTGAGTATTATTGATCCTCGGGCACTACACTAGCTAATAATGATTAATACAATAACAAAATACTGCGGATGCTGGAAATCTGAAATAACAACAGAAAATGCTGGAAACACTCAGCAGGTCAGGCAACATCGAGGAGAGAGAAACAGAGTCAACGTTTCGAGTCGGAGATGTTTCCAGTTCTGACGAAGGGTCCCCGACCCGAAACATTGACTCTGTTTCTCTCTCCTCGATGCTGCCTGACCCATTGAGTGTTTCCAGCATTTTCTGTTGTTATTTCTAATAATGATTAATACTGATTAGGTCCCCTATGTTACTTTATGGTGCGTTCATACCACAGACTTGGCAATGGTGTGAAGTCGTCTCGATTTCACATGGACACTACACTTGTAGTGGGTGCATTTCTGGTTTGACAGGAATTCTGCTCGTCACAAAGATGTGCCCCTGATCCTGGTGAATGTTCTGACCTCGGGGTCATCAATACAGTTTGGGCAGGCTCTCCGACCTTCACCAACATCCTCTGAGCTACCGGTAAAATAGGTCATTTTCTTTTATTTAAAATTTGGCACCCTTCGCTGTGCAACCAATCAGAGAACAAGCATCCCTTGCATTGAGTGTTGCTATGGTTGCAAAGGGCCCACCCATAAATGGCTGGACATATTATTTAATGTCTATCCCTCCAACAGCAAATTTGAGGGACATAAAAATATATGGCGAGGCAGTAGGGCAGTCATCGACCTCCACCTCTCCCAAATTGTGCTGAAAAATTGATGGAGAAAGGACAGGAAATATCCTGGCTGTGGAGTGCAAATCAGGTGTGAAGGTCCAAACTAACTCTTCTATGGAGCCTCAATCTGCTTGATCCTCGTGTTCTATGTAGCTCCATACTTACAGTACAATTGTGTAAATATAGGGCTAAAAATTGGGGTGCTAAATTCACCAGGGCGCTACTTCCTGGAAAAATTAGCGCCCCGTGACAGAAATTGAGTGGTAGCGCCCCAAGAGGGAGGCAGGGCGCCCCACCTCCCTCTTGGCACGCTGCGAGGGAATATCACGGCGCTACGTGCCGCGGTATTGCAGGCCTTCCTCCCCTTCTTAAAGGGGAGGGACTTTGCGCAGTGCGACCCGGGGCCCAGCTGGGCCACCAGGGATCAGAGTGCCGGCAAAAGAGCCCAGCACTCAAGAGAAGTGCCGAGCTAATGGAGCGCAGCCGGCACTCCGCGGGGGGTGGGGGGGCGGTGGGTAAGGAGGCCGGGGACGGGAGCGGAGGCAGGTGCTGACAGGCGGCCAGCAACAAAAATGGCCGCCCCGCACCTCGCCTTTAAATAATGGCTCCCCGGCCGCAGGTAGGCCCCCCTGAACCCGTCGGACATAGCGTTTGGCGGTAAGTCAGAGGGCGTTCCCGGGGATTGCGGCCGGGGCGCTCCTTGGGCGCTGCGCATGGCGATGATGTGATCGCTGGCTGCACAGCGCCGCGGAGCTCTACCAGTTACTGCCGCCGCTAACCTCCCGCTGAATTTCACGGGAAGCGTTGGTGGGCGCTAGTTGTTTTGCGCCCCGTTAGCGCCCTCTTAGGCGCAAAGCAACCAAATTTTCCCCATAGTTTCCATTTGTGATTAATCTGATGTGTTGCACCATTGAAAAGGATACCGTGTGCAATCAGGTGAATAAGCAGCTTATCAACAGATGGTCAAATTCTACCTATAAACCGTTTAAATAAGAATAGTTTTTTCTTAAAACTCTGAACTTTTGAGGCACTTATGATTGTTATACCTATTACAAATGGCATCGTGCATGCACTGCACATGTGTGGGAAACCGAAACTTCCATTCCCTTGAAGGAAGGGGTTCACAAGTCGAATGCGTGTGCTGGAGAGGCAGCGCGTACGCCTGGAACTTCCGTTTTTTTTGCATGTTTCTCCGGGAGGTTAAGTCTCCAGGAGCTACGCTTGTAAAAAGCAGTCGCAAGGCCTGCTTTTAACAAGGTAAGTGGTGAATTAAGTTAAATTAAAACATTTTTTCCACAGGTTTATTATTTTTAAATACTTTAAAGAAGGTAAGTTTATTTTTAGCCCCGTTAGAAGCTGTAATTAATTTTTTCAAAAATTTAAATTATTGTTTAAAATAGTTATTTTATGTAATTTATAGTTATTTTAAAAATGTGATTCTTAAAAAAAAATTATTTTAAGTTTTAGTGATGTTTTGGGGCTGAATTGTATTCATAGATTTGACAGCTCTTCCTGTCAAATCTATGAATACAGATTCCCTGCTACCATTGGCTCTCCATGGCCCACGTGATCCCAGGGGACGCTTTGAACTAACTGCGCCCCTGGGATACACAAGCATTGTGCGCCGGCAGCTGGAGGAGGCCCAGGATCGGAATCCCATGCGGGCCCACGGCACAACGGCCGGCGCGCTAGGTAAGTGCAGGTCGGAGGCTTGTACCCGCGGGAAGCCTCCGACACGAATTTCTGGGCCATTAGTCCTTGCAAGCATCAATTGTATCTATAAATGAAACACAAGATATTGAAGATATGGGGCAATCAACAGAGAAATGTCCCTGGTTACATCCCCGTGCCCCCCTTAGTTACTCAACTGGACTTCCTGCCATCTCCTTCCTGTCATCAATTACTGGATTTCTGGACTATTCATTATCACAGTAGCACTCAAAGATTATATGAATATTCTAATCTGACAGTATAAATTTTATAAATCCACTATATCATTGTCACATCGGGTAAGTCAGTCAAACTGTTTTGTCCTCGAACCTAATTAACCTATTTTTTAATGTCACTTTCTAAGCACAATAAATCTTGTGTAACTTTTGTAGAGTTTTAATAACTTTCTTTGGAAATAGGTTCCCTCATGGTAATACACGACGGAGCACTGAGCCATACACATTAGCTCATTGGCTGTTGAGCTTGTTAATCTCAGACAGGGCTGACTGGCGGTGGCTGTGCAATGATCGACCTCCGTGTCCTCGGGCTAGGGAGGGGGGAAATCATGCTGCCGATGGCTAATCAATGACTGCTGTTGGAAAATGCGTATGTGTGGATCTTGGATGACTTAACTTATCCATAACACCTGCACAGATGATTAATACTTATTAGGCTTCCTATGCCAGAGAGCCTGCCCAAATTATATTAATGATCCTGAGTCAGAATATTCACCAGGATCAGGGGCACATCTTTGTGGTGAGCAGAAGTCCTGTCACACCACAAGTGCACCCACTACGAGTTGGGCAAGTTACCTGAGGGCTGTTGGCACTTCTGGATCTACATTGCAGCATGAGTCAGTGCCTTCAGGAGAAGAGAGAAGAAAGCTTGGGGCATGTGAAGAAAGTTTTACTGAAAGTATTGCAGCAACACAGAGTACAGGTTTCCTAGTCAGGAATCCAACAAAATGTTTACCCCAGGATTGGGAGAAGCAGGAAGATGGGAACATAGTTGTAACTATTATGATTGCTCCAGGCACCCTCTAGATATGTCTTTCTTGTATTCAATACAATAGATAGCTTCCATAGCAAGTACTTGCTTCCTATGATCCAAAACCTAACCTTGTGTGCAATGTACTGTATCTGGGATAATGTGCTGTCAAGCGAACAATGAACCATTTTACCATTGCTGCAGGTATTAGAAATAGTATGTGATCTTTCCAGAAGACATCTATAAATGAAACACATGACATTGAAGATATGGGGCCATCAACAAAGAAATGCTTACAGCCCACAGACTCATGCTAAAAATGACCATGAAGTTTATTAAGTATTATTAAACAGAAGCAATAGCAAAGCAGCTGATCTAACTAGATTATAATGCTTCACTTAATTTACAGTATCTATTTTATAACAATAAAACCTCTTAAATAATTATGCGTTCTCAGTAATGTTGGACTATATGTCCATGATGAAAAGCATTACATGGGACTGAACTATCCCAGAGTACCCGTCCAGCTCCCCGCACACACAAAACCCCCAGAAGTTACACTATTTGAATATTTATGGGGCAGGGAATCCAGACAACTGTATATATATTCCACACCTTTCCCAATACAAGGAAACACAGACAGTAATCACAAAATGTATTTTAAAGTTGCTGCACTTCACTGGAATAGTTACAGATTTCTATACAAATATGTAATGTAGAAATTCTTATGATTTGAATCAAGACATTCTTATATCTTCACAGTAATGACATTGGTATAACTATCAGGCAAATAGGCAGAAACCTGGAGATGATTATGTTGAGCTGTAGCTGTTCTAGTTAAAATACTGAAAACATAGGGTAGAGTGGTGTAGATACTGTTCTGGTAACCCAAAGGTCATGAGTTCATATCCGATTCATTGTGAAAATAAATTCAACAAATCTGGTGATTTTTGAGCTGATACACGGTTACAAGTGTTTGGTTAAGTATGGGTGTCAAGGGATATGGAGCTAAGGCAGGTAAATGGAGTTGAGGTGCCGATCAGCCATGATGATGTAATTGAATGGCGGCGCAGGCTCGAGGGGCTGAATGGAATACTCCTGTTTCTATGGCCACGAATTTAATAGATGAGGCGGGTTGGAGTCAGGTTGCCTGGTGGGCAGGTTCCGGTCCCATTGCTGGTTTCGGGCAGTTCCGATTTGAGATTTTGCAGCCTCAGCCTTTCATTTTTCATTTCTGCTTGTGTCTGAATGGGCCCAGGCTACAATGTGTGCTGCAAAAGCCAAGGCTGCTCCACGGTTTAATAAGGATTCCCACCAAGCTCTTGTGGAGGGAGTAAGATGGCGCAGGGAGATTCTGTTCCCTCCCAATGGCCGGAGGAAGCCTCCTCAGCAAACAAAGGCAGTCTGGCTGCAGATTGCTGAGGAGGTCAGCGCAAGGTCCATACGTACACGCACCTGGGTCCAGCGCCGGAAACGGTTTAATGGTCTTCTGCGATCATCAAAAGTGAGAATCACATCACACTTACCTTCAATCTGCTTCCCTTCTCTTCTCATCACCAGCACTCTGCTTTGTCAGCCTCCTCCTTCACAACCTACCTTACCCTTACATCCCTTGCACCCTTACCTATCCCTCTTTCTCTCTGTACTGAATCACTTCACCATCCTACTGTGCAGCCCTCACATTCGCTCTCACTGTTATGCAATGACAACAACTAACAACACACAGGGAGGCAGCTACCTCTTGGCACCTCACTCCATCTTGGTCTCCCTCTAAGCTTCAATGTTATGGATTCTTCACAGTCACTCCATCACTCTTGCTGAAACTCCACTTGTGTCCCACCTTGCAGGAAAAGATAGCCCACAATAAGAGGGAGAGAGCGAAGACAGGAGGAGGCCCACCATCCCTGTCGACATTGTCAAGTGCTGAGGAGGCTGCGCACGAGATCGTGGGAGGTGGTGAGGAGCTGGAAGTGGGGGACGGAGAGACAGGTGCACTTGACGAAGCTGGTGACAGAATAGTGTGATGAAATATATTCCATTCATCACTGCCTGTGACTGTGGTCGGTTTCAGTGTCATTTCCCTTCCCCCAGTCCTCATTGTATTATGTATTGGAATGTGCTGGAATGTGCTGTGTGTAGGGCTCCGCCCATACCTGGCCCCTTTTGTAAGCTGGCTCAGTCTGGCCTCAGCCTCCAGAAGGAAGACATCTCTCTCTTTTACGTGTTACTTTCTAAGTTAATAAAAGCCTTGTTTTGTTTCGCTAACATCGAGTCTCGGAACCTATTGAGGCACATCAATTTTATTAACTTATTTTTCAACACTATGGACCAACTCCTGAAACCCGAACGTTTGGATTTGGATCAACATGCTCTGGACGCATCAGCATGCTTCAGACACTGGTTTGAGTGTATGGAATTCTTCCTGGACAATTCCGCAGCCGTCAAAGACGCTACGGACGCTGCGAGGATGAGACTCGGAATTCTGCGAAATTGGGTAAGCCACTGGGTTTACCCCTTCATCCAAGACGCCGATACGTACCTGGCCGCCTGCGACATCTTAAAGGCACATTACCAGCAGCCTACGAATGAGGTGTGTGCTAGGCATCTACTCGCTACTTGCGCACAGCGACCTGGGGAATCGGTGGAGGAGTTCCTAAGCATCCTGAAAATGCTTGGCAAAGACTGTAAGTGCCGAGATGTAAAAGCCGCAGTGTACACCGACGAGCTTGTTCGCGATGCCTTTATCACAGGCCTCAGCTCCACTTACATCCGGCAAAGACTGCTGGAAAAAACGGGGTTGGACCTGAAACAGGCTGCGGACACCGCGCGGTCCCTGGATGTGGCCCAGAGAAACTCGGACGCCTACTCTTCAGCCCGCGCCGTCCACGCCGCCACGTGCGCACCGAGGGCGCCGCCATCTTGGAAGGCATCTTCCCCGCCCGGCAGCCCGACACCGGCGGGGCCCAGCTCTCCCCCCAGAAGCCCTACGACAGCCGCGACGCATCAGGGACCCAACTGCTACTTCTGCGGGCAGCCAAAGCACACCAGAAACCTGTGCCCGGCGAAAGGCACCACCTGCTTTAAGTGCGGTAAGAAGGGGCACTTCGGGAAGGTGTGCAGAGGGAACCCCGCCAGAAAACCAACCGCCGGAAAACCCGCAACCGCCGCGTGTGCGCCGTGGGAGCGGCCATCTTGGACGCCATCCTGCCCGACCTCGTGGGGTCCGCCATCTTATGAGCAGACAGCGTGGATGCCATCTTGTATCGACCAGGGCCCTACAGTGGCATCGGTCACAGTGGACCAGACCAGGCCGCACCCGCTATCCAAATCAATGGTGGACATCGAGGTAAACGGGTGCCGGGTTAAATGCTTAATTGACAGTGGAAGCACGGAGAGTTTTATCCACCCTGAACTGGCACAGCAACTCTCCCTAAAGGTGGTCCCTACTCAGGGTACCATCTCTATGGCTGATAAAACCCAGACATCGACCATTCTGGGTTACTGCACGGTACAATTGGGCGTTAACGGAACTGTATACGATAATTTTAAAGTGTTAATCATGAAGAACCTATGTGCGAGCGTCATCTTGGGCCTGGATTTCCAGTGCAACCACCAAAGCATCACGCTCAAGTACGGTGGGTCCCAGCCGCCCCTCACAGTGTGCGGTCTGGCTACCCTGAAGGTAAAGCCACCTTCGCTATTCGCGAACCTTACCCCTAACTGCCTGCCAATAGCGACCAAAAGCAGGAGGTACAGCTGGGAGGACAGGCGGTTTATCGCGACCGAGGTAGACAGGCTCCTGAAAGAGCGCATTATTGAACGCAGCAACAGCCCGTGGCGCGCCCAAGTGGTAGTGGTAAGGGGTAGCGAGAAGAAACGGATGGTGATCGACTATAGTCAAACGATCAACAGGTACACCCAACTAGACGCCTACCCGCTACCCTGCATATCAGAAATGGTGAACCAAATCGCCCAATACCGGGTATTCTCCACCATCGACCTCAAGTCAGCGTACCACCAGCTCCCTATCAGACCAGAGGACCGCCCGTACACCGCCTTCGAGGCGAACGGACGCCTCTACCAATTCCTCAGAGTCCCCTTTGGGGTGACGAATGGGGTCTCGGTCTTTCAGAGGGAGATGGACCGCATGGTCGATGACCACCACTTGCAGGCAACCTTCCCCTACCTCGACAACGTCACCATCTGCGGCCACAATCAGCAGGATCACGACTCGAACCTCGAGAGGTTCCTGGAAACCGCACAAAAACTCAACCTCACCTACAACGAGGACAAGTGCGTTTAAAACACCACGCGCCTCTGCATACTAGGCAGCGTGGTGGAGAATGGGGAAATCGGACCAGACCCCGACCGATTGCGCCCCCTACGGGAGCTGCCCCTGCCCAACACTCCCAAAGCCCTGAAAAGGTGCCTGGGGTTATTTTCTTATTATTCCCAATGGGTCCCCAACTACTCCGACAAAGCCCGCCCCCTCTTGAAAGCATCCTCTTTTCCGCTCTCTGCTGAGGCCCACGCCGCCTTCAAAAGCATTAAGCAGGATATTGAGCGGGCCATGCTACAGGCAGTGGACGAGAACACTCCATTTCAAGTGGAAAGTGATGCGTCTGACTTCGCCTTGGCGGCCACCCTCAACCAGGCAGGGCGGCCCGTAGCTTTCTTCTCGAGGACCCTCCAAGGCCCCGAGATCAGACACTCCTCCGTGGAAAAGGAGGCCCAAGCCATCGTGGAGGCAGTGCGCCACTGGCGCCACTACCTAGCCGGCAAACGCTTCACCCTACTTACCGACCAGCAGTCGGTAGCGTTTATGTTCAACAATAAACAGAGGGGGAAGATTAAAAATGATAAGATTCTTAGGTGGCGGATCGAGCTCTCCACCTTCGAGTACGACATCATTTACCGGCCAGGGGCCCTTAACGAATCCCCTGACGCCCTCTCACGAGGGATGTGTGCCAGCGCCACCGGGGATCGGCTACAGACCCTCCACAACGACCTCTGCCACCCAGGGGTCACGCGGCTGTTCCACTTCATAAAGTCCCGTAACTTACCCTACTCGATTGAGGAAGTTCGGTCTCTGACCAGGAACTGCCGCACTTGCGCTGAGTGCAAGCCTCGGTTCTACCGCCCAGATAGAGCCCACTTAATCAAAGCTACACGGCCCTTTGAGCGGCTCAGCTTAGATTTCAAGGGCCCCCTCCCGTCCGTCGACCGCAATGTTTACTTCCTGAACATTGTGGACGAATACTCCCGGTTCCCATTCGCCTTCCCCTGCCCAGACATGACCAGCGCCACGGTCATTAAATGCCTCAACAGCCTGTTCTGCCTGTTCGGTATGCCGAGCTACATCCATACGGATAGGGGGGCGTCCTTCATGAGTGAAGAGCTACGCCAGTACATGCTGTCCAAGGGGATCGCCACGAGCCGTACCACCAGCTACAACCCCCGGGGTAACGGCCAGGTGGAGCGAGAGAACGGGACAGTGTGGAAAGCAGTCACTCTAGCTCTAAGGACCAAGGGCCTCCCTATCTCCCGCTGGCAGGAAGTCCTCTCGGATGTGCTCCATTCGATACGGTCGCTATTGTGTACGGCCACTAATGCCACGCCTCATGAACGTATGTTTGTCTTTCCCCGGAAATCCACCTCAGGTGTATCCATGCCGTCATGGCTCTCCACCCCAGGTCCGGTACTCGTGCGAAGGCATGTGAGGGGCCACAAGATGGACCCTCTCGTGGAGCCAGTACACCTACTCCACGCCAACCCCCAATACGCATATGTCCGGCACGCCGATGGAAGGGAGGACACCGTGTCCATAAAAGACGTCGCCCCAGCCGGCATCGACAACAACCACGGCAATAGCAGCGACAACGATCACAGCAATTCTTACCCACCCACTACTCTTTTCAACGATCACAGCAACCCTTACCCACCCACTACTCTTTCATCACCCCCGGAAGAACATCGACCAACGGCACCCCCACCAACTACCCCTTCAGCAACCCTGGCGGCACCCCCGGCAGAGACCCAGGAGGCTACCGGGGACACCCAGCCGACACCCGCGGCACCACGTAGGTCGCAGAGGACTATCAAACCCCCGAACAGACTAAATCTATAGAAGGGGTGAATGTGATGAAATATATTCCATTCATCACTGCCTGTGACTGTGGTCGGTTTCAGTGTCATTTCCCTTCCCCCAGTCCTCATTGTATTATGTATTGGAATGTGCTGGAATGTGCCGTGTGTAGGGCTCCGCCCATACCTGGCCCCTTTTGTAAGCTGGCTCAGTCTGGCCTCAGCCTCCAGAAGGAAGACATCTCTCTCTTTTACGTGTTACTTTCTAAGTTAATAAAAGCCTTGTTTTGTTTCGCTAACATCGAGTCTCAGAACTTATTGAGGCACATCAAATAGATTTTCAACACTCGCATTTAGATTTCATGATTGACTGCAATGGCATATGATGTTCATAGAGATTGACTTTGGATCATCTGCACAATAGGATGTGTCTGCTACCTAAATATCACATGTCTAACTCTTGCCTTTACTCTCCCACAGGACCATCGAGCACCCGCCTCCCCACTGTCCAGGAGGAAGAGCCGGATGACTCCTTAGAGGAACCTGCAGCCTCTGACGGAGCAGCGTCACTAGGACTCAGTGCACCCAGCACCAGCGCCGCAACGCACACCTCGGCAGGGCCTTCGGGACATAGAGTAGTGTTGTCACCTGGTGTATCACAGCTCACAAGTGAGCATCAGCAGATGGTGGAGATAGTGACAGCAGTGGAGAGTCCTCGTCAGAGGTCGCAGGCCGCTCCTAGCTCTGCTCAGCTGCATGTAGACGCTGTACCTTTGGGGCCATCCAGAAAGAGAGCGGTGCTGGAACTCAAGGAACAAGTGCAGGAGTCTCTGACAGGGTTTGGCTCCAGGGTAACTGCGAGTGTGGAGAGAATGGAGGAGTCCATCTCCAACATGAGCACTGCCTTTGTGGAGGCAATGGCGCATGAACATGCCACCATGGAGAGGGTGGAAACCTCCATGGAGGACATAAGTCACCAGACACACGAGAACATGGTGACTCTTCAAAATAGATGGTCTGCTATGGAGGAGAGATGGGCATCTATTGAGGAGAGACACCATAGGTACATGGACGTCCCCGTTATGAGGATTGTCAATACTGAGACAGGTCATCATGGCCCCACTGATGTGCAGCAAGGTGGTCTCCAGCCACTTGCTAGCAGTGAAGTGCGGGTGACCCATGAGGGGGATGTTGGTGGCAGACAACAAGGAAGTGTGGGCTCCGCTCCAAGCGTTCACATGACCATGCCAGTGCAGAGCCCTCGTCAGAGCCCCAGAGTCCTTACCCAACTGAGATGGCCGTCTCAGCCTCTGCACAGCCACAGGACGAGCAGATTGTGGAGGAGCCCTCCCAGGCTTCCAAACCCAGAGGATGCCCGCCAAAGGTGTCTAGGCAGGCGCAGCATCAAAGTGAGCAAGGTGCCTCTACATCTGCTGAAGCCACAGGGGAAGCACCACGTAGAAGCACATGTAAGAGGAAGCTAACACACAAATAATCACAAGGGTAGTCACTTAGATGTTTTGTTCTGTTGTATATTTTCAATTGTCATTCTTTTGTGATGATATTAAACAAAAGTGATGGCAAACAGTTAAAGTTCTGGCCTGTGTTCTGGGAAATGCAAATTGCACATTGAGGGCTCAGGGCGACTTGCATTTGTAATGATGGTGCTGAGAGTGATAGGAAAGCACCGTTTATTGGAGATATGATGTATGGGGTGTTAAGAAGATCTTCCACATATTCATAGCAATGTGCCAGCCACCTGTGATTAAAGCATAAGCTTACGCGAATCTGGCATGGGTGAGTGAATCCCCTGCCTGACGGCCAGCCGAGTGCTGCTGCATTAGCCACCTCCTGCCCCATAAGACGTGCCTCCTCATCTTCATACTCGTCCTCCTCCTCCTCCTCCTCATCCTCTTCCTCCTCCTCCCCCTCTTCTTCCAAGGATGCTCTGCGCTGAGCCACTTGTTCCTCAGGCAGCACTAAGCCACGCTGTTGTGCGATGTTGTGCAGGGCACAGCAGATGAAGATGATTCTGGACACCCTGGCAGGTGCATATTGTAGGGCTCCATCAGATCTGTCGAGGCATCAGAATCGCATTTTGAGCAAGCCGATGGTTTGCTCTATGATGTTTCTGGTGGAAATGTGGCTCACATTGTACCGCTCCTCAGCATCATTTGATGGCCTCCTCATCAGTGTCATGAGCCACTTTTTCAGGGGATAGCCCTTGTCACCAAGAAGCCATCCGGAAAGTTGGGTTGGTGGATGGAAGAGTTGAGGCACAGTAGACTGCCACAGGATGAACGAGTCATGGCAACTGCCAGGATATTTTGCGCAAACATGTATGATGCTCTTCCTGTGGTTACACACCAGCTGGACGTTAAGGGAGTGGTTAACCTTGTGGTTGACAAAAACAGCTGGGTTGTGATGGGGTGCCCTAATGGCCGCATGTGTGCAGTCTATGCTGCCCTGCACCCTTGGGAAGCCTGCCATATTTGCAAAGCCAACCGCACGCGCAGTTACACTTGCTTCATCCGTGGAGAAGTGGATGTAATTGTGCGCCTTTGCAAAGGGGGCATCGGTAGCCTGTGTGATGCAGGCACGTGCGGCCGACTGGGAGATGCTGCTGATGTCTGCAGTTGATCCCTGGAAGGAGCTCGAAGCAAAGAAGTTGAGTGCATTGGTGGCTTTGACAGCCACTGGTAAGGAATGTCCACACACTCCTCTGGGCTCCAGGTGTTGGTGCAGCATTGTGCAGATGTCAGCGACTACCTCTCATGAAAGTCTCAGCCTCCTTTGGCACTGCTGCTCACTCATGTTGAGGAAGCTCATCCTCGGCCTGTAAACCCTGTGTTGGGGGTATCTCCTGTGGTGAGGTGCAGGCCTGCGCTGACGCCCTCTGCGATGTGCATCATCAGGTGGGTGAGGACAAGGTTGGCGCTCCTGCTGTTGGTGCTGCTGCTGTGCCTGGTTGCGCTGCTGCCACGCCTGCTCTTCCTCTGAATCTGACAACCAGGATGAGAGGATATAAATGGTTCCCATATCGCTGGTATATATTTCAGTCAAGGAATGGAGGTTGTGTGCGCTCAGACAAAGGGGCCAGAGGGTCTTCCAAAGAGCTCACACTGCAGATGGATTTCAGCCTCAACACTCGCCAGATTAGTAGAGCTGCAAAATGTCTCCCAAACCTCAAAGCACTAAGTTGTGGCATGTGAAAGAATGAGAGATTGCAGGACCGCTTTTAAGCTGTTCGAGCAGCTGCCAATAATTCAGGTCCTCGCTCAACCCAGCTCGATTCAGCTGGCGTGATTTTGTGAAAGGTGGGCAGCATGCTGAAAAACCTGCAAAACCAAACAGGCAGTTCAAATAGGATTACCCAGGCAGTTAACAAGCTGTTAACTGCCTTAACAGCCTCTCCCACCGTTTGGTGTCGGGTCAGTTCGGGAGCGGCTGACCTGACACTTGCCAAAGTCGCGTGGAGGCGGGATGGCGGCGGGTTCGCAGCCCGCCCCCAATTCTTCCGATTTTCACAACAGACCCGCTTCCAAACCCGCCCTCTGAGGTCAATTAAATTCGCGGCCTATGTTCCTATTCTAGCTTTGTTCCCCAAGTATTGGGAAATGCTAAGATCTGTTCATATCCTTAGGTTTATTAACAAATTGTTCAACATTACAGAACTAATCAACAGAGGATTAATTACACAGGAATTGATTAGTTCCACAGTTTTTCTTAATCTAGTCAAACAAAACTGACATCACCTTAGTGTAAATATGATTAATGTGGAAAAGAAATGTCATTGCTTGTACATCTTACACTTTAATACATTAGCTGTACATTATGGCCCTGAAATTAGGATCGGGGGCTTGCCGCGCGTGCAAACCCCCGATCTGCACTCACCCTGCGCGCCGACATCTGAAGCCCGGGCCTGCTTGCATTTCCTGTCACAGGCCCGGTTCAGATGTCGGCGCGATGTGCTTACCTGATCCAGTGGCGTAGTTAGTGCGATGTGCCGGCTGGGATCAGGTGAGCACTGTGCAGCCAATCAGGGGAGGGGAAACTCATTCATGAGTTTGACAGTAAGAGCTGTCAAACTCATGCAAACTCCTGGCCCCAAAACACTACTTAAACCTGAAAGAAAATTAAAAAAAACATTGCACTACTTAAATGAGCAATAAAGAACTCAGAAAAACTATTTTAAACAATAATTTTAAAATTTGAAAAAAAAATTTATATAAAAAATCGGGGCTAAAACTAAACTTACCTTACTGTAAATTCTTTAAAAATAACAAACCTGTGGAAAAAAAAATTCTCAATTGTACTAAAAGCCCACTTACCTGAAAAACTAAGTACTTACGTGTGGTTTTTCCACGCGTAAAGACCGGAGGCCTTTACACACGCGCAACTCTGAAAAAAAAAAGGAATTTCACTGCGCACGCGCTGCCTGTGCAGTCGCGCGCGTTCTGCCTCTCAACCCCTTGGGTCAGAGGACAGGAAATGCCGGTTTTCAGCGCATGCGCTGTGCATGCTGAAAACCGGCAATTCCTCCGGGCACACGCGTGAGTACCCCATCCATACTCATGCACTGCGCCCGGAATTACTGGGCCTATATTTATTCTTGGAAGATCCGCAGAAGACAATAATCTTTTACTTTTGACTAATCTGCATGTTATTGATATTTAATATAGTCATTTCCATGTTCAGTCTCTTTATGACTCAATAAATCTGTAAAATGATTATGTGAATTAGATTCAGACACTTAGGGAATGTTCTTAGTGGCAATGTCTTAATAGATTCCCCGTGGATATTTGTATACTAGGATATGCTGATTTTATAACAAGCAATTGTTTCTGATAACATTTGCATATGAATTAAAATTGGCTGTAGCTCCTGGAATAACGGTGCAGATTAACAATTTAATGATTGTAACGTTGTGAAAACAATTTTTGAAAATATAAAAAAAGAGTTCTCGTTTGGACCTAATTAGTAGGTAAGAATGACAAATTGCATTCAGCTCCCTGCTTATATGCTGCGCTGATCAGACTGTAATGAATGTGAAAAGCTGGCCTCCCACACAACAGCTGTGTGCATGGGTGAAACAACAACATCACAGCATTTGAGTGTGAGAGATATTATCGTACGTCATTATTGCCAGTGTCCACGTAGCAATTAAAAATTCCACGCTGGGGTGTGGTCATTACGAAGACGGATTTCAGGTGTTTGAAATCGTCTTGTGTAGATTCTCTGTATTTGCTTGATTGTAACTGTTAATGAGGATGCATTGACAGAGAGATCAACTTGTATTTATGCCAGTTAAAAAATTACAAGTCATGGGTTACCTTTAGCTTTTAGTTACTACCCATATTTATACTTCAGAATATTGACAGTTCATTTCTGTCTTTCTCGGTATTTTACTCATAAAGGATATTGATATTATAACTCATAAAGGATATGAAACCGTGCTTCCACAAACCCGTGAGCAAATGGTCGGAACTGATTCCATAAGGTCCCAAGGCAACTGTCTGGCATATCATGTCTGTTCCTCCTCTTTCTCCACAACCTGTAAATACCTCTGGATGGCCAGAAGGATAAACACAGCGACTATATAGAAAGAACAGAATGAAGTATCGCTGGGATAACTGGCACAGGTAACAGACAGAGCTCCTCTCTTGCAAAACAGCAAAGCAGATCATCAGGTATATAGTAAAACAGCAAATAAGCACTGTAATAGGTACAAACAATTTCAGCAGCTGCTGGAAGCAATTTAGCCCATTTACGAGAAAGGACTCAACATACAGAATGGGCTTCTGGCACAGTGCTCGTTTCATATGTTGCATTATGACATACACTGCACATTGGGTGCTTAGAAGGCCTTCTGCATCGTATAATGCAAGATGACTGGTGCGTAGCTGGACTACAGGCAATGAAGAGCATATTATCAGCCTCACGGTCAGCTGTGTTTAGCATCAGAATTTGTTGGATTAAGGACCATTTCTATTTTTTCTAAATTTAAATCCAGTCCAATCCAGGAAAATAACCAGTGGATGGAAATCATAAATGTATTTACAAGCAGACTTGTGTTTACGTCAATAAAATATGAATTGCAATTTAAGATAATAATAGCAGTTGTATGAATGCAATGTAAAGAATTACTAACAGGAAATTAATTACTTGCAAAGTCTAGTACAGAAAATTCTTCTCCGCTCTACAAAGTGATAGATACTCATCATCAAATGCTAAACCTTTGGCAAAAACTGCTTTCAAAATTCTGCTGGTAAGCTGACACGAATGGAATCTGCACGATATTGGTACAAATCTCTGGAAGCCTGCAGGATTTTTTTGAATAGTATTTCTAAATTATTGTTTTCTGTGATGTGGGAAATAACAGTAACTGATTGAAGAGAAGGTTCACCAGACTGATTCCTGGGATGGCAGGACTGTCGTATGAGGAGAGATTGGGTCGACTAGGCCTGTATTCACTAGAGTTTAGAAGAATGAGAGGGGATCTCATTGAAACGTATAAAATTCTGACCGGGCTAGACAGACTGGATGCAGGGAGGATGTTTCCCCTGGCTGGGGGGTCTAGAACGAGGGGTCACAGTCTCAGGATACGGGGTAGGACATTTAGGACTGAGATGAGGAGAAATTTCTTCACCCAGAGGGTGGTGAACCTGTGGGATTCTCTACCACAGATGGCTGTGGAGGCCAAGTCACTGAATATATTTAAGAAGGAAATAGATAGATTTCTAGACGCAAAAGGCATCAAGGGGTATGGGGAGAGAGCAGGAATATGGTATTGAGATAGAGGATCAGCCACGATCGTGTTGAATGGTGGAGCAGGCTCGAAGGGCCGAATGGCCTACTCCTGCTCCTATGTTTCTATGTTTCTAGAACATGAGATTGAGTCAACCAGTCTGAAATCATTCTGTCAAAGAATAGGAGGTAATGCTCTGACAATAATTATGTTCTAAAAATTTCCCAGAGTCCCTTTTATTTCATTTTGAGATTGGGATTCATTGCCTGATATGTTCCTTTGGTTTTTTTTTATATGCACATCTCCCATGACAAAGCATGATGCTGAAGCAATGCAACTTTTTGCAATATTTGTTTATGGCCAAGTTGAGATCAATTGGAAAGACTCTGATCATTGCATGAAAAATGTGATAAGCAACTGAGAAACAGGTACTATTGTACCATAAATACAAAGAAGAGATGCTGAGGCAGGTCAATGACACTTACTGCTGTAAAAAGCATTAAAAACAAAATTGGGATGTGGGAGATACAGGCGAGATGACATTTATTGCCCATCTCTAGTTACCCTAGGTGGGAGTGGGCCTTCTCAGGGCAACTAGCGATGGGCAATAAATGACTCCAGCAGTTCTCCTTGAACCGCTGCAGTCCTTGTGGTGATGGTGCTTCCACAATGGTGTTGGGTAGGAAATTCCAGGGGCTGGATTTTGCCAGCCCTGGGGAGGCGGGTTTAGAGGCGGGACTGCCAGGAAAATGGCAGAATCTGGGGGTACCCATCCCGCCCCCAACCCACCTCCGTGCCATCTTCCCAGGAGGTGGGTAGCCGACCCGCGCTGGGTCCCGTCTCCTGGAGGTGGGAAGGGGATTACAGCCACTTAACTGCCTGTTAACAGGCAGAGAAGAGGATTATCCCCATTTTTCCAGCAGAGGCGCGGGCTTCCCGACGTCGGGAAACCCCGCCACGGTCACCGAGGCGAGCAGTGGGTCTGCGGGGGTTGGAGGGGTGCAAAAGTGCATTGTGGAGGTGAGTGATGGATGCAAGTGTGGAGAGGTGAGTATGTGAGGTGAGTGGAAAGTGATAGAAAATGTTTACTTACCTTTGTTTCTTCCTGCAACCTTCAACTGTTGGGGATGCGGAGAGTGTCGCACCTCACCGGCAGAGATGACAGATGGCTGCTGCATTCTCCGATGCAACAACCATCTAATTTCTGCTCACAAAAGAGGTTTGATGAGTCTTGAATACAAGAACTCATCAAACAACAGAGAATGTCAGTGTTTGACAGCTTCACAGAGCTGTCAAACGATGACAATTGATCTGTCAAAACATTTTGACAGATGAAACATCATACGCATGAAACTTATAAAATTCTGACAGGACTGGACAGACTAGATGCAGGAAGGATGTTCCCGATGGTCGGGGAGTCCAGAACCAGGGGTCACAGTCTAAGGATAAGGGGTAGGCCATTTAGGACAGAAATGAGGAGGAATTTCTTCACCCAGAGAGTGGTGAACCTGTGGAATTCTCTACCACAGAAGGCAGTAGAGGCCAATTCATTAAATATATTCAAGAAGGAGTTGGATATATTTCTTAAGGCTAAAGGGATCAAGGGGTATGGGGAGAAAGCAGGGACCGGGTACTGCATTTGGATGATCAGCCATGATCGCATTGAATGGCGGAGTAGGCTCGAGGGGCCGAATGGCCTACTCCTGCTCCTATCTTCTATGTTTCTATGCTGACGTTCTCTGTAAGCTGGGCGGGCTTAACAAGGTCAATCAAGGGAAAATAGCATGGGTTGGCGACAAGTCGACGGAGGTGGGACTAAAACCCGACAAGCAGCAGAACCGCCTCCAACGCACCTCCATTGACAAAATCACCTCCCAGGGTTCTGACCCGGTGATGATGAACGATTGACGATGTATGTCCAAGTCAGAAGGGTGTGTGACTTGGAGGGGAACTTGAGCGTGATGGTGATCCCACAGCATTGCTGCTCGTGGTTTTCTTTTTGGTCAGCGATGGCTCAGTTGGTAGCACCCTCGCCTCTGAGTCAGAAGGTTGTGGGTTCAAGTCCCACTCCAGGGACTTGTAGCACATAAAGCTAGGCTGACACTCCAGTGCAGTGCTGAGGGAGTGCTGCACTGTCGGAGGTGCCGTCTTTTGGATGAGACGTTAAACCGAGGCCCCATCTGCTCTCTCAGGTGGACGTAAAAGATCCCATGGCACTATTTCAAAGAAGAGCAGGGGAGTTATTCCCCGTGTCCTGGCCAATAATTATCCCTCAACCAACATAACAAAAAAAACCAAATTATCTGGTCATTATCACATTGCTGTTTGTGTGAGCTTGCTGTGTGCAATTTAGCTGCCACGTTTCCCACATTACAACAGTGACTCCACTTTAAAAGTACTTCATTGGCTGTAAAGTGCTTTGAGAAGTCCAGTGGTTGTGAAAGGCGCTATATAAATGCAAGTCTTTCTTTCTTTAGAGGTTGCGGTGGGGGGGGGGGGGGGAGGTGCTGTTGAAGTAACCTTGGTGCATTGCTGCCGTGCATCCTGCAGATTATGAATACTGTAGTGACAGTGTATCGGTGGTGGATATGGAGTCCAATGGCTTTTCACATCAATGGGGCGGAGGTGGAAAGGGTGGCCAGCTTTAAGTTCCTCGGAGTCCACATCACGGAAGACCTCTCCTGGTCCCTCAACACCTCCTCTCTGGTGAAGAAGGCCCAGCAGCGCCTATATTTCTTGAGGAGGCTGAAGGGATGTAATCTGTCACCCCCGATCCTCTCTAACTTCTACCGCTATAGAGAGCATCCTGACAAACTGTATCACGGTATGGTACGGCAGCTGTAGCTCCCACGACCGGAAAGCCCTGCAGCGGGTAGTCAAAACTGCCCAACGCATTACCGGCACCCGGCTACCGACCATAGAACATATATATCAGAAACGCTGCCTACGGAGGGCACGGTCCATCATCAAAGACCCTACCCACCCCAGCCACAGTCTGTTCGCCCTCCTACCATCTGGAAGACGCTACAGATGCATTCGCACCCGTGCGACCAGATTTAGGAACAGCTTCTTTCCCAGGGCTGTCATCCTACTGAACTCCACAAATAAACACTAAAGCCTGCACATCTGCCGATGCACTTTATTATGGTCATATTTATGCTAATATATATGTACAAATGTATGTTGAAATGTTTAAGTGTCCTAATCCAAATTGTACACTCTCGGGAGCCGCAAGCCTACATTTCGTTGTACTGCACTTGTGCACTAACAATGACAATAAAAGTTGATTTGATTTGATTTGATTTGATCAATGGCTGGGGCACCAATCAAGTAAACTGCTTTGTCCTGGATGATGTCGAGCTTCTTGTGTGTTGTTGCAGATACACCCATCCAGGCAAGTGGTGAATATTCCATCACATTCCTACATGTGCCTTATAGATGGTGGAGAGGCTTTGGGCAGTTAGGAGTTGAGCCTCCCATCGCATTGTACTCCCATATAATGCCTGCACCCCTGGTATTTAATGCGCACACATGCACCCACGCACAAATTCTCACATGTGCACACATGCGTACACATACACTCAAAATTCAATTCTCACAAACAGCCAGCATTTCTTTCAACTGTTGTCCTAGATATACATCATTGCCTAACACTTCAGCAGATACCATATTATTAACAGTGCGGTTGACCATGTAATCATCAGAAACAACAGGAAATTTAACACTGTGCCCTGCCAATACACAGCAGGCCTAAGAGTCAGTGAGGACAATGACTGTACTTGTTGAAAATGTCAAGCACAGAGTAAGTTATATTATAATATCATGGCAGGTTTATTTCATTACTGATGCAAGACTTCATTACCTGGGAATATTAGAAATCTGTGATAAAATCCCTCAATTACTCATGAAGTTCAGTCAGTGAGTAACTAATCCACACAAACCAGGAACATCCCATTCAATACTCAGTTTGTATTGAGTTAGCTGATTTCAGCCAGAGTGACAGTAGAGGAGATGGAATAGGTCTCAGTGCCTCTGGATTAAGGATGGCAAAATCAGCTAGGACTCCCACTCCTCATTACTATCCATTGACCCCTGTTGGAAGTGCAATTGTATGAATTTGGGGTAAGGACTAGGTTGGACTCAGCTATGATCCTCCCCCGGGCACATCAGCTGGTGACACCCACTGTCCAGACTCACAAATGAATAATACCGTGTGGGTTTGATAACAGGACACTTGGCACTCACAGATCTATATCCCAGAACAATATCCCAGCAAGGAGTTAAAGCTTTCAGGAGAGGAGGGGAGCAGAGAAAAATGGTAGCGGAAAAGATGTGACTGGTATGTCACCAACGTGCACGTTCTGACGTTTCTGTAATCAGAGGAGAAAATGTAGCACAGAGAGAGAGAGGAAGATGAACAAGGGCAGTTCCTCATCCTCTTCAAAAATAAGGCCCTGCTATTGTAAGGTGCCCCATCTAGTGGCTCATCTACAAAGTGATGGATCCCAAGCGATGCATAGCCTGTGACCATCTGTTTAGGAAGCCAGCACTTCATCTCCAAGTGATGTTGCAGTTCATCACAATTGACACTGATTGTTTTACAACCCATGGAGTAAATGCAGTGTATTAACCTTCTAACATGTATGAAGGCAGCACAGTGTGACAGCTACATGTCTTTGAGGAGGAACAGTTCACAAAAGCCGTGTACAACAGCACGCTTTTGGAGCAGTGCCCAGCAGTTTCTACATACATTGTGCTACATGCTGATGACATAAAATCATCACAGAAGGTAGCTTGCTTAGCCACAGCTTCAGCACTAAATTTAACAGCAATGAACCCCCAGCAATGCTAGTAAGAAGCTTCAGTTACAGAATCTCAGCTGTGCACCGCCAAGGTTCTTTTCAACTCTACCAGTTTAACTCTGCCAAAGTGAGGACGTATGAATGATTTAAGATGTTCTTCATGGATTTCGAATGTCAAAGCTCAAAATAATTTTGTTAAGTCAGGGGCAAACTGTTAAATAGCAGGAACGCCAACTAACAACTGCTTATTTTAAGCGTTTTCACCTGCATTTTTTTTTAGTTATAATAAAGTCTGTCACCTCTTGAAAATATTTGCTGCTATTTTGTACTAGAAATAATAATTAAGAAGTCTTTTTTTCTTCCTGTTCTCTCCTCTCCTCTCTTGAATGTGCTGACTCTAGGACAGGGCTCCACTGGCACTGACAACCCTTTGGCACCCTGCCCTGGTGGCCACCTTCATTAAGCCAAGAGATTTTTCCGAGTAAAACAGACGTCACTGTTCCCTGCTGACGTTAAACATGTTTATTCTGCAGATAATTTCACTGGCTGAAGGATTGCTATTTCTGTCATGTATAATTCACTCGTGTGAAAGCAGGGGTACATTAACGCACGGGCCTATGGGGCTAGTGCCCAGAGGGACCCAGGCAAACATGGGGGCGCTAGGGGCCCTGTAAACATTGCTCTATCTTAAACAGCGCTGCCTGTCGGGTTTTTTTTAAAACAGTGCTGATACATCTGGAGAAGTGTCATGATTAATGGAGGGCCAAAAGCTAGCCAGTGGGAGTTTGAAAGTGCAGTTGTAAGTAAGTTGGGGGAAGAGTTTTTCTAGGGGCAGATGCAGAACTAAGTGGTATTTGAAGGGGGTTAAGGGTATAAGGGGGTTGAGGGATTCCAGGACATGGTAGCAGATGTCTATGTTCGAGACTATGGGAGTAGAGAGGCCATGTGCGATGACAAGGTTGAAGGGGTGGGCATGACTATGGGTAGGAGAGTTTATATGAAGTGAGAGGCTTAGGGAGGACTGGAGGTCAGTGAACTCAGAGGAGAAAGGGCATGGCGATTTGAGAGGGAGATTTAAATCACTGAGAATAAGGAGTTTCTCAGTGCAGAATACCTCAGTGAGAAACTTGGGGTGCTGCTTGAAGGGAAGGTAGACAACGAGGATTTCAAAGGAGACGCAAGAGGGCTGGAACAAAGTGTGGCACTCGAAGGAGAAGAAGGTACCAGTGGAGCAAGGAGAGAGGCCAAGGGGTGATTTGGTGATAAGGGTCATGCTGGCACGGCGGCAGTTTGGACGGAGCTGGTAGTAGAAAGTATAGCCAGGTGGGGAGGCATTAGTATGGGGCAAGTTGTTGCCACCCATAAGCCAAGTTTCTGACAAAGTCAGCATGCTATCATCCACAATAGGTTTTGGATGACCAGGGCCTTGTTCGCGAGTGGATGGACATTACAGAGGGAAATGTGGAGTTGGTCTGTGATTGTTGATCCATTGGCAGAGTGGGAGGAGGTAGTGGTGGGTGGGGGAGAGGGATGGAAATTAAATTGACAAGATTAGCCCCTAGGGCGCTCAACGGGAAGACCGGCGGGAGAGGAGAATGGGGACGTTGGGCAAAACCGGTGGGAGAGGAGAATGGGGACGTTGGGCAAGACCGGTGGGAGAGGAGAATGGGGACATTGGGCATTGGGAAAGACTGGCGGGAGAGGAGAATGAGGACACTGGGGAAGACCGGCGGGAGAGGAGAATGGGGACGTTGGGGAAGACCGGCGGGAGAGGAGAATGGGGACATTGGGCATTGGGAAAGACTGGCGGGAGAGGAGAATGAGGACACTGGGGAAGACCGGCGGGAGAGGAGAATGGGGACGTTGGGGAAGACCGGCGGGAGAGGAGAATGAGGACACTGGGGAAGACCGGCGGGAGAGGAGAATGGGGACGTTGGGGAAGACCGGCGGGAGAGGAGAATGGGGACATCGGGAAAGACCGGCGGGAGAGGAGAATGGGGACGTTGGGGAAGACCGGCGGGAAAGGAGAATGGGGACGTTGGGAAAGACCGGCGGGAGAGGAGAATGGGGACATTGGGGAAGACCGGCGGGAGAGGAGAATGGGGACATTGGGAAAGACCGGCGGGAGAGGAGAATGGGAAAGTTGGGAAAGACCGGCGGGAGAGGAGAATGGGGACATTGGGGAAGACCGGCGGGAGAGGAGAATGGGGACATTGGGAAAGACCGGCGGGAGAGGAGAATGGGAAAGTTGGGAAAGACCGGCGGGAGAGGAGAATGGGGACATTGGGGAACACCAGCGGGAGAGGAGAATGGGGACATTGGGAAAGACCGGTGGGAGAGGAGAATGGGAAAGTTGGGAAAGACCGGCGGGAAAGGAGAATGGGGATGTTGGGAAAGACCGGCGGGAGAGGAGAATGGGGACATTGGGGAAGACCGGCGGGAGAGGAGAATGGGGACATTGGGAAAGACCGGCGGGAGAGGAGAATGGGGACATTGGGGTTGCTGCTCATAAAGGAGGCAGTGACTGGTGCCTTGATTGGCCCTTCGGAGAATGCTGAGAGGGTGGCCAAGGGGGATTCGAGCCTGTGATGGCGGCAGGAGAGTAGGAAGGCCGAGGAATAGTGATGGCTTGGGGTAGGGGTTTGAGGGCACAAAGTACCCGAGAGGGAAGGAATGAAAGGTGGCATGACAGGAAGGGAAGGAGGCAGGCGAGAAGGGCCTGAGATCCAGAGAGGCAGCCGAAACGTGCACACAATTGGACACAGCGGGAATTTAGGTAACATAGGCATGGCAGAGATTAGAAGAGACATGTCCTCATCAAAAACAAATGAAAAGGAGGAGACAACACGAGAGATTCCAAAGTTAAAGACTGAGGTCCTGTGGTGGGATGTAGTTGACTTATAGAAAGGGTGGAGTCAGCTTGGATCATCAGCGACCTAATGTCTAGGTTCAGAGATAGCTGTGGAAAGGGAGCATATCCAGAAGCTTTGAGGGGCAGAATGTCAATGGATGCATTAATTTTAGAAGTGCAATGTAATGTGGCCCCTGAAATAAATTTGGCTGAAGCAGTTATCAGCATTAAAGTTAATGCTGTAATAGCTAGCACCCTGAAGTGTGTGGCCACATGGTGCAGTAATGTATTGGATAGAAGGGCATTGTTCAATGTTAGGGTTTCAATGTGCAGCAGTAACAGGTCACCAGTTGGGCCAATAGC